>NW_027361707.1:63600000-64800000 GCF_039654945.1 Dendrobates tinctorius
GCAAATTATAATTATCCTCCATCCCATAGTCCCGTGCCCATATACCCATCATATTTATCCACAATCCCATAGGCCCGTGCCCATATACCCATCATACATATCCTCCATCCCATAGTCGAGTGCCCATATACCCATCACACATCCTCCATCCCATAGTCCCATGCCCATATACCCATCACACATCCTCCATCCCATAGTCCCATTTCCATATACCCATCATACATATTCGCCATCCCATAGTCTAGTGCCCATATACCCATCACACATCCTTCATCTCATAGTCCCATGCCCATATACCCATCATACATATCCTCCATCCCATAGTCCAGTGCCCATATACCCATCATACATATCCGCCATCCCATAGTCCCGTGCCCATATACCCATCATACATATCCTCCATGCCATAGTCCAGTGCCCATATACCCATCACAGATCCTCCATCCCATAGTCCAGTGCCCATATACCCATCATACATATCCGCCATCCCATAGTCCCGTGCCCATATACCCATCATACATATCCTCCATCCCATAGTCCAGTGCCCATATACCCATCACACATCCTCCATCCCATAGTCCCATGCCCATATACCCATCACACATCCTCCATCCCATAGTCCCATTTCCATATACCCATCATACATATTCGCCATCCCATAGTCTAGTGCCCATATACCCATCACACATCCTTCATCTCATAGTCCCATGCCCATATACCCATCATACATATCCTCCATCCCATAGTCCAGTGCCCATATACCCATCATACATATCCTCCATCCCATAGTCCAGTGCCCATATACCCATCACACATCCTCCATCCCATAGTCCAGTGCCCATATACCCATCATACATCCTCCATCCCATAGTCAACCATTATGACATCATAATGAGCGGCAGGGCTTGCGACCTATGATGACATCAGCATCACCATGGCAACCATTATGACATCATAATGAGGGGCGGGGCTTGATGCACACACACTTTTTCCCCATTATGTAGATAGGGGAAAAATTGTTTGTTGAATTGGATGCGCGGGGTTAAAATTTCACCTCACAACATAGCCTAGGACGCTCTCAGGGTCCAGACATGTGAGTGTGCCAAATTTTGTGGCTGTAGCTGCGACGGTGCGGATGCCAATCCCGGACATACACACATACATACACACACTTTAGCTTTATATATTAGATTTATTTGTTCTCTTAAGTGTTTTTCACATTTTTTTTAATACTGGGCTCCATCTATTCTATTTGTCTGACACTTCAGAGTTAACATTTCCAGGGTTTAGGAATTAACTTTACACACCTGCTTGCACACTCAAGGAGAATATATTAGAGTCCTGTTCTCATGCTATCTTATACACCATGATTAAGGCTCCTTGCTGAAATGTGTCGGTTTGTCTCATGTGGATTACCTGTGGTTGCCAAAACTTGCTGTGTTTTTTTAAAAGACAAATTAAAAGCTATGTTTTCTACTTTTTATCACTGCTTCTGTGAAATTCATTGCTGGAGATCTATTCCATTCTTAGCTTTTATTTATTTATAGTGCAGAAGGCAGCTGATGAATGCTCCCATCAGCTGCCACCTGCTCTCACTGATATTATTGACAGCAGATGCAGGATGATGGGAGTAATAGTTGCATCAGCCATCACCTGCTGTCGCTGTTATCATTTGAATTTAAGTCTCATCATTCTCCTCTGCTCATGCTGATTGCTGGCAGAGTAGGAGAGAATGATGAGAGCCGACTTCAGCACCTGGCGCCCTGGAACAGCGCTAACAGTACCACTGTTTCCCAGTCCCCAGTGCATGTGGTACTGATGCGGCACATGGGCAGCACACGGTTGCCACATGTATGCAACAAGTATTGCACACATGGACACTGAAATCCCCAGTAGTGATGAACGAGCATGCTCACCAATACTTGCTACTCGCCCGAGCATCTCACTGCTCGAGATGCTCGGAGCTTGCCGAATATTTCTGGGGTATTTTGGTGGAAACTTGGGTCCCCTCCCTACATGTTTGGCGCTCTTTAATGAGCTAATGAACATGCAGGGATTGTCTGCCATACACTGTAATGCTGCAGCCATATTGGTTATGGCATCACATGATTTGCTGGCTGCACAGCGTCATCAGGTCTATATCAGACCTGGCACCGCTATGCTCGTTACAGTATACTGCGGAATTAGGTAGTGTAGGGAGAGGTCCTGCTGAGCTAGGGAGAGATTTGCTTGTTTCTTTGTTAGTGTAGGTATACCAAAATACATTATACACATATCCATCTCAGCTAACAGTCCTTCTGAGGACTAATCCAGCTGCACAGATATCAGTGTTAGGCAGACAGGCAGTATACATTGCAGACTGCAGTGCATATAGCAAGATGATCCATTCCAGTTCTTTCTGCTGCTGCTGCTTTTACAGATATTTCTAGACATAGCCCCATATACAGTGGGGCAAAAAAGTATTTAGTCAGTCAGCAATAGTGCAAGTTCCACCACTTAAAAAGATGAGAGGCGTCTGTAATTTACATCATAGGTAGACCTCAACTATGGGAGACAAACTGAGAAAAAAAAATCCAGAAAATCACATTGTCTGTTTTTTTTTTCATTTTATTTGCATATTATGGTGGAAAATAAGTATTTGGTCAGAAACAAAATTTCATCTCAATACTTTGAGATATATCCTTTGTTGGCAATGACAGAGGTCAAACGTTTTCTGTAAGTCTTCACAAGGTTGCCACACACTGTTGTTGGTATGTTGGCCCATTCCTCCATGCAGATCTCCTCTAGAGCAGTGATGTTTTTGGCTTTTCGCTTGGCAACACGGACTTTCAACTCCCTCCAAAGGTTTTCTATAGGGTTGAGATCTGGAGACTGGCTAGGCCACTCCAGGACCTTGAAATGCTTCTTACGAAGCCACTCCTTCGTTGCCCTGGCGGTGTGCTTTGGATCATTGTCATGTTGAAAGACCCAGCCACGTTTCATCATCAATGCCCTTGCTGATGGAAGGAGGTTTGCACTCAAAATCTCACGATACATGGCCCCATTCATTCTTTCATGTACCCGGATCAGTCGTCCTGGCCCCTTTGCAGAGAAACAGCCCCAAAGCATGATGTTTCCACCACCATGCTTTACAGTAGGTATGGTGTTTGATGGATGCAACTCAGTATTCTTTTTCCTCCAAACACGACAAGTTGTGTTTCTACCAAACAGTTCCAGTTTGGTTTCATCAGACCATAGGACATTCTCCCAAAACTCCTCTGGATCATCCAAATGCTCTCTAGCAAACTTCAGACGGGCCCGGACATGTACAGGCTTAAGCAGTGGGACACGTCTGGCACTGCAGGATCTGAGTCCATGGTGGCGTAGTGTGTTACTTATGGTAGGCCTTGTTACATTGGTCCCAGCTCTCTGCAGTTCATTCACTAGGTCCCCCCGCGTGGTTCTGGGATTTTTTGCTCACCGTTCTTGTGATCATTCTGACCCCACGGGGTGGGATTTTGCGTGGAGCACCAGATCGAGGGAGATTATCAGTGGTCTTGTATGTCTTCCATTTTCTAATTATTGCTCCCACAGTTGATTTCTTCACTCCAAGCTGGTTGGCTATTGCAGAATCAGTCTTCCCAGCCTGGTGCAGGGCTACAATTTTGTTTCTGGTGTCCTTTGACAGCTCTTTGGTCTTCACCATAGTGGAGTTTGGAGTCAGACTGTTTGAGGGTGTGCACAGGTGTCTTTTTATACTGATAACAAGTTTAAACAGGTGCCATTACTACAGGTAATGAGTGGAGGAAAGAGGAGACTCTTAAAGAAGAAGTTACAGGTCTGTGAGAGCCAGAAATCTTGATTGCTTGTTTCTGACCAAATACTTATTTTCCACCATAATATGCAAATAAAATGAAAAAAAACAGACAATGTGATTTTCTGGATTTTTTTTTCTCAGTTTGTCTCCCATAGTTGAGGTCTACCTATGATGTAAATTACAGACGCCTCTCATCTTTTTAAGTGGTGGAACTTGCACTATTGCTGACTGACTAAATACTTTTTTACCCCACTGTATCAGGGGCCAGGAATATTTTTTTTTATCTTAATCCTGATTGTTTGCTTATAAAGCAATCCGGAGAACACCGTTTTTCTGCTCCGTTTGCATGTTGGCACTGCAGAATACAGCCAGATCCTTTCCTTATTACAGAGCTAAAAATCCATCAATTTAAAACTGTGCTTTGTCGGTCACATGGATTACATATAAGTGCGCTCAAAATTCTGCCATTTTTGGCCTCTATTTAAATTTTGTTTCAGTGTGTTAGCAAAGTTATTGACACCAGTTTGATGTTAAAAACAGTTACCTACAGGCTAGCTATTTAAAACTGTGGTTTGTCCGTCACACGGATCACATATAAGTGCGCTGAAAATTCTGCCATTTCTGGCCTCCATATAAATTTTGTTGCAGTGTGCTAGCAAAGATATTGACACCAGTTTTCTGCTAAAAATAGGTACTGTATATACTCGTGTATAAGCTGACCTGTGTATAAGCCGACCCCTAATTTTGCCACAAAAAACTGGCAAAACTTATTGACACATGTATAAGCCTAGGGTGGAAAATGCAGCAGCTACTGGCAAATTTCAAAAATAAAAATAGATACCAATAAAAGTAAATATTAATTGAGACATCAGTAGGTTAAATGTTCTTGAATATCCATATTGAATCAGGAGCCCCATATAATGCTCCATACAGCTCATGATGGCCCCATAAGATGCTCCATACAAAACACACCCCATAGAATGCTGCACAAAGGTTGATAATGGCTCCATTAGATGCTCCATAGAATAATAAGCCCCATATAATGCTCCATAAAGGTTATGGCCCCATAAGATCCTCCATAGTTAAGCCCCCGTAAGATGCTCCACAGATTATGTCCCCATAAAATGCTCCACAGATTATGCCCCCATAAAATGCCCCATAGAATATGCCCCATATGCTGCTCCATATCATTCCTGGCTCTTGTGTTTACCATCATGGTTCATCAGTATCTCAATACTTACCCGGAGCTGCTGGATCTGCTTGTCAAAGTACGCCACCTGTGTGCCCATTTTAGAAGTTCAGCTACAGCTTCCATCGCCCTTGCCGTGCTTCAGCAGCATTGGAGTTTCCCGCCCACCAACTGTTGTGTGATGTCATCACGCACTGGAACTCTACACTGCAGATTTTGGGAAGGATTTGTGAGCAGAAGTGGGCAGTTGTTGACTACCAGCATCAACAAGGCCATAGGTATTCAGTTCAGAGTCCAAAAATAAGACCTCAGGAGTGGACATGGATGTCAGACATATGTACCATCCTACAAAACTTTGAGGACTCCACCAAGATGGTGAGCGGCAATGATGCCGTAATTAGCAACACCATCCAGCTTCTCTGTATTCTGAAATGCTCTCTGCTCATAATCAAAGAGGATGCCTTGCAGGCAGAGCACGTTGAGATGGAAAAAGGATCCATACAGGGTGATAAAACACAGCACAGCCTTTATTGGGTGACAATGAGGAAGACGAGGAGTAGGAGGAAAAACAGGAGCCAGTTTCATGCGTATAGACGGTACTACCTGCAAAACTGCCAACTGTTCAATGTGGATGACCTGAGGACAGGGAGGAGGAAGACGAGGAGTGCATGGTTAGTCTTCCTCTTGGTGAGGACTCGAAAGTCTTTCCTGTTAGCAGTATGGCTCACATGGCTGATTTTATGCTATGCTGCCTTTCCCATGACCCTTGCGCTCTCAAAATTTTGGGTGACAGTCATTACTGGTTGGTGACACTTCTAGACCCATGCTACAAGTAGAACTTTCTATCTTTTATTCCCGAGACTGACAGGTCTACTAAAATGGGGCAGTATCACAAGGACCTTATTGCGGAATTATTAAAATAATTCCCATCTGAAAGCGCTGGCAACAGAGGTCACAGTTCGTTGGACAACCAAGGAGTTTAAAATGAGAGACAAAACTCTAATCCAGCAGAGGTAGGGGAATACTGGCAAAGATCTAGGAGAGATTTCTCAGACCTACCCATCACACAGGCCCTTAGATGTGGGGTAATCTCACAAGGAGTGTAAAGTTTGGGAAGATTCTGAGGGAGTACCTTGCTGACCGTACCAATGTCCTCTGTGACTCCTCTGTACCTCCTCTGTGCCTTATAATTATTATGTATCCAAGCTGAACACGTGGCATGAACTGGCTCTCTACGCCTTGGAGGTCCTGGCCTGCCCTGCTGCTAGCATTTTGTCAGAGTGGGTTTTAAGTGCCGCTGGTGGAATTATCACTGATAAGTGCATCTACCTGTCAACTGAAAGTGATGACAGTCTGACTCTTATAAAAATGAACAAGGGCTGTATTGGGCCAGAATTCTCAACACCACCGAATAATAGCAGCGTAACATAAACTTAAATCCAGTGTCTTTTTTGGGAGGTCTATTCCCATGCACCTCTTCACACCCACACATAGGTATTTGCTTCCTGATTTTGGCTATTTGCTGTTGTCCTCCTCCTTCTCCTCCTCCACCACAATATCACACCAGGGTGACCGTGGTTTGTTATGCAACACCCACATAGTTTTTTTAAATGGTATTTATGATGCACATAAAAATTGTATGTTCATGTATACCCCCATGGGAAAATGTCAGCCCATACACTTAGTGCATGGCCATTACAAGTATCAGAGATCCAATGCGAACTTTTTTTATGAGGCCCTCCTCCACGTCTCTTCTAAGTGGCATTGGAGTGCCTCCAATTTTTTGACCACACTTGCATTCACTGCATAGGCAAACATTATGGGAGAACCATTTCCTAATAATGTGAACATTGTGTTCAGGAGGCCCTCCTGTACATCTCTTCAAAGGGGCATTGGAGTGCATCCAAATTTTGGGCAGCCCTGCCACTCACTGCATACACAATAACAGTATAGGAGACCCACTGTTTAATAATGGGAACAATAAAGCATAGCCGGCTGATGGCCCTCTAAAAATAGTGAGAGCCAACTGCTGGCCCTTTACGAATAGTAAAGGCCACCTGATGGCTCTATAAAAAAAGGTTTTGTGACTTTCAGAGTTCCTCCTTCATAAATGAAACAGGATGTGTCTGATGATGTGTCACACACAACATGGCCAGATAAGTTTGTAAAATGTTAAAATGACATTTCCCAGTGAATGCATTTGTTTTGGTTGAAAGCAATGCTACAGTTTGAAAACACATCAAAAAATATACATGTGAACATAGCCCAAGGTGTGGAGGAGGATTTTTTGTTTTTGGTTATTTATTTTGCCTTATATACAAGTCATTACCTTGGAAAGGATGTTCCATAACATATTTCCCAGGAGAATCCATTTTTGTATGTTTTATTTTGAGTTTGTAAAAGTGGCATAAGACTCTGACAACATTGTTCACAGCAGTGACCTGGCAGTCAGAAATGCTTCGAGGGGTCTTCTACATGCTGTTCCCATGTCATTTGAGCACTGTTCCCATTGATTTCAGCAATTTCTAGTCTCTCTGCAGACCGCCGGGGTTGCGGCCGGAAAAATGCTCGAATTTCCCATAGACTTACATTGGGCTGGGTGCTCGACCCAGCTTTTAACTGCCTCTAAATGTCTGTGTGCACATAAACTAAAAATAAAAATTAACTAAAAAAGCTATATTAAAAAGAAATTTCAATAACAAGAAAAATCATATTTTCTATCATTTCTTAAGTAATAATATTAAAACAATATTCTAAGTATTGATATCCATGACAAAATTTATGATGATTTGTGAGTGGCGTCAATAAAAAAAATATGTAATAAAAAAATTATTCAAGTAGTAAGAATTGAAAATCTGAAAAAAAAAAAACAATGTCAGTGATTAGCATACATTAATCTTATTATATATTGTGCCTTCAAGCCATACAGGAAACAAGAAAATTAACAGAATGTTAAAAAAGTGAGATTCCATTTTTCAGTACATAATTTTGTTTGTTATCTATTTGCAGCCTTTAGAAGCACATAAAAACACATGAAAATTTATTAGACTGGAACAGTTAACATTGCTTATTGTTACAATAGATAGATAGCAAAGAAATAAAAAAAATCCCCAAAAATGTCCCTGCTGGAAAACGGGTAAATAATGACTATAACTCTGCCGCCTTTAGAAAGTGATATCTTCAAAACCTTACTCATTAAATGATCCTTGAGGACTGGTTAACAGGTGATCTCAGACAGACTCTCTTATCAGAGAAACTTGGTATATAATCTTCTTGAAGTGGGAATGTCAAGTGCTACAAGATGAACTGAGAAAATCTTGCGGTTCATTATATAAGTTATTCCCAATTCCCCACACATTCTGACTTTTTATATTTTGCAGCACACTCCTGAGTCTGTCAGATAGCCGTATTGACTTTTTGTAATCTAATGATATCAGTTATGCATACTTGCTCAGTGGTGACCTAAAGGTCCAAATTTTGGGAAAAATATATATTAACTTGTAAAATGTATTTCTCCGGACCTTGCACAATAATTTTATAAATTCACAGAAAAACTCTTATTATCACAATGCAATCATTTATAATTCTAGCAATATACACTCACTGGCCACTTTATTAGGTACACCTGTCCAACTGTGTGTTAAGACTTAATTTCTAATCAGCCAATCACATGGCGGCAACTCAGTGCATTTAGGCATGTAGACATGGTCAAGACAATCTCCTGCAGTTCAAACCGAGCATCAGTATGGGGAAGAAAGGTGATTTGAGTGCCTTTGAACGTGGCATGATTGTTGGTGCCAGAAGGGCTGGTCTGAGAATTTCAGAAACTGCTGATCTACTGGGATTTTCACGCACAACCATCTCTAGGGTTTACAGAGAATGGTCCGAAAAAGAAAAAAAATCCAGTGAGCGGCAGTTCTGTGGCCGGAAATGCCATGTTGATGCCAGAGGTCAGAGGAGAATGGGCAGACTGGTTCGAGCTGATAGAAAGGCAACAGTGACTCAAATTGCCACCCGTTACAACCAAGGTAGGCAGAAGAGCATCTCTGAACGCACAGTGCGTCGAACTTTGAGGCAGATGGGCTACAGCAGCAGAAGACCACACTGGGTACCACTCCTCTCAGCTAAGAACAGGAAACTGATGCTACAATTTGCACAAGCTCATCGAAATTGGACAGTAGAAGATTGGAAAAACGTTGCCTGGTCTGATGAGTCTCGATTTCTGCTGCGACATTCGGATGGTAGGGTCAGAATTTGGCGTAAACAACATGAAAGCATGGATCCATCCTGCCTTGTATCAACGGTTCAGGCTGGTGGTGGTGGTGTCATGGTGTGGGGAATTTTTTCTGGGCACTCTTTGGGCCCCTTGGTACAAATTGAGCATCGTTGCAACGCCACAGCCTACCTGAGTATTGTTGCTGACCATGTCCATCCCTTTATGACCACAATGTACCCAACATCTGATGGCTACTTTCAGCAGGATAATGCGCCATGTCATAAAGCTCGAATCATCTCAGATTGGTTTCTTGAACATGACAATGAGTTTACTGTACTCAAATGGCCTCCTCAGTCACCAGATCTCAATCCAATAGAGCATCTTTGGGATGTGGTGGAACGGGAGATTCGCATCAGGGATGTGCAGCCGACAAATCTGCGCCAACTGTGTGATGCCATCATGTCAATATGGTCCAAAATCTCTGAGGAATGCTTCCAGCACCTTGTTGAATCTCTGCCACGAAGAATTGAGGCAGTTCTGAAGGCAAAAGGGGGTCCAACCCCTTACTAGCATGGTGTACCTAATAAAGTGGCCAGTGAGTGTAGATACTATGCTGTATAACTTATTCTCTACATATCATATAAGATGTACAGTATATTAATTTTGATTTTGCTTCAGTTTCATAGGTTAAAATTTGTAATATTTGCAGATTTTATACATTTGCCGTCCTTTTATAACCCTTTTACCCCCCAAGCCTGTTTTCACCTTCATGACCCTTCCAAATTTTACAATTCTCAACTCTGTCACTTTATGTAGTAATAACTCTAAAAAAAATGCTTCAAAGGATCCCACTGATTTTGAGTACATTTTTTTGTGACATATTGTACTTCATTTATTTGTGAAAAAAATTAGCACTTTTCAAATTTTTCGTTTTTACGCCCTTAAATCAGAGAGTTATGGCACACAAAACAGTTAATAAAAAATATTTCACACATGTCTACTTTACATCAGCACAATTTTTGAAACATAATTTATTTTTATTAGGAAGTTATAAGGGTTAAAAGTTGACCAGCGATATCTAATTTTTACAACAAAATTTACAAAATCATTTTTTTAGGGACCACATCACATTTGAAGTGACTTTGAGGGGCCTGTAAGACAGAAAATACACAGAAGTGATGCCATTTAAAAAACTACACCCCTCAAGGTGCTCAACGGCAGATTGAATAAATTTATTAACCTTGCAGGTACCTCATAGGAATGTTTGGAATGTGGATGGAAAAAAAAAGAACATTTAACTTTTTTTCACAAAAAATGTTACATTTAGACTAAAATTTATTTCATTTTTGTAAAAGTAGACATTTTTGCAAATTTATTAAAAAAGAATAACTGAATCATCACATGGTTATAAGTATTCAGACCCTTTGCTCAGACACTCATATTTAAGTCAAGTTCTGTCCATTTCCTTCTGATCCTTCTTGAAATGGTTCTATTCCTTCTTTGTAGTCCAACTGTGTTTAACCTCTTTCTGCCATCCGACGTACTATCCCGTCCAAGGTACCCGGGCCCGTATGACCGGGGACGGGATAGTACGTCGGTGCGATCAGCGGCGCCCACGTGGTGAGCGCCGCTGATCGCGGCCGAGTGTCAGCTAATTATCATAGCTGACACCCGGCACAATGTGTCAGGGGCGGTCACGGACCGCCCCCGACACGTTAACCCCTTGCACACCGCGATCAAACACGATCGCGGTGTACCGGGGTTAAAGGGAAGCATCGGCAGGGAGGGGGCTCCCTCCGTGCTTCCCTGAGCCCCCCACGGCAGCGCAATGTGCAGCGCTGCTGCGGGGGACTCCCTCCCTCCAGGCCCCCGAATCCAAGATGGCGAAGGGGGCCTTCGGGGGCCTGCGGAAGCTGGCTTCCTCAGTGCCTGCAAAGCGCAGGCATGAGGAAGCCTTCTGCAGTGCCTGTGTCAGATCGCTGATCTGTCACAGTGATCTGTGATGTGACAGATCAGCGATCTGTCACAGGACAGTGATGTCCCACCTGGGACTAATTAATAAAGTAAAAAAAAAATTAAAAAAAGTGTAAAAATAATTAAAAAAAAATCGCCAAATAAATTAGAAAAAAAAAAAAAATATTCCCCCAATAAATCCATTTTTTGGAAATAATAATAAAAAAAAACAATAAAAGTGCACATATTAGGTATCGCCGCGTCCGTAACGACCCGCCCTATAAAACTGTCCCATTAGTTAACCCCTTTAGCGAACCCCTTAAAAAATAAAAATAAAAAACGAAGAAAAAAATAATGATTTATTATCATACCGCCAAACAAAAAGTGTAATAACGCGCGATCAAAAAGACGCATATAAATATCCATGGTACCGCTGAAAACGTCATCTTGTCCCGCAAAAAATGAGCTGCCACACAGCATCATCAGCAAAAAAATAAAAAAGTTATAGCTCGCTGAATAAAGCGATGCAAAAATAATTATTTTTTATATAAAATAGTTTTCATTGCATAAAACCGACAAAAACATAAAAAACGACCTAAATGAAATATCGCTGTAACCGTACTGACCCGAAGAATAAAACCGCTTTATCAATTTTACCGCACGCGGAACGGTGTAAACGCACCCCCCCAAAAGAAATTCATGAAACGCTGGTTTTTGTTCATTCTGCGTCCCAAAAATCGGAATAAAAAGCGATCAAAAAATTTCACGTGCCCGAAAATGGTACCAATAAAAACGTCAACTCGTCCTGCAAAAAATAAGACCTCTCATGACTCGGTGGGTCAAAATACGGAAAAATTATAGCTCTCAATATGTGGTGATGCAAAAACTATTTATACAATAAAAAGCGTCTTTTAGCGTGCGACAGCCACCAAACATAAAAACCGCCATAAATAGTAAATCAAACCCCCCGTTATCACCCCCTTAGTTAGGGAAAAATAATAAAATAAAAAAAATGTATTTATTTCCATTTTTCCATTAGGGTTAGGGCTAGGGTTAGGGCTAGGGGTGTGTTGGGGTAGGGTTAGGGTTAGGGTTAGGGCTAGGGCTAGGGTTAGGGTTAGGGCTAGGGTTAGGGTTAGGGCTAGGGCTAGGGCTAGGGTTAGGGTTAGGGGCGTGTTGGGGTTCGGGTTGGAGTTAGAATTGGGGGTTTACACTGTTTGGGCACATCAGGGGCTCTCCAAATGCAACATGGCGTCTGATCTCAATTCCAGCCAATTCTGAGTTGAAAAAGTCAAATGGTGCTCCTTCCCTTCAAAGCTCTGCTATGCGCCCAAAGAGGCTGGACAGACATCTGACTGGGATGATTTAGCGAATCCTGCTTTGAGCAGGGGGTTGGACCAGATGGCCCAGGAGGTCCCTTCCAACTCTACGATTCTATGATTCTATGATTCTATGATTCAAACAGTGTTTTACCCCCACATGTAGGGTATCAGCCTACTCAGGACAAATTGCAAAACAATTTTTGGGGTCCAATTTTTCCTGTTACCCTTAGGAAAATAAAAAATGGGGGCAAAAATATCATTTTTGTGGAAAAAAATGATTTTTTTATTTTCACGTCCGAGTGTTATAAACTTCTGTGAAGCACTTGGGGGTTCAAAGTGCTCACCACACATCTAGATAAGTTCCGTGGGGGGTCTAGTGTCCAAAATGGGGTCACTTGTGGGGAGTTTCAATAGTTTAGGTACATCAGGGGCTCTCCAAACGCACATGACACCCGCAGACCATTCCATCAAAGTCTGCATTCCAAAACGTCACTGCTTCCCTTCCGAGCCCCGACGTGTGTCCATACAGTAGTTTTCTCCCACATATGGGGTGTCAGCGTACTCAGGACAAATTGGACAACAACTTTTGGGGTCCAATTTCTCCTGATACCCTTGGGAAAATGAAAAAATTGGGGACTAATTGATCATGTTTCTGGAAAAAATACGATTTTTTTATTTTCATGCCCGGGCATTATAAACTTCTGTGAAGCCCTTGGGGGTTCAAAGCGCTCACCACACATCTAGATAAGTCCCTTAGGAGGTCTCGTTTCCAAAATGGGGTCACTTGTGGGGGTTTCCACTGTTTAGGTACATTAGGGGCTCTCCAAAGGCAACATGACACCCGCAGACCATTCCATCAAAGTCTGCATTCCAAAACGTCACTACTTCCCTTGCGAGCCCTGACGTGTGTCCATACAGTAGTTTTATCCCACATATGGGGTGTCAGCGTACTCAGGACAAATTGGACAACAACTTTTGGGGTTCAATTTCTCCTGTTACCCTTGCGAAAATAAAAAAATTGGGGACTAATTGATCATGTTTGTGGAAAAAATACGATTTTTTTATTTTCATGCCCTGGCATTATAAACTTCTGTGAAGCCCTTGGGGGTTCAAAGTGCTCACCTCACATCTAGATACGTTCCTTAGTGGGTCTAGTTTTCAAAATGGGGTCATTTGTGGGGGGTTTCCATTGTTTAGGTACATTAGGGGCTCTCCAAAGGCAACATGACACCCGCAGACCATTCCATCAAAGTCTGCATTCCAAAACGTCACTACTTCCCTTCCGAGCCCCGACATGTGCAAATACAGTAGTTTTCTCCCACATATGGGGTATCAGCATACTCAGGACAAATTGGACAACAACTTTTGGGGTCCAATTTCTCCTGGTACCCTTGGGAAAATAAAAAAATGGTGACTAAAACATCATGTTTGTGGAAAAAATACGAATTTTTTATTTTCACGCCCGGGTGTTATAAACTTCTGTGAAGCACTGGGGGGGTCAAAGTGCTCACCACACATCTAGATAAGTTCCTTAGGGGGTCTAGTTTCCAAAATGGAGTCATTTGTGGGGGGTTTCCACTGTTTTAGTACATCAGGGGTTTTCCAAACGCGACATCGTGTCCAATCTCAATTTCAGCCAAAAACGTCAAATGGCGTTGCTTCCCTTCCGAGCTCTGCCATGCGCCCAAATAGTGGTTTACCCCCACATGTGGGGTATCAGCATACTCAGGACAAATTGCACAATAACTTTTAGGGTCCTGTTACCCTTGGGAAAATAAAAATTGGGGTGAAAAGATCATTTTTGTGGAAAAAATATGATTTTTTAATTGTACCGCTGTACGTTATAAACTTCTGTAAAGCCCTTGTGGGTTCAAAGTTCTCACCACATATCTAGATAAGTTCCTTGGGGGGTCTAGTTTCCAAAATGGGGTCACTTGTAGGGGGTTTCCACTGTTTAGGTACATCAGGGACTCTCCAAACGTGACATGGCGTCCAATCTGAATTCCAGCCAATTTTGCATTGAAAAAGTCAAACAGCGCTCCTTCCATTCTGAGCTCTGCCATGCGCCGAAACAGTCGTTCCCCCCCACATATCAGGTATCTGCGTACTCAGGACAAATTGCACAATAACTTTTGCAGTTCAATTTCTCCTGTTACCCTTGGTAAAATAAAAAAAATTGAACCTGAAGTATTTTTTTTATGAAAAAAAGTTAGATGTTCATTTTTTTTTAAATATTCAAAAAAATTCCTGTGACGCACCTAAAGGGTTAATAAACTTCTTGAATGTGGTTTTGAGCACCTTAAGGGGTGCAGTTTTTAGAATGGTGTCACTTTTGGGTATTTTCTATCATATAGACCCCTCAAAGTGGCTTCAAATGTGATGTGGTCCGTAAAAATAAAATGGTGTTGTAAAAATGAGAAATCGCTGGTCAACTTTTAACCCTTATAACTTCCTAACAAAAAAAAATTTTGGTTCCAAAATTGTGCTGATGTTAATTAAACATGTGGGCAATGTTAGTTATCAAGTTTTTTTTGTGCCGTATCTCTGTGATTTAAGGGCATAAAAATTCAAAGTTGGAAAATTGCGAAATTTTCAAAATTTTTGCCAAATTTCCGTTTTTCTCACAAATAAATGCAAGTTATTTGAATGAAATTTTACCACTAACATGAAGTACAATATGTCACGAGAAAACATTGTCAGAATCACCGGGATCCATGGAAGCGTTCCAGAGTTATGACCTCATAAAGGTACAGTGGTCAGAATTGTAAAAATTGGCCCGGTCATGAACGTGCAAACCACCCTTGGGGGTGAAGGGGTTAATTAAACTGATAGGACTTGATTTGTAAAGGCACACACCTGTCTACGAGGGGTGATCCAAAAGTAATGATAATCGGTTATTTCTATTGCACACAGAAATTAAAATAAAATGTTTTCTTCTGTCTTAGGTACCCACTAGTCCAGGAAAAAAAAAACACTTAAATAGGCCACGATTCCCGGGAGCTACATTCATTTGAATATGAACTGCCAAGGAGTGAACATCAAAATGGAAAAAAACGAGCTCAGAGCTGTCATCAAATACCTCTGCTTGAAAAAAATGTCCACCAAAGACATACACAGCGACTTGGTTGAAACATTGGGGGACTCTTCTCCTCCATATTCCACAGTTGCACGCTGGGCCAAGGAATTTAAGCTGGGAAGAACATCGACGGAAGATGAACATCGCGAAGGACGCCCATCCACATCCCTCAATGAAGAGAACGTGAAAAAAGTTGAAGAAGTTGTGTTGGCAGATCGAAGAGTGACTATCAGGCATGTAGCTGAGGTCACAGGTATCTCATATGGCAGTATTCAAAGAATCCTTGCAAAAGAATTGCATATGAGAAAGGTCTCCGCGCGTTGGGTGCCAAAAATGTTAACCGACGAGCACAAGAAGACTTAAAGTCTTCCTTCAACCTTAATAACTATGTTACTATGTTACTGCAGCCCTCCACCAGTCAGGCCTTTATGACAGAGTGGCCCGGCGGACGCCTCTCCACAGTGCCAGACATATGAAAGTTGAGTACAGTAGGTATTGGTGTGCACTTAAGGTCACTGCAGAAGCGAGGTGCTGGTAGAACAGACCGTGGTGGTCCCTGAAATAAGTAGCAAAAATTTACCGCACACTCTAATGGAATAATTTGCAGCCATCAGTGGAATTTTATTAGACAAACAGCCTCAGACTCAGGACGCAGTTACCACTATTGGCCACCTACGATTGGCACTACTCTGACTATAAGTGCGCAGCAACACGTAAATCTTACCATAACGGATATGAAAAATATTACACACAAAAAGTAACGCCTTTTATTGCACAGGACTCTACCGGGCCTCCATTTAAAGCCTCTTAAGGTTACCTCTAACCTATTACCTATCATTACCTGGTACATTTCATATCCTCCAAAGGTTACTATTTATTTACAGCATACCATTACCCACATGGAAGCTTATATACGGCTATTCCCTAACCCTGGCTCCCATTCCTCTTGAACCCAAGTAAACCCCATGATTAAGACCCGGATGGGTTGAAACGTTGGCTGTTTCTATTTTACTGGGTTTTGGACCAATTTTTGTAACTAGACATATGAAAGCCCACATAGAGTTTGCTAAAAACACATGAAGGACTCCCAGACTACAAGAAATAAGATTCTATGGTCTGATGAGATGAAGATTGGTGATAATTCCAAGCGGTATGTGTGGATAAAACCAGGCACTGCTCATCACCTTCCCCATACAATCCCAACAGTGAAACATGGTGGTGGCCGCATAATATTATGGGGGTGTTTTTCAGCTGCAGTGACAGGACAACTGGTTGCAATTGAAGGAAACATGAATGCAGCCAAATATAGAGATATCCTGGATGAAAACCTATTCCATAGTGCTCTGAACCTCATACTTGACCGAAGGTTCACCTACCAACAAGACAATGACCCTAACCACATAGCTAACATAACAAAGTTCCTTCAGAACAACTCTGTAACCAGTCTTGACTGGCTGAGCCAGAGCCATGACCTAAACCCAATTGAGCATCTCTGGAGAGACCTGAAAATGGCTGTCCACCAAAGTTCAGCATCCAATCTACGGAACTGGAGAGGATCTGCAAGGAAGAATGGCAGAGGATCCTCAAATCCAGGTTTGAAAAACTTGTTGCATCATTCCCAAGAAGACTCATGGCTGTACTAGCTCAAAGGGTATTTCTACTCAATACTGAGCAAAGGGTCTGAATATTTATGACCATGTGATATTTCAGTTTTTCTTTTTTAATAGATTTGCAAAAAGTTCTACATTTCTGTTTTTTTTTCAGTCAAGATGCAGTGCAGAGTGTAAATTAATGAGAAAAAAAATCAACTTTTTTGAATTTACCAAATGGCTGCAAAGAAAAAAAGAGTGAAAAATGTAAAGGAGTCTGAATACTTTCCGCACCCTCTGTAATTAGACAATACCATATTGTGTTTGGAGAGCCCCTAGTTTGTCAATACAGTGAAAACCACCGACAGGTGACACCATTTTGGAAACGAAACCCCTCAGGGAAAAATATTCTAGATGTGTGGTGAGCACTTTGAACCCCCAGATGCTTCACAGAAGTTTTCAACTTTGAGTCATGAAAATAAAAAAAATCACATTTTTCCCACAAAATTTTTTTAGCTCCAAATTTTGCATTTTCACAAGGATAACAGGAAAAATTGCAGCTTAAAATTTCTTGTGCAATTTCCCCTAAGTACGCTGATACCTCATACTGTATGTGGAGGAAAACTACTCTCTGAGTGTACTGCAGGGCTTGAAAGGAAAGAAGTGCCATTTTACTTTTCAAATTCAAAATGTACTGGAATAATTAGTGGATGCTGATGCCCCTGATATGCATAAACAGTGGGAACCCACAACAAGTGAACCCATTTGAGAAACTAGATCCTACAAGGAATTTATCTTGATGTCTGTTAAGCACTATGAGGCCACAGGTGCATAATAGAATTTTACAGCATTGATTTGAGAAAATGACAAGATATATTTCCAAACAAAAAAAATTTTAGCCTGAATTTTTTCATTTTTGCAAGGATAGCAGGGAAACATGAACCACAAAAATTGTTGTGTGATTTCTCCTGAGTATGACGATTCCCCATATGTGGTCGAAAACTACTTTTGATGTTCAGTGCAATCTCAGAAAGGAATAAGCACCAGATTGGAGTTCAGATTTTGCTTTGAAAGTGGCATGTCACATTGGCAAAGCCCCTGAGGAGCCAGAACAGCATAACCTCTCATAAGAGAGCCCATTTTGCAATCTACACCTCTAAATTAATTTATCTAGGGCTGCAGTGATCATATTTGTTAGGGACAGCGGAACGCACTAAATATAAATAATAGAAAGTGCGTTCGCAGCCCGGGGTCCACCGTGCAGTAGGTGTGAAAACCGCTGCTAGACAATGGCAGACGCGCAGGGGAAGAGTCTTGAGGCGATCATTTGCATATTCCCAGTGCCTTCTGGGATAAGTGAAGAGTCTCCGCGAGCTCAACGATCACTGGGTTTTGGCCGTTGCAGCTGAAAAGAGGAAATCGGAAAAACCGCGCGCCGATAGGCGCGCGAAATTTGGCTCATCTTTCATCGTTTTTAAGAAATCTCAAGATGGAAGAGGCCAGGAGCCATTTGGTGAGCTGCATTTCTTGCTACATGTTCACAGATTTACCAATGGAAAAGCCAAACTTCACATGCCACAAATGCAAGCTTGTGTCCCTGTTGGAGGAAAAGTTGCAAAATCTCGAAGAGAGGTTAGCTACGTTGAAGATCATTAAGGAAGGTGAAGAGTTCTTGGACAGAGCAGAATTATCTCTTCATGTTACAGAAAGAGAAGAAATTCGAAGTGCACCTGAAGAAACAGAGGAATGGAGACATGTGACCCAGAGAAGCAGGAGGATCAGGAGGCAGTCAGCACCCATACTGCTCAGAAACCAGTACCAGGCTCTCACGCAGGAAAACGATGAAGAAATACATCAGGATAAGACTTTGCCAACAAACAGCAACCTTGTACGCCCTCAGAGTCCTCCTGGATGGAGAAAGAAAAATGTTGTGAAGAAGAAACGGAGAGTGGTGGTCATGGGGGATTCCCTGCTGAGAGGAACAGAGGCCGCTATCTGCAGACCGGATATAACTACAAGAGAAATGTGCTGTCTTCCAGGTGCAAAAATTAAAGATGTGTCTGACAGGATATCAGGACTCTTCAGACCTACAGATGACTACCCATTCCTGCTACTACATGTGGGGACAAATGACACCGCAAGAAACGACCTGGAAATCATCTGCAGAGACTTTGAAGACTTAGGCAAGAAAGTGAAAGAACTGGGAGCGCAGGTGGTCTTCTCTTCCATCCTCCCAGTGGATGGCCATGGAACAAGGAGGTGGAATAAGATTCTGCAGGTGAACAACTGGCTACGTCGATGGTGCCGTCAGCAACGATTTGGATTTCTGGATCACGGAGTGAACTACTTATACGATGGACTACTTGCTAGAGATGGGGTGCACCTTACGAAGACTGGAAAGCATGTATTTGGAAGTCGCCTTGCTACACTTGTAAGGAGAGCTTTAAACTAGAACAACATGGGAAGGGAAGCAAAAGACCAGAAAAAGCCATACACCTGACAAATGCTATTGAGAACTCTGCTATTAGAAGTGGAAAGGAAGAACAAAGACGAAAGAATCTAATTAATAAAAATATTGGAGAAAGAGAAACCAATCACAAACTAAAATGTTTCTATACTAATGCACAAAGCATGGGCAACAAACAAGGAGAATTGGAACTACTAACACAGGAAAAGAAATATGATGTAATTGGAATCACTGAAACTTGGTGGGACAATACATATGATTGGAATACAAGACTAGAAGGATACAACTTATTTGCAAGAAACAGACTTGATAAACGAGGAGGGGGTGTCGCATTGTATGTTCGAAACGCGTATATCTGCACAGAGATTGAAGCTTCAGAGACTGGGAGTTCTGTGGAAACTGTTTGGGTAAGAATACAAGGACAGAACAATGGAAAGGACACCATTGTAGGCATTTACTACAGGCCGCCTGTGCAAGCCGAAGATATAGATGAACTCTTTATGCATCAGATGGCCAAGTTCTCCAAAAAATATGACATAGTTGTCATGGGAGATTTCAACTATCCAGACATTTGTTGGGAATCTCTCTCAGGCAAAACTAACAGGTCAAGGAAATTCTTATCCTCTCTTGCTGACAACTTTATCTTCCAAAAGGTAAGGGAGAAAACAAGGGGAACTGCTACCTTGGATCTAATCCTTATAAACAGGGAGGAAATGGTTGAGGAGGTAAAAGTGGCTGGGACCCTAGGAGGTAGCGACCATGCTATTTTAGAATTTTGGATAACTAGAGGTGGAAGACCTGTGAAGACTCAGACGTCAAGGTTAGATTTCAGAAAAGCAGATTTTAAGGGATTCAGAAAGAGAATTGGAGGGATCCAATGGCTGGATATCCTTAAAGACAAAAATGTCCAGGAAGGATGGGAAATCTTGAAAAATGAAATTCTCAAAGCACAGTTGTTAACAATTCCGAAAAGAGGGAAGAATAGGAAGCATTTAAGGAAACCAGGATGGATGAACACAGAACTTAAGCACATGCTAAAAAGGAAGAAAAAATGTTTATAAAATGGAAAGAGGGAGGCATATCTAAAGAAGAATATAATGCTGTCTGCAGAACCTGCAGGGCACAAATCAGATTAGCTAAAGCTGAAAATGAACTGAGGCTTGCAAGAGATGTCAAAAGCAATAATAAAGGATGTTGGGGATATGTCAAAAGTAAAAGAAAAGTCAAAGATGCTATAGGATTTTTACAGGATGAAAATGATGAAATGGTAAGACAGGATGTTGAGAAGGCTGAACTTTTAAATTCCTATTTTGCATCTGTTTTCTCTCAGAAAGGAAATGCAACATCAACTGTTATTCACTGTCCTATTAAGGGAATAGAAGAATCCAGGATATCTATAAACAGAAAGATAGTGAGGAAACACTTAGCTAACCTAAATGAATTCAAGTCTCCAGGTCCAGATGAATTACACCCCAGAGTACTGAAGGAGATAGCAGAAGAAATTTTTGAACCCCTCTCCATAATCTTTGAAAATTCTTGGAGAACAGGAGAAGTGCCAGAAGACTGGAGAAGAGCAAATGTTGTTCCTATCTTCAAAAAGGGGAAGAAGGTGGCCCCAGGCAACTATAGGCCGGTGAGTCTGACTTCTATACCAGGAAAGATCTTTGAACAAATTATTAAACAACATGTATGTCAATACCTGGATAAGAATGAAGTGATTAAACAGAGTCAGCATGGGTTTCTAACTAATAAGTCATGTCAGACTAACTTAATTTCCTTCTATGACGGTATCACTGATTGGGTGGATCAAGGAAATGCTGTAGATATAGTATATCTTGACTTCAGCAAAGCATTTGACAAAGTCTCTCATACAATCCTTATTGAAAAAATGACTAAGTATGGAATGGACAAGGCAACTGTTAGGTGGATTCATAACTGGCTTAGTGATCGGACCCAAAGAGTGGTCGTAAATGGCTGCACATCCAGTTGGAAGAATGTCTCAAGTGGGGTACCACAGGGCTCTGTCCTGGGCCCTGTATTGTTCAACATCTTTATCAACGATTTAGATGAAGGAATTGAGGGTAAACTGATTAAATTTGCTGATGACACAAAGCTAGGAGGGATAGCTAATACTAGAGAAGAGAGAGAGAGGATTCAAAAAGTTTTAAATAAACTGGAGAAGTGGGCAGCAACTAACAGAATGGTTTTTAACAGGGAGAAATGCAAAGTACTACATCTGGGCAATAAAAATGAAAAAAGCATATATAGAATGGGAGGAATAGGGCTAAGTGACAGCACATGTGAAAAAGACTTGGGTATACTAATAGATCACAGACTGAATATGAGTCAACAGTGTGATGCAGCAGCAAAAAAGGCAAATGCAATTCTAGGATGTATTAACAGAAGCATACAGTCTAGATCACGTGAAGTCATTATTTCCCTCTACTCCTCTTTGGTCAGACCTCATCTGGAATATTGTGTCCAGTTTTGGGCACCACATTTTAAAAAAGTCATCAACAAACTGGAGCAAGTTCAGAAAAGAGCGACCAGAATGGTGACCGGTCTGCAAACCCTGTCTTATGAGGAAAGGTTGCAGGATTTGGGAATGTTTAGTTTGCAAAAGAGAAGACTGAGAGGAGACTTAATAGCTGTCTACAAATATCTAAAGGGCTGTTACATTGTAGAAGGATCAACTTTATTCTCATTTGCACAAGGAAAGACTAGAAGCAATGGGATGAAACTGAATGGGAAGAGACACAGATTAGATATTAGAAAAAACTTTTTGACAGTTAGAGTGATCAATGAGTGGAACAGGCTGCCACGAGAAGTGGTGAGTTCTCCTTCAATGGAAGTCTTCAAACAGAGGCTGGACAGACATCTGACTGGGATGATTTAGCGAATCCTGCTTTGAGCAGGGGGTTGGACCAGATGGCCCAGGAGGTCCCTTCCAACTCTACGATTCTATGATATGGCGGTACAACGTGCACGGGTTAGTTGCCACCCGATGTGCGCTGAGCGGACTCTGTTAACACACAGAGGCACTGTAGGGAAAATGAATCATAAACGCCGAGCCTGTTAGCTACACAGGTCTCAGCTGGATTGCACGCATGGTATATGGTCACAGGACACGGCCCAAGACTGAGGTCGGTGTCCATCTAGACTTACCGTGCATGCGGCATCGCTACCGCGGATGCCGGTAAGTGCTGCTAACTGCAGCACGTCGGTAACTACTGCCACTATACGATAGTGCCGAGAGGCATGACACCATCGGATGCTAGTGCAGAGGTGCGGTATGCACTGTGGCCTATAGCTTGCCACTGACTGGCGCTGACTATCTCTCTAGTTCCCTATCCACATGTGTAATATCAGAGGGAAGGGGTTTTATAATGAGTCAGTCACCAGAATCATACATCCATCACCATTCACACATAGCAAGTATAGTCTATACTAGCGCATGGCCGAGCGGCCTTTTATAGCCATGCGCTTCCGGGACCTTCCAGACCTCTGAGATGGACCAACCAGATCAGGAGAAGGACCTGAGAAGGACCTGAGCACGTGACCCCCGATCTCCACTGGGAGATCATCTCGTGGGCATGCCCTGTAGCGCGGTTGCACTACCATTGCTGGTCCAGAGGTGGCAGCAACATCCAGACCCAGAGAGCTGGTCTGAGCAGGGTGCCTGGATCGCCGAGATTGCTGTGCAGGTCCCTGAGTGGTCGGAAAGGAATGGTAGACCGCTGGATGTATGGCTCTGGATTCCTGCTGTGCAGCTGCAGGGACCCGATACCTAACAATATTAGCAGCACCGTTGGGTTACAGAATTTATACCATTGGGTTGTGAAGAAAAAAATTACATTTTTACCACCAAAATTTTGTTTTTAGCCAAAAACTTTACATTTTTACACTGGGAAATGGGTAGAAATTGCACCAAAATTTGTCCTACAGTTTCTGCAGAATATAGAAGTACCCCATATGTGGCTGTACAGTACTGCTTAGCCATACAGCGAGATTCAGGAGTGATGTAGCTCTATTTGCCTCCTGGAGTGCAGATTTTCATAGAATAGTTGCAGACTCCATAGAAAGAGTCCCTAAGTGCTAAAAGGGCAGAATCCCCATTCAAGTGACCCCATTTTGCAAAATATACCCCTTTGGGAATTTATCTACAGGTGTATTGATGATTTTTACTCCATGGGTGTTTTCCAGAAACAAGCAGCACTGAATGTTACTGACTGAAAATTGCAAACTGCCATTGTAGTCACCAGTATGTTATAGTGACCGGTACATTGTAGTGACCAGTATGTGGTAGTGACCAGTATGTGGTAGTGTTCAGCTCAAGCTTCTGGAAAAATACATTAAATAAATAAATAAATTAGGCGAGCTCTCATCGATACAAAAATTCCAAACATATGGACACTAAATGTGGTTTAGGCACACTGGCACATGAAAGAAGGAGGGTTTTTGGATTTGGGAGTGCAGAATTTGCTGAATTTCTTTTGGGGGCAAAACCATTTTGCTTTTTCAGAGCCTTTGAACTACAATTAATGTGGAAGCCCCTTTGTTTCCATTTAAATCTCTGAGTGACATGATTCTAATGAAACCCCTAAGGGATCCACTCACTTTAATGAGGCAGAATAGTTACTCTGGACTCCATCTAGCCTCTGCTCAGTGGTGTCTTTCTTTTCAGAAGTGTACAAAACTGTGACCATTTTTATGCAAACCTAAAAAGACAGACACAGCCAGATCATAGGCAACCAGAAAGCATCTACAGTGTCTCCATCTGCCACATTATAGGGAATTTTCCACTTTGGGTTCCATCTGAATCACGTATTTCAGAAATTAACACTGAAATCCCACTATAAACACTCAGTTTAGAACGTAGGATAAATGTGAGTTGAGCCTTACTGTGATTTTTGGGAGGTATCTTGAAAAATCAACAGCAGGTGAAGGATTGGTTTTATTTTATTTTTTATGACATAAATGATTAAACATATTTATTCTTTGGGTTGGTGCGAATACAGCGATACCAGATTTATATCTTTTTTATATTTGGTCAAAAAATGTCAAAAATGCTTTTCTTAGCAAAAAGCATTGCTAATTTTGATAGCTATAATTTTTCCATATTTCTGCAGATGGAGTAATGTGAGGGTTTGTTTTTTGTGGGACGAGTTGATTTGTATTGGTAACATTTTTGGGTACATGACTTTTTTCATTGATTTCTATTCCAATTTTTTGGGAGAGAGAATGAACCAAAATCATCAATTCAGGATATTTTTTATGCTGTTTCGCGTGTGATAAAATTGATAAGGTAGCTTTATTCTCTGGGTCCGTATGATTACAGCGATATAACATTTAAATTTTTTTTGTGTTTTGTCGCTTTTATGCAATAGAACTATTTTTTTAAATTATTTTTGCAACACTTTATTCAGAGAGCTACAACTTATTTATTTTTCTGTTAATAGAGCTGTATAAAGGATTGCTTTTTGAGACAAACATGATGTTTTCAGCCCTACAATTTTTAATAACATGTATGTTTTTGATAGCATTTTATTCGACTTTTTGTTCAGCAGTATGATGAAAAAGCAACTTTTTTTATAGTGTTCACGAAGGGGTTAACTGGCAGGACAGCTTTATAGATCATGCTGTTCCGTACTTGATGATAAAAATATGTGTACTACTTTTTTTCATAACAATATTTATTTATGGGTACAACAGGTGCATCTCCGAAAATTAGAATATCATCAAAAAGTTAATTTATTTCAGTTCTTCAATACAAAAAGTGAACCTCATATATTAGATAGTTATTACAAATTGAGAGATGCATTTCAAGTGTTTATTTCTGTTAATGTTGATGATTATGGCTTACCGCCAAAGAAAACTCAAACGTCATCTCAGTAAATCAGAATACTTTATAACATCAGCTTGAAAAAATAATTTTAAAATCCGAAATGTTGGCCAACTGAAATGTATTTTTAGTAAATGCACCCAATACTTGTTTGGGGCTCATTTGGCATCAATTACTGCATCAATGTGGTGTGACATGGAGGACGATCAGCCAGTGCAACTGCTGAGTTGTTATGGAAGCCCAGGTTGCTTTTTTAGCAGCTGTCATGATCCAGCATGGATCTGACAGTTTAAATGGATAAGTGAACTTTTTTTTCCTTTGGCTAGGTGCCAGGGTGATGTGATTGCCCCCGGTGGCCATTAGAATTATTACACGTGGTGTTTCATTCCAAATTGCCCAGTGGTGGTGAGTGGTATCGCACCTTAGTCTTTGGTTTAATGTGCGCAATTACAAATCAGGTGTTAGGCTCTATAAAAGGGACAAATTATAACAGCAATGATACAGAGCTGCATCCTGAATGTATTACATATCTCTCCATATAAGTGTCGCTCTGAGTGGACAAACTAGGATCAATCGCTGATATGTACAACGAGGATGTGGAAACCACAAAAAGGCGACCATAGATCCATATTGATAAAATTACAAATTTTCTTTATTAAATTATGGACAAGACAAGACAAAAATGGGGAACATATGCGAAGAACAATCACAAAGTGCAATAGTGTAAATGCTGACACGAGCAAACCTGCCACAGTCAACCTGAGCTAATATGTGAACGGGTTAATATATATTATTAGACTACTCCATACAAAGAGCAGCTTATCCCAAAGAGGTAGAAAAGAGGGTTAACAAGAAAATAATGCTGCTGCCCTCAGGCCATGTAAAACGCGGCTTACATGTGTAAAAAAGAGAGAGGGAGAAGATGGTACAGCAGATAATATCTATACTGCACCAGCAGGCAAATAACCCACCCTCAAGAGGTTAAAAAAACCCCAGACACATTACCTCAATGAAGCCTCAGGATGACCAGGTGGTACGCTCGTCTCCCCGACGCGCGTTTCGGAGCGATAAGCTCCTTCCTCAGGGGGCATAAGTATCTACCACCATATGCATCTATTTAAATGCGCCTGCCGGAAGTGTCGCAGAACGCGCCATCCATCACTCCCACTGCGGGCGCACCTCCTACCGATGACGCGGCCAAAAACACGTGGGCCCACGTGATCCGGCACCTGACGTCAGCAGGGCACGTCACACAGGGGAGCCAGAAGGCGTGCATGCGCAGTATGATTGAAGCTCCGGCGGCCATATTGCAAAAGGGCCGATAGATAGAAACAGACCACAGCAATATATAGATGCCAGGACGCAAAAACAAACCACGGAAACCAACATTAAAATATAAAATAGTTGTATATAGGGTCACACACCATACTGGAATACAATCCTCGGTTACATTGGGCAACCTTAATGAGAGACAGTAGGTAATAAGGAAAAAGAAAAATATACAACAATATACATAATTGTTTCTAGAGTACCCCACTGCCATCCCTATCTATATACTAATTATTATTCGTCTAGAATAGAAATATCCATATTGCATAGTATATCCCATATACCCCCTCAAATGCACGAAAATCACAATATTGAAGCCAAATAATCTCATATATATAGCCATCATATTGACAAATTCAGGGCTCAGAAAAAGGAGGGGGGGGGAAGAGGGAAAAAAGGGGGGGGTTTCATATGCCCTAGTTCACATATGATGTCCCACACAACCAAATATCAATGGATATAAACTGACACATATATAGAAAAAGCAGTGCCGGCGATTGGAATAGTCCGTTTTAGTTAATGTCCATTTAGATGCCTTGATAGATATATCAAGGTTCACGCCACTACTGCCATGAATAAAGCTGTATACCATGATATTCAGGGTAGGAACATCCGGGATTCTTCTCCCTACTGATCCATAAATGTTACTAAGTTGCCAGAGTACTTTTCTTCTTCACCGAGAGTAGTCCTTGTAAATATCACCAAACCAACAACTATAAACCGACCCTAATAACAAATAAAAAAGACGTATGTTAAAAACTATATTAAAACCAACAACTCCTGCACCATTGTATGATCCCGCACAGTCCCAAACCGAGGACCTGTCATCACAGGAAAGAAACATAGGATAGACTTTCATTTAACCCTTTAGGATGCACTGTATTAAGCGTCCAGATCCAACGCGTTTCTTTTTGAGCTAGCCGTTGAGAGATATTCCCCCCTCGAATACCCATATCTACCATATCTATACCTTTAAATTTGAGGCCACTACTATCACAATTATGATGCAATCTAAAGTGTTTTGGTAGCGTTTTAAGTAGTTGCACCTCTTCCTCATTGGCCGCGGCTTGTATGCCCAGGACATGCTCCCTGACCCTAACTTTCAGCTGCCTAGTGGTAAGCCCTATATAGATCAGGGAGCATGGGCATGTGGCGTAATAGACAACATTCCGGGACAAACAGTTGATATGTTTCCTAATTCTAAATTGTTTCTGTCCAGAGGAATCCGTAAACGTATTGTCTGTAATCATGTTAACACATGCCACACAGTGTCCACAAGCCGTACTACCACCTTTTTTATCATGGATAAAATCATGGAGTAGGATATTTTTAGAAAAATACACTGTCAAGAATATGATACCTAGGGGCCTACGGGTCCGGGTCCTACCGACTTTCCCCATTGAGGATGCCGAATTTATATCTAATTGGGAGGATGCGTGTGGGACATGTTCAGTGGCACTAATGAAATTATTGATTGAATATAATACGAAATCCCTTAATATTTTGGACAAAGAGATTGCTCAGACTTTGCTAGATCTTCAGGCTGGCTGTTCGGTGGAGCAATTAAAAGTATATGAGGATAATTTGGAAAAAACGGTAGATACCGTAGTGAAAAAAATTAATGAGACACAGGCCTCAAAATTTAATAGGGACAGTAAGGACTATCAAGATAAAATGGTCTATCAATGGAAAAAACATACTGGCAATTTATCAATGGGACATCGTAGTGTTTCCAATACCTCTATATCATCACTTAGTGCTTCATCTGAGACCTCTACCGCCTCCATGGTTACTCGTTCTCGAGTTAATTATGGACGAATGAGAAATTTTAACTTCCACACACACAAGAGGAAGAAAAATCGATCACCGGAAAATCAAAGTAGGGAGAATAAGGTAATCAATCTCAGTGATCATTTGCTCACTAGAGCTGACTGTAACTTACTGTATAAAGGCCTGTCATTCTCACCAATGGCGGGCTTTGACAGATTTACGGCCATTAAAGACCTACATATCTTTGCGAGGTCTTTATTATTTAAGCGTTTCTATTATGATGATAATAAGAACACATTGTTTCCTACAGAGAAAGAACAATCAGCCCTGATGATCCTTGAGGAGCTGGCGGAGGAGCATTCAACTACTGAGGGAGGTAAGATTCCTCCGGCCTTGAGGGTACGCTCCAAGAAGTTCCCCCCCCTCTCGAATTGTGGTGCTATTGATCTCTTTGTGAAAGTTGTTAGCAATGAGTTTGCTAAGATACCACAATATATACAAGGAGATAATTTGACAGGGGAGGAGAGGAAACGTTTGGGACACCTGAAAAGCCTCCCTGATACTGTGATAAAACCTGCGGACAAGGGGGGGAACGTCGTTTTATGGCCCAAACATATGTACGAAAAGGAAGCCATGCACCAGCTCTTGAATACAACATGTTACAAGAAACTGACCTTCAACCCCTTGTCCGCCTTTTGCACACAGTTGAAAAAGATTCTTGTAAGAGCTAGGGACGCTGACATTATCTCTGGAGAACTATTCACGGCGTTAATAGTAATTGAACCTATGGTGCCAACATTTTATCTCCTCCCCAAAACCCATAAGAACATTCAATGCCCCCCGGGTAGACCGATAGTTTCGGGAAGAGGGGGCTACTTGGAGCGTGTCAATAGGTGGCTGGATTCTCTCCTTCAGCCACTGGTGGAGGATCTACCATCCTATCTTAGGGATACCAACCAGTTGTTGTGTAAAATGGATGGTCTGACGTTAGACGCTGACACTATTCTCGTCACTATGGATGTCGAATCGTTATATACAAATATCCGGCATGGTGACGGATTACGAGCTGTTGAGTTCTTCCTGTCGACATCCAGTCTTTCCCTGAGTTTGAGAGCCCTGGTCTTGGAAGTTCTAGAATTTGCCCTCACGCATAACTTCTTCACGTTCAGGGGGTCTTTCTTCCTGCAGCTCCAGGGGACAGCGATGGGGGCGGCGTTTGCGCCCTCTTATGCAAACCTGTTCCTGGGGCTGTGGGAGAGAGACCTCCTGATGTCAGATCAACTGTCATCTATGGAGCGCGTCCCCTTTTGGACGCGCTACATAGATGACATTTTGTTGTTCTGGCAGGGGGATATGAGTTCATTGGATAAATTTATTCTAGAATTAAATGACAACTGTCTAAATATCCATCTCACCGCTAATTATGACAGGGAAAGGGTCGAATTTTTGGATGTTCGAATCAGTAAGGGTCAGGAGGGAAACATACAGACCACGATTTTCAGGAAACCGACGGCCACAAATATGCTCCTACACGCATCCTCCTCACACCCGAGACACATGGTACGTGCGGTACCGATAGGTCAATTTCTACGTCTTAGACGTTTATGCTCTACAGAGGAGGAATTTGAAATTCAGGCTAAGGACTTGAGGGGCCGCTTTGCAGATAGGGGATACAGCAATCGGTCAATCAAAAGGGCTTATTTACGAGCCAAACATAACAATAGGGATGTCCTTCTGTATAAAAAGAAGGACGAGGTCATGAAACCTGACATAGTAAGATTTATTACGAATTTCAATGGCCGGTCCGGTCAAGTACGGGGCATTTTGAACAAATCTTGGAATATCTTGCAAACTGATCCCATCTTGGGTAAGATTATTCCGGAGAAACCACAAATTACTTTTAGGAGAGCAAGGAACTTACGTGATCATCTCGTACGTAGCCATTACATTGGAGATCCTCCCAGGACCTTTTTGGATGATTTTATCCATGATAAAAAAGGTGGTAGTATGGCTTGTGGACACTGTGTGGCATGTGTTAACATGATTACAGACAATACGTTTACGGATTCCTCTGGACAGAAACAATTTAGAATTAGGAAACATATCAACTGTTTGTCCCGGAATGTTGTCTATTACGCCACATGCCCATGCTCCCTGATCTATATAGGGCTTACCACTAGGCAGCTGAAAGTTAGGGTCAGGGTGCATGTGCTGGGCATACAAGCCGCGGCCAATGAGGAAGAGGTGCAACTACTTAAAACGCTACCAAAACACTTTAGATTGCATCATAATTGTGATAGTAGTGGCCTCAAATTTAAAGGTATAGATATGGTAGATATGGGTATTCGAGGGGGGAATATCTCTCAACGGCTAGCTCTAAAAGAAACGCGTTGGATCTGGACGCTTAATACAGTGCATCCTAAAGGGTTAAATGAAAGTCTATCCTATGTTTCTTTCCTGTGATGACAGGTCCTCGGTTTGGGACTGTGCGGGATCATACAATGGTGCAGGAGTTGTTGGTTTTAATATAGTTTTTAACATACGTCTTTTTTATTTGTTATTAGGGTCGGTTTATAGTTGTTGGTTTGGTGATATTTACAAGGACTACTCTCGGTGAAGAAGAAAAGTACTCTGGCAACTTAGTAACATTTATGGATCAGTAGGGAGAAGAATCCCGGATGTTCCTACCCTGAATATCATGGTATACAGCTTTATTCATGGCAGTAGTGGCGTGAACCTTGATATATCTATCAAGGCATCTAAATGGACATTAACTAAAACGGACTATTCCAATCGCCGGCATTGCTTTTTCTATATATGTGTCAGTTTATATCCATTGATATTTGGTTGTGTGGGACATCATATGTGAACTAGGGCATATGAACCCCCCCCCTTTTTTCCCTCTTCCCCCCCCTCCTTTTTCTGAGCCCTGAATTTGTCAATATGATGGCTATATATATGAGATTATTTGGCTTCAATATTGTGATTTTCGTGCATTTGAGGGGGTATATGGGATATACTATGCAATATGGATATTTCTATTCTAGACGAATAATAATTAGTATATAGATAGGGATGGCAGTGGGGTACTCTAGAAACAATTATGTATATTGTTGTATATTTTTCTTTTTCCTTATTACCTACTGTCTCTCATTAAGGTTGCCCAATGTAACCGAGGATTGTATTCCAGTACGGTGTGTGACCCTATATACAACTATTTTATATTTTAATGTTGGTTTCCGTGGTTTGTTTTTGCGTCCTGGCATCTATATATTGCTGTGGTCTGTTTCTATCTATCGGCCCTTTTGCAATATGGCCGCCGGAGCTTCAATAAAAACTGCGCATGCGCGCCTTCTGGCTCCCCTGTGTGACGTGCCCTGCTGACATCGGGTGCCGGATCACGTGGGCCCACGTGTTTGCGGCCGCGTCATCGGTAGGAGGTGCGCCCGCAGTGGGAGTGATGGATGGCGCGTTCTGCGACACTTCCGGCAGGCGCATTTAAATAGATGCATATGGTGGTAGATACTTATGCCCCCTGAGGAAGGAGCTTATCGCTCCGAAACGCGCGTCGGGGAGACGAGCGTACCGCCTGGTCATTCTGAGGCTTCATTGAGGTAATGTGTCTGGGTTTTTTTAACCTCTTGAGGGTGGGTTATTTGCCTGTTGGTGCAGTATAGATAGTATCTGCTGTACCATCTTCTCCCTCTCTCTTTTTTACACATGTAAGCCATGTTTTACATGGCCCGAGGGCAGCAGCATTATTTTCTTGTTAACCCTCTTTTCTACCTCTTTGGGATAAGCTGCTCTTTGTATGGAGTAGTCTAATAATATATATTAACCCGTTCACATGCTAGCTCAGGTTGACTGTGGCAGGTTTGCTCGTGTCAGCATTTACACTATTGCACTTTGTGATTGTTCTTCGCATATGTTCCCCATTTTTGTCTTGTCTTGTCCATAATTTAATAAAGAAAATTTGTAATTTTATCAATATGGATCTATGGTCGCATTTTTGTGGTTTCCACATCTATAAAAGGGAGCCAGGTGGGTTCAATGAGGGTTGGTGATTGATTGTGTGTTAGTCATTCACAAGGAAGCCTGGGTGAATGAAGGAGCTAAACCTGAGTCCTGCGCAGCCCAGCCAGAGGGGACGAGTGGAAGCTAGGTGGTTTGCAAGAAGGGCTGGCATGGCGTGGTGGAGTCACAGTTTATGGTGTTGGCAGGAAGTGCTTGCATGGCTTTGTGGAGTGATGACTATGGAGAGAGTTGCACTCGGCATGCGGGACTTGGTTGCTGAGAGCTGGACTCAAGCATGCTGGACTTCTTGGGCAGGAGCTGAACTCATCTTTGGGACTCTGTTACTGGACAGCTGCAACTGGTGGTGGACTCTGCTCCAAGGCTGCACTATGGTGAAGGATCCAGTTATGGTGATGGATCTGTTGCTAGGAGCGTACGCAACAGAGCAAAGCTAAGTGGTGTTTCCCCTGTTTTGTCATCTTTCCTCATGTGTGTTTAGTGCAGTGGTGGGATTGGTTTCCGCACCGACCAATTCCCTAGTGAGGGTTTAGGTCAGGGCGTGCTAGGGTTTTTAGGTTCCTGTTGCCCGCCCGGTGCGGAACCGGCATAGGGAACGTTAGGAGTGCAGGGACAAAGGCTCAGGGGAGCTCAGGAGGTCTCCACTTCCCTATTCCCTATCGCAGGGCCCACCATTGTTAATGTTTCCCAGGTTTCCCTTATTGTTTAAATTCGCCTTACTGGAGGCGGGGTTTCCAGACTTGTATATACGTGTAATGTCTAAATTCGCCAGTTGGAGGCGGTGTATCCAGCTGCACGTGTTTATTATTTAAATTCGCCCCACTTGAGGCGGTGTATCCAGGGTCACGTGCATCACATGGGTTCGCCTTGCGCTACTCGCTGCGTCCAGACACATGTGATCATGACAGCAGCATTCACCTCATCTGCACTGTGAGGTCTGGAGTTTCACATCTTCCTCTTTATAATACACATAGATTCTCTATGGGGTTAAGGCCAGGGGAGTTTGCTGGCCAATCAAGCACAGTGATACTGTTGTTTTTAAACCAGGTGTTGGTACTTTTGGCAGTGTGGACATGTGCCACGTCCTGCTAGAGAATGAAATTTTCAACTGCAAGAAACTTGTCGGCAGAGGGAAGCATGAAGTGCTCTAAAATTTCCTGGTAGGCGGACATTCTGACTTTGGGCTTCATAAAACAGTGTACCTACACCAGCAGATGACATAGCTCCACAAACCATCACTGATTGTGGAAACTTCACACTAGATGTTAAGCAGCTTGGTTTGCCTATCTCTCCACTCTTCCTCCAGAATCTGGGACCTTGATTTCCAAGGTCTAGTGTGAAGTATCTGCCATCAATGATGGTTTCGGGAGCCATGTAATCTGCTGATGTAGTTCCACTGTGTTTAATCAAGACCAAAGTCAGCGTAGCCATCTACCAGTACATTTTAGAGCTTTTCATGCATCCATTTTTGGAGTTGGAAATTTTAATCTTCAGCAGGTTTTGGCACCTGACCACACTGGCAAAAGTACCAATACCTGGTTTAGAAACAACAATTACTGTGCTTGATTGGCGAGCAAACTCATCTGACCTTAACCCCATAGAGAATATAGGGAGCCTATATCAATGGCCCCTTACCAGCTTGAGAATACCAGTCCCCAGCTGTGAGCTTTAACAAGGTTGGTTGTCAAAAATGTGGGGGACCCCCATGCCATTTTTTAACTATTTATTTAAATAATTTAAAAAAACAGCGTGGGGACCCCTCTATTCTTGATAACCAACCTTGGTGAAGCTGACAACTGAGGGTTGCAGCACCCAGCTGTGAGTTTTGCTTAGTTAGTTCAAGAAAATAGGGGGAACCCACGTTAGGTTTCTCACTCATTTATTTCATTATATCGCAGGTGGGGGCTGAGGAAAGCCCCGATCATCCGCTTCTGCTGTCACTGTTATTAGCAGCAGCAAATGTTGGATAATGGCAGCAATTGTCCCAAAAGCCCATACCTGCTGTCATTGTTCATACTTTAATATAACTCTCATCATTCGCCTCTTCTCGCTCTGATCATTGGCAGAGCGGGGTAGAATGATGAGAGCCGTCTTCAGCCCTTGTCGCCAGGGAACAGTGCTTACTGTAGCGTTTCTTCCCCTGTGCCGATGCGTGTCACACAGAGGAAATCAATGTGTTTTCTCCGTGTGCACGTGTGTGGGATGTTTTGCCATCCATGCTGATGGTAAAAAACGGACATGTCAACGTTTTTTACCCATAGACATATGGTCCATGGAAACACACTTACATGTGCACAGACCCATTCATTTGAATTGGTCTACGTGTGTATGTGTTTCCGGGACATGTGAAAACTGTCACCATATGTACTGGAGACACTGATGTGTGAAAGAGGCCTTAAACAGTAAAAGTCCCTAAGAAACCAACACCAAAGCCTCTTTACCAGATTGACTACATACAACTGCCCAAGGTAGAACTTTACGAACTTGTCCTGTTATGTGTAAATCTCTTCTCTGGTTGGCTGGAAGCCTATCCAGTAAAGGATTAAGGATTCTTTCTCTGAGCTCAGTTTGTTCATTTAAATGTCTTTTTATTATGCCATGCCTCTGTTGTTGGTTTCTTTTTGTGCATATATTTGTGTTTTTTCAGAAACTTTGTCATGCAGCACCTGAGCAAGAGACCTATAAGAAGTCTCAAAAGCTTGCTTTGTAACATCATTTATTTTTGTTAGCCATTAAAAGGTTTAATAACTTCAAGATTATCTTGTTTTTCCCACAGAGAGCAATATATTGCTTTATGTTACCTAGCCTTATAGGCCAGGGTCACACTTTCGAGTGCAATTCGAGAAACTTGCGTAAGTCTCTTGCATCAATACCCAGCACTGCAGCCGGCGGTTCGGAACGGAGCATTCAGCTGCATAGATAGACATTCAGCCAAAAACTCTGGTCCTCAGTGCATGGTATTGAGGTGAGAGACTTGTGCGAATTGCTCGCATTGCACTCGCAAGTGTGACCCCAGCCTTAGTCTCATAGTCAAGGATTTCATACTTTTTATCTCATATGCAATGTTTTTAAGATTTTGAAAAACATGTTATGGCCCTAGGGTACATGATAAACAAAGTTATCATAACCTGAGTAGCAAAGGGGGCTATGTGAGTTACATTGTTTGTAAATGGTAAAATAAGTAACATTTTCATTTTAAATAAACAGATTAATTATGCTCACAACAAGTGATTCTCCAGGACATTACATATTCACAGATACCAAACATGTATAGTTTGTTAAAAAACAAAGTGGTAAAAAATTAATTCAACGTTTGATAAAAAAAATTGCGGAATTTTCCGAGATCCATAGCGTCTCCATTTTTCGTGATCTGAGACTGGGAGATGGCTTACTTTTTGCTTGTCGAACAGACTTTTTTAACCCCTTCACTACCAAGGGTGGTTTGCAAGTTAACTCCCAGGCCAATTTTTACAATTCTGACCACTGTCCATTTATGAGGTAATAACTCTGAAATGCTTCCATGGATCTCAGTGATTCTGACAATGTTTTCTCGTGACATATTGTACTTCATGCTAGTGGTAAAATTTCATTCAAATAACTTGTGTTTATTTGTGAAAAAAACAGAAATTTGGCAAAAATTTTGAAAATTTTGCAATTTTCCAACTTTTAATTTTTATGCCCTTAAAGCACAGAGAAACAGCACACAAAAAAACTTAATAAGTAACATTTTCCACATGTTTACTTTACATGAGCACAATTTTGGAACCAAAATTTTTTTTTGTTAGGAAGTTATAAGGGTTAAAATTTGACCAGCGATTTCTCATTTTGCAACACCATTTTATTTTACGGACCACATCACATTTGAAGCCACTTTGAGGGGTCTATATGATAGAAAATCCACAAAAGTGACACCATTCTAAAAACCGCACCCCTTAAGGAGCTCAAAACCACATTCAAGAAGTTTATTAACCCTTCAGGTGCTTCACATGGATTTTTTGAATATTTAAAAAAAATGAACATTTAACTATTTTTTACAAAAAAAATAATTCAGGTTCAATTTTTTTTATTTTACCAAGGGTAACAGGAGAAATTGGACTGCAAAAGTTATTGTGCAATCTGTCCTGAGTACGCTGGTACCTGATATGTGGGGGGGACAACTGTTTCGGTGCATGGCAGAGCTCAGAAGGGAAGGAGCGCCGTTTGACTTTTTCAATGCAAAATTGGCTGGAATTCAGATCGGATGCCATGTCACGTTTGGAGAGCCCCTGATGTACCTAAACAGTGAAACCCCCCCACAAGTGACCCCATTTGGGAAATTAGACCCCCAAGGAACTTATCTAGATATGTAGTGAGAACATTGAACCTACAAGGGCTTTTACAGTAGTTTATAACGTACAGCAGTACAATTAAAAAATCATATTTTTTCCACAAAAATGATCTTTTCACCCCCAATTTTTATTTTCCCATAGGTAACAGAACCCTAAAAGTTATTGTGCAATTTGTCCTGAGTATGCAGATACCCCATATGTGGGTGTAAACGACTATTTGGGCGCATGGCAGAGCTCGGAAGGGAAGCAGCGCCATTTGACGTTTTTGGCTGGAATTGAGATCGGACACCATGTCGCATTTGGAAAGCCCCTGATGTACCAAAAGAGTGGAAACTCCCCCACAAATGGCACCATTTTGGAAACTAGACCCCCCAAGGAACTTATCTAGATATGTGGTGAGCACTTTGAACCCCACAGTGCTTCACAGAAGTTTATAATGCTCGGGCGTGAAAATAAAAAAATCATATTTTTTCCACAAGCATGATCATTTAGTCCCCAATTTTTTATTTTCCCAAGGGTACCAGGAGAAATTGGATCCCAAAAGTTGTTGTCCAATTTGTCCTGAGTACACTGATACCTTATATGTGGAGAAAACTGCTGTATGGGCACACGTCGGCGCTCGGAAGGGAAGTAGTGATGTTTTGCAATGCAGACTTTGATGGAATGGTCTGCGGATGTCATGTTGCCTTTGGAGAGCTCCTGATGTACCTAAACAGTGGAAACCCCCCACAAATGACACCATTTTAGAAACTAGACCCCCCAAGGAACTTATCTAGATGTGTGGTGAGGACTTTGAACCCCTAAGGGCTTCACAGAAGTTTATAATGCCCGGGCGTGAAAATAAAAAAATCTTATTTTTTCCACAAACATGATCATTTAGTCCCCAATTTTTTTATTTTCCCAAGGGTACCAGGAGAAATTGGACCCCAAAAATTGTTGTTGTCCAATTTGTACAGAGTACGCTGATACCTCATATGTGGGAGAAAACTGCTGTATGAGCACACGTCGGGGCTCGGAAGGGAAGTAGTTACGTTTTGGAAAGCAGACTTTGATGGAATGGTCTGCAGGTGTCATGTGCGTTTGGAGAGCCTCTGATGTGCCTAAACTATTCAAACTCCCCACATGTGACCCCATTTTGGATACTAGACCCCCCACGGAACTTATTTAGATGTGTGGTGAGCACTTTGAACCCCCAAGTGCTTCACAGAAGTTTATAGCGGCCGGGCGTGAAAATAAAAAAATAATTTTTTTCCACAAAAATGATATTTTTGCCCGCAATTTTTTATTTTCCTAAGGGTAACTGGAGAAATTGGACCACAAAAGATGTTTTGCAATTTGTCATGAGTAGGCTGATACCCCATATGTGGGGGTAAAACACTGTTTGGGCGCATGGCACAGCTTGAAAGGGAAGGAGCACCATTTGACTTTTTCAACGCAGAATTGGCTGGAATTGAGATCAGATGCCATGTTGCGTTTGGAGAGCACCTGATGTGCCCACACAGTGGAAATCCCCCAATTCTAACTCCAACCCTAACACCAACACACCCCTAACCCTAATCTCAGCCCTAGCCCTAACCCTAACCCTAACCCTAGCCCTAACCCTAATGGGAAAATGGAAATAAATACATTTTTTTAATTTTATTATCTTTCCCTAATTAAGGGGGTGATAACGGGGGGTTTGATTTACTATTTATGGTGGTTTTTATATTTGGCAGCTGTCACACGCTAAAAGACTCTTTTTATTGTAAAAATAGTTTTTGCATCACCACATATTGAGAGCTATAATTTTTCCATATTTTGACCCACTGAGTCATGTGAGGTCTTATTTTTTGAGGGACGAGTTGACGTTTTTATTGGCATCATTTTCGGGCACGTGACATCTTTTGATCGCTTTTTGTTCTGGTTTTTGGGACGCAGAATGAACAAAAACCAGTGTTTCATGAATTTCTTTTCGGGGGTGCGTTTACACCGTTCCGAGTGCGGTAAAATTGATATAGCGGTTTTTTTCTCTGGGTCAGTATGGTTACAGCGATACCTCATTTATGTCTTTTTTTATGTTTTGGCGCTTTTATGCAATGAACACAATTTTATATAAAAAATAATTATTTTTGCATTGCTTTATTCTGCGAACTATAACTTTTTTATTTTTTCGCTGATGATGCTGTGTGGCAGCTCGTTTTTTGTGGGACAAGATGACGTTTTCAGTGGTACCATGGATATTTATATGCGTCTTTTTTATCGCGCGTTATTGCACTTTTTGTTTGGCGGTATGATAGTAAATCATTATTTTTTGCTTCGTTTTTTATTTTTATTTTTAAATGGTTCGCTAAAGGGGTTAACTAATGGGACAGTTTTATAGGGCGGGTTGCTGCGGACGCGGCACTACCAAATCTGTGTACTTTTATTGTTTTTTTTTATTTCCAAAAAAAATTTTTAGGGAACATTTTTTTTTTTATTTATTTAGCGATGTTTAAAAAATTATTTTTAGGGTATGTGCACACGGTGCGGATTCTGCTGTGGATCCGCAGCGTTTCTGCAGCTGGGGGTCCGCAGCAGATTTAGGTGCGTTGTACAGTACCATTGTTTTCAATGGTAAACTGGAAAACGCAGTGCACATGCTGCGGATTTTTCCGTACGGTTTTTCTGTGGTTTACAATCTGCAACATGTCAATTCTTTAGTGCAGAAACGCTGCAGTTTCACACCTCATCCATTATGAGGTGTAAAACCGCAGGCAAAACTGCAGATAAACCGCAGGACTTTATTCCTGCGGATTTATCTGCGGTTTTTACTACAAAATCCGCAGAGCCAAAAAAACTCCGTGTGTACATAGCCTTACACTTTTTTTTTTTTTTAACTTTATTACATTGTCCCAGGGGGGGCATAGCTCTCATGTGACAGATCGCTGATCTGTCACATCACAGATCGCTGTGACAGATCAGCAATCTGTCACAGGCAGTGCTGCAGGCTTCCTCCTTGCCTGCGCTTTGCAGGCATGAGGAAGCCAGCTCCCTGCAGGCCCCCGTCACCATATTGGATCCGGGGACCTGCAGGGAAGGAGCCCCCTGCAGCAGCGCTGCACATTGCGCTGCTGTGGGGGGCTCAGGGAAGCACGGAGGGAGCCCCCTCCCTGCCGATGCTCCCCTTTAACCCCCGTGTTTGATCGTGGTGTGCCAGGGGTCAACATGTCGGGGGCAGTTCGTGACCGCCCCTGACACATTGTGCCGGGTGTTAGCTGTAATAATCAGCTAACACACGGCCCCCATCAGCTGCGCTCCCCCTGTGAGCGCAGCTGATCGCATTAGACGTAATATTCCGTCCATGGGAATTAGGTCCCAGGTCACATGGATGGAATATTATGTCCATTGTAGGAAAGGGGTTAATGATACCATCTTGGTGTAGATATGATCTTTTGATCGCCAGTTATTATATTTTAGGCTGGAGTCACACACAACCATTAAAAAATCGGTCCGATTTTAACGGTACGAAATCGCACAAAGATTTCTTGACCAGTGATCCATTTTTTATGCGATTTTTCTTCATTGATCCGATTTTAATCGCATTTAAGCATCCGATTTTTTTTCTGACCATTCCAAAATTGCCAAATAATGGTTTTCAGGCCTGAAACTCATTAAACAATCATCCCGCCCTATATTTATGGGCTCTCCAACAGGTGTGAGCCTGCTACCTTTGACATACAGTCAGTGCTTGGATTTGGTTAGCTCTTCTTTGTGCTAAACATGACAGACAGGCTCACTTTTAACACCACTGAGCGTGTTCTTTTCTATTGGGTTATATCCCGACGTTTTGGGGTGCAATACCCTGTGATTGTGGATCCGAGGAGGCGTAGACGAATGTGGGTCCATCAACTTTTGCTCCGAAGGATATCTAAAGGCCATTTCCACCGTCTCTATACATCTCTGCGTAGCCATCCGGAGAAGTTCTATCAATATTGTCGGATGAGCCTTGCTACCTTTGATATTTTGCTTGAGATTGTGCGCCCTGGGATCACGTTTCAGGACACGAGGATGTGCAAAGCTATTTCTGCAGAGAAGCATCTACTCCTCACCTTACGGTATGTCTCAAACCAATATGCTGATGATGTGTGAAGCAGCATATTTATTTAACAGACCTTGAACCTTATTTATTATTGCCCTATTTTCTTAAATTATTTCCACCACATTTCCCCAAAACATTTATATGCTTGTGGCTTACGGAACCAAGCCATGGCATGTAATTTAATGTTCATCATGCCTACTTTAGAATTCCTCGACTATAAATGTGTTTGAAACTGTATCTGTTGTTTGTTGGCCTGTGTACTCATGCTTTTTTTTTTTTAATTTTAGCTTCCTTTCAATTGGCCTTTCATATGCTGGTCTGCATTTAGAATTTTTAATTGGGAAATCAACAATCTCTGGCATTGTGCGGTCTACATGCTCCCAAATCTGGACCAGACTCCATCATGTGATAATGCCGGAGCCCAAAATGCCTGACTGGTTGCGTATCTCCCGTGGATTTGAGGACACGTGACAGTTTCCACAATGGATTGGAGCCCTAGATGGGAAGCACATCCGTGTGCGTAAGCCGCCGAACTCAGGGTCCCAATTCTATAATTATAAACAATATTTTTCTGTAGTATTGTTGGCTTTGGTTGACACTCACTACAGGTTTATAATTGTAGATATTGGGGCCTATGGAAGAACTGGAGACTCCAGAGTCTTCAATTCTTCCATTATGGGTTGGCGGCTGCGTAATAATGAGCTTGACCTACCACCACCATGTCAGCTTCCCAACTCAAATTTGGAACCGGTGCCTTATGTTCTTGTAGAAGATGAGGCGTTTCAATAGAGCAGACATGTCATGAGGCCATATCCACGACGAACCCTTGACCACCGGCGTAGAATATTTAACTTTCGCCTATCACGTGCTCGGCGACTGGTGGAGTGTGCCTTTGGTATTCTTATGGCCAAATGGAGGGTCCTACAATCCGCAATTCAGCTGAGTGAAGCTAATGTCAATGAAGCTATTAAAGCCTGTGTTGTCCTACATAACTTCACAAGAATTCATGACTGCCCCTCACATGATGATGCTGAAGTGGAGTCTGCTAATGTGTCTAGGCCTAGGACACATGTAAACCCACCCAGTCGTCCAATTTCCAGACTCAAAGTACGTGATGTGTTTACAACTTATTTTCTAACACCTCAGGGTGCTACTCCCTGGCAAGATGATGCCTTATCTATGTAGTGCTTTGGTTGTGTTGTGTTCTCATAAAGATTGTTTGCTTGGCCTTTTGTTTTTTTAAACAGTACTTTTTACTATATCTATCTAACACATTACAGAACATGTACGAACATGAACAGACACACATTGTGAATGTTAACAAGTTTATTACTTGTTTTTTTTTTTGGTATTGCTGTACCAAGTAACCATAGTAATGGTATATGGCCTAATGTTATCAGCACATTAGTATTTAACAGTCCAAACCAAAAATGAAACATCATGTATAAAACACATGACATTACATGAAGGGAAAAATGAAAACCTACAAGTCATGGTAGGTAGGGGGTGGTGAAGGTGGGCAGGCCTGTTTGGACATTTGGCCTTGGTTGCTGGGCTACATCTCTGTCCTCCTGTACGCTGGCAGCTGGCTGTGCCATCTGTTGCATCCTGCCATGATCAATTTGTGGGTTTGGGTAGGGGTAATTTTGATATTGGTGTGGGTAGTCCTGGTAGGGCTGCCCTAATTGCCCATATCCCCCAATATCTCCATGTCTAACATACCCATGTTGTGGCCACCCACCAACATTGGGTACGTTAAAGTGGCCATATTGGGCATGTGTGCCCTGGCCCATATATTGGACCAGTGGAGCCACATTGGGGATGTGTGCAGGCTGAGGCGGAGGTGTTGGCCCCTTGGAGGAGGAGTAGGAACAGGTTCCAAGGATGGTTGACTTGTCACATCAAGTCCAACCAGCCTATCAATTTGATTCTCAGCTGACAGCTGCCACCTTTCAAGAAACTGAAACACACTGCGGGGATTATTGGGTGGTGTGCTGGCATCCAAAACGATTTGGAGAGCCCCTCTCGTACGCAGCCTGTACCCACGGGGAATTGCCCTCAAATACTGTGCCAGACTGCGCCCATCAGCCTCCTCCCCATCATCATGAGCAGCTGTGGACAAGTAGTCCAATACACCTCGGTCCACCTGCATTCTTGTTCCCAAAGGTGCTCCTTCTCTCCTGCGCCTGCCTCGTCGTGGTAGGGCCGAAGGCTGAGGAGAGGTATCCAGTGGCATGATGGGGCTGCTACTGTTGCCCCGGTCATCATGCTGTGCTGCCTGGCTAACATATTCTGGTGGTGATGATCTTGGTGGTGGTGGTGTGGCTCTGGGAAGTCCTGCAGATGGGCCGGACCCTGCAGCAGCATCCGACTCAGGATCAATCACCACCTCAGAGTCGGAACCCGTCTCCCTATCTGTGAGGTTTGACTTGGTGCTACAAAGGAAAAAATAAAATAAATTAAATTTTGCATAGAGAATATCCAAAGTACTACAATAAACCATGCACTTACGGTCTCAGATCCATCACAGGAGCAAGGAAATGTAGGCGGTCGAAGTACAGGTATTTTCTCTTTGTGGTTCCGGCCGCTCCACTACGGGACCTCAGCTGTCTCTCCCTCCTATATGTGTCCCTGCAGCTGCTCCAATGCCTTGTCACATCAGTCACTACAATGTGAACAAAAACACAGGATTTTGTTACACCACACATATAAGATAAGAGAAGATAATCCTTTAATCGTCCCACCATGGGGAAATTCACAGCATTACAGCAGCAAGGCAGGAACAAGTACAGATACAGATGCATAAAGGCATTACATTGACAGTAGGTAGGTACATATACAAAAAAAAAATATGGCTATGGTATCAAGGGTTTACCTATGCTTAGGCACACATTTTACAAATGATATGATTTATATTCCTGTTGGCTCCACACCAATCAAAAAAATAAGGAAAAGGTTGAGGCCTACTACAAAGGACCTTCTTTTCACATAATTTTATTGGTTTTCAGTCATTAAACAGGGTAAGGGAAGGGAGGAAAGGGAATGGGAAGTAAAGAACCTTGTACAGGTACGGAAAAAATTTAAAACTAGAGAACCCACAAATAGGCATTAAATAGCATATAGCAAATAACAACATAAAAGGAAAAGAAAATCGACAATCCTTATTATGGGGTAACATTCATGGAAGGAGATACGACATCCCGGTACTACAACGGCCATGTTTAGGCCTCAAAATATAATACCTCTTAGTAGGTCTATTTGATATGGAATTTGTTGTTCCAAGTCTTCCATTTTTTTGTATATTTGTGGATGTGATTGTTGTTAATCGCAAATCTGAGTTCTAAATCACTATGTTGGCCTATTTTATCAAGTACATCCAAAAACTTAGGAACCTTGACTTTCTTCCACCATTGTGCTAACATGGTCTTAGTCACTAGGAGGATGTGGATGATAATATGTCTTACCGAATCATCAAATTGTTCCATGTCTAATGAAAGAAGTGCTCTTTCAGGCGTAATTGTAAAGTCTTAGCAATGAGGTTAATGTGCTGTGTGACCTGGAACCAGAGGTTTTGATCTTTGAACAACCCCAAAATATATCGTAGAGGTTCCCTTGATGTCCACAACCTCTCCAGCACAAGGAAGATAATTCTGTGTTAAAATGTGATAACCTTGTCGGGGTATAGTACCACCTATTTAACAGTTTAAAATAACCCTCGTGAAGACCCATTGATATGTTGGAATTGTAAGTGAATTTGATGGCATTGTTCCAATTCTCGAGATGGATATCAGCACCTAAATCGGACTCCCATTTCTTAATGTATATGTTTTTGTGGCTCGTTAGGTCCTTGACGACAGATCTATACAAATTACGCAGACTCCAGAGGTTTTTATTTTTAAGGTTGCACAACAGTGAAGTTAGCATTTCATAATTTAAAGTCTTCCCTTTTATGATTTTCAAAATTCTGTCTTTCAACATGGTGTAAAAGACCAGCTCAGATGATGGTAGATTGTATTTAGCCTTGATCTCACTGAATTTCAAGAACTCCACTCCACTAAAAACATCCCCCACCTTTTTGATTCCAGATTTCCCCCATACCTCCGGCATCGGGAGATCATCCATCAGTGCAAATGAAGATAGGGGTAGTTTTAAGATTTGCTCTGCTTTTTTGATATTTTTAGTCGGCTTAATGAGTTCCCTCCAGGCTGAAATTATCGACCGAAATATAGGATGCGATGAGTTTGCACTGTGCTTTTGCAGAAGGAAGTAAAAGAAAAGTTTTCGCATGGAACCTCTATCACTAGCATCTCTCTCCAAGCCATACCAAGCCGGATGTGTCATGTTTTCCATAAACCAGTGCCAGCTCTGTTTAATAAGGGAGGCCTGATAATAAGCGTATATGTTGGGCAGTCCTGCGCCCCCATGTTTTTTATTTTTATAAAGTAAGTCTGCAGATATTCTTGCTTTCTTACCTTTCCAAATAAATAGTCGGATGAGCTCTTGAATTTTATCAATGGATTGGCATGGAAAGCTAACTGGCAAAGTCCTAAATATGTATAAAATTTTGGGAAGGATAAAGGCTTTGACTGCCAGTATCTTCCCAAGAATGAAAGTCTCTAACTGAGCCAAAAAGGATAGATTGCCTGTAATAGTCTTTATAATGCTGTCTAAATTGGCCCTAACTGTGGCTTGGATTGATCCTGCTATTCTAATCCCTAGATAGACAATCTCTTTCTCCTCCCAAATCAACTGGGTTTGAGTCTTTATTTCGTTAATTTCGGATTGTTTCATGTTTAGAGTTATAAATTTGGATTTGTGTGGGTTTATCATAAAATAGGATGCTCTAGAGAATTTTTCTAGTTCATCTGAAAGGGCTTTAATGGAATTTGCGGGATCAAGAAGTGCGAGGAAGAAATCATCTGCGAATAACCCGATTTTAAAATTTTGTGATGGCATTTCAAAGCCTTTAATATCATTGTTTAATCTAATTTTTTCGGCTAGGGGCTCTATGGCAAGCACAAATAGAAGGGGAGACAGGGGGCACCCCTGTCTTGTGCTATTAGTAATGTCGAATGAGTCAGAAAGGAAGTTGTTTGCATAGATCCTGGCACTAGGACCCGAGTATAGGGCGAAGACTGTTGATAGAAACTTCTCGTCAAAGCCAAATCTAGGGAGAGTTGTTTTTAAATATAGCCAGTTTAGTCTATCGAACGCCTTCTCGGCGTCCAGTGCCAGAAATGCAGTTTCAGTTCTCGAATTGTTAGCTAAATTTATCAGGTTCAACACCCTTCTAGTCCCATCTGAGGCCTGGCGGTCCTCTGTGAACCCTATTTGATCATCCACCAACAGACGTGGAAGGATGTTTTTTAGTCGGTTTGTGATGATCTTTGAATAGATTTTAATATCGCTGTTTATGAGCGAGATTGGCCTATAGTTCTGTATCCTCTCGGGGTCTCCCCCCTCCTTTGGAATCATGACAATTGTTGCCTCTAACATCTCCTTTGGGAAGGAAACCCGAGAGGATGCCAGACCAAAGACGGAAGCCAACTGTGGAGCCAAATTTTTTTAAAAGGATTTATAGTATTCCCCAGAGAAGCCATCCGGCCCTGGTGATTTTTGGGACTGCAGTTTCTTGATAACGTCAACAATTTCACTCTCTGTAAAAGGGCTATTGACATAATTCAAGTCCAGCTCATCAACTCTTGGTAAATCGATACTCTGTAGAAAAGAATCCACAAAATTCGAGTTAATCAACGGTGTTTGGGGGTCATCTTTCAGGTTATAAAGATTTTTAAAGAAATCTGCAAACGAGTTGACAATGTCCCTAGGGTGAATTTTGGGATCACCCGAAGGATATACAATCTTAATTATCCTTTTTTTGATTCTTTCTCTTTTTAATTTCCTCATCATAAACTTGGTAGGCTTGTTGAGAGATGTATATGATTTATACCTAGATGCTTTGATGGCTGCATCGTATTCCTGGTAGATTTCAGATCTCAGACTCTGTCTAAGCCTCCAAATCTCAGCCTGGATGGTTTGGGAAGGAACTTTCAAGTTGGTTTGTTTTTTTTCTAGATCATTAATTTGGGCCTGTAGGTTTGTAATTTTTTCCCTATTTCTCTTCTTATGTTTAGAGAGGATCTGCATAAGGCATCCCCTCTGGACCGCCTTATGGGCATTCCAGACCGTGAACTGATTTACTTCACCAGATACATTTTCCTTGAAGTAGTTTAAGAGAACGTTTTCTATCTCTTGCTTGTACTCTGGTATATATAACAAGGCTGGGTTAAGTCTCCAGCGGAATGGCTTGTCAGAGGGAGGACCCACGAGGAACTCAGCGAGAACCGGGGTATGATCCGAGATGGTCTTTTGCATGAACCGTATATCTTTAATTTTGGTTAAAGTAAATATATTAGTAAGTAGTAGATCGATTCTAGATGCTGTCTTATGTACATCTGAAAAGTGAGAATACTCACGAGACGATGTGTTCAAGCAACGGAAAGCTTCATAAAGCTCATTTTGAATTAACCAGTTTTTCAAAGCTGGAACCTTGTGGCGAACTAATGAGGACGAATCCATGCTACTATCTGAGACAATATTAAAATCGCCTAGTAAGATCAGATCACCTGTTTTGACTTTGTCTATTTTTTTGATTAGCTTGTTCAAGAAGTGAATGTGTCCCTTGTTAGGTGCGTATACATTCACTATTGTGCATGTCCTTTCGTAGAGTAAGCATATGAGTATATGAAACCTGCCCAACGAGTCTGGTATCTCTTTGATGAGCTGAAAATGAATGGTGCCACCTACCAGTGTAATGACCCCAGCCTTTTTCTTTGTGGACAGTGACTAGTACATGTATGGAAAGTTCTTGTGCTGGAAGATCGGGTGTTGATTGGAGGCCAGTTTAACCTCCTGGAGGCATACCAATTCAGCACGGGTTTGGTTGATCTCCTTCCATACTGCATACCTCTTATTCGGACTGTTGAGCCCCCTAACATTGTATGATAAGATTTTCATCGTTAGAGTGCAATATCAACAGAAAAATGGAAACAAGCAAAACAGTGAAATGCAGAAAAAAAAATTAGGAACTTGTGAGTTCTCCTGGAGGACTCCAAACCGGTTGGTGTCTCACCTTAGTGTGGGGGAAAAAGTGAGAAAAAATTAAGTGGCAAGTTCCCACAGTGACATCAATAAACCGTAAATACGAGTCATAAGATATTCATATTCATGAAAAGGAAATTAATAGTATACAACATGGAAATTCAAACATAAGATAAAAATCAGTCCTAATTAGTGTTGAGCATTCCGATACCGCAAGTATCGGGTATCGGCCGATACTTGCTGTATCGGAATTCCGATACCGACTTCCGATATTTTTTCAATATCGGAATTCGGCATCAGAATCGGAAGTTCAAAGTTGATTGACAGCCTGACGTCATCATGATGCGCGGTGTGTGCGCATCATGATGCGCCGTCATTTCGGGCCTTCCGGGGGTCTCTACCGGCCTGCCGGGGGGCTGTGTGGACTGCCCGGGGTCTGTACCGGCCTGCCGGGGGGCTGTGCCGGCCTGCCGGTGGTCTGTGCACCCTGTGGGGGTCTGTACCGGCCTGCCGGGGGGCTGTGCCGGCCTGCCGGTGGTCTGTGCACCCTGTGGGGGTCTGTACCGGCCTGCCGGGGGGCTGTGCCGGCCTACCGGGGAGCTGTGCTGATGTCCGGGGGTCTGTGCAAGCATCGTCCGATGGGACTACAAGTCCCATCTGGCGATGCCTGCTACCATGACAGTGATTGACACATTAGCCAATGATGGGACAGTAGTAGTCCCATCATCCGGCTAATGTGTTAAATGTTAAAAAAAAAAAAATACTACATACATACTACATGCATGCTACATACATACTACATGCTACATACATACTACATGCTACATACATACTACATATATACTACATGCATGCTACATACATACTACATGCTACATACATACTACATATATACTACATGCATGCTACATACATACTACATGCTACATACATACTACATACACTCACTGGCCACTTTATTAGGTACACCATGCTAGTAACGGGTTGGACCCCCTTTTGCCTTCAGAACTGCCTCAATTCTTCGTGGCAGAGATTCAACAAGGTGCTGGAAGCATTCCTCAGAGATTTTGGACCATATTGACATGATGGCATCACACAGTTGGCGCAGATTTGTCGGCTGCACATCCCTGATGCGAATCTCCCGTTCCACCACATCCCAAAGATGCTCTATTGGATTGAGATCTGGTGACTGAGGAGGCCATTTGAGTACAGTGAACTCATTGTCATGTTCAAGAAACCAATCTGAGATGATTCGAGCTTTATGACATGGCGCATTATCCTGCTGAAAGTAGCCATCAGATGCCTGTTCTTAGCTGAGAGGAGTGGTACCCAGTGTGGTCTTCTGCTGCTGTAGCCCATCTGCCTCAAAGTTCGACGCACTGTGCGTTCAGAGATGCTCTTCTGCCTACCTTGGTTGTAACGGGTGGCAATTTGAGTCACTGTTGCCTTTCTATCAGCTCGAACCAGTCTGCCCATTCTCCTCTGACCTCTGGCATCAACAAGGCATTTCCGGCCACAGAACTGCCGCTCACTGGATTTTTTTTCTTTTTCGGACCATTCTCTGTAAACCCTAGAGATGGTTGTGCGTGAAAATCCCAGTAGATCAGCAGTTTCTGAAATACTCAGACCAGCCCTTCTGGCACCAACAATCATGCCACATTCAAAGGCACTCAAATCACCTTTCTTCCCCATACTGATGCTCGGTTTGAACTGCAGGAGATTGTCTTGACCATGTCTACATGCCTAAATGCACTGAGTTGCCGCCATGTGATTGGCTGATTAGAAATTAAGTCTTAACACACAGTTGGACAGGTGTACCTAATAAAGTGGCCAGTGAGTGTATATACTACATACATACTACATATATACTACATACATGCTACATACATACTGCATGCTACATACATACTACATACATACTACATACATGCTACATACATACTACATGCATGCTACATGCATGCTACATACATACTACATGCTACATACATACTACATATATACTACATACATGCTACATACATACTGCATGCTACATACATACCACATACATACTACATACATACTACATACATACTACATGCTACATACATACTACATATATACTACATGCATGCTACATACATACTACATGCTACATACATACCACATACATACTACATACATGCTACATACATACTACATACATACTACATACATACTACATACATACTACATGCATGCTACATACATACTACATACATACTACATACATACTACATGCATGCTACATGCATGCTACATACATACTACATGCTACATACATACCACATACATACTACATACATACTACATACATACTACATGCTACATACATACTACATATATACTACATGCATGCTACATACATACTACATGCTACATACATACCACATACATACTACATACATGCTACATACATACTACATATATACTACATGCATGCTACATACATACTACATATATACTACATGCATGCTACATACATACTGCATGCTACATGCATGCTACATACATACTACATACATACTACATGCTACATACATACCACATATATACTACATACATACAATACATTCATACAATACATACATATACATACAGTACATATAACATAGAGTAACATACTTACCAATACTTGTCACATTGTTCCCCGAAGCCATTGTCTTTTCCGGAATAAATATTAACATAACAAACCACAAAAATACTCACCCACGATCCGAAGCAGTCCACGAGTGTGTCCCACGACGATCTTGGGTAGAGAACTGCAGCATCAGATGATGCTGCCGTTCTCTACGGGCTGCAGGAATCCAATGACGGAAGGTAGGTATCCTTCCGCACTGTATTCCTCCGCCACTTAAAAAAAAAAGTCCCTAGTCTCACTTTATGCCATTGCTGCGTGGGAAATTCCCACACAGCAATGGCATAAAGTGAGACTAGGGACTTTTTTTTTTTTTAAGTGGCGGAGGAATACAGTGCGGAAGGATACCTACCTTCCGTCATTGGATTCCTGCAGCCCGTAGAGAACGGCAGCATCAGCTGATGCTGCAGTTCTCAACCCAAGATCGTCGTGGGACACACTCGTGGACTGCTTCGGATCGTGGGTGAGTATTTTTGTGGTTTGTTATGTTAATATTTATTCCGGAAAAGACAATGGCTTCGGGGAACAATGTGACAAGTATTGGTAAGTATGTTACTCTATGTTATATGTACTGTATGTCTATGTATGTATTGTATGAATGTATTGTATGTAGTATGTATGTAGTATATATGTGGTATGTATGTAGCATGTAGTATGTATGTAGTATGTATGTAGCATGCATGTAGCATGCAGTATGTATGTAGCATGCATGTAGTATATATGTAGTATGTATGTAGCATGCATGTAGTATATATGTAGTATGTATGTAGCATGTAGTATGTATGTAGTATGTATGTAGCATGCATGTAATATGTATGTAGTATGTATGTAGTATGTATGTGGTATGTATGTAGCATGCATGTAGTATGTATGTAGTATATGTGGTATGTATGTAGCATGTAGTATGTATGTAGCATGCAGTATGTATGTAGCATGCATGTAGTATATATGTAGTATGTATGTAGTATATATGTAGTATGTATGTTGCATGTAGTATTTATGTAGTATGAATGTAGCATGTATGTAGTATGCATGTTGTATGTATGTAGCATGCATGTAGTATATATGTAGTATGTATGTAGTATTTATGTAGTATGAATGTAGCATGTAGTATATATGTAGTATGCATGTTGCATGTATGTAGTATGCATGTTGTATGTATGTAGCATGTATGTAGCATGTAATTTTTTTTTTTTTTTACATTCAACACATTAGCCGGATGATGGGACTACTACTGTCCCATCATTGGCTAATGTGTCAATCACTGTCATGGTAGCAGGCATCGCCCGATGGGACTTGTAGTCCCATCGGACGATGCCTGCACAGACCCCCGAAGCCTGCACAAACCACCGGCAGGCCGGCACAGCCCCCCGGAGCCTGCACATACCACCGGCAGGCCGTCACAGCCCCCCGGCAGGCCGGGACAGCCCCCCGGAGCCTGCACAGACCACCGGCAGGCCGGCACAGCCCCCCGGCAGGCCGGCACAGCCCACCGGAGCCTGCACAGACCACCGGCAGGCCGGCACAGCCCCCCGGCAGGCCGGCACAGACCACCGGAGCCTGCACAGACCCCCTGGCAGGCCGGCACAGCCCCCCGAAAGGCCCGTACAGACCCCAGAGAGGCTGTACAAGGCAAAAACAGGGTTTTTCTTATTCCGATACCGGAAGTCCCATAGACTTGAATGGGACTTCCGGTATCGGAATCGGCGATACCGATACTTTTTTTAAAGATCGGCCGATCCATTCCGATCCGATACTTTGAAGTATCGGACGGTATCGCTCAACTCTAGTCCTAATCCCTATCCCTAAATGCTGGGTCATCCATCAGAAATTTAATGAACTTCTGACCCTCGTGTGGAGTGTAGATGGGTTAGTTTTTGTCATTATACCAGACTAATAGCTTGGTAGGGAAACCCCATCTATATGACACTCTGAGCTCTCTAAGTTTAGAGGTCAAATCTCTGAAGGACCTTCTTGTGTCCACTGCCTCTTTGGAGAAGTCTTGGAAAATCTTTAAATCTTTATATGGCTCTGGAAGTGAACCTCTCTCTCTCAGAGATTTTAGAACCTTCTCCTTTGTTTCAAAAAAATGGACTCTGAGGATACTGTCCCTAGGCTTTTCCTGTGGGACACCTTTTGGACGTGGGAGGTGGTGTATACGATCAATATTTACTTCTAATTCTGTCAATTTTGGCGATAATTTTTTGAATAAATTTTTAGTGTAATCTGAAAGATCTGCCTGGGAGACCGACTCAGGAATACCTCATATTTTTAAGTTATTTCTCCTGCTTCGGTCCTCCAGATCCGTTAATTTGTTTTTAAGGGAAATAACCTCAGTTTTGAGGAGAGTATTTTCCTTTGAGAGGTAGACTATGTCCTTCTCCGCCTGTACCATCTTTACCTCATATTTCTCAACCTTTTGGCTAAGATTCCTGCAAGTTTCCTGTAGGGCCTTAGCCTGAGTCTCAAACCCTATTTTTAGGGCATCACTGAAGGACTGGAAGAGATCCGCCTTGAATCCTTCGGTGGCTTGTTTATTGGACCCCTTGTATTCCCCCAGTTTGATGGATGGAGGGGGAACCTCAAATGAAGGAAATGGACCTCCAGTGTCCCTTCTAGGCCTCTGCCTTTCAGGGCTTGTGTTTGAGGTATAGTCAGCTGAGACACTGTCGGAGTTCTCAAAAGAAAGACTCTCGGTGTTTTCCTGATTGTCTGTGCCCTTCCTTTTATTTGATTTGGAAGTGTCCATTTCCTCCATGAGGGGCTGATTTGGAGGAGGAGTTTTAATGTGTCCCCCCAAATTTTTCTTTTTTTGAAGTGTTTTAGGTTGTGTTTTAGGAAGTGTTTTGGTCAATGGGTTATTGATACCTGATCCCCCTTTTGCAGCTTTGACAGGTGCAGGGTTATGGGATTGGTTTATATAAGGTGTTTTGGGCTCACCTCTTTTCAAAGGTGACCTAGATTTTGTGGGGCTTAACACATTAGCGATATCCTCATAGGATTTTGAATATGCCCCCAAATTGTGCCTTATCACCCTGTGTGAGCTATTATTAATTCTGCCCCTGCTTGACTGCATCTTAATTTGCCACGCAGCCTTCCCTGGCCTCAGATCTATGACCCTTTTAGCTTGATCAATCAGACAGGTTAAGTAAAATGGTCTAAAAACAAGTTTCAGAAAAGGAGTCAACTGAGAACCCTCAGTAAGAGCGCCAAAAGTCACACAATTCCTCAATAATAATGCAAGCAGTCCACTGTAGCTCTGATCCATGCTTGAAGAATGGATAGTCTTCTATTATGGTGCACTGCACAGATGAGTATAGGGCACCGGGGCCACCAGCCATAAACTGCGGTCACTATTGTGTTATAAGTCTGCGCTGCTGGTAAGTGCAGAATAGTCAGTATTCCTTTATTGTGTGGGGAGAGTGAGGGCCCTCCCCGCAATCTATATCCTTCTCCTCAGTACTCTTGGGGATGACTACCTGCTGCGCCACACAGTTCTGGGGTATAGCTGAGCCTGTAGTACCGGGGGCCACTTGCTGTGTGCTGCGGCACCTGTGATGTCAGGTTTCTGCAATGCTGACAGGCTGGACATAGCCGGAACTACTTCCCATTGAGTTCTATTGCGGCTGTGATCAGTGAGCAGCGTCCGGTTCTAGTGACTGGATTTCAGTTGTGCCTCACCTCAGCAGTTTTTAGTGGCTCCCCCGGTGCTAGTCGCCTCTGATCCGGTCCTTTATGAGGCTGTATAGCGCTGTTCTTGGCCAATTCCGGGGTCTGGTCCTAGAAGTCCGGTGGTATCCCTCTGCCCTTCAGCTCCTTGGCAAAGAAAGAGTCCCCGCTGGTGTCTTTGCTTTCCTCTTCAGTGTGCCACGCTAGAATATGTCAAGGGAAGCTCCTCTGTCCCCACTAACCTCACCCTGATGTTACAGCAGTCAGAAATCAGCAGCACTCAGGTGTAAATCAGCAGGGATGAACATGCAGGAGTCTGTATCCCTCCGCCACAGCCACACTGTTATCCTCCACACACCACAGACAGAAAGCCGTGCAGACAGCTGGAATTATGTTGTACCTTACTGGGGGGTCCAAATAAAGTCCTCAGTACCAATAATGATCCTCCAGATCAATCCTGGCTTCAGTAAAGCCTGCGCTGGCACTCCGGTCTCTTCACAGGAGGGCAGATGATGTGGGGTGATGTCCCTCAGCTTCTGCTGCACCGCAGCCATCCAGACTTGTAAAAGCTTATTTCTTCAGTCCTCTTTGGACCAGAGTCCTGCTTTTGTCTCAAAATGGGCACCCAAACTTCATAAATAAAATAGGGTCCAGCAAGGTTATTTTAGTTAACCCTATGCACGCTTATTTTGTAGCTTTAGAATGTGACTGTGGGAGCTTAGAGCTCTTGCTGCTTACATGTTCAGAGCCCAGGCCACGCCCCACACTACAAAGGACCTTCTAACCAACAGAATTGCTAACAAAATTTAGAAAAACCTGTGGTAATAATGCGAACATCTATGATGTTTTGAGTAAAAAAAAAAAGTTATATAGTGGCTAAGATACGGGCAAAAAACAAGGAGAGCACTGCATTTGGTGGCAGAACAATTAGCTAAATATTTCAAATTTTTGTAAGGCAAATTCGTCATGGTGCCACCAGTCAGGGAGTTGTAATTTAGATGTTGTAAATATGCACACAATAAAAATGGCGGAGTAATTATGTCCAGATATCTGAGCAATGACGACACATATTGGGACTAAAGCCCCCGTTACACACTGCGATATCGCTAGCACTATCGCTGTAAAGTCACCAATTTTGTGACGTTGCAGCGATATTGCTAGTGATATTGCTGCATGTGATACTTACCTCCGATCAGCTCCCCCCGCTGCTCATCGTTGGTCGCGCGAGAAGCTCCTGGACCATTTCTCGTCGGGCGCTTCCTGCTGCGCTTCCTGTGGCGCTGACGTGCGAGGCGTGGAACCGGGCGGGAGGACGTCAGGATCACCGCGTCTGACAGGTAAGTAGCGACCCCCATCTCCAGCGATGTCGCTGGTGAGATCTGCCTGTGTGGCAGCTCACTAGCGACCACTTAGCGATGCACCAGCGATCCATATCTTTGTCGGGATCGCTGGTGCATCGCTACGTGTAATGGTACCCTTACATTGAGCGGATTAGATTTGGGGATTTGATTATGTGTACACATTATTTCACTTACTAATTTGCTCCCGATCCTCCCGAGGTCTTGCCGCATATCCAGTGAACATCTGGGCACAGATTCTTCTCCATGCTGCCTCCCTGCGTGTGCGGTCAGCATAGTGGGGATCTCTCTGTTCCCATAGTTCTGGCCTCTCCTGGACCAGAACTATCAGCATTTCCACATTGACTGGCATGGACATGATGGAGGACTGCGTGGAGGCGTTCTTCCTGGGTTTTTTTATGCTGCAAGAGAAATTTGCATCCCAAAGCTTCCTGGCCATGCCTCCTGCTATTTCCTGTTGACCAGGAGAAGTCTTGCGATTTAATCGCAAGTCACACGTGTGGTGCGTTTTCAATCCATAGACTTGCATTGTCGAATCCGATCCGAAAATCGGTGACAATCGCAGCATGCTGCGATTGTCTCGGTCCGAGGAACAGATCCGATAAAAAAACGCATGATGGGTGCAGCACCATAGAATAACATTGGGATGAATGCAATGCGATATTTTATCGCATTGCATTCGTCCGACTTAATCGCTAGTGTGACTTCGGCCTTAATGAAATGTTGGGGCGACCAAAAATCTTAATTCTAGCGGTTTTACTTTTTTTTTTGCTGCAACATTTACCGGATTAACTCTTTTTATATCTTGATAAAGCAGGCGATTCTGAATATGCCAATACTAAAATATTGTTTTTAATTGTTTTATTTTGAATGGGGCAAATGGGGTTGATTTAAAGTTTTTTCTTTCTTTTTATATTTTTAAAAACTTTTTTTTCACTTTGTACTTGCTTTAATAATCACCATGGTAAACTAGAAGCTGCGATCTTCCGATTGCTTGTGCTAAATAGAGCAGGTCTTCAGCCCTGGTCTATGTAACAGAAATGCTCACTTGCTATGAGCGATGACTGCTGGGCGGTCAGAGATTGACAGAAGCATTTAATAGGTTAACAGTGACAAAAATATTTACATGGTCAGGTTCCATAACACAACTAAAATTTTTTAAAAAAAGTTAGCATCTATCATTCATAGTGAATGCCAAAAGACAAAACACACAAAACAATCGTAAAACTGCTATCTGCACACTACTACCGAAAAAAAAGATGTACTCCTAAGTTAAAAAATACAAATGATAAGTAATGCAAAAAAACTCTCATATGACACTATGGAAAGCAAAATAAAAAAGTATGGCTGTCTAAATGAGGAAAATAAAAATAAAAAAGAGAACAATACATCCTAAAGTTCCTACTAGCTGCATACTTAAGTTTAAACTAAGCCACATCATTAGCCCCTTTCCGACCTTTGACGCCACATAGGCGTCGTGAAAAGTCGTGCCAATACGACCCATGATGCCTAGGTGGCATCATGAATTAATTGCCCTCCTGCGGGTCGGGTGATCGGGGTCATAGAAAGGTCACCTGATCCGCACACACAGGACACTTGATAGTTAACCCCAGGGGGCATGGCTTAGCCCCCACGTGCCTACAATCGCTCTGATTGGCAGTTTCACTTTTAACAGCCAATCAGAGTGATTGTAATGAAATTTGGTGAAATATTACAATCCAGATATGGCCGATGCAGAAATAGCATCGGGCATGGCTGTAGGCACTGAACTGACCCACCCACCAACACACAGCGCCAATCGGCCGACACCACCAACTGACAGCACCGATCGGTAGCCGCTGTCATAATCTGCTACCCCCGCCTTCCCTCTGGTCCCCCCCAAGATCCGATCACCCCCTCTCACCCTGCACGGTGCCTCCGAAGTCCCACCGTCCTGGATCATGGGGCCGCTATCTTGGAAAATGGCGGGTGCATGCGCAGTGCGCCTGCTCATATCTGAAGAAATGCTGCAGATTCATTTAATTATTTTGCTCACTTTCACAGTGATCAAAATAAAAAAAGTAAATCATTGCCCCCTTATCACCCCAATAAGTAGGGACAAATAATAAAATAAAGAAAATATTTTTATTTTTATTTTTCCATTAGGGTTAGGGCTAGGGTTAGGGCTAGGGCTAGGATTAGAGTTAGGGATAGGGTTAGAATTAGGGCTAGGGTTGAAATTAGGGTTAGGGCTAGGATTAGTGTTATGACTGAGTCACCGTAGGAGGCAGACACAAAATTAGAAGCTACGTCCAGAAAACCAGAGAAGTTGGCAACTATCAGATTGCAGACCCCTGAACCTATCAACACAACTAGCAGTAGCCGTGGGGGGTTCCTATGATGCCCTAGACCCCTCGATCAAAGCCGGAGCGCAAAATAGCCTAAAGACAGAAAAGGATATCTAAACTGCCCCAGAGCAGACCCCAAAGTAAAAGGCAGCCCCCAACATATAATGACGGTGAAGCAAGATGAAAAAACACTCACACAGATAGAAAGATAGGCTGAGCAAACGATGGGGCCCAAGCTAACTAAACAGAAAAGGAAAGGAAGGTTGCTGTCTGCAATCTGCCAAAACCCTATCAAAGACATAAGCCAACAGCTGATATGGAAAAAGACCCTGAAGCAGCTAGGCTTCAAAAACTAAATCAGCACTCAGGTATTTTCAGAAGACAGAGCTAAAGGAATTCAGCTCACCCCAGCAGGGAATGGCAGAAATCCAGAAAAACAAAGCAAAACAAAGTCAAAGCACCAATGCAAAAAGCCGAGCAGAAAACTTAGCTTTAGAAGAACAGGAATTCAGACTGGTCTCCAAGGATCCCACAGAGAAATCACCCGCAGGGCAGAAGGGCATCGGCAGCCTTATATCCAGTCAGTAACTCCACTCAGCCAGTCATCATCATCAAACTCAGGTGTTTGATAATCAGGCTCACTACCTTTCTCTACCAGAAGAGGGAGTTCCTCGGGGCTCAGTAGTGAAGGGGAAAATGAACTCACAACAGTACCTCCCCCTTGAGGAGGGGTCACCGAACCCTCAACCACGCCACCAGGGCGATCAGGGTGAGCCCGATGAAAGGCACGCACCAATCTTTTGGCATGAATATCAGAGGCAGAGACCCAGGAATTATCCTCCTGACCATAACCCTTCCACTTAACCAAATACTGGAGTCTCCGTCTAGCCAGACGGGAATCCAGTACTTTCTCTACCTCATATTCCATGTTACCTTCAACCAATACGGGGTCTGGAGGTGCCACCCCCGGAACAACAGGTTCAACAAACCTCTTCAACAAAGATTTATGGAACACATTATGGATTTTAAATGTGACAGGAAGAGCCAAACGAAAAGAGACCGGATTAATAATCTCCAAAATCTTGTAAGGTCCAATGAATCTAGGCTTAAACTTAGGAGAAGCCACCTTCATAGCAATATTTTTTGATGATAACCACACCATATCTCCAACCTTAAACTGGGGACCAATGGTCCTATGTCGGTTGGAAAACCGCTGGGCCTTTTCCTGGGAGAGAGATAACTTATCCACCACTTGGTCCCAGATCTGGTGCATTCTCTCCACCACAGTGTCAACACCTGGGCAGGCAGAGGGCTCCACCTGCCCTGAAGTAAATCGAGGATGAAACCCAAAGTTACAAAAAAAAGGTGACATCAAGGTGGCAGAACTAGCTCTATTATTTAAAGCAAATTCGGCCAAGGGCAAAAATGAAACCCAATCATCCTGATCAGCAGAAATAAAACATCTCAAATATGACTCCAAGGTCTGGTTTGTTCTCTCTGTCTGCCCATTGGTCTGAGGGTGAAAAGCAGAGGAGAAGGACAACTGAATTCCCAGCTTGGAACAGAAAGTTCTCCAAAATCTAGACACAAACTGGACTCCTCTGTCAGATACAATGTTCTCAGGAATCCCGTGCAAGCGAACCACCTGTTGTAAAAACAGGGGCACCAACTCAGAGGAAGACGGCAACTTAGGGAGTGGTACAAGATGAACCATCTTAGAGAACCTATCACAAATCACCCAAATAACAGTCATCCTTTGAGAGACAGGCATATCAGAGATGAAATCCATTGAAATATGGGTCCATGGCCTCTTGGGGACAGGCAAAGGCATCAACAACCCACTAGAGCGAGAACACAATTTATACCGGGAGCACGTCCCACAGGACTGCACAAAATTCCTGACATCACGAGACAAGGAGGGCCACCAAAAAGACCGACTCACCAGATCTCTAGTACCAAAAATACCTGGATGACCAGCCAAAGCAGAGCAATGAACTTCAGACATCACTCTCTTCTTCCACTGGTCAGGAACATACAACTTTCCACTGGGACAACGCTCAGGTTTGTCCTCCTGGAACTCTTCCAGAGCACGTCTCAAATCGGGCGAGATGGCAGAAAGAACCACCCCTTCGCCGAAGATGGTAGCATGTTTGGTCACCACAGGAGAATCAGCAAAGAAGCTCCTAGAGAGGGCGTCTGCCTTGACATTCTTTGTTCCAGGAAGAAAAGAAACCACAAAATCAAAACGTGTAAAAAACAAGGCCCACCTAGCCTGTCTAAGGTTCAAGCGCTTAGCCGACTCTAGGTAAATCAAATTCTTGTGGTCAGTGAGGACCATGACTTGATGCTTAGCTCCCTCCAACCAATGTCTCCACTCCTCAAATGCCCATTTCATGGCCAACAGTTCCCGATTCCCCACATCATAGTTACGTTCAGATGGAGAGAACTTTCGGGAAAAGAAAGCACAGGGATTCATTTTAGATGTTACAGGATCCTTTTGGGACAAAACAGCTCGTGCCCCAATCTCAGAAGCATCCACCTCTACCTGGAACGGAAGTGAGACATCAGGTTGCCGCAAAACCGGGGCGGAGGTGAATCTTCGCTTCAGCTCCTGAAAGGAAGAAACAGCCTCCGGAGACCAATTTAACACATCATCACCCTTCTTAGTCAAATCAGTCAATGGCTTGGCAATACTAGAAAATTTTGCTATAAATTTCCGATAAAAATTAGCAAAACCCAAAAACTTCTGGAGGGCCTTCAAAGAAGTGGGCTGAACCCAATCGTAAATGGCCTGTACCTTGGCCGGGTCTATTTCAATAGTAGACGGGGACAAAATAAATCCCAAAAAAGAAATCCTCTGTACTCCAAAAAGGCATTTAGATCCTTTGACATACAGGGAATTCTCCCTCAAGATCCGGAACACAGTCCAAATATGTTCCACATGAGAATCCCAATCCTTGGAGAAGATCAAAATATCATCCAGATAGATAATCAAAAATTTATCGACAAAATCTCAGAAAATATCGTTCATGAAGCACTGGAAGACAGAAGGGGCATTAGTGAGCCCAAAAGGCATCACCAGGTACTCAAAATGTCCCTCCGGAGTATTAAATGCCGTCTTCCATTCATCCCCCTGCTTAATGCGAATAAGATTATACACACCCCTGAGGTCAAGCTTGGTAAACCAGCAAGCACCTTTAACTCTGGAGAATAGATTAGAAATCAGGGGTAACGGATACTGATATTTAACAGTAATTTTGTTGAGGGCACGATAATCAATACAAGGTCTTAATGATCCATCCTTTTTGGCTACAAAAAAAAAAACGGCACCTAAGGGTGACGAGGATGGTCTAATATGACCCTTCTCCAATGCCTCCTTAATATAGGATCGCATAGCCTCGTGCTCGGGTACAGATAAATTGAAGAGCCGACCCTTGGGGAATTTACACCCCGGGCTCAGTTCAATTGCACAGTCATAACTCCTATGCGGAGGCAGAGACGCAGACTCATTCTCACTAAATACATCATAAAAGTCCGCCAAATAATCAGGAACATCATGCGACTGAGGAGAGGTGGAAAACACCGGAGCCTCACTAAAGGCACAATGACAACCCCAACTCACCACAGACACAGATTTCCAATCCAAAACTGGATTATGAATTTGTAACCAGGGAAACCCCAGAACAATAGTATCATGCAGATTATGCAACACCAAAAATCTGCAATTTTCTTGATGGTCTGGGGCGACCCGCATTACCACCTGGGTCCAAAACTGAGGTTTATTTTTAGCCAAAGGAGTAGCATCAATCCCCCTCAAAGGGATAGGCGTCTGCAGAGGTGTCATCGGAAATCCACAACGTTTAGCAAAATCCAAGTCCATTAGGTTTAGGGCTGCTCCCGAATCCACAAAAGCCTTGGCGGAAAAAGTGGACAGGGAGCAGATCAGAGTAATAGCCAGAAGAAACTTAGGTTGAACACCACCAACAGAAAATGTGTGTGCAAAGCGTTTCTCTCGTTTAGGACAGACAGAAATAATATGCGAGGCATCTCCTCAGAAAAAACACAACTTATTACGCCTTCTGAACTCCTGACGCTGCTCTCTGGAAAAAACTCTATCACATTGCATAGGTTCAGACATTTGTTCAACAGGTGGCAACACCTCTCGTGCAGCTTTGTGTTCGCGCAAACGCCGATCAACTTGAATGGCTAATGACATAGAATCGTCAAGATCAGAGGGAACAGGAAATCCCACCATAGTATCTTTTACGGCTTCTGACAACCCCTTCCGAAAGAGAGCAGCCAAGGCATTATCATTCTAGGTAGTAAGTACTGCCCACTTTCGGAATTTTTGACAGTACAATTCTGCAGAATCACGACCCTGGTTCAATGGCATTAGGTTTGTCATACAACAACCCCAAGGCCTGAAAAAATGCGTTCACATTAGTCAGAATAGGATCATCTGGTTTCAAAGAAAATGCCCAATCCTGGGGATCGCCACGCAGCAAAGAGATGACAATTTTAACCTGCTGCGCGGAGCTCCCTGACGAGTTAGGCTTCAAGGCAAAAAATAATTTACAATTATTTTTGAAATTCAAAAATTTAGACTGATCCCCAAAAAATACATCAGGTGCAGGAATCTTTGGTTCAGCAGCATGTGAATGAGCAAGGTAGGTGGAAATTCCCCGCACTTCCGTAGCGAGCTGCTCCACACGATCAGACAATTGCTTTATCTCCATTGAGAGAAAAAAAAATTCCCCCTACGGCCTCAGAGATATAGAGGAAAAAATATACACACTTTTTTTTTTTCTCAATTCTTTCCTGCTATTGAGTACCCTAGGATCTGCGGTATGGCGGGTGATTCTGTTATGACTGAGTCACCGTAGGAGGCAGACACAAAAATAGAAGCTACATCCAGAAAACCAGAGAAGTTGGCAACTATCAGATTGCAGACCCCTGAACCTATCAACACAACTAGCAGTAGCCGTGGGGGGTTCCTACGATGCCCTAGACCCCTCGATCACAGCCGGAGCGCAAAATAGCCTAAAGACAGAAAAGGATATCTAAACTGCCCCAGAGCAGACCCCAAAGTAAAAGGCAGCCCCCAACATATAATGACGGTGAAGCAAGATGAAAAAACACTCACACAGATAGAAAGATAGGCTGAGCAAACGATGGGGCCCAAGCTAACTAAACAGAAAAGGAAAGGAAGGTTGCTGTCTGCAATCTGCCAAAACCCTATCAAAGACATAAGCCAACAGCTGATATGGAAAAAGACCCTGAAGCAGCTAGGCTTCAAAAACTAAATCAGCACTCAGGTATTTTCAGAAGACAGAGCTAAAGGAATTCAGCTCACCCCAGCAGGGAATGGCAGAAATCCAGAAAAACAAAGCAAAACAAAGTCAAAGCACCAATGCAAAAAGCCGAGCAGAAAACTTAGCTTTAGAAGAACAGGAATTCAGACTGGTCTCCAAGGATCCCACAGAGAAATCACCCGCAGGGCAGAAGGATGTCGGCAGCCTTATATCCAGTCAGTAACTCCACTCAGCCAGTCATCATCATCAAATTCAGGTGTTTGATAATCAGGCTCACTACCTTTCTCTACCAGAAGAGGGAGTTCCTCGGGCCTCAGTAGTGAAGGGGAAAATGAACTCACAACAGGTTAGAATTAGGGTTAGGGTTGGAATTAGGGTTAGGGTTAGAAATAGGGTTAGGGTTAGGGTTACAAATAGGGTTAGGGTTAGAATTAGGGTTAAGGTTGGAATTAGGTTTAGGGCCGGAATTAGGGTTAGGGCTGGAATTAGGGTTGGATTAGGGTTAGAGTTGTAATTAGGATTGGGATTAGGGTTAGGGGTGGGTTGGGGTTGGGATTATGGTAAGATTTGTGGCTAGGGTTAGAGTTGGGATCAGGGTTACGCGTGTGTTGGGGTTAGGGTTGTGGTTAGGGTTATTATTAGGGTTGGGATTAGATTTAGGGGTGTGTTGGGGTAAGGGTTGGAGATAGAATTGAGGGGTTTCCACTGTTTAGGCACATCATGGGGTCTCCAAACGCGACTTGGAGCCAACATTTATTCCAGCCAATTTTGCGTTCAAAAAGCTAAATAGTGCTCCCTCCATTTCGAGCTCGACGTCTGTCCAAGCAGTGATTTACCCCCACATATGGGGTATCAGCCTACTCAGGAAAAATTTCACAACAACTTTGGGGGTTTAAATTTCTCCTGTTACCCTTGAGAAAAAAAAAATTGGGGTCTAAATAATTATTTTTGTGGAAAAAAATTATTTTTTATTTTCACGGTTCAGCGTTATAAACTTCTGTGAAGCACTTGGGGGATCAAAGTGCTCACCACACATCTAGATTAGTTCCTTGGGTGGTTTAGTTTCCAAAATGGGGTCACTTGTGGGGGGTTTCCACTGTTTAGATACTTCAGGGGCTCTGCAAACGTAACATGACACCCGCAGTCCATTCCATCAAGTCGGCATTTCAAAACGTCACTACTTCCCTTCCGAGCCCCAACGTGTGCCCAAACAGTGGTCTCCCCCCACATATGGGGTGCCAGCGTACTCAGGACAAACTGGACAACAACGATTGGGGTCCAATTTATCCTTTTACCCTTGTGAAAATAAAAAATAATGGGCTAAAAATCATTTTTTGCGGAAAAGAAAAATTTTTTATTTTCACGGCTCTGCCTTATAAACTTCTGTGAAGCATTTGAGGTTTCAAAGTGCTCACCACACATCTAGATTAGTTCCTTGGGTGGTCTAGTTTCCAAAATGGGGTCACTTGTGGGGAGTTTCCACTGTTTAGGTACATCAGGGGCTCTGCAAACGTAACATGACGCCCGCAGACCATTCCATCAAGTCAGCATTTCAAAACGTCACTACTTCCCTTCTGAGCCAAAACATGTGCCCAAACAGTGGTCTCCCCCCACATATGGGGTACCAGCGTACTCAGGACAAACTAGACAACAACTTTGGGGTCCAATTTATCCTGTTACCATTGTGAAAATAAAAAATAGCGGGCTAAAAAAATCATTTTTTGAGGAAAAAAAAATATTTTTATTTTCACGGCTCTGCGTTATAAACGTCTGTGAAGCATGTGGGGGTTCAAAGTGCTCACTATGCATCTAGATAAGTTCCTTAGGGGGTCTAGTTTTTAAAATAGGGAGATTTGTGGGGGAGCTCCAAAGTTTAGGCACACAAGGGCTCTCCAAACATGACATGGTGTCTGCTAACGATTGGAGCTTATTTTCCATTCAAAAAGTCATATGACGCTCCTTCCCTTCTGAGCCCTGCTGTGCGCCCAAACAGTGCTTCCCCCCACATATTGGGTACCAACATACTCAGGACAAGCTGGGCAACAACTTTTGGGGTCCAATTTATCCTGATACCCTTGCGAAAATAAAAAATAGTGGGCTAAAAATCATTTTTGAGGAAAAAAAATAATTTTTTATTTTCATGGCTCTGCATTATAAATATCTGTGAAGCACTTGGGGGTTCAGAGTGCTCACTACACATCTATATAAGTTCCTTAGGGGTTCTAGTTTCCAAAATGGGGTCACTTGTGGGGGTTCCTACAGTTTAGGCACATCGGGGGCTCTGCAAACGCAACATGACGCACGCAGAACATTCCATCAAAGTCTGAATTCCAAAATGGCGCTCCCTCACTTATGAGCTCTCCCATGCCCCCAAACAGTGGTCCCCCCACATATGGGGTATCGATGTACTCAGGACAAATTGCACAACAACATTTGTGGTCCAATTTCTCCTGTTAGCCTTGTGAAAATAAAAAATAGTGGGCTAAAAAATCATTTTTGCGCAAAAAAAAAAAATTACTTTTTATTTTCACTGCTCTGCATTTATAAACTTCTGTGAAGCACTTGGGGGTTCAAAGTGCTCACCACACATCTAGATAAGTTCCTTCGGGGGTTTATATTCCAAAATGGGGTCACTTGTGGGGCAGTTCCAATGTTTAGGCACACAGGGGCTTTTCAAACGCGACATGGTGTCCACTAACGATTGGAGCTAATTTTCCTGTCAAAAAGTCAAATGGCGCTCCTTCCCTTCCGGGCCCTGCCGTGCGCCCAACAGTGGTTTATGACCACATATGAGATATTGGTGTGCTAAGTAGTAATTGCCCAACAAATTTTAGGATCCATTTTATTCTGTTGCCCATGTGAAAATGAAAAAACTGAGGCTAAATAAAATTTTTGTGAAAAAAAGTACTTTATTTTTTTATGGATCAATTTGTGAAGCACCTGGGGGTTCAAAGTGCTTACTATGCATCTAGATAAGTTCCTTGGAGGGTCTAGTTTCCAAAATGGGGTCACTTGTGGGGAGCTCCAATGTTTAGGCGCACAGTGGCTCTCCAAATGCGACATGGCAACCGCTAAATATTCAAGAATATTTTCCATTCAAAAAGTCAAAAGGCGCTCCTTCCCTTCTGAGCCTTGCCGTGCGCCCAAACAGTGGTTTATGACTACATATGAGGGTATCAGTGTACTCAGAAGAAATTGCCCAACAAAATTTAGGATCCATTTTATCCTGTTACCCATGTGAAAATGAAAAAAATTGATGCTAAAAGAACATTTCCTTCCACGTTACTTTAGTTCCTGTGATGCACCTGAAGTGTTAATAATCTTCTTAAATTTAGTTTTGAGTAGCTTGAGGGGTGCAGTTTTTAGAATGGTGTAACTTTTGGGTATTTTCTGCCATATAGACCCTTCAAAGTGACTTCAAATGTGAGGTGATCCCTAAAAAAATGGTTTTGTAAATTTTGTTGTAAAAATGGGAAATCGCTGGTCAACTTTTAACCCTTATAACTTCCTAACAAAAAAAAATTTGCTTCCAAAATGTAATGCTGATGTAAAGTAGACATGTGGGAAATGTTATTTATTAACTATTTTGTGTCACATATCTCTCTGGTTTAACAGAATAAAAATTCAAAGTTTGAAAATTGCAAAATTTTCAAAATTTTCACCAAATTTGCATTTTTTTCACAAATAAACGCTAAAATTATCGACCTAAATTTACCACTCGCCAACAAAGAGTTAATCCGCACAGCCGGGAAGCTTATTCACCACACAAAAAGTTGTGTAAACTGATACTGCAAGTATGTGTATTTTAAGAAGTGCTCCAGAAACCAGGGTGCCACTCCAAAGCAATTAGTCGCAGCGGCTATACCAGAAAGGAAAACGGATGGCACTCACAGGTTAAAATCTTCTTTATTCAGATACTTTAAAACAATGGCATAGAGGGGATGGGAGCAGCAGTGGAAATGACAACAACCATTTCGCGCTGCAGTAGCACTTCTACTGGTGTGACCAGTAGAAGCGCTACTGCAGCGCGAAACAGATGTCGTCATTTCCACTCCTGCTCCCATTCTCCCTATGCCGTTTTTTAAAGTAGCTGAATAAAGAAGATTTTAACCAGTGAGTGCCATCCGCTTTCCTTTCTGGTATAGCCGCTGTGACTAAATTTACCACTAACGTGAAGCCCAATATGTCACAAAAAAACAGTCTCGGAATCGCTATGATGCGTTCAAGCGTTCCTGAGCGATTACCTCATAAAGGGACACTGGTCAGAATTTCAAAAAATGGCCAGGTCATTAAGGTCAAAATAGGCTGGGTCATGAAGGGGTTAAAACACATCATTAAATTGTTGAAATCTATAGTTAATAGTGATGAGTCAGTGTGCTCGTTATTTGAGTTTTCCGAACATGCTTGGGTGTCCTCCGAGAACTTTGGGTGTGCTTGGAGACTATGTTTGAGTCTCCGCAACTGCATGATTTGCGGCTGTCAGACAGCCTGAATACATGCAGGGATTGCCTGTTTGTTAGGGAATTCCCACATATATTCAGGCTGTCTAGCAGCCGCAAATCATGCAGCAGCAGAGACTCAAACATAATCTCTGAGCACACCCAAAATACTCAGAGGACACCCAAGCATGCTCGGAAAACTCGAGTAACGAGCACACTCGCTTATCACTAATAGTTAAGTGACATTGTTTAGGAGTAAAAAAATACAATTTTAGAAAAGTTATGTTTCTTTTATTTGATCCAAGTACGCAAAACACCAGCATTTTTGATCCCCTGGATAGAGTAAAAATCACAATCCTCTATGCTTGGAGTTCTGCTTGAAAGATTTTCTGAAGTCTTTAGGTAAGACTTGCAGACTTTTCACGGAATTCATAGTCTTTCAAGCCTGTAATGATATCTTTGTTCCACAACATGATAGAATTTAGAAGTCCTTGTATGAGCTGTATACTGGACAGCTCTATTTTAATTTACAACTAACTATATTGTGTTCAATGTCATGAAAGAAACTAGCTATAAAGTTCATTGGAAAAAAAAAAAAAAAATTTAATTTTCTGTGATATTTCTACAGGTAATGTAGGACAAGCAACATAGTTAGCCACTGCCAATCACCCTGCAAGGATGGATCATGATGACCAGTGCTCCCACTAAGGCCGGGGTCACACTTGCGAATGCAATGCAAGAAACTCGCGCGAGTCTCTCGCCTCAATACCCAGCTGTCACGTGAGCCCGTCCTGTGTGACATGACCCGCAGGCCGTTAACTAAAACAACAAGACAAAGCACGTGTAACTGTCCTGTGTGACACGACCCGCAGGCCGGTAACTAAAACAAGACACGGGGGAAGGGGAAACAGTTACAAAGGTGGGCCCTGCGATAGGGAACAGGGACGTGGAGACCTCCTGCACTCCCCTGAGTCAGGGTCCCTCACACTCCTAGCGTTCCCTATACAAGCTCCTCACCTGTCGCCGAGCCGGAACCTGTCACCCTAGCACACCCTACACCTATCCCTTGCTAGGGAGCTGGGTGGTGCAGGCACTGGCCCCACCGCTGTACTAATACACACCAGGGAAAAATACAAACAGAGATAACACCACTTAGCTTTCACCACCAGAACACCAGAATGCAGCTTTCCTCCAGAATAGCTGCTACTTCTCCAAGCTTTGTCAGAGCTGCAAGGAAATCCTCTTTGTAATTCCTTCCGTCACCAGACTTTACACCAGAGCTCTCCTGAGCTGATCTCTGTAGTTCCTTCCTTCACCAGTCTAGGTTGGAAATGAGCAATATCACCAACAGTGATTGCAACCACCTGACACTCTTTTACAGGTAAGAGCCAGCAATCACACCTGCTTCATTATCATTGTGCTATAACACTAACCACCACCGGGGGCAAACTAGAACAAAGACATCACTGTGTAATTACCCTAATGGCCACCGGGGGCAAACTATCTCTACACAACCAGCTCAAAGGAAAAAAAAAGGTTACTAGTGCATTTTTCTGTCATGATCCAGCATGGATCATGACAGTACCCTCCCTTAATGAGGGGCTTCAGGACCCTCAAGACCGCTCCTCATCAGGGAATCACCTACAGTGGGGACACCCAGATCCAGAGTTCACACCTGCAACTACCTGCACTTCAGGTTTATGACAAACGAGCACCGCTGGTATTGGCAATGTATGTTCTGGAGGCACCACACATCTCCGAAGCGCCGACCTGGGGAACGAGTTGTGTATGGGCAAGTATGTGGGTAACTCCAGCTGTTAAGTCTCTGGGCCCTGGACAGCCGACACCAGATACGGCCCGATCACCTGAGAATTCCAGACCTCCGCAACACACTTCCACTGGATGTTTTTGGTGGCCACCCATACATGCTCGTTCACACACAGGTCCGAACCTGAGCATTTATTGCCACACATTCGTTTGTCAAAATTTGGTGAATTCATTCTGGAACTGACAACAGAGGCATCCCCCTGTGTCACCACACTCACACCCTCGCAATTCACCAAGGAAAACACCACCCTCCATCCCCTCTTACTACGAGGTCTGCGCCTCTCAGGATTGGCTAATGGCGAGGGTTGAGCCTTGCCCCTACTCTCCTGCAGCACCTCCGCTGCTCTCACTGGAGAGGAAGGGGACAATTGTAGAGAGACAGTAACCCCTAGGCAGCAGCCCTCACATGACTGCTCCCAGCTGACTACTTCCCTAGACCGCCAATCTAAAACCGGGATGTGTTTTTTAGACCAAGGGGGGCCCACAACGATAGGTGCTGAATTTCCCTCCAAGACGTAGTATGACTGGGACTCATCATGATGTTCACTATACAGCACAATGTCTTCTACGACTTGGTTTAACCCCCCCTGGCTCAGTGGGACAGAGTTAATGGCCTAGACGCTCATGGGTTTGTCCGGCGTCTCACCACTCAGACCATGAGTCTGGACAAACTGAGCATCCACCAGACTGACTTCTGCTCCACTGTTAACAAGCACCTGTATGCCCTCAGGTACCTCGCCAACCATCACCTCTGCTGACATAGTACCTTTTGAGGGCGAGGAGGAAATATACACTCCCAGGTCGTCTTCCTCCACACGACCAGGGGGGCACAGCTTCTCTGATAGTACAGAAATTTCGGGGTCAGTGCCAAGGACTAAATCATTAGTCTGCTCACTACAGGCACGTACCCCTTCACCTTGGGGAACACCAGGCAGCACCATGGGGACACCGACTCCACCCACCTGCCTGGGTACGTCCGCCTGTATAAGCAAGTCCTGCTCCCCAGCAGGGACTCCACGGCACATCCTTGCCAAAGCCGTATATGGACCCTCTAGTTGAGGCAGAGGATAGGCCTCAGACCCATAATTCAGCTGCAGGTGCTGCTGAAACACATCATGCAGCTCCTCACTAATCTCAGTGAGGGCCAGCAGCAACTGCTCACTGGTCTGAATTGGCCCATGGCTCACCAGAGAGAAAAAAATTTTGTGGTTGGTGATAATGTCACGTGAACCCGTCCTGTGTGACGCGACCAGCAGGCCGGTAACTAAAACGACAAGACACGGGGGAAGGGGAAACAGTTACAACGGTGGGCTCTGCAATAGAGAACGGGGATGTGGAGACCTCCTGCACTCCCCTGAGTCAGTGTCCCTCACACTCCTAACGTTCCCTATACAGGCTCCTCACCTGTCACCGAGCCGGAACCTGTCACCCTAGCACACCCTACACCTATCCCTTGCTAGTGAGCTGGGTGGTGCAGGAACTGGCCCCACCACTGTACTAATACACACTAGGGAAAAATACAAACAGGGATAACACCACTTAGCTTTGCTCTGTTGCTATTGCTCCCAGCAAGTCCACCACCAGAATGCAGCTTTCCTCCAGAATAGCTGCTACTTCTCCAAGCTTTGTCAGAGCTGCAAGGAAATCCTCTCTGTAATTCCTTCCTTCACCAGACATTACACCAGAGCTCTTCTGAGCTGCTCTCTGTAGTTCCTTCACCAGTCTAGGTTGGAAATGAGCAATATCATCAACAGTGATTGCAACCACCTGACACTCTTTTACAGGTAAGAGCCAGCAATGACACAGCTTCATTATCATGTGCAATAACACTAACCACCACCGGGGGCAAACTAGAACAAAGACACCACTGTGTAATGACCCTAATGGCCACCCGGGGCAAAACTATCTCTAAGCAACCAGCTCAAAGGAAAGAAAAAGGTTACTAGTGCTTTTAATTGTCATGATCCAGCATGGATCATGACACCAGCACTGCCGCCGGCACTCGGGATCGGAGTGTGCAGCTGCATGTCTTCTTATGCAGCTGAACACTCTGGTCTGAATCACCGGCGGCAATGCTGGATATTGATGCGAGAGATTTGCACGAGTTTTTCTCATTGCGCTCGCAAGTGTGACCCTTTGCCTAAGATGTGAGCCCTTGAAAAGCAAATGATTCAAACAACATTTCAATAAGAATTAACAAAACCAATAACAGAACTACCTGTCTGCAAAGTTTAGAACTTTTACAGAGTGCACAGATTAGAGGTAATAGTGGTCCTTAAATGCTCTGATGTTGACTAGTTAGAAGTCACCAAGTTATACCCTATAAGAAAGTAATATGTAGACAAAGTAAATGTTAATGTCTAGCTGTCCATTTATTCCACACACCCACACATACAATGCTGTTAAGTACAAAATGAAGTCGTTCAAGAAAGGACCTGTCATGATACCAATGCTGGTGGACCTGCACTTCTGGGGTTAATGTATTGATCTCAGTGCAGACTCTTACCTGCACACCTGGGATTTATTATGGTGGCCTTTCATTGATTCTGGGAAAGCTTCTTATAGCCTCAGGAAGCTCCCATCCCTGTCAGTTATACTTTCGCCCTTGGCAGAGTTGTGTTGACCCCTGAGTGTGTTTGTGCTGTGTTCTGGTTGCTTGATATTTTGTGGACGACTCGGTCTGTTCTCTGGATATTGCTTGTTGGATTCTGCTTGGTACCTTCTATGTCTGTTTGGTTTTGACCCCTGCTTGGCCACGACTGTCCGTTCTGTCTCATCCCTGGTACTTTACTGCTATCTCTGTGTATGACCTCCGTTTTGCCTGACTCTGAGTATTTCTGTATAGTGTCCTGCCGATTTCTGGAAGCAGGACGCTAGACCCCGCCCCTTCAGTCACATGACCGTAGGTCCTTCACTGCTTGCTAAACTTCAGCGTCCCCAAGTCCTGTTTGTCTGTACTTTCCGGCCGTACCTGACCCCGGGCCCCCCTACAGTGTGGGTGAGTCCCTGCTCAGCGGAGACTGCACGCCGGCGCTGACAGGACCCTGACATTATAACTGACCATTACGTTTTTGGGGTTTTTTTGTGCAGAGAATTAAGGATTCCATACAGTCTCTGGCTGACCAGATGAAAAATCTGAGACAGATGTTTCAGGGTTTATCTCTGGAACAGCAAGCTCTTGCTCATTCTCAGCAGCAGGTTTCTGAGACAGTGCGAGGGGTTTTATCTGCTGGTCTCTGGGGGCTGGGGCGAGGGATGTTGTTCTGGTGTCCCCGGAACCACCTTTTAAACTGCCTGACTTCTTTTCTGGGAACAAAAAGGAGTTCAGGATCTTCATGGAGGGTTGCAAACTTTTTTTAGTTTGAGACCATGTTCCTCTGGGGACGAAAACCAGAAGGTAGTGGTCATTATGTCCTTATTAAGAGGGTCCCCCAAGCTTGGGCTTTCTCCCTTCCTCCCACTGCCCCTGAGAGAGTGTCTGTGAATGCATTCTTTGAGGCCCTCGGGCACATTTATGATGAGCCTGACCGAGTGCGATTGGCAGAGGACATGGTGATGAGTGTCTGTCAGGTGAAACACTCGGCTGAGTGGTTTTGCACTGAATTCCGCCGCTGGGCTGCAGAGATCTCTTGGGGCGATGCTGCACTTTGAGGACTCTTTCGCAGAGGCTTGTCCGAGCGGCTGCAGGATGCCTTGGCGTTACATCCCCCACCTAACTCTCTCAAGGACACCATGACCCAGGCCGTCCGGATGGACCGCAGGCTACGAGCCAGAGGGGTGATGCAGGTGGAGACTCCATTGTTCCCCAGTGGAAAAGAGACTGCCCCTGAGCTCATGGATGCAGGTGCCCTCTCCCTGAAGGATACAGAGAGGAAACACCGGAAGGAGAAGCAGTTATGCTTTTACTGCGGTAAAACAGGACATTGGAAAAGGGAGTGACCCAATTGCCCGTCTGCGACCCGGTCGGCAGGAAACGACTAGGTCTGGGTAGTCAGCGGGGAAACTACTCAGACCCTCAGGTACCCTTTTCCTCATTTTCTAAAGTTTTACTTCATGTGGAACTGTTTGTGGATGGTAGTTCTTTTCCCTCTACAGCCTTCGTGGACTGCGGATCATCCATTAATCTCATTGACTCCCAATTGGTAAAACGCTGCAAGATAGGGACAGTTAGGCTTAAGGTTCTGATCAAGGTGGTGGCCATTGACTCCTCCCCTCTCACTAAAGAGGGAATTCTTTTCATGTCTGATTTATTTGCACTCAGAGTGGGCGCTACTCATGTGGAAAACCTAAGTTGTTTGGTTCTGGACATTCTACCTGCAGGGTTGGTGTTGGGCATGCCCTGGTTACAACGCCATAACCCAATTTTTAACTGGAAAATGGGGGAGATTGTTCAATGGGAGTTTAATGATTTTAAGTTGTGTGATAAATCCGCACTGCTGGTTGAACCTGTTAAATCTGTGTCTGTATCATCTGTCGAGTGGTTACGTCCCTGTCTCAATTTTCGTGAGCTTAATCAGATTACTGTACGGAATACGTACCCCCTTCCGTTGATTCCCGATTTTGTGTAACCAACTAACAGGGGCAAAATGGTTCTCTAAACTAGATCTTCGGGGGCATATAAATTGATAAGGGTCCGAGAGGGGATTGAATGGAAAACTGCGTTCCTCACGTCCGAGGGACTGTTTGAAAATTTAGTCATGCCGTTTGGTCTTACCAATGCCCCCGCCATATTTCAGAATTTCATCAACGTGGTATTCTCGGATCTCATTGGTCGTTTTGCTGTTATCCACTTAGATGATATTTTGATATACTCCTCCAACAGGCATTCTCATCTGGAACATGTACGAACTGTTCTCCAAAGACTGAGGGAAAATTATCTGTTTGCCAAATTGGAGAAATGTGTATTTTGTGTTCAAGAATTGTCTTTTTTGGGAATAATTGTGTCCTGTGAGGGTTTTCGCATGGACCACAAGAAGATGCAGGCCATTGCGGATTGGGTGCAACCCCGAGATCTTAAGGGTCTTCAGCGCTTCTTGGGGTTTGCCAATTATTACCACAAATTTATCTGGGGGTTTTCGCAGGTGGTCAAACCACTCACAGATCTAACATGCAAAGGTGCGGATGTGAGAAATTGGTCCTCGCTCGCAAACGAGGCCTTTGCGACTCTGAAAAAATGTTTTATGTCTGCTCCTGTGTTGATACAGCCAAATCCGTCCAAACCATTTGTGGTGGAGGTGGATGCCTCCGAGGTGGGGGTCGGGGCAGTGTTGTCCCAAGGGCCTGCCACTCTTACCAACCTCAGGTGTTATGAATGAGTCACCGAGGAGGAAAAAACAAAAAGCAAGCTAAACCCAGAAAACCAGAGAGGTTGGTAACTAGCGGATTGCAGACCCCTGATCCTATCCACAACTACTAGCAGTAGCCGTTGAGCGTGCCTACGGTGGTCCTAGATGCCTCGTCACGGCCGGAGAACTAAATAAGCCTAAAGAAAGAAAGGGAAAATCTAAACTGCCCCAGAGCAGACCCCAAAGCAACAGACAGCCCCCAACATGTATTGTCAGTGAAACAAGATAAAAACACAGACACAGGTAGAAAGATTGGCTGAGCAAATGATGGGGCCCTCGCTAACTAGAAAGGTCAGGAAAGAAAAGCTGCTGTCTGCAATCATGCAAAAAACCCTGCCAAAAAGAATGTCCAACACGTCTGATAGGAAAAGGCCCTGACGTCGCTAGACTTCAAATCACTATATCAGCACTCAGGTATATTCTGAAGACAGAGCAAAAGAGATCAACTGATCAGAGACAAAAATGCGGATTCAGCCCAGTCCCAGCCAGGGCTAGCTGAACACAAAAACTAAGTAAACCAGACAAAAACTCATATGAACAATAGCAGAGAAAACTTAGCATTAGGAAGGCAGGAACCAAACTAGAAACCAGGAGCCACAGTCAGGAAAAATCACCAGCAAGAAACTAGGGAGTCGGCTGCCTTAAATCCAATCAGAAACTCCTGATGTCCAATCGCAGTCCTCTTCCTCAGGTGGTCGGTCTCTGCTATTTAGATCAGCTTCATTACATCCCTTCACCAACAGAGGGAGTCCAGATAGAGAACTTACTACACCTCTGTCAGCACAGCCAGCTCCATAACCCTCACCAGAAGCCAGAGGCAAACCCGAAAATGAGCTCACAACAGTACCCCCCCTTGACGAGGGGTCACCGAACCCTCATCCATGCCACCGAGCCGATCAGGATGGGACCGATGAAAAGCACAAGCCAATCTATCGGCATGAATATCAGAGGCAGAGACCCAAGTATTGTCCTCCTGGCCATAACCCTTCCACTTGACCAAATACTGGAGTCTCCGTCTAGTCAGACGAGAATCCAGTATTTTATCTCATATTCCACATTACCTTCAACCAATACAGGGTCAGGAGGTGCAGCTATAGGAACTACTTGCGCAATATATCTCTTCAACAGCGACTTATGAAACACGTTATGGATCTTAAACGTAAGAGGAAGAGCCAATCGAAAAGAAACCGGATTAAGAATCTCCAAAATCTTGTAAGGTCCAATAAATCTTGGCTTGAACTTTGGAGAAGCCACCTTCATAGAGATATTCTTTGATGACAACCAAACCATATCACCCACTTTAAACCGGGGACCAATGGTCCTATGCCGGTTAGAAAACCGCTGGGCCTTTTCCTGGGAGAGAGACAACTTATCCACTACTTGGTCCCAAATCTGCTGCATTCTCTCTACCACAGTGTCAACACCTGGGCAGGCTGAAGATTACACTTGCCCTGAAGAAAATCGAGGATGAAACCCAAAGTTACAGAAAAAGGGCGACATCAAGGTGGCAGAACTTGCTCTATTATTTAAAGTGAATTCGGCCAAGGGCAAAAATGAAACCCAATCATCCTGATCAGCAGATATAAAACATCTCAAATAGGACTCCAAAGTCTGGTTTGTTCTCTCTGTCTGCCCATTGGTCTGAGGGTGAAACGCAGAGGAGAAGGACAACTGAATTCCCAGCTTGGAACAAAAGGCTTTCCAGATTCTGGAAACAAACTGAACTCCTCTGTCCGATACAATGTTCTCAGGAATCCCATGCAACCGAACCACCTGTTGTAAAAACAAGGGTACCAACTCTGAGGAAGATGGCAACTTTGGGAGTGGTAAAAGATGGACCATCTTAGAGAATGTATCACAAATCACCCAGATAACAGTCATTTTCTGAGAGACAGGAAGATCAGAAATAAAATCCATTGAAATATGGGTTCATGGCCTCTTAGGCACCGGCAAGGGCATCAACAACCCACTAGAGCGAGAACAGGGTTTAGACAGGGAACAAGTCCCACAGGACTGCACAAAATTCCTGACATCACGAGATAAGGCGGGCCACCAAATAGACCGACTCACCAAATCTCTGGTACCAAAAATACCTGGATGACCAGCCAATGCGGAGCAATGAACTTCAGACATCACTATCTTCCTCCACTGGTCAGGAACATATAATTTTCCCATAGGACAATGCTCAGGTTTGTCCTCCTGGAATTCTTCCAGAGTATGTCTCAAATCGGGCAAGATGGCAGAAAGAACTACTCCTTCACCTAGGATGGTAGTAGGCTTGGTCACAATAGGAGAATCAGCAAAGAAACTCATAGAAAGGGCATCTGCCTTAACATTCTTAGTGCCTGGAAGAAAGGAGACCACAAAATCAAAACGCGTAAAAAACAAGGCCCACCTAGCCTGTCTAGGATTCATGCATTTGGCCGACTCAAGGTAAATCAAATTCTTGTGGTCAGTGAGGACCACAACTTGATGTCTAGCTCCCTCCAACCAATGTCTCCACTCTTCAAATGCCCATTTCATGGCTAGCAATTCCCGTTTCCCCACATCATAGTTGCGTTCAGATGGGGAGAACTTTCGGGAAAAGAAAGCACAGGGATTCATTTTAGACGTCACCGGATCTTTTAGGGACAAAAGAGCTCCTGCACCAATCTCTGAAGCGTCTACCTCCACCTGAAAAGGAAGTGAGACATAAGGTTGCCGCAAAACCGGAGCAAAAGTGAACCTCCGCTTCAGCTCCTGAAAGTCCGAAACAGCCTCTGAAGACCAATTCAGCACATCAGCACCCTTCTTAGTTAAATCAGTCAGTGGTTTTGCAATACCAGAAAAATTAGCTATAAATTTATGATAAAAATTAGCAATACCCAAAAACTTCTGGAGAGCCTTCAAAGAAGTGGGTTGAACCCAATCATAAATGGCCTGTACCTTGGCCGGGTCCATTTCAATAGTTGACGGAGACAAAATAAATCCCAAAAATGAAATCCTCTGTACACCAAAAAGGCACTTCGATCCCTTAACATACAAGGAATTCTCCCTCAAAATCCGGAACACAGTCCGCACATGTTCCACATGAGAATCCCAATCCCTGGAAAAGATCAAAATATCATCCAGATAGATGATCAAAAACTTATCTACAAAGTCCAGGAAAATATCATTCACGAAGGATTGGAAGACAGAAGGGGCATTAGTGAGCCCAAAAGGCATCACCAGGTACTCAAAATGTCCCTCCGGAGTATTAAACGCCGTCTTCCATTCATCCCCATGCTTGATGCAAATAACATTATACGCTCCCCTGAGGTCAAGCTTAGTAAACCAGCAAGCACCTTTAACTCTGGAGAATAAATCAGAAATCAGGGGTAACGGATACTGAAATGTAACCGTAATTTTGTTGAGGGAACGATAGTCAATACAAGGCCTTAATGAACCATCTTTCTTGGCCACGAAAAAAAACCCAGCACCTAAGGGCGAAGTAGGATGGTCTAATATGACCCTTCTCCAATGACTCCTTAATATAAGATCGCATAGCCTCGTGTTCGGGTACAAATGAATTGAAAAGTCGACCCTTGGGAAATTTACACCCAGGTCTCAACTCAATTGCACAGTCACAACTCCTATGAGGAGGCAAAGACGCAGACTTGTTCTCACTAAATACATCATAAAAATCAACCAAATAGTCAGGAACATCATGCGACTGGGGAGAGGTGGAGAAAACAGGAGTGTCGCCAAGAGCACACCGACAACCCCAACTCACCACAGACACAGATTTCCAATCCAAAACCGGATTATGGATTTGCAACCAGGGAAAACCCAGAACAATGGTATCATGTAAATTATGCAAAACCAAAAACCTGCAATTTTCTTGGTGATGTGGGGCGACCTGCATTATCAACTGGGTCCAAAACTGAGGTTTATTCTTCGCCAAAGGAGTAGCATCAATACCCCTCAAAGGAATAGGCGTCCGCAGAGGTGTCATAGGAAAACCACAACGTTTAGCAAAATCCAAGTCCATTAGATTCAAGGCCGCTCCTGAATCCACAAAAGCCTTCGCGGAAAATGTGGATAAGGAGCAGATCAGAGTAATTGCCAAAAGAAACTTAGGTTGCCCACCACCCACAGCAAATGTGTGTGCAAAACATCTCTCTCGTTTAGGGCAGACAGAAATAACATGAGAGGCATCTCCACAGAAAAAACACAGCTTATTACACCTTCTAAACTCCTGGCGTTGCACCCTAGACAAAACTCCATCACATTGCATAGGTTCAGACATTTGTTCAAAATGTGGCAGCACCTCCCGTGTAGTCTTGCATTCATGTAAACGCCGATCAACTTGAATTGCTAATGACATAGAATCGTCAAGACCAGAGGGAACAAGAAATGCCACCATAGTATCTTTTAAAGTCTCAGACAAACCCTTCCGAAAGAGAGCTACTAATGCACTATCATTCCATGTAATAAGGACCGCCCACTTTTGGAATTTCTGACAGTATAACTCTGCAGGATCCTGACCCTGGTTCAATGCCAATAGGGCTCTCTCAGCTTGATCAATAGCATTAGGTTCATCAAATAACAACCCCAAGGCTTGAAAAAATGCATCCACATTAGTCAAAACAGGATCTTCAGGTGTCAAAGAAAACTCCCAATCCTGGGGATTGCCGCACAACAAGGAGATGACAATTTTAACCTGCTGCGCAGAGCTCCCCGATTAGTTAGGCTTCAAGGCAAGAAATAATTTACAATTATTCTTAAAATTCAAAAATTTAGATTGATCCCCAGAAAACACATCAGGAGCAGGGATCCTTGGTTCAACAGCATGTGAATGAGTGAGATAGGCGGAAAATCCCCGCACTTCAGCAGAGAGCTGCTCCACGCGATCAGACAATTGCTTACTATCCATCAAGGAGAATCTGCAGTATGGCTGGTGATTCTGTTATGAATGAGTCACCGAGGAGGAAAAAACAAAAAGCAAGCTAAGCCCAGAAAACTGAAAGGTTGGTAACTAGCGGATTGTAGACCCCTGATCCTATCCACAACTACTAGCAGTAGCCGTGGAGTGTGCCTACTGTGGTCCTAGACGCCTCGTCACGGCCGGAGAACTAAATAAGCCTAAAGAAAGGGAAAATCTAAACTGCCCCAGAGCAGACCCCAAAGCAATAGACAGCCCCCAACATGTATTGTCGGTGAAACAAGATGAAAACACAGACACAGGTAGAAAAATAGGCTGAGCAAATGACGGGGCCCTCGCTAACTAGAAAGGACAGGAAAGAAAAGCTGTTGTCTGCAATCACGCAAAAAACCCTGCCAAAAAGAATGTCCAACACGTCTGATAGGAAAAGGCCCTGAAGTCGCTAGACTTCAAATCACTATATCAGCACTCAGGTATATTCTGAAGACAGAGCAAAAGAGATCAACTGATCAGAGACAAAAATAGGGATTCAGCCCAGTCCCAGCCAGGGCTGGCTGAACACAAAAACTAAGTAAACCAGACAAAAACTCATATGAACAATAGCAGAGAAAACTTAGCTTTAGGAAGGCAGGAACCAAACCGGAAACCAGGAGCCACAGTCAGGAAAAATCACCAGCAAGAAACTAGTGAGTCGGCTGTCTTAAATCCAATCAGAAACTCCTGATGTCCAATCGCAGTCCTCTTCCTCAGGTGGCCGGTCTCTGCCTTTTAGATCAGCTTCATTACCTCCCTTCACCAACAGAGGGAGTCCAGATAGAGAACTCACTACTCCTCTGTCAGCACAGCCAGCTCCATAACCCTCAGCAGAAGCCAGAGGCAAACCCGAAAATGAGCTCACAACACTTAGGCCATGTGCTTTCTTTTCCAGGAAGTTCTCTGCTGCTGAAAGAAATTATGATGTAGGCAATAGAGAGCTTCTTGCAGTCAAGTTGGCGTTTGAGGAGTGGAGGCACATTTTGGAAGGGGCCAGTCACCCGGTTACTGTGATCACTGATTTGGCATACATTGAGTCTGCTAAAAGACTAACACCCAGATTGGCCCGTTGGTCACTTTTTTTCTCGTTTCCAGTTTACTATTACATTCTGTCCAGGGTCAAAGAATGTCAAGGCTGACTCCTTATCTCGCAGTTTTCATCCTGTGTCTGCCCCTGAGCCACCGTCCTCCATTCTGCACCCTGGGGTTGTGTTAGCAGGGATCTCGTCTGAATTGGAACGGGAAATTGAGGGGGCCCAGTCGCTGGCTCCTGCGGCCAAGCCAGGGGGCAAGTTGTTTGCCCCAGAGCTTGAATCCAAGCTGTGTGCTCACCCTGGTATATCAGCCACGCGTCTGGCGGTGGCTAGGATCTTTTGGTGGCCTACCCTTGGTTCTGATATAAAGAAATTCATTTCTGGTTGTGGGGTCTGCGCTCGTTCTAAAAGCTCCCATAGCCGGCCGGCGGGGGAGCTGATGCCCTTGGCAGTTCCCGAAAGACCATGGACCCACCTGTCCATGGATTTTATTACCAATCTTCCCTCTTCCAGGGGTAATACGGTGGTATGGGTAGTGGTGGACAGATTTTCAAAGCAGGCTCATTTTGTACATCTGTCCGCATTACCTTCAGCTGAGACCTTATCCAGATTGTTTGTGCAGCATGTGGTCCACTTTCATGGGGTACCCCTGAATGTGGTGTCTGATCATGGTGTGCAGTTTGTGGCTAAGTTTTGGTGTGCTTTCTGCAAAAAATTAGGGATGTTTCTGTCCTTTTCGTCTGCATACCATCCCGAGAGTAATGGTCAGACGGAACGCACTAATCAGTCTCTGGAACAGATCCTCAGATGTCTGACTTCTGCTAGACAGAATGACTGGTGTGATATACTGCCGTTGGCTGAATTTGCCTTCAATAGTCGGGTGAGTCAATCCACTGGTATGTCCCCTTTCTTGATCAACTATGGGTTCAGTCATCATTTTGGTGAGTTTTCTTGTCTGGATTCGGGGTGTCCCGGGGCTGAGGACTCTGTTCAGCAGTTAAAAGATACATGGGCAGAAGTCCAGCGGCGTATATCTAGGTCTCAAGGCAGGAAAAAGTTTTTCGCGGACAGGTAACGAACACCTGGTCCCATGTTTCAGGTTGGAGAGAAAGTTTGGCTCTCCACACGAAACATTAAGTTAAAGATTCCGTCAGCCAAGTTGGACCGTACAACATTGGCCCGTACAAGAGTGTGGAAAAAATCAACCCAGTGGCATACAGGCTGTGCCTTCCACCCTCTTTCAAGATCCCTATCGTCTTCCATAGATCTCTACTGAAACCTTTTGAAGCAGTCCAGGGAGAATCCGAGTCCGCTGCTCCTCCGGTTTCGGTTGAGGGACATGTGGAATATGAGATTGGTCATATCGTAGATTCCAGGTTGGTACGACGGTCAGTACATTACCTAGTTTATTGGAAGGGGTATGGGCCAGAGGAAAGGTCATGGGTGCCGGCCCAGTTGATGCATGCGGATCGCCTTGTTCGGGCTTTCCATGCTAGGTACCCGGGCAGGCCTGGGGGTCCAGAGGCCCCCCCCATTGAGAGGGGGGTACTGTCATGATACCAGTGCTGGTGGACCTGCACTTCAAGGGTTAATGTTTTGATCTCAGTGCAGACTCTTACCTGCACACCTGGGACTTATTATAGTGGCCTCTCATTGGTTCTGGGAAAGCTTCTTATAGTCTCAGGAAGCTCCCATCCCCGTCAGTTATACTTTTGCCCTTGGCAGAGTTGTGTTGACCTCTGAGTGTGTTTGTGCTGTGTTCTGGTTGCTTGATACTTTGTGGACGACTCGGTCTGTTCTCTGGATATTGCTTGTTGGATTCAGCTTGGTACCTTCTATGTCTGTTTGGTTTTGACCCCTGCTTGGCCCCGACCATCCGTTCTGTCTCATCCCTGGTACTTTATTGCTATCTCTGTGTCTGACCTCCGTTTTGCCTGACTCTCAGTATTTCTGTATAGTGTCCTGCCGATTCTGGAAGCAGGATGCTAAGTCCCCCCCCTTGCAGTCACATGACCGTAGGTCCTTCACTGCTTGCTAAACTTCTGTATCCCCAGGTCCTGTTTGTCTGTAATTTCCGGCCGTACCTGACCCCGGGTGCCCCTACAGTGCGGGTGAGTCCCTGCTCAGCGGAGGCTGCACGCCGGCGCTGACAGGACCCCGACAGGACCTTTAGTTAAAACTATATAGATAAAACTGTGATATCTTTAAAATTGGTGTAAAAATGTTGAACTTGATGGGCTTAGGTCCTTTTTCAACCTATGCAACTATGTAACTATTGTGGTGTGACTGTTGGTTGCATGGTTAATGGGAGGTATATGTCACAGTGATGGATGCTTCCTGCGATAAAACCCGGAGTATTTTGTTTTTAGTGCACATGAGCACTAATATGTCGTTTAGTGCACCTGGGTCCGGGTTGCAGGTAGCTACGAGAGATGGGAGGGTCTGGTTTCCCATTTCACCTCACCTCTGGGAGAGGGTGCTCACTGTACCCCTGTTTTCCTTCCAGACCTGCAGGTGTTTGAGGGCCTGCAGTGAGGTCATGATCATGTGACCTGCCCATGTGATCCATACCTCACCTGAGGGTGGGGTTACAAGCTATGTAATCGAGGTGTGTTTAGCACATGGGAGTAACTGTTTAGGAGTCTGCCAGTGTGGACAGATTTCCATGTGTCCAGCCTGGACACTACAGATTGTTCTGTGTCTTGAGAGGGAGAAGCCTTCCTCTGTCTGTGGCTTCAGATAGAGCCTGAGTGTTGGACATTGCACAGCCTGTGTACCCACAGGCCTGAGAGAGCAGAGCTCTGCTATGGGTATTGATGCTGTGTCTGCCTGATGTAAAGACTGTTTGCCTTTTCATTGCTGACTTGATGGTTTATGAAGCAAATAAACCCACATGGACGTTGAAGAGAATGTGCCTCCTGTTTCCTCCTACGCACCTGAGTGAGTACAATCCTTACAATTGGTGCAAGACTGCAGGCAATGGTCCAAGAAGCACATGCTGCAGTGCTGGCTAGTCTGAGCCAGAAGAGTGGATGGTCTGACAACCAAGAGTGAAACTGACCAGGTTCAGTGAGAAGTGGCTATAGCGTGCCTCTGAGGATAAGAGGTATACGGAGACGCTGAAAATCCAAGTGTGTAATGGACAAGAGTCCATATTTCTTCTGACCGGGGTCAGTGAGAGACTTTTTTTTTCCTCTATCAAGTCAGTTTGCTGTGGCTCGGCGGGGCCACGAAGACTGAAAACGTATGGAGGTCCGCAAAGCTGTCTGTAAGTTTGTAGAGCCATGCAGAGTCGACGTGGAGCCATGCAGCAAGAGGTTCAGCAGCAGGAGCTGCAGTTGCGGCAGCAGATTGCAGCAAGAAGTTCTTCAGCAGGAGCTGCAGTAGCACCTATAGGAACCTCGCTGTGAGGAACTGTTGGTGCAGAAAGACTGCCATGCACAGGTGGTGAGGGGCCCATAGAGGGACATGGGGAGTCCTCGGCTTGCACCTAAAAATGGGGTGGAGTCCAAAAAGGGAGAAGTGACCCAAACAGGGGTGGTGACCCAAAAAGAAGCGGCAGCAAATGTGCCGATGGACTGTTGCCGGGTTCAGTGTTCGAACAGTGCATGTCCAGGATGTTGTACTGACTTTCCATCTGACAAGATGTCACAGAGCTGTTCTGTAGAAGTCAAAGGAGAATGCGTGACTGGACTTCTGGACTCGGGGAACCTGGTGACCCTGGTGAGCGCAATACTCCCTGTCTATCAGATTCCCGGAAGGAAGATGGAAGTCCACTGCATTCATGGGGTTGCTAAAAATTATCCAGCGTCCAGAGTAATCATTGAGACGCCTACTATTATTTCCAGCCATGATGTCCCTGTAGTCCCAGACTTGCATTCCCTGTAGTAATAGGCCAGGACTTTGAAAGGTTTTGGGACTTGTGGGAGGAAAGGGGAGTGTCTGATTGCTCAGAAGGGAGCTGGAAGAGCTGGAATGACCCTAAAGGAGCCCCACCACAGCAGGCGGCTGAAGTGGTTCCGGGTGGTGTGGTGTATAAAAAGGAGATAGCGACACCTGAGGTCAATAGTTCAGAGTTCCGGGTGACAGGAAGAAATTGTCGGTCCGACCAACTCGGCGACTTAGTTGGGGTGACCAAACTCGTGACCGTGGGAAATGGGGTAGCTCCAGGAAAGGGGTCCAACACCTGTTTAAGTGGGGACTTGTGGTTCCAGGATAACAAGGTGAGTGGGGGTGACTCGAATTCAGACTGTGACTCGAACGCAAGGGAAAGAGAGTGCAGTAGGGTAATAAAAAAAGACAGATTAAAAGTAAAGCCGAGTAAAAATGACAGATCTTCCTCTCGTCGCCGGGGATACGGGGGCCGCGGAAAGGCGGGACAGGCTACACTCTCTGAGAAGAGATGATAAGGAAGAGTCAGGGTCAGGTACAGATCAGGTTACTGTCCTTGATAAGGAGGTCACTTTATCTGTGACAAATCCCAGCACAGAGTCAGACCTGTAGTAGACCCACATCTGCAATGCCCAGAAAGGGTGAAATGGCTTATTACTGTATGATGAAGAGCTGGAGTTCTCTGAAGTTACCGAGAGTCGAGAGACAGTTGAACTTGCGGATGCAGGAACAGACGGAACTCTGAAGAGGCAGAGTGTGGGTGGGCAAGAGAGCCCATCTGAAAATCTGATTAAAGAACTGATGGTGTGACATGTGCTGGCCAAAAGAAAGCAGGACCATGAGATAGAGCTGCAAAAGGGACAGTTAAGCGAGAAAGGGTCCTGAGACAATTGATTGAGCACAGAGTGGATGAGCTGGAGTAGGAAGGCTCTGAGCTCAGAGGTCACCTGTCAGCATGTCAAAATATGAACCAGGCCCTATTGAAAGATATGGAGGTGCTCAAAGAGGCCCAAGAGAAGCATAAGCAGGAGTTTTTCCTGAGAGAGGATGAGCGTCACTTCTTGGCAGAGGAGCAAGATAATGTTAGGCGTCAGGTTTCTGCGTCTGCTCTGCAGGAATCCAGAGCCTCACATTCTGCAGTCTCCTGTTGTCTATCTACTGCAGAGAAGATTACTTTGCAGCAGACCGCTCCAGAGACTAAGTTCCTCTGTGCTCATACTGTGCATGCTCATGAGACGATGTCCCATTGGAGATGGGGAGTCATGTGCCCAGGTCCTGCTCCAGATCTCATTGGTCCATCTCGGAGATCTGGAAGGGCCAGCATGGCTATAAAAAACGCGCATGACCGTTCGGCCATGCGCTAGTACAGACTTTACTTGCTAGATGTGTGAATGGTGATGGATGTATGATTCTGGTGACTGACTTATTTTGAAACCCCTTCCCTCTAATATTACGCATGTGAAAATTAGTTTAGCAGTCAGCGCCAGACATTGCGCTTGCTTTCTAGCTTTGTCGTCGAGCGGCAGTGTCCTACGCCGTGCTGCAGTTGCAGTCCTTCTTGGCACTCGCAGTAGCGACGCCACACACACGGTAGGTCTAGTCGGATGCAGCTCCTCTGTCTTAGGTCCTGCTCCTGTGACCAGATACCGTGTGTTCATTTACCTAATGCCTGTGACACTAACAGGCTCAGTGTTTATGTATGTTTATACTGCGGCGCCTCTGTGTGTGAGCAGAGCCCGCTCTGCGCACTTCGGATGAAGTTGAACCCGTGCGCATTATACCGCCATATTGCTCGTCTATCATTACCTAGCAGCAGTGTAACACCTACTGCACGGTGGACCCCGAGCGGCGAACGCACTTTATTATTTATTTTTATTTAGCGCGTTCCGCCGTTCCTAACAGATAAGGTTCTCAAGATAGAGAAGGAGATTAATGCCCAGCTCCAGAAATCCACAGATGACCGGGAAATTGAGCTGTTGCGCTCTCCCGATCTGGTCACAATGAAGGAGAGTGACCTGGAGAGGCTGACCAAAGAAGGGGCCTCCACGGAGGAAGAAATCCGTGGAACAACTTTTTAATAAGTTTAAATAAAAAGAAAATTTTATTTGGCACTATATACTGTGATTCTCTTTTGGTTTATATATTTGATTATGCCTGGTGTTAAAGGTCATCCATAGTTTAGTCATATTTATTTACAAATATGTTCAACCTTAGGGCTCATGCAGTTGTTCGTGGATCTCAATCTGATGTCAGACCACATTGTATGGACTTGATGTGAGCCTCCCACTCGAGCATGACAGACTCATGAAAATATATGAAGCTGTCATGCTCCAGTCAGAAGACCACAGCATTGCATATTGCAGGTGGGTTTGGATCAAGATCCATGGGTTTTTGCAAAAACCTTTAGTTTCATTAAAGGTTTGCAACTTTACAAATTCAGTACATCATCATGACATTCTAGCAAAGAAATTGCCAAGCTTAACCCCCTTCTGACAATGGACGTCATATTCCGTCCATGTGACCTGAGCCTATTTGACCATGGACAGAATATTACGTCATTTTTTAATGTGACTCTGCGACTGAAGTCGCAGTGATCGCATTAAAATTCCAGTGCCATCTTACCTCTGGGTAGATGGTGCTGTCATCTTGGGGGGTGTTGCCGCCCTTCCACAACCACTATAGCTGTGATTGGCTGTTCAATTCTGAACAGCCAATCGCAGCATTTCTCAGTGTTGTGCTAATCTCAGGGCACAGTCGAGGTGTGAACATGCTGTGCCCTGCCTGTGACCTGCCTAGAATCGGACCTGTAAGAGCACCGATCCTAGGCTGTTGCCTAGTAAAGCCAGGCATGGTCTGGACCCACTGATTGGCGCGATCAACGATTACATCAATAGCGCCAATCACAGGGCACAGCTGCGGTGTGACCACGCTGTGCCCTGGCTGTGCCCTGGATGTGACCTGCCTAGGATAGGTGTTGTGAGCTCCGATCCTAGGCTGTTGCCTGGCAACACCGGTGTCACCAGCGCTAGCTCTGATTAGTGCGATCAATGTCATCGTTGATCACACCAATGACAGGGCACAGCAGCTGTATGACTGCTCTGTGACCTGTCTGTGACCACGCTGCAGGTCCCTACAGTAGCTGAGGAATCTGCAGAATGGTCACACTACAGGATTTGCAGCTGTGCTGGGCCTTGTGGTGCCACAGCCTGTGACTCCACAATCCCTGCTAAAATAAGAATAAAGAACAGAAAAGACAAGACAGAAGAAAGAAGAGAGACAAGTCTACGTGTTTTGATCCCTGATCCCTGTCCAATTCTTCCTCATCAACCCCAATCCCCCTTCCCCCCTTCCTCCTCTTTTTACCCCCCTCCACCCCATGTGCACACCCAGCAGCTGCCAAGCGTTGATTGGTGACGCAGTTCACCGATCAGCACTTGTGCTGACTGTTACCCACTTTTTTTCACCCCCCTTTGCGCCACCACCATGCACACATCCAACTGCCGTCGAGCGTTGATTGGTGACACAGTTCACCGATCAGCACTTATGCCTGCTGTTTTCCACTTTTCTTTTTCACCCCACTTTGCGCCACCACTGTGCACACATCCAGCAGCTGTCAAGCTTTGATTAGTGACGCAGTTCACTCATCAGAGCTCCTGTCTGCTGTTTACACTTTTCTTTTCATGGACAATTTTTTCACCCTGGTTTCTGCTTTTTTCTTTTAGCTTTTTCCATTCAGACAAATAAGTTTACACCAAGCATTATTTCATACTCACACTAACAGTTAAAGTACTGACACAATCACCATATTCATAAAAAAAGTCATCCATGTTGTCCAGCTAGTCTCATTCATCCCAACAATGCTATTCAGTGGAGGAGGGATAAGCTTTCCTTGCCTCTGACACTGACAGCGAGGGAGATGATCCCACTCTTCTTCATTTTTCAGATTCATCCTCCTCATTCTCTCCCTCTGCCTCATCTTCCTCATCAGATCCTGCTGAACCACCACAGATGTTACAGGACAGAAGATGAACCAGTGCCCCCATTCCTGACCCCGTATGAACCTCGCCCCGAAAATTATGGGCCACTGATTTCTTATTTTGTGGCAGAATCAGGAATCAAGTTTGACACCACAGGCCTCACAGAACTAGACTTTTTCAAAATCTTTTTCTCTGAGGATTTTGTTAACCTCATGGTGGGCCAAACTTATTTGTATGCCCATCAATTTTTGGCACAAAACCCGGCTCATCATTTTAGAAATGGTCTCCTGTAGATGCAGTTGAAACAATGCAGATTTGGGGCCTGGTATTTCACGAGAGGATTCTGAAGGAGCCAGAACTTCGGCAATATTGGATTGTTGATGTTTTATACAACACTCCAGTATTCATAATGGTCATGGCCCGGACACATTTTGAGGCCATCCACAAATTCCTGCATTATAATGATACAGGAAAGATGTATATCTTTGTACCATGTTAGCCAGTAGATAGAAAAATATTCAGAATTGAGAGTCCTCAGTGGTTGAGGACTTTTAATGGCTAACTGAAAACATGGTAACACATTGCAAGCGTTCAAGACTACTCAGGTCTCTTCTTCAGGCATTGACTAATACAAAATCTGATGAATCACATATTTATACACAGCACAGAAAAAATGCAATAGATAAGACAAGTGACACGAAGCAGAACTATTATTGTGGGAGAGGGAGAAACATAAATATTGGACCAGTTCATAGATAAGGAGTCTGGATGTTGTATTGTCCTCTGATTGGGGTCTCCTAATGTGTTGTGATGCCCCCACAAGGTCTTAGGAGCAAATTCCTCAATTGATGTAAAAAGACATAAATCCATGCAACACATTCATTCCAGCATTGAAAGTGTCAAAGGTCATCATGAGCTTGAATTCCCAGACTGACTCTTCTCTCTCTCTGGGATGTAAAGTTACTTTTCAATACCAGTAACTTCATATGTACCTCTGTACAGGTCTGCAAACCGGACTGTGCACTGGGGTACAACTAAAACATGGGGGACGCTAATCTCTCAATTCAACTCCTCCAGCCATACAGTGCTTTGAGAAAAGCCAAGGTGTGGTACAAGAATCTGGCTGTGCACATTTTACAAATGGCAATGCTCAACGCTTTCCTGCTGTCACAATGTGCAAGCCAGACTGATATGTCATGCCTTCAGTTCCAGGAGGTAGAGATCAAGACCATGATATTTGGCAGTCAGGAAGGAGCGGGCCCCAGTACTTCCGGAACTGAAAGTGCTCATATTGTACCAGGTCAACATTTCCCAGGGGGGTCCCTCAAAGTGCAAAAAAAGGTAAGTCGCAAAAGAGGTGCCGAGAGTGTTAAAACAGGGAATACACAAGGAAACCATTTATCAATGTCACACCTACCCAATAAACCTGGCCTGTGTATGAAAGAATGCTTCAGACTGTACCACGCATCCATGCACTACTAAATTCAATTCTGACTTACACAACTGAAGTATGACAACCTGATGAATGTTTGACAATCTGACAAACACTGCACAACTCACGAATGCCAGTTCATTATAAAATTTACATAACAGTAAATAGTAGATTAGTTCCAAAAAGGGGTACTTATTGGGCATTGGCACTGTTTAGGCACATCTAGATAAGTTCCTTGGGGGTCTAGTTTCCAAATTGGAGTCACTTGTGGGAGATTTATACTGTTTAGGCATATCAGGGGCTCTGCAAATGCAACATGACGTTTGCAGACAATTCCATCAAAGTCTGCATTCCAAAACGTCACTACTTCCCTTCCGAGCTCTGATGTGTGCCCAAACATATGGTGTACCAATGTACTCAGGACAAATTGGACAACTTTTCTGGCGTAATTTCTCCTGTTACACTTGTGAAAATAAAAAAATGGGTGCTAAAATATAATTTTTGTGTAAAAAAATGATTTTTTATTTTCACATCTCTACATTATAAACTTTAGTGAAACACTTGGGGGTTCAAAGTGCTCACCACAAATCTACATAAGTTCCTTTTGGGGTTTATTTTTCAAAATGGGGTCACTTGTTGGAGGTTTCCACTGTTTAGGCACATCAGGGGCTCTCCAAATGCGATATGTCATCCGTTCTCAATTCCAGTCAATCTTGGTTGGAAAAAATCAAATGGCACTCCTTCCCTTCCGAGCTCTGCCATGCACCCAAACTATGGTTACCCCCACATATGGTGTATCAGCGTACTCAAGACAAATTGCACAAAAACTTTTGGGGTCCAATTTCTCCGGTTACGTTTGGGAAAATAAAAAATTGGGGGCTCAAATATCATTTTTATGAAAAAAAAATGATTTTTTTATTTTCATGGCTCTACATTATAAACTTTAGTAAACACTTGGGGATTCAAAATGCTCACCACACATCTAGATAAGTTCCTTGGGGGGTCCAGTTTCCAAAATGGAGTCACTTGTTGGGGGTTTCCACTGTTTAGGCACATCAGGGGCTTGCCCAACGTGACATGGCGTCCGATCTCAATTCCAGCCAATTTGGGCTTGAAAAAGTCAAACGTTGCTCCTTCTCTTCCGAGCCCTACCATGCGCTCAAAGAGTGGTTTCATCATATATTGGGTATTGGCATGTTCAGGATAAATTGCTTTATAAATTTGGAGGTTCATTTTTTCCTGTTACCCTTGTGAAAATAAAAAATAGTCGAAAATTACATTTTAGTGAAAAAAAGTTAAATGTTCATTTTTTCCTTTAACATTCCATTAATTCCTGTGAAGCACCTGAAGAGTAAATAATCTTCTTGAATGTGGTTTTGATCAGCTCGAGCTGTGCAGTTTTTAGAATAGTGTCACTTTTAGGTATTTTCTGCTATATAGACCCCTCAAAGTGGCTTCAAATGTGAGGTGGTCCATAAAAAAAGCGGTTTTGTTAATTTTGTTGTAAAAATGAGAAATTGCTGGTTAAATTTTAACCCTTTTAACTTCCTAATGAAAAAAATTGTTTCAAAAATTGTGCTGATGTAAAGAAGACAAGTGGGAAATGCTATTTATGAACTATATTATGTGGCATTTTACTCTGATTTAAGGGCATAAAAAAATCAAAATTTGAAAATTGCAAAATTTTCCAAATTTTAGACAAATTTATTTTTTACATAAATAAACGGAAGTTATATTGAAAAACATTTGCCACTAACGTTAAGTAAGGTATGTCATGAGAAAACACTCAGAATTGCAAATATCCATTGAAGTGTTCCAGAGTTATTACCTCATAAAGGGACTGGTGTCAGAATTGTAAAATTTGCCATTAATATGGGGTTAAACTTATAGCACAAAGGGGGTTAAACTTATAGCACAACCATTGGGCAACTGCATATTAAAACATATAGCATAAACAACATCTCCCGATTCATAATTTGATTTTTTTAAGTCAACCTCCTATATTGTCTTGTAGTATCAGTTTCCATTTTTTGCCCCAAATTTATCAAAATGGAGAACATAACTTATGAAATGGGCAGAAATCCTAAAAACTGGCCTTTTCCTCTCTTGAATAGCTCCAAAAGTTGCATTGTTGATGCCAACAGCTGTGTAGATTGCTCAAAGTTTTGACATATTCTGAAATACACCAGGGGGAACAGGAGTGAAGACTGCCAAATTTAGAGATTTTTTAAAAAGCTGCAATCGAAAAATCAGGCTGAAAAATCTGAAATCTCACCTGCAAAGCTAAAAATGAATATAACAAGGTGAGCACATCTAAAATGGACTTAAAAAAGGCAAAAGTAGAATAATGAAATGGGAGCAAATACTTCAAATTTCTGGTAAAAGCCATTTATTATGTTCTGAGACCTTTCCAGACCCCATAACATAATGCATAGTGGGGATAAAAATTTAACCCCTTTCTGCCATGAGACGCACTATCCCGTCCATGTGCCCTGGGACTTAATTCCCAGGGACGGAATAGTACGTCATAGAGATCAGCGGCGCCCACGTGGTGAGCGCCGCTTATCGCGGCCGGGTGTCAGCTGATTATCACAGCTGACACCTGGCACAATGTGTCAGGGGCGGTCATGGACCGCCCCGACACGTTAACCCCTTGTACACAATGATCAAACACGATCGCGGTGTACCGGGGGTTAAAGGGAAGCACCCCACGGCAGCGCTATGTGCAGTGCTGATGCGGGGGCTCTTTCCCTACAGGCCCCCGGATCCACGATGGCGACGGGGACCTTCGGGGGCCTGTAGGGAGCTGACTTCCTCACTGCCTGCAAAGCGCAGGCATGAGGAAGTCTGCAGCAGTGCCTGTGACAGATCGCTGATCTGTCACAGTGATCTGTGATGTGACAGATCAGCCATCTGTCACAGGACAGTGATGTCCCACCTGGGACAATGTAATAAAATTAAAAAAAAAAGTGTAAAAATAATTTTAAAAAAATTGCTAAATAAATTAGTAAAAAAAAAAAAAAATATTCCCCAATAAATTCATTTTTTGAAAATTAAAAAATAAAATAAAAGTACACATATTTGGTATCGCCGCATCCATAACGACCCGCCCTATAAAACTGTCCCAATAGTTAACCCCTTTAGCGAACCCCTTAAAAAATAAAATTAAAAAACGAAGCAAAAAATAATGATTTATTATCATACTACCGAACAAAAAGTGCAATAACGCGCGATCAAAAAGACGCATATAAATATCCATGGTACCGCTGAAAACGTCAGCTTGTCCCACAAAAAACAAGTTGCCATACTCTGTCATCCGCAAAAAAAATAAAAAAGTTATAGCTCGCAGAATAAAGCGATGCAAAAATAATTATTTTTTATATAAAATAGTTTTCATTGCATAAAACCATCAAAACATAAAAAAACCTAAATGAGGTATCGCTGTAACTGTACTGACCCGAACAATAAAACCGCTTTATCAATTTTACCGCACGCAGAATGGTGTAAACGCACCCCCCCAAAAGAAATTCATGAAACGCTGGTTTTTGTTCATTCTGCGTCCCAAAAATCGGAATAAAAAGCGATAAAAAAATGTCACATGCCCGAAAATGGTACCAATAAAAACGTCAACTCGTCCCGCAAAGAATAAGACCTCACATGACTCGGTGGGTCAAAATACGGAAAAATTATAGCTCTCAATATGTGGTGATGCAAAAACTATTTTTACAATAAAAAGTGTCTTTTAGTGTGTGACAGCTGCCAAACATAAAAACCGCCATAAATAGTAAATCAATCCCCCCGTTATCACCCCCTTAGTTAGGGAAAAATAATAAAATAGTAAAAATGTTTTTATTTCCATTTTCCCATTAGGGTTAGGGCTAGGGTTAGGGTTAGGGCTAGGGTTAGGGCTAGGGTTAGGGCTGAGATTAGGGTTAGGGGTGTGTTGGGGTTAGGGTTGGAGTTATAATTGGGGGGTTTCCACTGTTTGGGCACATCAGGGGCTCTCCAAATGCAACATGGCGTCTGATCTCAATTCTAGCCAATTCTGCACTGAAAAAGTCAAATGGTGCTCCTTCCCTTCCAAGTTCTGCCATGCGCCCAAACAGTGTTTTACCCCCACATATAGGGTATCACCATACTCAGGACAAATTGCAAAACAACTTTTGGGGTCCAATTTCTCCTGTTACCCTTAGGAAAATAACAAATTGGGGGCAAAAATATGTTTGTGGAAAAAAATGATTTTTTTATTTTCACGCCCAGGCGTTATAAACTTCTGTGAAGCACTTGGGGGTTCAAAGTGCTCACCACACATCTAGATAAGTTCCGTGGGGGGTCTAGTTTCCAAAATGGGGTCATTTGTGGGGAGTTTCAATAGTTTAGGTACATCAGGGGCTCTCCAAATGCACATGACACCCGCAGACCAATCCATCAAAGTCTGCATTCCAAAACGTCACTACTTCCCTTCCGAGCCCCGACATGTCCCCATACAGCAGTTTTCTCCCACATATGAGGTATCAGGGTACTCAGGACAAATTGGACAACAACTTTTGTGGTCCAATTTCTCCTGTTACCCTTGGGAAAATTAAAAAATTGGAGACTAATTGATCATATTTGTGGAAAAAATACGATTTTTTTATTTTCATTCCTGGGCATTATAAACTTCTGTGAAGCTCTTGGGGGTTCAAAGTGCTCACCACACATCTAGATAAGTTCCGTGGGGGGTCTAGTTTCCAAAATGGGGTCATTTGTGGGGAGTTTCAATAGTTTAGGTACATCAGGGGCTCTCCAAATGCACATGACACCCGCAGACCAATCCATCAAAGTCTGTATTCCAAAGCGTCACTACTTCCCTTCCGATCCCCAACGTGTGCGCATACAGTAGTTTTCTCCCACATATGGGGTGTCAGCATACTCAGGACAAATTGGGCAACAACTTTTGGGGTCCAATTTCTCCTTGTACCCTTGGGAAAATAAAAAAATTGGTGACTAAAAGATCATGTTTGTGAAAAAAATACGATTTTTTTATTTTCACGCCCGGGCGTTATAAACTTCTGTGAAGCACTGGGGGGTTCAAAGTGCTCACCACACATCTAGATAAGTTCCTTGGGGGTCTTTTTTCCAAAATGGTGTCATTTGTGGGGGGTTTCTACTGTTTTGGTACATCAGGGGCTTTCCAAACGCGACATGGTGTCCGATCTCAATTCCAGCCAAAAACGTCAAATGGCGCTGCTTCCCTTCCGAGCTCTGCCATGCGCCCAAATAGTGGTTTACCCCCACATGTGGGGTATCAGCGCACTCAGAACAAATTGCACAATATCTTTTAGGGTCCTGTTACCCTTGGAAAATAAGAATTGAGGGTGAAAAGATCATTTTTGTGGAAAAAATGTGATTTTTTAATTGTACGGATGTATGTTATAAACCTCTGTGAATCCCTTGGGGGTTCAAAGTTCTCACCACACACCTAGATAAGTTCCTTGGGGGGTCTAGTTTCCAAAATGGTGTCATTTGTGGGGTTTTCCACTGTTTTGGTACATCAGGGGTTTTCCAATCGCGACATGGTGTCTGATCTCAATTCCATCCAAAAATGTCAAATTGCGCTGCTTCCCTTCCAAGCTCTGCCATGTGCCCAAATAGTCATTTACACACACATATGGGGTATCAGCGTACTCAGGACAAATTGCACAATAGCTTTTAGGGTCCTGTTACCCTTGGAAAGATAAAAATTGGGGGTGAAAAGATCATTTTTGTGAAAAAATATGATTTTTTAATTGTACCGCTGTACGTTATAAACTTCTGTGAAGCCCTTGTGGGTTCAAAGTTCTCACCACATATCTAGATAAGTTCCTTGGGGGGTCTAGTTTCCAAAATGGGGTCACTTGTGGGGGGTTTCCACTGTTTAGGTACATCAGGGACTCTCCAAACGCGACATGGCATCCGATCTGAATTCCAGTCAATTTTGCATTGAAAAAGTCAAATGGCGCTCCTTCCCTTCTGAGGTTTGCCATGCGCCAAAACAGTTGTCCCCCCCTACATATCAGGTATCTGCGTACTCAGGACAAATTGCACAATAACTTTTGCAGTCCAATTTCTCCTGTTACCCTTGGTAAAATAAAAAAAATTGAACCTGAATTATTTTTTTTGTGAAAAAAAGTTAAATGTTCATTTTTTTTAAATATTCAAAAAATTCCTGTGACGCACCTAAAGGGTTAATAAACTTCTTGAATGTGGTTTTGAGCACCTTAAGGGGTGCAGTTTTTAGAATGGTGTCACTTTTTGGTATTTTCTATCATATAGACCCCTCAAAGTGGTTTCAAATGTGATGTGGTCTGTAAAAATAAAATGGTGTTGCAAAAATGAGAAATCGCTGGTCAATTTTTAACCCTTATAACTTCCTAACAAAAAAAAATTTTGGTTCCAATATTGTGCTGATGTAAAGTAAACATGTGGGAAATGTTATTTATTAAGTTTTTTTGTGTGCCGTATCTTTGTGATTTAAGGGCATAAAAATTCAAATTTGGAAAATTGCGAAATTTTCAAAATTTTTGCCAAATTTCCATTTTTTTTCACAAATAAACGCAAGTTATATGAATGAAATTTTACCACTAACATGAAGTACAATATGTCACGAGAAAACAATGTCAGAATCACTGGGATCCATGGAAGCATTTCAGAGTTATAACCTCATAAAGGGACAGTGGTCAGAATTGTAAAAATTGGCCCGGTCATGAACGTGCAAACCACCCTTGGGGCTTAAGGGGTTAAAAAATGTTATACTCATTTTGTACTTCATCTGTTATTGCACCATTGCTCTCCTCCTAGTCCACTGCTCACTCACTTCTTCCCAGCAACTCCAGCTTTTTCTTCTGTCTTCAGTGTTCCTCAATCTTTGTTCCTCAATCATTATGTTGTCATAATGTGAATTGCCCAATAGTGTCATGACTTCAAACAAAGCCTAATCAGCACCAAAAAGTAAAGAAAACTGAAGACAGAAGAGAAGACTGACTCCAGAGGAAAAAAGAGAGAAAGTGAAAGAGTAGATGAGGCAAAAAGTAAGTATTGTGTGTTTGAACTTTTTTATCCCTTTCCAAGCCTTAAAAATAATCAAGTAAAATACTTGATTTGAACTAAACAAATTTAAAAAAATTTGGATCCTCAAGAATCCAATTTTTTTGTTAAATTATAAGCTAATTTGCTTTGCTCAGCTCTACTTTCAGCCCATTATATTGCCAGGCTATATTTATTGTGTAACTCTTGTAAGTCCTAATTTTGTTTTCTTTACTTCAAATTGGAAGCATTTCTAGATTTCTGTGAGAAATCTCAAGGTAAGCATTGACTTTTAGACTACTTGTAAAAAGCAATTGCTTGTTTAATTTTTTACTTCATAAAGCACATATAACCGGTAGTGAATTTAGCTATATCAGCACTGTTGTACATTTCTGAACACTATCTAGACAAAACTGTATGCAATCATTTATGCGCCTAGGGACACATCCAGCATGTCTGATTTTCCACATAGATTCTAATGGTCTGAAGCAGATGTGTCTTAAAATAAGAACTCATCAAGTCATGAGTGTTATCATTCTGACTGCTCCGTCTTAACTCATCCCTGTAGTGCACACCTGTGGTCAGACATATATCATGTATCTTTTTGCGGCACAAAGTAGACAGAAGCGGAAAAGACTTATTTTCTTTAGAAACATAATAAGATTTTTGTTGTTATTATGCACCAAGCTCATTATTCCTGTGTGCTTTCATTTACAGGCAGTTGGTGGATATGAATAGATATAGATCATGTACTTTTCTAGTAAATAGCCATAGATGTGTCATCCAGCAAGCATTGCACAATATTTCATAGTAATTTTGCGCAAGTTTTACGGGATGGCGACATTAATTGTGTGGCTATGCATTTGAAAGGATATTGGTCTACTGCATAAGTATGGCTTCATACAGCAATCATAATACCAACTGAATTTATTGTATTGTCTATGTATATTTTTTATGTATTTCTCAAGGTCAGGGAAATAAATACTGCAGGAAAGGGAGGCTGTAGAAAAAAAAGAAAAATCATAGATTTTTTGCAATGGTTTAATTTCCACAATTATACCCCACATACAAAAACAGGAACTGTCTAATGTATGATTGAAGAAATTAAACACACCTCCTATCCTGATTCTATAATAACTTAAACGTTCAACTCTCAATAGAGAAGAAAACAACTACATTTTAAAGTATTGTAAATGCATGGGTTGTCATTAGTGTTAACAACTAGACATGAGTAGATATTTTGAAATTAGAATTCCCCGACTTTGCAGAATTTCCCCCTCAAAATTTTTATGTGGTGAGTAAATTAGCATAAATCACATAGATAAAAAGCCTCCAATAGCCTGGAAAATATTTGTAGACCACTGTGAGTTCCCTTTGGAGTAAAATTTAACATGTTTTGAGCTCTGTAATGCAAACAAAGCCTTTCTAATGTCCAAATTACTTCCATCAATCATGATAGGGTAAAATGGATGGAAGCTAGAGTGAACATCAGTGTATTTAACAACACTCCGTAGCATCAGACTTTTTAGTCTATTAAAATTGCATAAATGCTCTAAAAATTATCCCTGTTGGGGAGGCAGATACAGTATATGCATTGCTTTTGTCTACAGATAGATGGTGCAAATGGAAGAAACTGTAATATTTTCACATGGTTGCGTTCAAAAATTATCCCTGTTTGGGGGATATAAAAAGCTTTGCAGTTTGCTAAATGAAGAAACTATAGCTTTCTTTCTATAAGACATCCAAAAATGAATCCTTTAACCCTCCGTCAGGGGCAACTGATCTGACAGGCGCAGCTCACTTAGTTTCATTTCTCTATTTTAATTGGCTTGTCTGGGAAACACCCTCCTCCCAGTACCTTCCTATCTTTAAAGGCTGTGTGAAACCTGAGAAGCCTCTTGTGCTGCAGAGCTGCAGGAGATCAGATATCAGTGTTTTGGCTTCTCCGGCTCATTGGCCCTGAATGCGTCACACCTTTGACAGTTAGTATTTGCTGTTTTATTCATCCAAATTGGGGTTTTTTAGCTTGTTTTATAAATAGCTAGTGCTAAATTTGTGGATTTGTCATAGAAGGTTTTGTTAGAAATAAGAGTGTGCTTCTCAGGCACATTGCGCCCTAACACATATTCTCTCTCTTGCTTCAGCTTTTCTTCTGAAATGGCGAGGAGAATATTTGACTTGTCAAATGCCCTTCATGTTGAGCAAGTGCAAAATATACTGCTTGATGATGATGAGACAGACCCCTTACAGCTAGAAGATTTAGGGGAAGAAAGTGACATTGATTCAGAAGATGATGTGGAAGAATGTCCAGATGTGTCTGATACAGATCAAGATGGAGAGAGTGAGGAGGATGCTCAAGACATAGAATTTTGATTTTGAGTACAGTACTATTTCAGCAACCTTATAATTTATTTTGCTTATCTAAATTTTATGTTTACTAATAGTTTTTGAACAGAACTGTCAGCTTTTTTTTGCAAGTAGCAAAATGTGTGCACTTTGAAACATATTACTTTTCTGGCTAGTAAACATTTTTAGAGCATTGAAATTTTTAAAAAAGGAAAATATAGCCAATTTTCTAGTCTGTGCCGGACAGGCGCAATGCCCCTAAACTCGTTATGAAACATATTGCCCCTGACGGAGGGTTAATAGCAAGATAAAATATGTGTCCTGTACTGTTTTAAATTTAAAATAGTAATGGCCTCAACAATTTTTAAAAATTATCCATTTTCAGTGGTCCACAACCGATTTAGTAACCACAAAATTATTAGGCAATTTCAACGGCTTTTTTATCAACAATCCAAAAATTATCCCATTATTTTTCAAAACAAAACAGTGGCACTGTTTTGAACATGAAGAAGTTCTGGCTCTTTGTCATCAAGACTTTTCAAAATGTAATCTTACTTTGAGATCTGTTGCTTGAGGGTGCAAAAACATGAGGGTACACATCCCCGCCTTAGTGGCACAGTTAAGCACTATGAAACATACTGGGTAGCCAGCAGATGTGTGGCACATGTGGTTGTATAGTGGATGGGGCAAGAGCAGTAAGATTAAGGGTAAAGACAGGGCAGACAAGGAGATGCTTGGAAGTTTAGAGCTAGCAACAGCAGCCTTGACAGCAGCAGTACAGTCAAGCACTATGAAGTACAGTGAGCAAGCAGAATGGGTGTGACTGACATGGCTGTTCAGCTTAAGCAGAAGAGTTAAAGCGTTAAGACTGGGCAGGTATAGAGGTGCTTGGCAGTTAAGGACCAGCTATGGCAGCAGTAATACTACAGTATAGATGACATGATGCAGAGAGAATAGATTTCCAAAAAAGTGTTGTCCATTGGCTATCTAAGGATCAGGACAGTGTAGACCTCAGACAATAAACAGGCAGACAAATTTTATGTCATTGACGTGAGTGTTTGGTGACTGAAAGTTTGCACTGATCCGTACCTGACCTATTTTGATAAATGTTAGATTTTATAGGTTTGTTGCTGATAATCTTGTCCGCTTTGGTGTGACAAATCCACCAACCACAGTGAAAATCCTCTTCCTCATGACACTAGAGGCTGGACATGACAGTATACCTATACCAAACCGGGTGAGTTTTTGCTACTGATTTAATCTGTTAACCACAAAAAAAATGTGATTGGCTATCTGCCTGAAAAGAACACAGTCTAGGTGTGACTGAACCTGCTTGTTCAGTCATTATATCTATGTTTTCTGAAATACTCCAGGTTATTGCAATGGTAGAAAAACTATCTGGTCCTATCTGGTCTGGTTCTTATGCTTCCTACTTGGCTACATCTTGTAGTCCTCACACTAACACAGTTGGAGGAATGTTGTCTCTGAGACCATTGCACAGACGTCTGCTTTGCAATGCATGTAACAAAGCTGACCCTTCTAGTAAGACTGCATAGACTCCCTTTCAGAAGCAAGAAAAAAATCCTTTATTTTGCTTTCATGATGAGGATCTCAAAGCATTGCTATCCCATAGTCATCACTTTACTTAATGTTAGCAACATGCCCTTTCCCTGTTCAAGCATTGCAGCATACAGCTTATCATTAGTGATGGGTGAGCGCTAAAATGCTTGGATGCTCGTTGTTCGGATCGAGCAAATTGGAACACTAGGGTAGTCGGACAGAACAACGAGCCGAATGTAAGTGTATGGGAGCCCCGAGCATTTTTCCTGTGATCACCCCCCACTGGTGGTCCTTTAAGGCTCTAAAAACATCTGAAAATGATGGAAAAACTGCTCAAATGACATGGGGATCACCCATGGAAGCATTTCTGACTCCTAGTTAACAGCTTTAACCCCTTCACGACCTTTGACGCCACGTAGGCGTCATGAAAAGTCGTGCCAGAACGACCCATGACGCCTATGTGGCGTCATGACTTTAAAGCCCCCCTGCGGGTCGGGTGACCTAGGTCACTGAAAGGTCACCTGACCCACAGATAAAGGGGGCTTTGTTCTTCGGCACAGGGGGCGTGGCTTCGCCCCCACGTGGCTACGATCGCTCTGATTGGCTGTTAAAAGTGAAACAGCCAATCAGAGCGATAGTAATATTTCATCAATGAAAATTGATGAAATATTACAATCCAGCCATGGCCGATGCTGCTGTAGCATCGGACATGGCTGGAGACACCGATTCCAACCCCCCCACCGGCGATCGCCCCCCCCGCAACTGAATGACAGCGGCGATCTGCCGCCGCTGTCATCATCTGCCCCCCTCCCATTCCCTCTGCTCCCCGCCAGATTCCGATCCCCCTCTCACCCCCTCTCACCTCCCCCGGCACCTTCTAAGTCCCCCTGTCGCTTCCGGTGTCCGGCGGGTCCGGTTCATGGGCATCTTAGAAAATGGCAGGCGCATGCGCAGTGCACCCGCCCGCCCAAATCTGCCGGCTGCAGATTCCATTCTTTCATTTTGATCACTCTCACAGTGATCAAAATGAAAGAAAAAGTAAATAAACCCCCCGATTATCACCCCCATAGGTAGGCACAACTAATAAAATAAAGAAAATATATATATTTTTTTTTTCCATTAGGGTTAGGGTTAGGGTTGAAAAGAGGGTTAGGGTTAGGGTTGAAAAGAGGGTTAGGGTTAGGGTTGGAAAGAGGGTTAGGGTTGGAAAGAGGGTTAGGGTTAGGGTTGGAAAGAGGGTTAGGGTTAGGGTTGGAAAGAGGGTTAGGGTTGGAAAGAGGGTTAGGGTTAGGGTTGGAAAGAGGGTTAGGGTTGGAAAGAGGGTTAGGGTTGGAAAGAGGGTTAGGGTTAGGGTTGGAAAGAGGTTTAGGGTTAGGATTGGAAAGAGGGTTAGGGTTGGAAAGAGGGTTAGGGTTAGGGTTGGAATTAGGATTAGGGTTGGAATTAGGGTTAGAATTAGGGTTAGGGTTGGAATTAGGGTTAGCGTTGGAATTAGGGTTAGGCTTGTGGTTAGGGATGTGTTAGGGTTAGGGCTGTGGTTAGGGGTGTGTTGGGGTTAGGGTTGGAGATAGAATTGAGGGGTTTCCACTGTTTAGGCATATCAGGTGGTCGACAAACGCGACATGGTGCAACCATTGATTCCAGCCAATTTTGCATTCAAAAAGTCAAACGGTGCTCCCTCCCTTCCAAGCCCTGACGTGTGCCCAAACAGTGGTTTACCCCAAGATATGAGGTATCAGCGTACTCAGGAAAAATTGCACAACAACTTTTGGGGACTAATTTCTCGTGTTACCCTTGGGAAAATAAAATATTGGGGGCTAAAAAATTATTTTTGTGGAAAAAAATGATTTTTTCATTTTCACGTCTCTGCATTATAAACTTCTGTGAAGCACTTGGGGGTTCAATGTGCTCACAACACATCTTATATACGTTCCTTGGAAGGTCTAGTTTCCAAAATGGGGTCACTTGTGGGGGGTTTCCACTGTTTAGGCACATCAGGGGCTCTGCAAACGTAATGACGACCGCAGACTATTCCATCAAAGTCTGCATTTCAAAACGTCACTACTTCCATTCCGAGCCTTGACGTGTGCCCAAACAATGGTTCCCCCCCACATATGGGGTACCAGCGTACTCAGGACAAACTGGGCAACAACTTTTGGGGTCCAATTTCTCCTGTTACCCTTGTGAAAATAAAAAATTGCGGGCTAAAAAAATCATTTTTTGAGGAAAAAAAAGATTTTTTATTTTCACGGTTCTGCGTTATAAACTTCTGTGAAGCACTTGGGGGTTCAAAGTGCTGCTCACCACACATCTAGATAAGTTCCTTGGTGGTCTAGTTTCCAAAATGGGGTCACTTGTGGGGGGTTTCCACTGTTTAGGCACATCAGAGGCTCTGCAAACGTAACATGATGCCCGCAGACCATTCGATCAAGTCGGTATTTCAAAACGTCACTACTTCCCTTCTGAGCCCCGACGTGTGCCCAAACAATGGTCCCTCCCCACATATGGGGTATCAGCATACTCAGGACAAACTGGACAACAACTTTTGGGGTCCAATTTCTCCTGTTACCCTTGTGAAAATAAAAAATTGCGAGCTAAAAATTCATTTTTTGAGGAAAAAAAAAGATTTTTTATTTTCATGGCTCTGCGTTACAATCTTCTGTGAAGCACTTCGGGGTTCAAGGTGCTCACCACACATCTAGATAAGTTCCTTGGGGGGTCTAGTTTCCAAAATGGGGTCACTTGTGGGGGGTTTCCACAGTTTAGGTACATCAAGGGCTCTGCAAATGAAACATGATGCCCGCAGACCATTCCATCAAAGTCTGCATACCAAAATGTCACTACTTCCCTTCCAAGCCCTGACGTGTGCCCATACAGTGGTCATCCCCCACATATGGGGTATCAGCGTACTCAGGACAAACTGGACAACAACTTTTGGGGTCCAATTTCTCCTGTTACCCTTGTGAAAAAAAAATTGCGTGCTAAAATTCATTTTTTTTTAGGAAAAAAAAATGATTTTTTATTTTCACGGCTCTGCATTATAAACTTCTGTGAAGCACTTGGGGGTTCAAGGTGCTCACCACACATCTAGATAAGTTCCTTAGGGGGTCTAGTTTCCAAAATGGGGTCACTTGTGGGGGGTTTCTACTGTTTAGGCACACAGGGGCTCAGCAAATGTAACATGACGCCCGCAGACCATTCCATCAAAGTCAGCATTTCAAAATGTCACTACTTCCCTGCTGAGCCCCAACGTGTGCCCAAACAGTGGTTCCCCCCCACATATGGGGTACCAGTGTACTCAGGACAAACTGGACAACAACTTTTGGGGTCCAATTTATCCTAGTACCCTTGTGAAAATAAAAAATTGCCAACTAAAAAAATTTTTTTTAGGAAAAAAAAGATTTTTTATTTTCACTGCTCTGCATTATAAACTTCTGTGAATCACCTGGGGGTTCAAAGTGCTCACTATGCATCTAGATAAGTTCCTTAGGGGGTCTAGTTTCCAAAATGGGGTCATTTGTGGGGGAGCTCCAAAGTTTAGGCACACAGGGGCTCTCCAAACACGACATGGTGTCCGCTAACGATTGGAGCTCATTTTCATTTCAAAAAGTCAAATGGCGCTCATTCCCTTCTGCGCCCTGCCGTGCACACAAACAGTGCCCCCCCACATATGGGGTACCAGCATACTCAGGACAATCTGGACAACAACTTTTTTGGTTCAATTTCTCCTGTTACCCTTGGGAAAATAAAAAATAGCGTGCTAAAAAATCATTTTTGAGGAAAAAAAATGATTTTTTATTTTCACTGCTCTATGTTATAAACTTTTGTGAAGCACTTGGGGGTTCAAAGTGCTCACTACACATCTAGATAAGTTCCTTAAGGGGTCTAGTTTCCAAAATGGTGTCATTTGTGGGGGAGCTCCAATGTTTAGGCACACAGGGGATCTCCAAACGTGACATGGTGTCCGATAACGATTGGAGCTAATTTTCCATTCAAAAAGTCAAATGGCGCTCCTTCCCTTCCGGGCCCTGCCGTGCACCCAAACAGTAGTTTATGACCACATATGAGGTATCAGTGTACTCAGGAGAAATTGCCCAACAAATTTTAGGATCCATTTTATCCTGTTGCCCATGTGAAAATGAAAAAACTGAGGCTAAAAGATAGTTTTTGTGAAAAAAAGTACTTTTTTTTTTTTTACGGATCAATTTGAGAAGCACCTGGGGGTTCAAAGTGATCACTATGCATCTAGATAAGTTCCTTTGGGGGTCTAGTTTCCAAAATGGGGTCACTTGTGGGGGAGCTCCAGTGTTTAGGCACACAGCGACTCTCCAAACGCGACATGGCAAGCGCTAAATATTCCAGCATATTTTCCATTCAAAAAGTCAAATGGCACTCCTTCCCTTCTGAGCCCTGCCGTGCGCCCAAACAGTGGTTTTTGACCACATATGAGGTATCGGTGTACTCAGGGGAAATTGCCCAACAAATTTTAGGATCCATTTTATCCTGTTGCCCATGTGAAAATTAAAAAATTGATGCTGAAAGAAAATTTTTGTTGGAAAAATTAAAATGTCCTTTTTTTCCTTCCATGTTGCTTTAGTTCCTGTGAAACACCTAAAGGGTTAATAATCTTCTTGAATGTAGTTTTGAGTAGCTTGAGGGGTGCAGTTTTTAGAATGGTGTCACTTTTGGGTATTTTCTGCCATATAGACCCCTCAAAGTGACTTCAAATGTGAGGTGGTCCCTAAAAAAAATGGTTTTGTAAATTTTGTTGTAAAAATGAGAAATCACTGGTCAACTTTTAATCCTTATAACTTCCTAACAAAAAAATATTTTGCTTCCAAAATTGTGCTGATGTAAAGTAGACATGTGGGAAATGTTATTTAGTAACTATTTTGTGTCACATAACTCTCTAGTTTAACAGAATAAAAATTCAAAATTTGAAAATTGCGAAATTTTCGCCAAATTTCTGATTTTTTCACAAATAAACGCAAAAATTATCGATCTAAATTTACCACTAACATGAAACCCAATATGCCACGAAAAAGCAATCTCAGAATCGCTAGGATGCGTTGAAGCGTTCCAGAGTTATTACCTCATAAACGGACACTGGTCAGAATTGCAAAAAATGGCCAGGTCATTAAGGTCAAAATAGGCTGGGTCATGAAGGGGTTAAACAATTGTTTCATAGTTTCGTGCGATTTTTACCGGTGCACCAAAAACATACCAAAATGAAACCAAAACTGATTTTGCTGAAAAATATGTTAAGGTACACCCTTTAAAGGTTAATGACTTGCATACAAGGCAAAATAAATAACCCCAGACCAAAGTGTTCCTCCCCCACTTTGGCGCAACACTTAAACTTACGCAGTGTTTTTGAAGCGTTTTTCAACTATAACATTGCTTTCAACCAATACAAATGCATTCACTGGGAAATATAATTGTAACATTTAACAACTCTAGCTGGCTCTGTGGTGTGCGACACATAAGCAGACACATCTTGTTTCATTTATGAAGGATGGACTCTTAAAGTCACCGAGCCTATTGTTACAGGGGAATCAGGCAGCATTAATCTGCTTAAAGGGCCACTATTTATCAGTGGGTCTATTAAACTGTTGTAGCCTATGCAGTGAGTATATGGGCTGCCAAGAATTATGACGCACCCCAAAACCCCTTTCACGAGATGTCCAGGAAGGCCTCCATAAAAATTTTTTGCATTGAATGCAAGGCCTGCCCTGCTACCAAATCATATGCACCCCAATAACCCCCATCCCCCCTGGAAGAAACATGGAGGAGGGCCTCTTAACAAAAAATGTCCCATTAAAAAGGAGCGGGTCTCCTAGACTTGTAATGATCATACACTAAGTATGTTTGTTGGCAAGCATGTTCCCCTGTGGTGTACACCTCAACCTTTTCCATAACAAGTATTTTAAGCACAGCAAAACCACCCACCCTTGTTCGTGTAACGACTCCTGGAGTGGACCCTCTGGGCCATGATACCAACCCACCCCGAGCGAGCTGATTTAGTGAGGATCACCCCCTATACAGGGAGCGTCAGGGGCAGGCCCAGGGGAATAAAGTACAGTATTACGACTGCTGGAACCAGGTGGTTTGCCCGAAGGAGGCACGAGAGATGGTGTTAGCAGGCAGAAGATGGGGGCATGCAGAGAACATGAATATGTAAAGCATGTACTCTGGGCATGCTGGGTACAGAAGTGCGAAGAGCGTGTACACAGGGGCACGCAGGGTACAGGATGCTGCTTGATACTGTACATACTGGGAAGCACGCTTGGGTACAGGATGGTGCAGGACGTGTACTGTGAAGCACACCAGGGTACAACACAGAGCAGAGTGCATGCTGGGAAGCACGTCTGGGTACAAGACAGAGCAGAGCTTGCGCTGGTAAGCACACCAGAGTACAAGGTTGTGGACCTGAGAACAGCGAGCCACCATGCAGGCACCAAGAAGGCCTAGCAAGGAAGCAAAAGCAATAATCAGGCGCCGCCTTCAGGATAATTAGTCGGGAAGACGAGTGATTTTGGTCAGTAAGGAGGTGATGTCAGGTACAGATAGGTAGATGTGCGTGTCATCGGCGTAGTGATGAGATTGGAAACCATGCCATTAAATCAGCTGTCCCAAGGCTTCAGGTGTAGATGGAGAAGAGTAGGGGTCCTAGAACTGAGCCTTTGGGAACACCAAAAGACAGGTGTCGAGGTGAGGTAGGAGAGGAGACAATGAATGTCCCCCTATCAGTCTTGTTGGTTTTTAAAGACTCTTCCGATAACCCCAAAAAGGCCATTTGCACCACCGGCTATGCCCTCATCAGCAGGGGTAGCAAAACTACCAACCTTACCACCACCAGCATGATCAGGCACATGGCAGCAAAGCACCCGACTTTGTTGGTTGAACACCAGTGTCTGCGCGTGATACCACTGTTTCTTCCGCTGTTATGCGGGCAAGCCAATCCCTTGTCCATGGTGCATGAAAAGATGCCTCTCGCCTTGCATCTGTAGTTGCACACAAACTCAATTAGCACCATTAACAAGCATGTCCACGTCCTTGTCCCAACGCATCGTTCAATTGTCCATACACCAGTCCTTGGAACGCAAGTGGAAATCTGCAACCAACGCCACAGTACTAAATTCACACATTTCTCATCTGCTTGCGCTTGTAATATTGCATTTTAGGCTCATGGAAAACGGAAGCTTTCCACAACCTGATGTCGGTGACCGTAAATAGTTACTTGGTCCACACCCGCAGCTCTTTCTCCCGCTCTGCCGTCACGACATTACGCAAGCAAGCACGTGTCCCACAACATTACCCGGGCCCTCAACAATGCTGTTACAGGGAACGTGCACCTAACCACAGACACGTGGACAAGTCCTTGTGGGCAGGAACGGTACATCTCGCTGACGGTACACTGGGTTATCGTAGAAAAAGTCATGACCCAGTCGGACATTGGGAGACCATGTCACAGATGTATGGAGGAGACAGGTTGTACAAGGCTTTGTATGTCATAGGGTTTTAAACTGTAGCCTATGAGCAATAGGAAGGCTATTGTAGACTTAATAGCTGTCTACAAATATCTCAAGGGCTGTCACATTGTAGAAGGATCATCTTTATTCTCATTTGCACAAGGAAAGACTAGAAGCAATGGGATGAAACTGAATGGGAAGAGACACAGATTAACATACATTGTAACATAGTAACATAGTTTTGAAGGTTGAAGGAAGACCTTATGTCCATCTAGTTCAGCCTATTTTTAGTGCAGCTGTTCTGCATTGTTGATCCTGGGGAAGGCAAAAAACCCACAGAGTAGAAGCCAATTTTCTACATAGAGAAAAAAATTCCTTCCCCTAAGCTGGGTCAACCATCTACCTATAATATTCTGTTATTCGTAACCTTCTATACTGTTACTCACAAGAAAAGCCCGCCTTTGAACCCTTTCAAGTTCAGTAATGTCTTTCTTGAGCACCGGTGTCCAAAATTCCACACAATACTCCAAGTGTGGTCTGACGAGTGATTTGTACAGAGGGAGAATTATGTTTCCATCTCGTGTCCCCACACCTCTTCTCATGCATCCCATGACCCTATTTGCTTTGGTGGCAGCTGCCTGACACTGGGCACTCCAATTTAGCTTCTTATTGACTAAGATGCCTAAGTCTTTTTCCATGTCTGATTTCCCCAGCAGTTTCCCATTTAGTAAGTAATTGTAGCATCTGTTTCTCCTTCCCATGTGCATAACCTTACACTTATCTGTGTTAAACCTCATTTGCCATTTTTCAGTCCAATTCTCCAATTTACTCCAATCTGTCTGTAGTTGCAAACTGTCCTCCTTTGTGGTAACTACCTTACATAGTTTTGTATCACCTGCAAATACTGATATTTTACTGTGTAAGCCCTGAGGAAGAAGACAGTTAGTCTTTGAAACATGTTGGAAAGTCCATTGGTCCCCGTCGCAACCACCAGCAAGTGAAACTGACGTGGTCATGTGTTGACTCACATCACGAAGGTCCTGTATACCTGGAGCAGCTCACAGACGCCGGGAGCACGAGAGGTCGCTCACGTCTGCTCCACAGCTGGAGGTACACTGACAGGAGCTGCCACTGGCCGGGGCAGGCCCTGTAACTCGTCTATACCCCAGTGTACAAACCCCCCCTTCTTTTTCCAAGCGCTGGAGCAAAAAGCGCTATTTTAACCTGCACCGCTTACTGGAGTGAGGACTTTGCATCGCATTATCTTTACAGGTACCGCTCTCTGACTTGTACATTTACTATTGCGGCTACTCTGCACAGCCGTTCACAGGCTGCAATTTGACTTTGACTTTTTTTTTTTTTTTGCTACTATCTGGGAGAATTACCCTGCAGTATATAACCTGTTCAGTGATTTCAGGTTTTACCCTCACTCATGCCTTTTTAGTTTGTGATGTTCAGGTTGGAACTAAGATTGCCACCAGCATCTATAAATATTCTTTTTCCCTTAAGCACTTCTTCTGAGGTCTTACAATTGACTATTACTAATTGCTATTTTCTCGCAATTATCCAGCTACATAAAGAGCACTTATAAGAGGTTTTTTTTTTTTTTTTTTCTATAACCACCCAATTTAGATTTCCCTCTTCATTGAGTGTTCCAAGCGCACACTAATATTATTAGTTATTTTACCTTATTTCTTTGACACCCTTGTGACAGGTGACTTAGTGTTTGCTGCTGGAATTACACTCATACACAAGCGCCACTGAATCTCCATTTGTATTAGATGCTATAATTACTTACTAAATGGGAAACTGCTGGGGAAATCAGACATGGAAAAATACTTAGGCATCTTAATCAATTAGATATTAGAAACAACTTTTTGATAGTTAGAGTGATCAATGAGTGGAACAGGCTGCCACAAGAGGTGGTGAGTTCTCCTTCAATAGAAGTCTTCAAACAGAGACTGGACAGGCATCTGTCTGGGATGATTTAGCTAATCCTGCTTTGAGCAGGGGGTTGGACCAGATGGCCCAGGAGGTCCCTTCCAACTCTACGATTCTATGATTCTAAGGCAGTGAAGGGCCTAGCAGAGAGGAGAGGCTGGGGAATAACAGCAGGACAGTTGAATTATTCTGGAAGCAGAGTTTAGGATAGATTTAAGTGTTGCAAGAGTGTTAGAGGGGAAGCCAGAGAGTAGAAGGTTTCAGTAGTTGTGGCAGGAGATGATGAGGGTGTGCACAAACATTTTTGAAGTTTCTTGAAATGTACGGATCCAGGAAATGTTTAACAGTTGTAGTGCGCAGGAGGAGGCAAGGGCTTAGATATGTAAATTGAAAGAGAGGGCAGAGTGGAGGATCACCCCAAGGCCATGAACATGCGGGACTAATTGTCTCGGTGTGCTGTCCCAGCATTACATAGACACGTGTCCCACAACATTAACAGTGCCCTCCACAATGCTGTTACTTGGAAAGTCGACCTAACCACAAACACGTGGTCAAGTGCTTGTGGTCAGGGATGGTACATCTCACTGAGGTACACTGGGTTAACATAGTGGAAGCCGAGACCCACTCCGACCTTGGTATGGTGCACGTCCTCACAACCCAGAGTATTGCGGGCCCTATGTCAATCTGGGTTGCAGCGACAGTGTAAAGCTCCTGAACCTCCTCTTTCTCCTTCGCTTCCTCTTCAGCCTCCATCTCCCAAAGTAGCATATAAATCACAAGCTTGAAGCACTACAGCACTGCCTCATGAAAGCGGCAACAGGCTACAGTGAAGTTAATATGCTTAGGTGACAAACAGCACAATGATGAAGAGTTGTGGACAGTTCTGAAAGAGCAGGCAGATCTGTGGCTGACACCAGTGAACCAACAGTCAGGCATAGTTGTGTGTGACAATGGCTGGAACCTGGTGGCTGCTCTGTAGTGAGGCGAGTTCACACACATGCCATGCCTGTCATGCACTTAACCTCATTGTTCAATGTTTTCTGAAAAGTGACACGGAGCTGCCAGATTTGGTAGGAAAATTACAACACTCTGCATACCCATTTTAGAAAGTCAGCTACAGCTTCATCCGCCCTTGCCGTGTTTCAGCAGCACTTGCAGCTTCTGGCTCACTGACTGGTGTGTGATGTCCCCAGGTATTGGAACTCTACACTGTAGATGTTGAAAAGGATTTGTGAGCAGAAGAGGGCAGTTGGTGACTAGTCTACCAGCATCGACAAGTTTGTCGGTATTCAGTTCTGACTTCACACATAAGATCTCAGGAGTGGACATGGATGCCAGACATATGGACCATCCTCCCAAATTTTGAGGAATCCACCAAGATGTTGAGTGGCAAGTGCACCATAATTAATGTCTCTATCCTGCTTCTCTGTGTTCTAATAGTAATATTTATAGTTCTTTATATATAGAAAACATATTTTCAGTTTAACATTTTCAAACAAAACAGTCCTAAGTAACAACAATAACAATAATACAATAATTAAACAAAAATAAAATGACTCTGCTAGTGCCAGCTTACAATCTACATGAAGTAATAACGATAATAATAATACAAGAATTATACAGAAATAAAACAACCCTGCTCGTGACAGCTTACAATCTAGACTAAGTAACAACGATAGCAATAATTAAACCCACAAAAAACAAAAATGCTCGGTACAACTTACAATCTACAATGAGGTGGGGGAGATAAAAACAACAGGGGTGTATTTACAAAAATGTATTAACAATGATGTTTTTACAATGCTATTACTGAGGTTGGTTGAAAGTCGTGGAGGCCTGAGGACGAGGAGGAGAGCATGGTCAGTCATCCTCTTGGTGAGGACACAGAAGTACTGTATTTACTGTTAGCAGTCTTGCATGCATGGCTGAGTTTATATTACGCTACCTTTCACGTCACCCTCACATTCTCAAAATTTTGGGTGAAGGGCAATACTGATTGGTGACACTTGTAGACCCACACTACAAGGAGAACTCTATATCTCTTTTTCCAGAGGCAGACAGGTGTACTAAAGTGTTGGAGGACCAGAGGGCCCATCTTGTGGAATTATTAAAAATATTCCCATATGAAAACGCTGGCAGCAGAGGTCACAGTTCATTGGCCAAGCAAGGAGTACAGATGATAGACACACAACTCCAATCCAGCAGAGGTAGTGGAACACTGGCACAGTTCGGGGAGAGTTTTCTCAGAGCCTTCCATCACCCTGTGCCTGAGGCACAGGGGACTCTCACATGGAGTGCAAGTATTTGAAAATGCTGAGGGAGTACCTTGCTTACCATACCAGCATCCTCTGTCATTCCTCTGTGCCTTTTAATCATTGGTTATCCACGCTGAACACATGCAATGTACTGGCTCTCTCTACTGTGCATGTGCGCTGTACTCACTGGCAAGGATGAAACGGCGCCTCTCTCTCTGGCGTTTACTGGCAAAACCGTGCCTTTGGAAATGGCAGTACCGCTTTTAGTGGCGGTAAACAATGGGAACTGTCCTTTGCAGTGCCACTGCTGTAAGGAGGAGCACGCTACTCAGCCTCCTTTGTGCTGCCTGTCCACGCCCAAAATCTTTGATGTCTTGACCGATTTCTCTTAAGCTGGCCCCATGCCTCTAGATCACCGGGTCTGTCTGCTGCATTTGGCCGCAGCGTTGGTGCTTTGGCTGCATAGTGCACTGCCCCACGTTGTCTCCTCTTCAGCCTTCCAGCCTCCAAAAGCTGGAAGCACTGCAGCACTGCCTAATCAAAGCAGGAACAGACTGTGCTGAAGCTAATGTGGTTCTGTGGAAAACGCCACAGTGCTGAAGAGTTGTGGACAGCTATGAAACAGCAGGCATATCAGTGGATGAGACAGGGGAATCCACAGTCAGGCATGTTTGTGTGTGGCAATGGGTGTAACCTGGTGGCTGGCCTTTGTCGAGGTGAGCTCACACGCGTGCCATGCCTGGCTCATGTGCTTAACCAAATTGGTCAATGTTTTTTGAAAAGCAACATGGATCTGGAAGATCTGCTTGTCAAAATACAACGCTCTAAATACCCATTTTAGAAAGTCACCTACAGGTTCATCTGCCCTTGCCGTGATTCAGCAGCGCTTGCTGATTCTGGATCACCTACTGGTGTGTGATAACCCCTGGCCTTGGAACTCTACACTGCCGATGTAGGAAAGGATTTCTGAGCAGAAGAGGGCAGTTGGTGACTAATCTAGCATCCAGCATCACCAAGGTTTTCAGTATTCAGTTCTTTCTTCACACACAACATCTGAGGTGTGGACATGGATGTCTGACATGTGTACCATCCTCAAAAACTTTGAGAAATCCACCAAGAGGCTGAGCATCAATGACAACATAACTAACGTCTCCATCCTGCTTATCTGTGTTCTAATTTGAATATTGAAAGTTATTATAGAGTGAAAACATATTTACAGTTTAACAGTTTCAAACACAACAGTCATAAATAATAACGATAACAGTAATCCAATAATGAAACCCAAATAAAACTACCCTGCTCGTGACAGCTTACAATCTACACTAAGTAACAACGATAACAATAATTGAAACCAAGCCAAACAATCCTGCTCGTGACAACTTACAATTTGCACTAAGTAACAATGATAACAATAATTTAAACCAAACAAAACAATCCTGCTCGTGACAACTTACAATCTAAAATGCGGTGGGGGAGCGTAAAACTACAGAGGTGTATTTACAAGAAAGTATGTACAATGACGTTTGTACTATAATCTTACTGAGATTTGTTGTAAGTGTTGTAGGCATGAGGACAAGGAGGAGGAGGACAGCATGGTCAGTCATCCTATTGGTGAGGACATGGAATTGTGGCCTGTTAGCAGTCTGGGACGCATTTGGTTGACTTTATGCTGCGCTGCGTTTGCCGTGACCCATGCATTATAAAAATTTTCAGTGACACTCATTACTGTTTGGTGACACGACTGGACACACGCTACAAGGAGAACTTTCAATATCTTCATAGAGAGGCAGAGAGGTGTACAAAAATGTTGCTGTACCAGAGGGCCCTTGTAGCGGAATGACTGCAAAAAATTTCCATGTGTGAACGCTGGCAGCAGTCGTCTTTTTTGTACAACCAAGGAGTCCAAGTGACAGAGACAGATGTACAATCCAGCTCAGGCAGTGTAACAATGGCAAAGTTCTGGGACACTTTTCTCAGACCCTCCCATCATGCCGGCACAAAGGCAAGGGGTGCTGGCATAAGAAGTTCAATGATTGGGAATATGCTGAGGGAGTACCTTACAGATCATACAAACATCTGCTCTGATTCCTCTGTGCCTTTTAACTATTGGGTATCCAAGCTGGACACGTGGCATGAATGTGCTCTCTATACCTTGGAGGTCCTGGCCTGCCCTGCTGCTAGCATTCTGTCAGGGTTTTTTTAGTGCCGCTGGTGGAATTACAGCAGATAAGCGCATCAGCCTGTCAACTGACAATGCTGATAGGATGACTTTTATAAAAATGAACAAGGCCTGGATTGGGACAGACTTCTGTACACCACTGAATGAAAGTAGCGAAACATAACCTCTAATACATTGTCTTTTTTGTGGAGGAGTATTCTCATGCACCTCTTCATAATCACACATGGGTTTCCGCTTCATGATTTGGTCTGTTTGGTGTTATCCTCCTCATCATCATCCACAAGCAGTAGAAAACCCAGGTGAATGTATTCTGTGATGCAAAAGTCACTTAATTTTTGTGCAAGGGTGTTTTTATGATGCGCGTACCTAATTTGAAACCAAAACAAATGTTACTCCCACAGGGGGGAACTGTAATACAAATGAGATGTATGTATATTCTTCCCATTTATTCTTATATTTTCCAGTTTTACTATCTCTGGACTATCCTCTTAGGACCTAGTGTATAGCTCTCCAATAGAAAAATGCTTGTTAGGCATCGGGTTCCTGCCTCTGCACAGCAGGAATCCCAGACCTTACCTTCTGCAGTCTCCCATTCCTCTCCAGCCACAGAGGAGCCTACTGAGCAAAGCCATCGTTCCCAGCATCTTGCTCAGTCTACTTCTGTGGGCTTGGTTACTGCTGCCAAACAGGGTTCAGCTATACTGTAGTAACCTGCAATAGCCAGCAGCGAGCAGCTCTTGGGACTAAGTCCTTCTTTTGACCCACTGACCCACTGAGCATGCAAGAGGGAATTCCTCTCAATGGAGGTCTGGGGTCATGTGTTCAGATCCTATTGCTGCTCCCATTGAACCACTAGGAAGGTCCCGGAAGGACGCTGCTATAAAAGTTTTGCATGGCCGCTCGGCCATGCGCTAGTATAGACTCAAATACTTATGGAGTGTATAATGATGGATGCATGTATCTGGTGACTGACTCCTTATGAATCCCCTACCCTTTGCTGTGTCTGTTGTTAGGGTTTAGCGGTTAGAGTCAGTGCCTGTCAGTGGCTAGTGTATACGCCACAGTGCATTCCAGCCTTTTGCACACTAGCATCCGATGGTGTCACCCACTGCAGGGCAATATCGAACCTTGGCAAGTGACAGCCACGCCTGTGCAACACCTTGCGCAACCCGTGCGCTTATCTGACCCAATCCTAGGCGATTAATGGCGTCCGCCTAAGTGCCACTGTGCACACTTGCGCGCATTATCTACTATAGTAACTCTTGCTGGCACCGCAGTCACGGCACCGAGCGCTAGAGGTCTAGAGGGACTCCAGTCCTGCGGTGTAAGGGCAGAGTTCTGTGACCTTATGCTATGCGCTTCTTCTGCTGAGTCCTGTGGTTTTAACAGGCTCCTGCATTTCTTTCAGCGGCTCTGTGAAGTAACAGAGTTTGCCCATGTGCACACCGGGTCAATGGTTAAGCCGGGTCATTTCGTATTCCACCATTACTAAGCAATAGTTTTCCATCTCTGCATGGTGGACCCCGGGTTGTGATTGCACTTCCTTTTTTATATTTAGTGCGATCCGTAACCCTAACAATACTATTATATTATATTTTTATTTATATCCTTGTCTCTGAGCTGGTGCTAGGGACATACATGTCTCGTTGGACACATTATGACTTCATATCTATGAACCTGTATTCGCCCATACATTTTGTTTTCTTCTTTCATAGGTGTATTCACATTTTTTTTATTGGTTTGATGTCAGTATGCTTTATCATTGTGTCTCCTCATTCTGTGCCACTAAATCACCAGGGTTAACGTGTTCTGTGCTGCTAGAGGCAGTCCAATTTTTGCCAAGCGTGTCTATGATGCCCATAGTAGAATTTTAAAAAATGTACCCTCATGGGGAAATGTATTTCAACCCAGGCACTGCATGTATATATTAAGAGTGACAGACTGGCCCAAAAAGGGAACTGAGGCCTAAAATGCCTCAATTTTTGGCACACAGATGTATGAGTCATGTCAGGGATAGACCCCACTCTAAAATATGGACTGTTTTTTAAAATAATGCAACATAGTGCCGTATACAACTTGAGTACCAGACAGGAAATCACTGGAGTACCGTCCTAAAATCCCCAAATTTTTATCACACGGATGTATGAGGCGTGTCACAGATATACCACACTGTCAAATATGTTTATTTGCTTTTTGGTGGGTGCAAAAGACTGCTGGATGTAACGAGAGTGACAGAGTGGCTCAAAAAGGGAAAAGGAGGCCTAAAATGCTTCAATTTTTGGCACATGGATGTATGAGGCGTGTCAGAGATAGACCCCACTCTAAAATGTGGCCTGTTTTTTAAAAGAATGCAACACAGTGCTGCATATACATACAGTTTCTCCCAGGAAAAATAAAGCGCTGTAAACTGGCAAAACTATGCACACACAAAGATATGAGCTGCCATGGAGATACCACTATGACAAGTATGTGCCTTTTTTGGGGGTTTGGGCCTAACTTGTGCTGTATACAGTATAAGTACAGTTTCACCTAGGAAAAAGAAAGAAAAGCTCTGTAAACTGGCAAAAGTTTGAGCACACAGATATGAGCCGCCATGGAGATACCACTACAACAAATATGTGTTTTTTTGGGGGTGGGATTTTTGGCCTATTTAGCGCTGTATATAAGTACAGTTTCACCCAGGAAAAAGAAAGAAAAGCGCCGTAAACTGGCAAAAGTTTGAGCACACAGATATGAGCCGCCATGGAGATACCACTACAACAAATATGTGTTTTTTTGGGGGTGGGATTTTTGGCCTATTTAGCGCTGTATATAAGTACAGTTTCACCCAGGAAAAAGAAAGAAAAGCGCCGTAAACTGGCAAAAGTTTGAGCACACACAGATATGAACTGCCTTGGAGATACCACTACAATAAATGTGTGGCCTTTTTTATTTTTGATTTTTTGCAAAATACTGCTGTATTTTAACAAAAGTGACAGCCAGCCCAAAACAATAAAACAGCCGTAAACTGGCCAAACTTAGAGCACACACAGATATGAGCCATCACGGAAATACCACTACAATGAATGTGTGGCCTTTTACTTGTGGGCTAAATACTGCTGTATTTAAAGAAAAGTGACAGCCAGCCCCAAAAAATAAAGCAGCCGTAAACTGGCCAAAGTTTGAGCATGCACAGATATGAGCTGCCACAGAGATACCACTACAATGAATGTGTGGCCTGTATTCCAATTGCACATGGGTCTAGCTTTACACAGCTAATATATCCCACAGGTAGCAGCAGCAGCACCAGAACACAGGAAGGGAATGGACCCTCTTGATGTATGCAATGCTCTATATTCACACATGCAGTGCCTGCAGGCCTTGCACTGATGTGCATACAGCGACGTACACTCCCCTGCCTAACACTGGAACCTATATACTTCAGAATTACTCCTTAGAAGGATTGTTGGTTTAGCTGGATGTGAGTATTTAGGATGGTAGACCCCACATTAACTGAGAAATGCCCAATCCTGACCCTATCAAGGCAGCAGCTCTCCCTAGACTCACTCAATCCGGAGCTGAATGCGGTGAGCAAGGCGGCGTCCGGTCCTTAATACCCCTGATGATGCTGTGAGGCATTCTAATCACTGCACGACCACAACAAAGATGGCTGCAGCGTTTCATGGCCTGGCAGACAATCCCTGCACTGTGTTTGGGTCTCTAAAGTCCACCAAAATTGCTGTGTGGAGACCCGAGTTTCTGCCTAGTAATCCCGGAAATACTCGGTGCTCGCTGAGTACATCGAGCACAGTGTTACTCGGTCAAGAAACGAGTAGTGGCGAGCACGTTCGCTCATCACTATCACAGACCCCTGCACAGATCCGCGCAGCCCCACATACCCTCGCACAGCACTGCACAGACTCCCCCACAGACCTGCATACCCCCACACAGACCCCAGCACAGACCCCCACATACCCCCGCACAGACCCCTGCACAGACCAGCATACTCCCGTACAGATCCGCATACCCCCACACAGACCCCCGCACAGCCCTGCATAACCCCGCACAAACCCTGATACCCCCTCACAGCCCTGCATACCCCCACACAGCCCCGCATACCCCTGCACAGAGTCCTGCACAGAACCGCATACCCCCGCACAGACCCGCATAACCACCCACACACCACGCATACCCCCACACAGACTCCTGCACAGCCCCCACATACCCCCCCACATCTCTGCATACCCACTCAGAGACCCCCGCACAGACCCACATACCCCCCGCAAAACAAAAGCAAAAAATGGCATGAAACTGAAAAAAATATTTAAAACCGTGAACTAGGAGTCAGCAATGCTTCCAGGGGCGATCCACATGATGGCCCAGTGTCTTTTGAGCAGTGTTTCCATCATTTTCTGACATTTTTACACCTTAAAAGGACCCCGGGGATGATCGCGGTAAGACTGCTCGGGTCTTCCATAGACTTAGATTGGGCTCGTTGCTCGGGTCGAGCAGCCGAGTATTCCAATGTGCTCGACCTGAACTATTTTTTATGTTTTGCACTAGAAATTTCTTTTGCAAATAAAAATGTAATTATTTTGAGGAAAGACTAATAGAAATGGCAATTATATAATCATTTTACATATTGTTTATTTTACAACATTCATTGTGTTGAAAGAAAATGCGTTTCTTGGCACAGTGGGTTATTGTAGCGACATCAATGCACCACTACAACCAATGCTGAAGCCTTTGCAAACTTTTGCTTGTTAAATATTGTTAGTTATGGATTTATATATTAGTTATGGAGTTGTATTCTTATTACACTGAGTTCTGTACTGGACATTGCCTTCCACTGACACTGCATGTGCTATTTTAGCAAGTGGTAAATGTCAGCTCCACTACATATTTAAGTTTAGCTCATGGTAAAAGGTCGGCTCCATATATACAGAGATCACGTGCTTTAAGAGACGTATATAATTCATGGCTCACTGTAGAGGGCGCGCTTGCTCCCTCACCATCATGAGACACAGACGCAAGGATGTCATCTCTGCACGGACATAGCTGAACAGCTGGTATGTAACTTAACTACATAAGAAGCCTAAGAGAGACAAACGCCATTTGCCATGTGAGATCCCAGAGAAAGAAGGATATAAGTTTTGCTATGAACAAATGGACAATCTCTTTATAATCATGCACCTATTTTTATGTTTTTCTGTAGTAATCTTTTCTTTGATGGAAGAATCCAAATAAACCACTACATTTTTATCTGGTAACTAGTCCTGAGTATTTTACAAGAATACGCATTATTTTACATTGGAGAGCCAGCCAGATCTGAATTTTTGTATTTTTTTTGCGGATTTCCCTCAACTTGCCCAAAAGGGGATTGAACTTTGCTAACGTCATATGTGCAAGTTATCAGGAACTCCACTACTCACAAGAATCAGACAGAACCTAGAAGTGAGGACTAAGAATTGCCAGATGGATTGAGAAGTACTACAAGTGCCAGACGTGCTGAAGCCAGACATGTGAAGACAAGTGCCCAGTGTTGTCCATCAAAGGAACAAGCTGAGACATAAGGTAAGAGAAATGGATGTCATTAATTGTTTTTCTAAACAAAGTAAACTGAAATTTAAGTCTGTAGATGAGTCTAATTTAGACGTATTATGGCTCAGCTTATATGCAGAATGTGAAGTGGAAAATCAGAAGTTAGATTCTAAGCTTTTCAATAGAGAAAGAGAGAGATTAAAAAATATTCTACAGATGGTATATATATTTCATAGATCTGTGTCAGAGAAATCCAAAAATGATTGTGTGAAGGAAAATAGTGATGTTCCCGAGATTGGCTGTAAAGTTAGGGAGATTGAAGAAGACTGTAAACAAGTGTCTGTAGCGGCCCTTGAAGGTGACCTTGCAGACGTGGAACAAGATGGAGAAGTAGGAGGAGACTTCAGAACTGACGTAGATGCCATACAAGGGAAAGACGTACCACTAAAAATAGACGACTCACAGGCCCAAATCCGAAGTAAAGTAAGAAAAAATTTGCTAAAAATATGCAAAATCATTCCTGCATATGATAACAAAATCCATGTTTGTAGAAACTCTGAGGTTTTTGAAAGCTGTGTTGACAAATTTGATTTATCTAACGAGGAGAAGAATCAGTTGTTCAAAATGTGGATCCCTGTAAATTTTGCTAGGAGATTATCTTTAAAGATATCTAGTGAAACACATGAGAACTTAAATGATAAAGACAGATTAAAAATTCTGATTTTTTGTGCATCAAATGAAAATTATCCAGATATTGATATTCTTCAAAAATTAAGGATTGGTCGGGAGGAATGCACTTATACATTTATGTCCATATTTGACCGCTTGTACAGAATGCTCTTTGAAAATGTCAAAACACAGTCCCTGATAAAGACTTTTGTAACCAAATTTTCGTTTTTAAATCCTGCATCTCGTGTTATTGCGTCACAAAAAGATTCTTTATTTGAATGTGCGCAATCCCTTTATTTTGCCAGAAAACACGAGAATCGTGAAAGGAAAGTAAATCATGCTAATTTTGTGAAGACAGGCAGAGTAAAATCTTATCAGAAGCCTGTATTAGCAAAGCCTTCTAAATTGAGTTTTCCCCAAAATCAAATCTATGAAGAATGAAGAAAATCACATATTTGTTATAAGCCATATGGAATGATGCAAAGGATCACCGAAAAAACGCAGATTGAGTTAAGGAAAATTCAACGTTTTGATCTTTCTTCTGTAAAAAAGATGGCCGAATTTGACAGACAGAAGCAGGTGGAGAGTGACATCATGGCCTGTAAACTGATTACTTTGCTCAGAGAATCCATCAGTTACAAAGAAATAAGTATGGGTTTAGGAACTGGCTAAAAATGTAATTAAATGTTGTGTAACAGTGTTATACAATTAGTCAGCTATATGTAATTATTATATAGAATATAATTCTGTAGGTCTATAGTTTGGTAGATATACATATTCATACAGTATATAGAGTGTTTGTAGAAGTAGAGATTGTAGAACTGTATTTTTTAGTGAAAATTAAAATCTACTCCAGTAATAATATTTAGAATTATGAATATGATATTAACCTTCTCTTTTATTTTTCCTTAGAATTTTCATTTCAAAGCAGGACTTAATCAGGAAAAAATTCTCTTACAAGGATTTATGCCTTTATTTACACAGGAAGTTGCAATAATTGCATGATTTTATATATTTAACACTTAAAAGAAAATAACTAACTGCATTCTAAATCTGTGTGTATGCCTTTACTGCATGGCATGACATGACAACCACAGCATGTGAAATTTGAACTTTGTTCTAATAATAAGTATACCAGTATACTATGTCCCTGTTCTTTAGGAAAATAATTTTTAAGGAGTCTCAGGTTTGCAAACCAATGGAATTTTTTTTCCAGTCCTAAAGTTTCAAGTATAGCTATACAACATATATTTATGTCATGTGTATTTGGGGAATATTCAAAGAAATATTAAGATACTAAACTTAATAGTTTACAATGCACATTGATTGATAATTGATAATTAGGATAATTTGGGTTAAAATACGTATATTCATCATACCTTCGTATGTGGGGTAGTTTGGTTTAAACTTATATGTGACACAGTCTGAGTGACAGTGACTGAGTGTATGAGCAGCTGCTTAGGAGTAATGTGATACGTTTGTTGTATGTGAGGCCTCAGGATTCTGAATGCAAGAGAGGAAAAAAAAAACCAAAAGCCTTTATTTTTAGGAGAAATATGCAGATCAGTTAAATTATTAGAATATTAGGATATATAATGAAATATTATCTACACAACATATAGTTCTATATTTCTATAGTCCTTTAGTAATTTCTTGATTTAGTTAATTGTGGATAAGTGCAAAGTGCAATCGCACATCAAAATGGTTTATGAAGAGAATCTACATTTAAATTAATTTTCCAAAGGATAATTTTATAATATTCAAATTAATTTTAATGGTTACACATCTTCAGACAAATAATGGTATAAGCAAGTATAATATTTACACAATTTATAAATTAATTATTTTAATTTTGGTTTTGATAAATGAATTATTTCATGAAACAGTATTTTTCGGTATTAAGGGGGAAAATGTGTTTTTGATCCTGAATATATCATCACATTTGATGAATACCTCTTCGTCACACATTTTAATAAAGAACAAATATAAATAAGGTACAATGGTATAAGTATTGGGTATAATAACATTAAGTATTATAAAGAGTCATTTCTTTACACTAAGAAGAGTATTACATGCATAAGTTGCATAATTTGAATATTTTGGTAACACAAGTTTATGACAACTATGAAATAATCCAGATCATGGAAATATTAAGGGTATATGTTACTGAAGACATAACTACTCTGCATCAACATAAAAGCCTTATTTTTATTCTTAATTTTAATTTTCAATTTTTTAATCTATTTTTACTTTAATTCTTAAATTTTTATTTTTTCTTCCATCAATATTTAATAAAGTAATATCTACTATAGAATATTGCTTCATTAAATATAGCGATGATATGGTTCAATTACAAAGGAAAATGTTTCACTTCTGAGTTATATGCAACAATTCTTTTATTCATTCATTCATTCGCTCACTCATATATTCTTATTTTGGTTCATGGCTATACATTCCTACATATTATTAGTATAATAAATAGATACCTTATTAATAAAGATGAAAACACTTGTTACATAAAACACACTGACACCTATGGGTTGAAAAAGGTAATTACACCTATGACATAAAAAAATGTTCTATCACATGAAGAATATGGATAATAATGTATTATCACTTATTAGTGGTTTATTATTTCAAACATTGAAATCCATATACGATACAAATTCTGATAATAATTATATGGATATTACTGTTTGCTATGGTACGCTGTGATATAGGTTATAAAAATTACCAGATTTGGTATAGAATGGGGAATGAAGACTTCAAGCAAGATACTGAAATTACGTTAATAAAGACTTTTTATATTTCTAAATTGATTCTTATCAGTTGCAAGAAGAAGAATGCCGCTATCCAGAAGTCCCAGAAGGTAACAAAGCTATGATTTCTGAGTAATAGACTGTGTTAATCACAAGTGCAGTGTCCACCACTGACAGTCACAAGTGCAGTATCCACCACTGACAGTCACAATTAAAGTATCTAACCTGACAACCAGAGGACGATGATCCTATGATGCTGAGGTGAACTGTGTTGTCACATTCTTATCAAGTTCCAGAGATTTCCAATCACCTGAAAAGCTGGTGAACAATGAAGGTAATTGTCAGGAAGCTACAACCCTGACATATGTCCTGTGCATTAGGACTGAGGACTGGTTATGGTGCTATGTTTAGCAAGGAAGAGTCATTTTAACCCTTGCTTTGCTGACCAAAGATGTCACACCTGTTCAAAGACCAGTACCAATGGAGGATTCCAGAAATATTCAAGGCGAGCCAATGTAAGTCCAGGTTTTTAAAGGTGACACTGCACAGATATTAAAGCTGCATTTCATCTATAGACTTTGTTTTCTTATCAACATTTGAATTTATGGACTTTGATTTTATACACAACACGATTTCTACAACATCTATATGCTAGAGAAAAGCTGTGTTTTTAAAAGAACCAAGAAGAAGACAGAAGACATCAAAATGAAGACCAGATGACATCAGATGATGATGACTGGACCTGAGATACTTCAATTTAGACTTAGGGAAGTATAATTATACATATTTTATATGAATATTGTTCACGGCTTACCATAACATGAATTCACATCGTTAAGTGCGTATAACAATAATCTGATAATATTATTGATATTAAATTATTCTGTCAAAGAAGAAGAAAAGAAGAAAGAAGATCTTGTTACATTTTGAGGGTTCCAATTAATGTCTGTCTCCCTCAAAAGGGGGAATTGTTAAATATTATTAGTTATGGATTTATATATATTAGTTATGGAGTTGTATTCTTATTACACTGAGTTCTGTACTGGACATTGCCTTCCACTGACACTGCATGTGCTATTTTAGCAAGTGGTAAATGTCAGCTCCACTACATATTTAAGTTTAGCTCATGGTAAAAGGTCGGCTCCATATATACAGAGATCACGTGCTTTAAGAGACGTATATAATTCATGGCTCACTGTAGAGGGCGCTCTTGCTCCCTCACCATCATGAGACACAGACGCAAGGATGTCATCTCTGCACGGACATAGCTGAACAGCTGGTATGTAACTTTACTACATAAGAAGCCTAAGAGAGACAAACGCCATTTGCCATGTGAGATCCCAGAGAAAGAAGGATATAAGTTTTGCTATGAACAAATGGACAATCTCTTTATAATCATGCACCTATTTTTATGTTTTTCTGTAGTAATCTTTTCTTTGATGGAAGAATCCAAATAAACCGCTACATTTTTTTCTGGTAACTAGTCCTGAGTATTTTACAAGAATACGCATTATTTTACATTGCTTGACAATTTTAGGAGTGACATTGCATGGAACTTAATGGCGGCTCTACGGTTGGGCAAAGTAACTACTTGAATGGCCCATGTCCAAAATTTAATAATTCAATATTTCTTTCATGCATATACCCACCTGCAGAGGCTTATGCCTATGGTCTTGAAATTGTAATGTCATTTGAAACATTTTTAGATGTCAAAGAACACCTTTCTGACTTGGAAAAACTAGAACGGTCTAACTGATTTACAATGTCTAGATAGCTGGAATTCAATACTGAGTATATCGGAACTTCTGTATAAGTAATGTAAATTGGTAATGGACCATATCATGCAGAAGCCAAAGGATTACTTTGAGATCTGATATTGAAAGCAATGGTTCTTTGAAAATTTCACTTTAATAAAAGAGGCAGAAATGGCAAAACATGCTTGTTTTGCAAACTATAAAGTAAATTTAGATAATTGCACATAAATGTTGTGTCATCTTTCAATCTCCTGCAAAGTAAGATAGAGTACCATTGTCAATTTTACATTTATATTACCAGATTTAGTCATCCACAGCTATGGATCCAATAATATTCCTTTTAAAAAAAATACTGTATGTTATTGTAGCTGGGATTTTAACCATAAGCAAGGAGAGTATCATAAATAAAACCTAACTTTTATTAGTATTTTCTATACTTTTTAGGGGTTGAGCAGCACTCTGTACACCTCTTCCTGGAAGGTCTTTGTCACTGCAGGACCTTATGCCCTACCTTTACTAACCCCTTCTTATGAGTGCACTCCCCTAATGCAAGAGTTAATATCAGTCTCTAGCTGGCTGTTCTTTTAGGCTGGTAAGCTAATGTTGGTTAGTAACCAATCCCACATCCCTTTAACTAGTCACATGACCCATCAGCTGATTGTCGGTTACAGAGTTTTTGATCTATGCAGACCAGCTTGGTGTGTGGAGCTTGCGTGTGATGGTGGTGTTGCTGCTGTAGGACTTCTGCTATCCTGGTGCCGTTTTCTCTGCTGCTTTGCAGCTTAGTAGCAAAGTCGGAGCTGAGCATTTCCCTTTTTTTGTCTTTCCCGTGTTTATCTCTTCCCTTGTGCATTACCATCAGTAGTGGTGAGGCTAGCATCCTTGCCGGTCAGTGCACTATCCAGAATACATTAAGATAACAGTCAGGGACCAGACACATGATGGAGTAAGGACCTGCTTAGGGCATTAGGGAATCAGAGGACAAGCACAGGTTGGTGTAGGAGGTGTCCCATCCCCCACTCCCTACCATTAGGGCCTTCCTTTCCCTTTTCTTCCATTATATGCTGTGTCATCCACTAGACTCACCTGTATCTGAGAGTGACATTGTGGTATTTTCTCTTACTTTGAGCAGAGCTCTTTTCACATTATACTTTCAAAAGTTAAGTTTTATCTATGATATGCTCCTCGCCTATGGTTTCATTCTCAGAAAAACATTTGTAGCCACCACCTCAAGCAGGAACATTCACCTTTACTGTAGCTGGGATCTTAAGATTAATGCCTTTTGTCATTGACATGCCATGGCAGGTCTGCCAGCCATTCATGACATGACATGACATGAAGTCACATTACTCACATATTCCAATACCAAACATTGCAATTTGCATCATCCTAACCAGTTCCTTCTCCACTTTTATCGTGTCAGATTGCAGGGTCAGGTAGATGACGGGCTATTACATATTTCTATTATATTAAGTGTCCATACAGTTGTACTCAAAAGTTGACATACCACAGCATAATTTTTGCTTTCTTGGCCATTTTTCAGAGAATATGAATGATAACACCAAAACTTTTTCTCCACTCATGCTTCGTGGTAGGGTGGAAAACTACTGTATTTTATCTTTTTAAATAATATTGACACCCAAAACATCCATATGACCCTGATCAAAAGTTCACATACCCAGGTGATTTTGGCCTGATAACATGCACAGAAGTTGACACAAATGGGTTTGAATGGCTACTTAAGGTATTATTCTCACCTTTGACCTGTTTGCTTGTAATCAGTGTGAGTAGAGTTGAGCGAAACGGGTCGAAAAATTTCAAAAGTCGCCGACTTTTGGCAAAGTCAGGTTTCATGAAACGAAACCCGACCCTAGGATGAGGTCGGCCACGAGGTCGGCGACTTACGCGCCAAAGTTGCGTTTCAAAAGTTTGTTTTGCGCTCTTTTTCAGCCAATCAGGATCCACAGACACTGTGGGCAACGTGATGACATAGGCAGGGGTCACCACCATCTTTCAGAAGGGCATGCAAGTGATTGGCTTGCTTTGGTGGGCGTCACAGGGGTTATAAAAGGGTGTGCACGCCGACCGCCATCTTACTTCTGCCGATCTTAGCATAGGGAGAGGTTGCTGCTGCTGATTCTGTAGGGAGAGCGTTAGGCAGGGAACAAAAAAAAAAAACTGCTTCTGCTGCTAGCGATTTTGCCTGTACAACACACCAGTCACTGTGTGTGCAGTGCAAGGGGAGGCTATATTGTGGTGGATCAGCGGTGTTGGTTGTTAGGCTGCCTTCTAAGGCTTCCTGACAGCTGCATTGCTGTTTACCCACTGCTCTGCAAACTGCTTTTCTAAAAGCAATCCCAATTTTTTTTTTTGTCCTGCTGAGGTACTGAGCGTGCATTTTTTCACACCATACAGCGGTGTACGCTGCTCACACAGTACCGTGTAATGGCTGTTATCACAGCCACAGTGAAGCTATCTGTGTGTCACTCTGTGAGAATAAGTCGAGGACATGTTCCGTTCTTACAGACCTGCACCTACTAGTTTTGTCTAGCTTTCAAACAGTTAAATATATTTGCTGTTTGATCACATTCAAAACTATAGAGAGACAGCGTGTGTCAGTCCGTATACTTAAAAAACACGGAGCTTGACAATTTTACGTACACCGGACAGCCGTGTACGTGCACGCTCCTCTCAGTACCGTGTAACGGCTGTTATCACGGCCACAGTGAAGCTGTGTGTCACTCTGTGATAATAAGTCGAGGACATGTTCCGTTCTTACAGACCTGCACCTACTAGTTTTGTCTAGCTTTCAAACAGTTAAATATATTTGCTGTTTGATCACATTCAAAACTATAGAGAGACAGCGTGTGTCAGTCCGTATACTTAAAAAACACGGAGCTTGACAATTTTACGTACACCAGACAGCCATGTACATGCACGCTCCTCTCAGTACCGTGTAACGGCTGTTATCACGGCCACAGTGAAGCTATCTGTGTCTCACTGTGGAAGGATAAGTGGAGGACTTGTTCCATTCTTACAGACCTACACTCTAGGGAAATTCCTATTCTGCCCAATTCTACATATTCCTTGTAGTTTGTGATACACAAGCCAATTTCTGCCTGTGACATAGCGCTCTGATATTCTGTGGGCCTCACACAATCCAAAAGTGTCCAGTGTACACTAGTGTGTGCAGAAATTCAAAATCTCCCTTATCCTGTAGTCACTTTTTTCACACCTGTGCCATCGAGCCTGTGACATAGCGCTCTGATATTCAGTGGGCCTCACACAATCCAAAAGTGTCCAGTGTCCACTAGTGTGTGCAGAAATTCAAAATCTCCCTTATCCTGTAGTCACTTTTTTCACACCTGTGCCATCGAGCCTGTGACATAGCGCTCTGATATTCAGTGGGCCTCACACAATCCATAAGTGTCCAGTGTCCACAAGTGTGTGCAGAAATTCAAAATCTCCCTTATCCTGTAGTCACCTTTTTAACACATGTGCCATCGAGCCTATCACATAGCGCTCTGATATTCAGTTGGCCTCACACAATCCATAAGTGTCCAGTGTCCACAAGTGTGTGCAGACATTCAAAATCTCTGTGATCCTGTAGTCACTTTTTTCACACCTGTGCCATTGAGCCTGTGACATAGCGCTGTGATATTCAGTGGGCCTCACACAATCCATAAGTGTCCAGTGTCCACAAGAGTGTGCAGAAATTCAAAATCTCTGTGATCCTGTAGTCACTTTTTTCACACCTGTGCCATCGAGCCTGTGACATAGCGCTCTGATATTCAGTGGGCCTCACACAATCCAAAAGTGTCCAATGTCCACTAGTGTGTGCAGAAATTCAAAATCTCCCTTATCCTGTAGTCACTTTTTTCACACCTGTGCCATCAAGCCTGTGACATAGTGCTCTGATATTCAGTGGGCCTCACACAATCCAAAAGTGTCCAGTGTCCACAAGTGTGTGCAGAAATTCAAAATCTCCCTTATCCTGTAGTCACTTTTTTCACACCTGTGCCATCAAGCCTGTGACATAGCGCTCTGATATTCAGTGGGCCTCACACAATCCATAAGTGTCCAGTGTCCACAAGTGTGTGCAGAAATGCAAAATCTCCCTTATCCTGTAGTCACTTTTTTCACACCTGTGCCATCGAGCCTGTGACATAGCGCTCTGATATTCAGTGGGCCTCACACAATCCATAAGTGTCCAGTGTCCACAAGTGTGTGCAGAAATTCAAAATCTCCCTTATCCTGTAGTCACTTTTTTCACACCTGTGCCATCGAGCCTGTGACATAGCGCTCTGATATTCAGTGGGCCTCACACAATCCATAAGTGTCCAGTGTCCACAAGTGTGTGCAGAAATGCAAAATCTCCCTTATCCTGTAGTCACCTTTTTCACACGTGTGCCATCGAGCCTATCACATAGCGCTCTGATATTCAGTTGGCCTCACACAATCCAAAAGTGTCCAGTGTCCACAAGTGTGTGCAGAAATTCAAAATCTCTGTGATCCTGTAGTCACTTTTTTCACACCTGTGCCATCGAGCCTGTGACATAGCGCTGTGATATTCAGTGGGCCTCACACAATCCATAAGTGTCCAGTGTCCACAAGTGTGTGCAGAAATCCAAAATCTCTGTGATCCTGTAGTCACTTTTTTCACACCTGTGCCATCGAGCCTGTGACATAGCGCTCTGATATTCAGTGGGCCTCACACAATCCAAAAGTGTCCAATGTCCACTAGTGTGTGCAGAAATTCAAAATCTCCCTTATCCTGTAGTCACTTTTTTCACACCTGTGCCATCAAGCCTGTGACATAGTGCTCTGATATTCAGTGGGCCTCACACAATCCAAAAGTGTCCAGTGTCCACAAGTGTGTGCAGAAATTCAAAATCTCCCTTATCCTGTAGTCACTTTTTTCACACCTGTGCCATCGAGCCTGTGACATAGCGCTCTGATATTCAGTGGGCCTCACACAATCCATAAGTGTCCAGTGTCCACAAGTGTGTGCAGAAATGCAAAATCTCCCTTATCCTGTAGTCACTTTTTTCACACCTGTGCCATCGAGCCTGTGACATAGCGCTCTGATATTCAGTGGGCCTCACACAATCCATAAGTGTCCAGTGTCCACAAGTGTGTGCAGAAATTCAAAATCTCCCTTATCCTGTAGTCACTTTTTTCACACCTGTGCCATCGAGCCTGTGACATAGCGCTCTGATATTCAGTGGGCCTCACACAATCCATAAGTGTCCAGTGTCCACAAGTGTGTGCAGAAATTCAAAATCTCTGTGATCCTGTAGTCACTTTTTTCACACCTGTGCCATCGAGCCTGTGACATAGCTCTCTGATATTCAGTGGGCCTCACACAATCCAAAAGTGTCCAATGTCCACTAGTGTGTGCAGAAATTCAAAATCTCCCTTATCCTGTAGTCACTTTTTTCACACCTGTGCCATCAAGCCTGTGACATAGCGCTCTGATATTCAGTGGGCCTCACACAATCAAAAAGTGTCCAGTGTCCACTAGTGTGTGCAGAAATTCAAAATCTCCCTTATCCTGTAGTCACTTTTTTCACACCTGTGCCATCGAGCCTGTGACATAGCGCTCTGATATTCAGTGGGCCTCACACAATCCAAAAGTGTCCAATGTCCACTAGTGTGTGCAGAAATTCAAAATCTCCCTTATCCTGTAGTCACTTTTTTCACACCTGTGCCATCGAGCCTGTGACATAGCGCTCTGATATTCAGTGGGCCTCACACAATCCAAAAGTGTCCAGTGTCCACTAGTGTGTGCAGAAATTCAAAATCTCCCTTATCCTGTAGTCACTTTTTTCACACCTGTGCCATCGAGCCTGTGACATAGCGCTCTGATATTCAGTGGGCCTCACACAATCCATAAGTGTCCAGTGTCCACAAGTGTGTGCAGAAATTCAAAATCTCCCTTATCCTGTAGTCACTTTTTTCACACCTGTGCCATCGAGCCTGTGACATAGCGCTCTGATATTCAGTGGGCCTCACACAATCCATAAGTGTCCAGTGTCCACAAGTGTGTGCAGAAATTCAAAATGAAGCGACAAACTGAGTCATGGCTGGGCAGTGTACATCTTGAGGCAGGCAAGGTAGTTAGTGATAACGGCTGTAATTTTGTGGCAGCCATAGCCCTTTCAAAACTCAGCCACATACCTTGCTTGGCTCACACCTTGAACCTGGTGGTGCAGTGCTTCCTCAAAAATTATCCGGAGTTAACAGCCCTGCTCCAGAAGGTGCGAAGACTGTGCGCGCACATCCACCGGTCGCCTATACACTCCGTTCGTATGCAGAAGCTGCAGCGATTGCTCCACCTTCCCAACCACCGCCTCATTATCGACATTGCAACAAGGTGGAACTCCACCCTGCACATGGTGGAGCGGCTGTGCGAGCAGAGGCAGGCCATAATGCATTTGTGGGAGGATACACGGCCAGGCACTTTGAGAGCAGACATGGAGTTGACAGGTGTGCAGTGGTCGAAGCTGAAAGACCTCTGTAAAGTCCTTCAGTGTTTTGAGGAATGCACACGGCTGGTAAGCGCAGACGACGCCATCCTAAGCATGAGCATCCCACTTATGCGTCTGCTCATGCAAACTTTGATGCACCTTAAGGAACAGGCATCTGCAGCCTATGTTGACGAGGAGGGAATCCTTGATGACATTCAGCCATTGTCTGCTCAGGGACCTCTCCTGGACGAGGTGGAGGAAGAAGAGGAGGATGATGATGGGGATGATTACTTAGGGTAGGAGGATGCATCTCGCGGGGCAAGTGAAAATGTTGGCGTGGCAAGGTCTGGTACAGGGTTTGTGCGTGACTGGAGGGATGTGGATTTTCCAGAAAGTGCTCCTCCAACCAGCACTCGCAGTGCATCATTGACACCGGGAACATTGGCCCACATGTCAGATTATGCCTTGCAGATCCTAAAAAGGGACCCCCGCATTGCCAAAATGATGAACGATGACGACTACTGGTTGGCCAGCATCCTGGATCCACGCTATAAAGGCAAATTACAAAACATCATGCCACAGGAGAACCTTGACCTAATATTGGCTAATAAACAAGCAACTCTGGTAAATCGGTTGCTTGAGGCATTCCCAGCACACAGCAGCGGTGATGGTTCTCACACGAGCCGTACGGGCCGGGGGCAGCTTGGCAGAGGTGTTCATGGTGCACACAGCAGAAGTGGCGTTGGAGACAGGGGTTTCATGACAATGTTGTGGACTGATTTTTCAAGTACCGCTCACACAACTGGTAATACTGCGTCGATGGAAAGTGACAGGAGACAGCAGTTGTCAACTATGGTTACAAACTACTTTTCCTCCCATATCGATGTTCTCCCACACAGGTCATTCCCCTTTGACTATTGGGCCGCTAAACTGGACACCTGGCCTGAATTGGCACAATATGCCTTACAGGAGCTCGCTTGCCCAGCTGCAAGTGTGCTATCGGAAAGTCTTCAGTGCAGCTGGATCAATCCTGACAGAAAAAAGGACCCGTCTGTCAACCCAAAATGTGGATGATCTAACCTTCATTAAAATGAACCATGCATGAGTTTCCAAGGATTTTGTCCCACCTTCCCCTGATGACACATAGGGTGACAGAAAAATGGCTTGCTTTGGTCCACCTCTTCCTGGGACTTGACCTATTTCGCCTTTTGCATCAGCTGAATGTCCAACATCAACATATGCCACTTTCTAAAATTCCCTAACTGTGCTGCCTCCCCCCCATGGCCGGGGTCACCACCTAGCGCATGACACCGTGCGAGTGCCGTTGCCCTGGACAGGTGGGTAGGCCGACTCTTGGGCGTGGGCACTGGCACAGGGTCCCTCATAGTGCAATCAAGTGTCTCTGACGGTGGTGGTGCACACCTGCCGTCAGACACACCACCGTACTATGAGTGGCCCAGTGCCAGTACCTACGCCCATGAGTGGGCCCCCCTTGCTTGGGCAGGGCACCAGCATTTGCAATCTTTACCTCTCCCTGCTCCTCCGCTGTGTAGTCTGGGCCGTCAAATCCATACTGTGCCTGACACCATCTGAGCCTGCCTCCTGATGTATAGACATATATTTTGAATGTGTACGCTATCCATACATGTTATCCGGGGTTACGGTACCCTTTCTCACCTTTGTGCAAACACGTGTAATCCATACTGGGCGTGAGAACGGCTGGCGAGCTGTTAAGCAAGCTACAGCACCTGTAAGTTTTTCATTTTTTTAGGAATGACGGTTAGGCCTAATTCCGGAACTGCGGTTGACCTGCACTTACTGGGAAATCATCGTTCGCGGGTAATAATTGTAATCAGTGATCCCCATCACTAACGTTGTTCAGCGGGTTATCTGCACCTGTAAGCGACAAACGCTGGCCTTTTCAGTGTAGCGCACATGCAGCCACGGACATGTAAGGGCATGACACACCAGTTATTGGCCAATCTCATGTGCCAGTGCCTCACGTGTCCCTCTAGTAAGCCGGACTCGGACCGCAGGGCATGACGGAGTCTTGTTCGTTAACGGAATTAAGCTTGCAATGTGTGCATCTTTTCTGTAGCTGGCATGGTTGAGGTTTCCCAGGTGGAGTCGAATTTAACCGTAGGCTCCACTCCTGGTGGTGCCCTTCTGGACATTCCTTTAAGGTTCAGCTTTGCAACCATACTGCCCACGTAAAACAAACACTTTGCCTTCATGAACGCTGTTTGGAGGGTCATGACTCGTGGGAATATCGCCACCCAATCAGTTAACCTGCTAGAGAGATCCTTCGTTGCTCCCAAGCATGACATCACACTCCCTAGGAGGAAGGTAATGCCACTGTGGCGACCGTACTCCTGGGGGCGACACAAGTGCACTGATGCCCAGCCACTGCTCGATGAATCTGCTGGTACATTGACACAGACCACTACATTCCCCTCGCATGCTACACGGCCTGAATCTGACCCTGATGAAACTCAGGTTACCCTTCCCATATACAGTTCCATCTTACACAGTGACAAAGAGGAAGCTGCAGATGAAAGTGCAGGTTCGGCCCACCCGCCATCAGACACACCACCGTACTATCAGGGGCCCTGTGCCAGTGCCGTCGCCAACGAGTGGGCCCCCCCTGCTTGCTCAGGATCACAGCACTTGCAAGGTTGAAACACTGTGCAGTGAGATGGAAGATGGGGACGACGAGGAGTCCAGACTAGTACAGGGATTCCCTAGCGAGGAGACTTATTTGATTGTTTTCAATGCTGGGACAGCAATTTTTGGGGAGCACTATACTCTGGAGAATGATAGATGGGGCCCACCATACACTGGAACATTCCAAAGGTGGACATCAGACACTGGAGCAGCATTTACAGGGCCCATTATACACTAGAGCATTAGAAATGGGGCCCATTATGTTTGGAGCATTATTTGGGCCCATAAGACAGTGGAGCTTCATCCATGGGGACCAACATATACTGTAGCATTATGTGGAGCTCATCATATACTGTTTCAAACATTATATGGGACCAATGATTCTGTATGGAGAAATAGATGGGCCTCGTCATGAGATGTAAAAAGTGAAGTATTTTTCATTGTACTATACCGCTATTTCTCTGCCATATCGGAGCATGATGAGTTGTGGTATGTGTTAAAGGGGCGCTCTTTTGCCCAGGGCACATGAAAACCTGGAGCCAGCCCTACCCCCCCACAACTTTAGCCAAATAACCCCCATTTTTCAGTGCGTAACTTGTATTATGAAGTTAATTAAGGTTGACAAGCTTAAGTAAGAAGAATTGATGCTTTTGGCAGTCTCACTGCCGACTTTTATTCCCCATTGACTTACATTGGGTTTCGTGTTTCGGAACGAATCCGACTTTTTCCTATAATCGGCCGATCTTGCTCGACCCGACTTTTGGAAAAGTCGGGTTTCACGAAACGAAACTCGACCCTAAAAAACCAAAAGTCGCTCAACTCTAAGTGTGAGTGTATAAAAGCTGAATGAGTTTCTGGGATCCAGACAGACTCTTGCATCTTTCATCAAGCCACTGACATTTCTGGAGTGTGAGTCATGGGGAATGTAAAAGAATTGTCAGCGGATCTATGGGAAAAGGTAGTTGAACTGTATAAAACAGGAAAGGGATATGAAAAGATATTCAAGGAATTGATAATGCCAGTCAGCAGCAATCAAACTGTGATTAACAAATGGTAAATCAGGGGTTCTGTTAAAACAAAAACATGGTTAGGTAGACCAACAAAAATTTTGTCCACAACTGCCAGGAAAATTTTTTGAGATGCAAAGAAAAACCCACAAATAACATCAGCTGACATACTAAACTAGCTATGTGACTGTTTCAAGATGTACAATAAGGAGGCACTTGAAGAAAAATGGATTGCATTGTCGAGTCCTCAGAAGAAAGCCATTACCACGCAAATGCCACAAAGTATCTCACCTACAATACGCAAAACAGCACAGAGACAAGTCTCAAAACTTCTGGAACAAGGTAATTTGGAGTGATGAGACTAAAATTGAACTTTTTGGCCACAACCATAAACGTTACTATAGGAGAGAGGTCAACAAGGCATATGATGAAAGGAACACCTTTATTATTGTAGAGCACGGAGGTGTATCACTGGTGTTTGGGGATGTATTTTATCTACAAAGGCACAGGAAACTTGGTCAAAGTTGAAGGAAAGATGAATGCAGCACGTTATCAGCAAATACTGGAGTCAAATTTACAATCATCAGCTTGGAAGCTGTACATGGGGACATACTTGACGTTCCAACATGGCAACGATCCAAAACACAAGGCGAAGTTAACCTGTCATTGGCTACAGCAGAACAAAGTGAAGGTTTTGGAGTGGCCATCTCTGTCTCCTGACCTCAGTATCATTGAAACACTCTAAGGAGATCTCAATTGTGCAGTTCATGCTGGAGAACCCAGGAATTTACAGGTATTGGAATCTTGTTGCCAAGAAGAGTGGGCAGTGTTATGAATGAGTCACCGAAGGAGGAAAAAACAAAAATACAAGCTAAGTACAGAAAACCGGAGAGGTTGGTAGCTATCGGATTGCAGACCCCTGATCCTATCCACAACAACTAACAGTAGCCGTGGGAGATTCCTACGATGCCCTAGACCCCTCGAATACAGCCGGAGAACTAAATAGGCCTAAAGAAAGAAAGGGGAAATCTAAACTGCCCCAGAGCAGACCCCAAAGCAATAGGCAGCCCCCAACATATAATGACGGTGAAGCAAGATGAAAACACTAACACAGATAGAAAGATAGGTTGAGCAAACGATGGGGCCCAAGCTAACTAAAAAGGACAGGATAGAAAAGCTGTTGTCTGCAATCCGTAAAAAACCCTACCAAAAAATGTCCTAACCGTCTGATAGGAAAAACAGGCCCTGAAGTTGCTAGGACTTCAAAAAGACTATATCAGCACTCAGGTAAATTCTGAAGACAGAGCAAAGAGACAAACTGATCAGAGACAAAAATGGAACTCAGCACACCCCTGACCGGGGATGGCTGAACTCCAAAAAACAAGGTAAACAAAACAAAACTAATAAGTTCAATAGCAAAGCAAAAACTTATCTTTGGGAAGCAGGAATCAGACTGGTCTCCAAGAATCCAGCAGAGAAATCACCAGCGACTCAAAAGGGCATCGGCTGCCTTATATCCAGTCAGAATTTCCTGTTACCCAGTCATCATCTACCAGATCAGGTGTTTGGTAATCAGCCTCACTACCTTCCTTCACCAGAAGAGGGAGTTCATCAGACATCGACATTGAAGGGGAAAATGAACTCACAACAGGGCAGCTTTACCATCTGAGAAAATAAAGAGCCTCATTCTCAACTACCACAAAAGACTTCAAGCTGTCATTGATGTTAGAGAGGGTAATACATGGTATTAAGAAATGGGGTATGTGAACTTTTTGTCAGGATAAGTTGGATGTTTTGGGTTGTCAGTATGATTTAAAAAGAGAAAACAGTAGTTTGACATTAAATAGCTTCACCCAACCACTGACCATGAGTTGAAAAAAGTTTTGGTGTTATTCATATTCTCTAAAAAAGGCCAAAAGAGCAAAATTTCTGCAGGGGTATGTAAACTTTTGAGCACAACTGTACTTTCATCTAAGTCTCATTTCTGCTAGTTAAGTGCCAGTACTCATACTTTATTACTCAGCTCTGCTATCTCACTATTCCAATTCTGTTGCTCTCCACTCACTACTCGGGTATCACTGCTTAACTCAGTTATATCTAATTTTGTCACTATTCCAGTACTGCTGTTAAGCTCAGCTGTGACTTAACAAGTCCCCATATTCCTGCTTTATGGAGCAGTAAACACATCTTCATGCCTCACTTCATTATCGAGTTATTACAACATAAATGAAGTCATATTAATATGGAGGTGCAAAATAGGTTCATTGCTTCAAATCTAGTTTCAAGAAAATGAAAATGATAATTTTTAAACAATGGAGCAAAGTGAAAAGCAAGATTATGACCAGCCCAAAATTAGTGATCAAAATGAAATAAGTAACCTAGAAAACGTTTTAGCTCCCATCAGTTTGGTCAAAAATTACCTTATTTCAGCAATTTGTCTACGTAGTGAAGTATAAATTGTGCTTTGGAATAACATCAAGGTATGTTAAATATCTATCAGAAAAATATATTATTATTTTAAATTAATGAATTTGGGGTATATTAACAATTATACTAAAATATCTCACGCTGTTTGCTTAAAATATATGAAAATATTTTGCAGGAAAGAGACTTTAGTAGTTTGAGAAATATACTTGTATATCTAAAACTTGGATGGTAATGTCCCCAAAGAAGGATGGTTTTATTGAATTACAGACTCTACTTACATGGGTTCTCTGAGCATGGAAAAAACATGAATAACTGAAGGAAATGTCATTAAATATAAATTCATTAATACATTTAATTAATAAATCATAATAGTTTTGACTAGGGAGGTAATTACTATAGTAATGGTCGCTGTCTTGTTTCACTGAGAAAAACCTGTACCAGAATGCTAGGACAGGGGACTCTGAGCATGTGCAATAGGAAGTACCACCTCCATCATATGTGTGAAGATATGCTCCACTAATAATACTGGAGATACCAGATCTGCTGAGGTAAGAGTAGGCTGCTCAAACTTCTGAGTGATCTCTCTTTCTGAATAACAATATAAGTATATCCAGACAAATCAATTGTGATTTATTAATTAAAATTACTTAGGAAATTATTGATAATGATGACATTTCCTTTAAATAATTATATTTTTCTATTCCTGCAGAACTCTTTTTACCAATGTTAGTGTATACATTTATATAGGTAATTTAAATTACTGCAGCCATTAAACCTTTTTTTAGTTTGGTTGCCTCTTGGCTTCAGATAAGTTTGTTATTCTCCTTTATGTATTGTGACTGGCCAATTGGCCTTCTCTAGGGGTTTATTTATGTTCCTGACCATAGCCACATTTCTAAATACAGCTCTGACAAAAATTAAGAGACCACTGCAAAATTTTCAGTTTGTCTGATTCTTCTCTTTATAGGTATATTTTTGAATAAAATGTAAATTGCTCTTTTATTCTTTAAACTACTGACAACATGCTTTTGAATTTCCAAGCACTAATTTTATTATTTATTTTCAGAAAATTAGAAATGGTCAAAATAACAAAAAATTGCAGTGCTTGCAGACCTCAAATAATGCTAAGAAAACAAGTTCATAATCATTTAGAAACAACAAATGTTTTAACTCAGGAAGAGTTCAGAAATCAATATTATGTGGAATAACCATGATTTTTAAATTACAGCTTTCATGCTTCTTGGCATGCTTACCACCAGTCTTTCATACTGCTTTTGGTAGACCTTATGCCACTCCTGGTACAAAGATGTAAGCAGTTCTTTGTTTGATGGCTTATGACTATAGATGTTCCTCTTGATTACATTCCAGAGGTTTTCAATGGGATTCAGGACTGGAGATTTGACTGGCTGTGACAGGGATTTGGTGTGGTGGTCCTTCATCCACACATTGATTGACCTAGCTGTGTGGCATGGCACATTGTTCTGCTGGAAAAAACAGTCCTTAGAGTTGGGGAACATTGCCTGAGCAGAAGAAATCAACTGTTTTTCCAGGATAACCTTGTATGCGGCTTGATTCATACGTCCTTCGCAAACATTAACCTTCCCAATTCCAGCCTTGATGAAGCATCCCCAGATCATCACCAATCTTCTAACGAATTTCACAGTGGGTGCAAGACACTCTGGCTTGTACGCCTCTCCTGGTCTCAGTCTAACGATTAGATGACCAGGTGTTGGGCAAAGCTAAAAATTAGACTCATCTGAGAAGATTATCTTACTCCAGTCCTCTATAGTCCAATCCTTATGGTCTTTGGTAAACTTCAGCCTGGCTTTCCTTTGCTTCTCATTGATTAAAGGCTTTTTTCTAGCTTTACATGGCTTGAGCCCTGCCTCTAGGAGCCTGTTGCGAACTGTTCTTGCCTTTTGCCATTCCTTTTGTAAGTTGCTTGATGTCATCCTGCATTTGCTGAGTGACATCTAAATAAGATGATGGTCATCCCGGTCAGTCTAGAGTCATTTTTGCCCTCTGTCGGTCTGTAGCTTTGTTGTCCCCAATTTCTGCTGCTTGACCATGTTGGAATGGACTATCATCTTAGAAATTTTAAGGATGGAGGAAACATGACACTCACTGTATCCCTCTGCTAGTAAAGCCAGAATTGAGCCCTTCTTTTCCTCAGAAAACAGGTGAATTCCAGCCGGATCCACAGGAAACCTTGATCACTTAAAAAATAACTTTTATTAATTATCATAAAATTATGAACAAATATGATGTTCAATGCAAAAATAGCACTAGCAGCACAACCCAACGCGTTTTGACTCTAGGTCTAAATCATGGATAAGTGATCAAGATTTCCTGTGGATCCTGCTGGAATTCACCTGTTTTCTGATTATCTCTTCCAAAGCTGCTCAGCCCAGTCCATGCAGGATCAGACACTTGGAACTATAGCAAATATGGTTGAGCTGATGAACTTTTTCTTTTTTCTTCTTTTCCTCATTCACGACTTTTCTTCTCAACTCCTTTGGCATGGTTAAAAGTTATTTTTTCATTCCTATTATTTTGGGATATTACTAGCACTTGTTTTGCCATCCAGCTTGTCCTATTGCAAGAGGATTGTGAACACCACAGCAGGGTTTTTATACTTTCCTTTGTTAAATAAGATTTGGTTCAGGTGATCACCTAATCAGAAGCACATTAAGTAGAATGAGGTGTCCTCTGGCTGGAATTCAACTGACACTGGAATGGAATGACTGTGAGACATGGAGAGAAGCTGATTTTTATAAAACCGTGCAGTGGTATCTTAACTTTTGCCAGAGCTGTATATGACCACTTGGTCCTGTTTGCAATATAGTGGATAAGCTCAGTGCCATATACTGTGATTGATCACAGAACCTCCTTAACATGTGACATTTTGTCCTGTGTACTGTGGTTGGCTATTTGGATTTGAGCTTCCTGAGAGTTAAAGATCTCTGTGTTACATTCTCCTTTTAATCCATTTTTTTTAATCATGTCTACTTTGGCAAATGAATAAAAGTTGGTATTTTTTTAAATACCTCAAGCTCTATGCTTAGAGATTATTAAAATATTTTGTAGGCAAGAGACTTTAGATGTTTGAGAAATATACTTTTACATCATGACCTAACACCTGGAACTATAATCTCTCCAAAGAAGAAAGTGTAGCAATTTATACAGGTAATTTAAATTACTGTGGCCATTAAAACTTTTTTTTTCTACTTTGTTTGCCATTCATTAAATCTTCATTTACAATGTGCAGCTTTACCTAATTTAAAATTCATCTGGTAATTATTCACTCATTCATTTAAAATTGATTTCTCTTCTAAAAAGTGATTAATATTCTTAACCTGGAAACTATTGATTGAATTAAAGACAGAAGTCACATTCAACAGGGAGTAAAATCTCTAACAATTAAAATTCTAATATGCAAAACCTAAAACCTTAAAAAATATAACCTATTAGTATCAACATTATTACATCAATCATTTGATTTTATCACCCTAATTTTACGACAGAATTTAATTAATTTGCATCTACAATTTTAAAATATGCTTTGTTAGAGTGTAGATGTAGGTTTCCTTTAATAAGTTACTGAAACTACCTAAATAATGAAATTATGTTCTTGACATGTGCAAATCTTAATGTTCTTTGGTATCATCACACTAAATATTACATTATGTAAATATTTTTCCTGCAATATGCGCTCCTGAAGGATGATGATGAACTCGATATTCTGATGCAAGAATGATTTTTATTTCAAAACAAAAACACAACCGTTTTCGACTTCTTAGAGTCTTCCTCTGGTATAATGTCTATAGATCTATCTAAACACAGTTTTGAAAATCTTTTTAAGGGGTGCTTCAAGTCCTCATCGCCCTTGTGTGTGCAACTTTATTGCAACAACATATTATATTACTGTCGCTTTATTGTCATTTTAATTGTATTCTGGAAAGGCACTGAAGTTGAAACTCAAGAATTTATTGTGGCATTAAACAGAAATGACTAGATTATTAATTTTTCCCCAGAGGTTAATAAGGAAAAAATAAATTTTCTTGATCTAGAAAAATCCCATGAAAATAAAAAAAAATTAGCACTAAAGAGTACTTTAAGAAAACTGATATGAATGGTTTCCCCGATTATCAGAGCGCACACCATCAAAAATGGAAGCAAAACATTCCTTATAGCCAATTCCGTCGAATTAGGAGAAATAACACAAATAAAGATGGTTATGTGGAACAATCGAAAATTCTGATCAATAGGGTTACAGATAAGAAATATCCAAAAACCACTAATTATGACAGCATACAGAACCAATCTAGAAATAACTCCGCAGGAGTGCTTATCTAGAGAGAATAATAAAAATAAGGAAGTGGAAGAGGGAATAACTAAGGAGGTAGGAGAAAAACCTGAGCAATAATTAATAAAAACAAAAATAAGAATTAGGAAAGAAAAAAAGATAGTTGGCAGTATAATTATATTATCGCTTTTAATCATAGTAATATGGAGATGAGAAACATTTTAAATAAATATTGGCACTTGTTGAAAAAGGATTCATTTTTGAAAAAGTTTTTACCAGATAGACCCAATATTAACTTTCGCAGGGGCCAAACAGTGAAGGGTATAATTGCTCCTAGTAATCTCAGAAAGAGAAAAGAAAAAATTAGGATAAATAAATGGATGCTTTCAAACTGGGTATCTATCGATATGGTTCCCGAAAATGTTGTACCTGCAAAATCATCAACCATATGACTCAGTACATTACGTCAAACAGTACAGGTGAAACCATAGCGATCACACAAAAATTAACGTGTGATAGTGATTTTCTGATATATGTTATTACCTGTGCCTTTGGCTTGCAATATGTGGGTTGGACCATCCAGTCCTTACGATCCCATTTGAATTGCCACAGACAAAATACCAAAAATGGCTGTTTAAAACAGAGCTTATACCGGCACTTATGTTTGAAGCATAATAAAACATTCAATATTTCTGTGACCCCGCTGGAGCAAATACTTGACAATTGTACTCATAGGGTACAAAAGTTAAACCAGAAAGAATCGCATATTAGTCTTTTTTTTTTTTTACATACATGAATGAAATATCGAAAAATTCAATCTGGTATTTTGAAATAGTCACAATATGAAAAAGAGGAAGAGTTTTAAATAATGTATATGTTGTAGGATTTTACATTTTGTATGATATCACACTTTAGTATGTTTAATAACATTTTAAAGGAAATTTTATATAGAATATAATCATATTTATAGTGTTTTTAGAAAAGAAAAAACTTTTGTGTGAAAAATTCATGTGTGAAATTTTTTTTTTTGTGAGAAATGCTTGTGCATAAAGTTCATTTAGTATATGGGTTTAGTTTGATTCTTCCGAGCGCAAAATCTTGCATATCTGAGTTTCTGGGTGTGTCTGAAAAACAGATCTTTCAGACCCAATCCAAAATGACATGCAGGGATATCTGCTATAAAATGTGTTTAGATAGATCTGTTTCTATGCATGACATTATACCTGAGGAAGACTCTTAGAAGTCGAAACTGGTTGTGTTTTTGGTTTGAAATAAAAATCAGTCTTGAATCAGAATATCGAGTTCCAACATCATCCTTCAGGAGCGCATATTGCTGGAAAAATATTTACAAAGTGTTATCGGCTATGAACTGTTCAGTGATCTCATAAGTTTCTAGATCTCTGCAGCAAACTAAATGGTAAGAAGAATAGAGTGATCCTTTAATTGGATCTATATGCAGTATCTCAAGACACCAAAAAGTTGAGTGGACTCACACTGAGTATATAACTTTGGAAACTAACTGCTACACTCACAAGCCTGTGCTTCCCATTTCTCTCCCTATAGTCCCCTCTTGCTTTATAAATATTACATTAGTTAAACAATTCTTTTAAAATACTTTTATGGAAGTCCTAGCTAGAATCTAGTCAGGTTAAAAGGATTGTCTAAGGCATGAGCCATAACAAAAGGCTATAATTTTTCTAGAAACTGAACCACGCTTGTTCACATTATATGGTGTTATCGCAATACTAAATTAACCCCTTAACGACCGCCGATACACCTTTTAACGGCGGTAGTTAAGGGTACTAAAACCACAGTGCCGTTAATTCATGGCGCTGTGGAGAAAGTACATAGCGCCTCCTGTGTCGGATTTTCTCCGGGGTCTCGGCTGCCTGGGGTAGCCGAGACCCCAGAGAACATGAATCGGTCGGTTTTTACCGACCCCGCTTTTGCGATTGCCGTTATTAACCCTATAACGGCGACCGCAAAAAACCCCCCCGCAATTATGCATTAAATTTCTCTTTCCTCTGATGTGATCGCACATCAGAGGAGAGAGAAATAGGGTTCCCGATCCCCCCGGTACCTCTCCGTGGTCCTCCGTCCCCTCCCGGTGGTCCCACGTCCCGCCGGCGTCCTCCGATGATCGCCGCCATCTTGAAAATGGCGGGCGCATACGCAGTGCGCCCGCCGGGAATCTGCCGGCTCCGGCTGGCAGATTCCATTCATTATTTTGATCCCTATGATAAACGATCATAGTAATCAAAATAAAAAAAGTACATAACCCCCCCGTTTATCACCCCCTTATATAGGCAAGCATAATAAAATAAAGAAAATATTTTTTTTTCAGTTTTCCATTAGGGTTAGGGCTAGGGTTGGGCTAGGGTTAGGGCTAGGGATAGGGTTGGGCTAGGGTTAGGGTTGGGCTAGGGTTAGGGTTGGCTAGGGTTAGGGTTGGGCTATGGTTAGTGCTAGGGTTAGGGCTAGGGTTAGGGTTGGGCTAGGGTTAAGTCTAGGGTTAGGGCTAGGGCTAGGGTTAGGGCTAGGGCTAGGGTTAGGGCTCGGGTTAGGGCTAGGGTTAGAATTAGGGTTAGGGCGAACTAGGATTAGGGTTAGAATTAGGATTAGGTATCGGCGTACTCAGGACAAATCGCACAATAGCTGTGGGGGTATGATTTCTCCTTTTACCCTTGTAAAAATAAAAATTTGGGGGAGAAAAATCATTTTTGGTGAAAAAAAATGGATTTTTTATTTTCACGGCTCTACGTTATAAACTTCTGTGAAGCACTTGAAGGTTCAAAGTGCTTGCCACTCATCTAGATAAGTTCCTTAATGGGTTTAGTTTCCAAAATGGGGTCACTTGTTGGGGGTTTCCACTGTTTAGGCCCATCAGGGGGTCTGCAAATGCAACATGATGCCCGCAGACCATTCCATCAAAGTCTGCATTCCAAAATGGCACTCCTTCCCTTCCAAGCTCTCCCTTGCGCCCAAACAGTGGTTCCCCCCACATATATGGTATCAGCGTACTCAGGACAAATCGCACAACTGTGGGAGTATGATTTCTCCTGTTACCCTTGTAAAAATAAAAATTTGGGGCGAAAAATCATTTTTGTGGAAAGAAAATGGATTTCTTAATTTCACGGCTCTACGTTATAAACTTCTGTGAAGCACGTGAAGGTTCAAAGTGATCACCACACATCTAGATAAGTTCCTTAATGGGTCTAGTTTCCAAAATGGGGTCACATGTTGGAGTTTTCCACTGTTTAGGCACATTAAGGGCTCTCCGAACACAACATGGCATCAGATCTCAATTACAGCAAATTCTGCGTTGAAAAAGTCAAACGGCGCTCCATCCCTTGCGAGCTCTGCCGTGTGCTGAAAAAGTGGTTTACCCCCACATATGGGGTATCCACATATTCAGGAGAAATTGTACAACAAATTTTGTGGTTGATTTTCTCTTTTAACACTTGTGAAAATAAAAAAAATTGCTTCTGAATTAAATTTTTTGCAAAAAAAAGTTAAATGTTAATTTTTTCCTTCCACATTGATTTAGTTCCTGTGAAGCACTTAAAGGGTTAATAAACTTCTTGAATGTGGTTTAGAGCACCTTGAGGGGTCTAGTTTATAGAATGGTGCCACTTTTGGGTATTTTCTGTCATGTACATCCCTCAAAATGACTTTAAATATGATGTGGTCCCTAAAAAAAATGGTTTTGTAAATTTTGTTGTAAAAATGAGAAATCGCTGGTCAACTTTTAACCCTTATAACTTCCTAACAAAAAAAATTTTGCTTCCAAAATTATGCTGATGCAAAGTAGACATGTGGGAAATGTTATTTATTAAGAAATTTGTGTGACACATCTCTCTGATTTAAGGGCATAAAAATTTAAAGTTTTAAAATTGCAAAATTTTCAAACTTTTCGCCATATTTCCATTTTTTTCATAAATAAACACAAGACTTATCGAAGAAATTTTACCACTAACATGAATTACAATATGTCATGAAAAAACAATCTCAGAATCAGTGGGATCCATTAAAGCATTCCAGAGTTATAACCTCATAAAGGGACAGTGGTCAGAATTGTAAAAATTGGCCTGGTCATTAAGCTGCAAACTGGCTCTGTCGCTATGGGGTTAAAGGGCTTTTTAAAAAATTACAATTTATCCTGTTTACATGGGAGAGGAGGTAATTTTGTGAGAGAACAGATTCCTTTTGGTGTCTGTGGTCTCCTTCTTGTCTTACGCCTCATGTGTCAGCGTGATCAAATAATGCTGCTGTACAGAGAAGTTTCACATTTCTACTCACACCCCTAAAGTTCATATTGGCTTATATTTCTGAGGAAACTTTTACCTTTGTCTGTGACACTTTTTAAGTAGCTTACGTGTGCTAATAAACCAGAGATGCTGGGTACACCATAGAAGGTTGTGCTGTATTGTTTTCCCAAGCACTTGTAATGAAAATCTAATTAATTTGGAGTATTAAATTAATAGAAGAGAGTGTATTTTGCTTGGAGTGGCTGATCACTGGGAATCCAACCTCTGGAACTTTCAGCAATCCTGACAAAGAGAATTTGGAAGCCCAAGAATGGTGCATTGTAAATCCCCCTTCTTGAATGGTAGAGAAGATTGTAGGCCCATTCCTTTTATTATTTATGGAGCTCTTGGATAAAGCCAAGTACAGGATTATAACTTGATGAAGAAAAGACAAAGCATCTGCACAACTGCCCTACTCAAGACAGGGCATAACTTTGCCCTCAGTACTCTGGGGGTGCAGGCAGTTAGACCCCAAGCAATTCTGAGAATAGAGCTCCAGAACACTGAGAATCAGACATTGTAGAACCCATCAAGGGAGCAGAGGCAACATCTGCTACATTCATTTTCCATAGGGCTAAATGAGAAAGTTAATGCAACTTTACTCTATTGAAGGTGAGGCTCTCAGGGTTCTGTAGCATCATTCTCTGAATAGTTCAGGGTCTCACTGTTTGACCCAGGCGAACAAGTAAAGCCCCCATACACTTTGGGTAGGTGTTTGCCGAAAAATGGATCAGACAATAATTTTGCTGGCAGCTATCTTGCCTGACTTTCCCATACAAAGCATATCTAGATTTTTCTGAGTTCCCCTGTGTTCTTTATGAGAAATTAACTGCTGGATATGTCTGGTAATAGCTTTCCTCTTAGTGAGCTATAGGATAGGAAGTCATAAACTGGACATACTGGATCCTTATTTCCCCTACACCATACACTGTCGGAAATTTGTTGGCCCTCATAGACATGACACTTTTATCTGAACCCATCATTATTAACAGATTCAACTGACTTAGTCTAATAAACATGGTGTCCTTTATATTTTTTCCCATGAATGAAGAATAACTTGAAATTTGGAGAAAATGTCTTTGCTGTGCATCAGATGCATAACTTCATCAGGAAAGCAATGAACACCTTTTAATAACATTGACTTCTGATATTCTTCTCATGCACGGCTAATACCCACTGAAACAACTCTGCAAGTCTTGTTTAAAGAAAGTTATTGTAATGTGTAAACTACTGCCATCAGTGAGAGAAAAAAAAACTTGTTTTTAATGTTGTTGCTGTATTTGTTCAGAGTATATTCATCCCTAGTATAGAGAGGCATTAACATATCTTCAGGAGGAGCACAATGAAATAAAAAAGTATGATTATCCGATCAGGTATTGAAAGTTTGTGAAATGTGCAACCTTCCATTTATTTATCAAAAAATGATGAGAAAAAATTAGTATGTAAAAATCTATTTTGTCAAACTAGCTTTAGGTATTGAAAGCTCACGCGGATCCTCAAGGTGTTTGTAAACTTACTTTTAAATGCATTGAATGAAAGAGATTCTCAACATCAGTCAAGTAACTTAAAGAGCATAGCTGATATATTAAATGTATTCTAACTTGACATAGAAAAAAGATATCGGGTTAATGAAAAATATTTCTTCTCTTTTTTTGCGATGTAAGGCTCATCACAGGATAGTACAATAGCTACAAGGGAAAATTATGCTTGGTAAGCAAGTTCTGCTTAATTAAAAAAAAGTTGAAGCATCAAAGTCTACAGAAATGAATTTAATTACAGGCACTTGATTAATTTAAAACATAGTGTTTGGTGATCTGGATTGATCCCATCTGCCAACAAAATTACTTCGCATATAACATGTAGTTAGATAGATAAATTGGCAAATAGATATATAAAAAAAATGCCATATGGAAAGGAATTTTCCATCTTGAACAATTTAAATTGAGTCTAAACTGAATAAAATAGTTCACATCTACATTCATCATATATTTTTTTCTTCATATTCCAAATGTTTACACTCTGGTGAGTGTTTTAAGGGATAAATATGAGGGGGGTTGACATAATTGACTCCACAGTTGTCCCTATTGACACTTTTGTCTGCCTCTTCATTAGGCTTCAGGAAGTGACTCTCGGCCTTCATCAATTGATATAGTGGAACTCAAAGTAAAAGGTTTGGCTGCTGCTGCATGATAAAGTGTCTCATGCAAATGCCCAACATAAGCATCATCAAATTCCAGTGTGCTGCAACTTCACTTTTCAGATGATACTCTGAAAGACTATTTTATTTTTGCAAAGTCAAAAGACCATGCTTTAAAACGAATGAACACTTAAAATGAGCTGAAACTTTCATGGCCATAGCTACCAACTTTCTCAGGTAGATATATTTCTGAAAGAAATGTTTCATAATTAAAATCAGGACATGTGCCATACATGAAATATTAGTTTTATTGCCCATTCATATACTAGCCATAAAGTTCTGGGTATTGACGTTCCTGAAAGTTTCTAGTGCAGTTAATCGGGAGCCATGATACGTAAGAGAGTGTATAAACAATTTTTATTAGTAGACAAAACAAACCACATAGGTCCCATAAATCAGCAATATAGCACAGTACAATATAATATGGGTGAAACAAGAATCCCCAAGACAAAGTAGTATATATCCCCTAAAATGAAAATAATCTGCATAGAAGAAAGCACCAAGGCAAGGCTTAGGGCTAAAATAGCCAGCAAGTCACCAACCAGGAGAGCACATGTCTGGGATAGCAAGGCAAATGGGACAGTGGTCCCTGGACCAAAGGTGATGTGGTGAGCCCCACGCGTATCACTGCTGACCGCAGCTTCGTCAAGGGAAGTGTGTCAGGAAGGGGAAGAACAGTCAATACATAGTGAATCAATTAGATAGGATAGCTAAATGGTGTGTAAAAAGTAACTCTTAGCGGTACATACCAGAGAGGTTATCCTGGCCAGGATAAACGCTGGTGCAGATGGAGGTCACTGAAGAAAAAAGGGGTAATTAACATGAGTCAGTGCAGGTGTGATGAGACCAGTGCAGGTAAAAAAAAGGGGCAATCTTGTGTGAAAACAGGCACACATAGCGGGGTCAGTGGACAGACCATAAAGTGATGCCTGCGCAGTATAACATAACTTTTGCTCCGTGATACTACTGATTGTACTTGTGCCTGCATATCATGCAGGTTTCACAAGCACCACGCTCTGGTGACCCTGCCTCGCTGCGCCTGCATTGTCCTCTGACTGGTGTCATTAACCCCTTTCCTACATTAGATGTACTATTCCGTCCATGTGACCTGGGACCTAAGTCCCAAGAATGGAATAGTACATCTAGCGCGATCAGCTGCGCTCACGGGGGGGAGCGCAGCTGATCGCGGCCGGGTATCAGCTGATTATCACAGCTGACACCTGGCACTATGTGTCAGGGGCGGTCTCGGACCACCACCGACACGTTAACCCCTGGCACACTGCGATCAAACACGATCGCAGTGTACCGGGGGTTTAGGGAAGCATCAGCAGGGAGGGGGCTCCCTCCGTACGTCCCTGAGACCCCCACAGCAGCGCAATGTGCAGCGCTGCTGCGGGGTCTCCTTCCCTGCTGGTCCCCGAATCCAAAATGGTGGCGGGGACCTTCGGCGGCCTGCAGGGAGGCGGCTTCCTCATGCCTGCAAAGCACCGGCATGAGGAAGCCTGCAGCACTGCCTGTGACAGATCGCTGATCTGTCACAGCGATCTGTGATGTGACAGATCAGCGATCTGTCACATGACAGTTATATCCCCCTTGGGACATTGTAATAAAGTTAAAAAAAAAGTGTAAAAATAATTTATAAAAAAATCGCTAAATAAATTAAAAAAAATATATATTCCCTAATAAATTCATTTTTTGAAAATAATAAAAAAAACAATAAAAGTACACATATTTGGTATCGCCGTGTCCGTAACGACCCGCCCTATAAAACTGTCTCACTAGTTAACCCCTTTATTGAACCCCTTAAAAAATAAAAAAAAACCGAAGCAAAAAATAAAGCTTTATCATCATACCACCGCACAAAAAGTGCAATAACGTGTGATCAAAAAGACGGATATAAATAATCATGATACCGCTGAAAATGGCATCTTGTCCCACAAAAAACGAGCTGCCACTCAGTGTCATCAGAGAAAAAATAAAAAAGTTATAGCTCACAGAATGAAGCGATGCAAAAATAATTATTTTTTTTATAAAATTGTTTTCATTGCATAAAAGCGCCAAAACATAAAAAAAGACATAAATGAGGTATCTATGTAACCATACTGACCCAAAGAATAAAACTGCTTTATCTATTTTACTGCACACGGAATGGTGTAAACGCACCCCCAAAAAGAAATTCATGAAATGCAGGTTTTTGTTCATTCTGCATCCCAAAAAATGGAATAAAAAGCGATCAAAAAATGTCACGTGCCCAAAAGTGGTACCAATAAAAATATAAACTCGTCCCGCTAAAAATAAGACCTCACATGACTTGGTGGGTCAAAATATGGAAAAATTATAGCTCTCAAAATGTGGTGATGCATAAACTATTTTTACAATAAACAGTGTCTTTTAGCGTATGACAGCTGCCAAAAATAAAAACCTGCAATAAATAGTAAATCAACCCCCCCATTATCACCCCGTTAGATAGGGAAAAATAATAAAATAAAAAAAAAGTATTTATTTCCATTTTCCCATTAGGGCTAGGGTTAGGGTTAGGGCTAGGGTTAAGGTTAGGGCTAGGGTTAGGGCTAAGGGTGTGTTGGGGTTAGGGTTGGAGTTAGAATTGGGGGGTTTCTACTGTTTTGGCACATCAGGGGCTTTCCAAATGCGACATGGAGTCCGATCCCAATTCCAGTCAAAAAGTCAAATGGTGCTGCTTCCCTTCCGAGCTCTGCCATGCACCCAAAGAGTGGTTTACCCCCACATATGGGGTATCAGCATACTCATGACAAATTGCACAATAACTGTTGGGGTCCTGTTACTCTTGGGAAAATAACAATTGGAGGTGAAAAGATCATTTTTGTGGAAAAAATATGATTTTTTAATTGTACGGCTATACGTTATAAACTTCTGTGAAGCCCTTGGTGGTTCAAAGTGCTCACCACATATCTAGATAAGTTCCCTTGGGGGTCTAGTTTCCAAAATGGGGTCACTTGTGGGGGGTTTCCACTGTTTGGGCACATCAGGAGCTCTCCAATCTTGACATGTCGTCCGATCTGAATTCCAGCCAATTTTGCAGTGAAAAAGTCAAACGGCGCTCCTTCCCTTCTGAGCTCTGCCATGCGCCCAAACAGTGGTTCCCCCCACATATCAGGTGTCAGCGTACTCAGGACAAAATGCACAATAACTTTTCCAGTCCAATTTCTCCTGTTACCCTTGGTAAAATAAAAAAATTGTACCTGAAGTAATTTTTTTTGTGAAAAAAGTTAAATGTTCATTTTTTTTAAACATTCAAAAAATTCCTGTGAAGCACCTGAAGGGTTAATAAACTTCATGAATCTGGTTTTGAGCATCTTGAGGGGTGCAGTTTTTAGAATGGTGTCACTTTTGGGTATTTTCTATCATATAGACCCCTCAAAGTGACTTCGAATGTGTTGTGGTCCGTAAAAATAAAATGGTGTTGTAAAAATGAGAAATCGCTGGTCAACTTTTAACCCTTATAACTTCCTAACAAAGAAGAATTTTGGTTCCCAAATTGTACTGATGTAAAGGAAACATGTGGAAAATGTTACTTGTTAAGTTTTTTGAGTGCCATATCTCTGTGATTTAAGAGCATAAATTTTTGCCACATTTCCTTTTTTTTCACAAATAAACGCAAGTTATATGAATTAAATTTTATCACTAACATGAAGTACAATATGTTACAAGAAAACAGTGTCAGAATCACCGGGATCCATGGAAGTGTTCCAGAGTTATTACCTCATAAAGGGACAGTGGTCAGAATTGTAAAAATTGGCCCGGGCATTAACATGCAAAACACCCTTGGGAGTAAAGGGGTTAACTTTTATTCATGTCACGCCCGTTTTCTGTGCAGTTTTCTCTCACCAGCATTGTCTCTGTGGCTGGGTGTTTTCTGCGCAGGTGCCACTCTCTCCTTGCTATTACAGCCTTACCGTGACGCCGCTGTTTTCTGCCTGCCCCTCACTGTGGAGCCTTATCTTCTGGCTCCTGTGGTTATGTTATGTTTTTTTTTTTCCTGCACTGGTCTCATCACACCTGCACTGACTCATGTTAATTACCCCTTTTTTCTCCGGTGACCTCCATCTGTGCCTGCGTGTATCCTGGCCTGCAGGTTATTTTCATTTTAGGGGATACTCCCTTTTCATATTGGCACCATCTTTACAGGTATCTCATGCAAATACCCTGATCTCATACAGACAGGGCCGGCCCGAACGTATAGGCGAACTAGGCGGGCGCCAGAGAAAAAATAGAAAAAATTATAAAAAATCTTTTCAAAAGGCAAAAAGTATTAGGGATGGAAAGAAAAGTGTACATATTTAAGGGCAAATATGACGCAAGAGAGGTTGGTTGGGTTGGCAACAATTTCGATAGAATCTGAAATTGCTAAAAAAATTAATCTCGGTGACTTAGTGTCATCCTTTTAAAAAAAAAAGGCAAGGAAGCAAAAATTTTAATTACCTATGGTCGATTTTGTTTTGTGTTATTGATTACTTTGTATATATTTGTCCTATACAGCTTCTCAGAAGATTAAAGAGTTAGGAGAGAGTTAATTAATCATTGTTGTTGTGGTTTATTTTGCTCCTAAATTTAAATCCCAAGTTTTCATCTACTGCCAAGAATAGTAGGGGCGCAACAAAATAGTTTCACCTAGGGCGCCGTAATCTCTCGGGCCGGCCCTGCATACAGGGCTCTGTAAGTATTCAGGATTCATATATATACTACTTTGTCTTGGGGATTCTTGTTTCACCCATATTATATTATATTGTGGTGTGCTATATTGCTGCTTTATGGGACCTATGTGATGTGTTTTGTCTTTTTAATTGATTTTATTGTGGTTTGTTTTGTCTACTAATAAAAATCGTTTATACACTTTCTTACGTATCATGGTCTATACATATTTTTACTCATGGGTGTGCGCTTTTTTGTGCATGGATATTTTCCTCTAATTGTTCTATGTTTCTTTCTGTGCATTATGCAGCACCCCTGTTTATTTAATCTCTGATGTTATATGCCCTTCAGCTGTGCCTTCTATCTGACCAGCATGACAGGCTAGATCTCTGGACTTACATGCAGTCGTGGAGATCTTATAGTGGTCAGCAAACCAACATTTCTTGTTAAGTGTTTTACCTTGCATGAACAAAAGGAATACGGGCAGTTTGTGGAATTATTGATGTTCCATGTAGATGTTTTGGATGAAATTATGTCCTTTGAGTAGGATCTGAAGGAGATGTAGGGGGAAACAACAGAGATAGTGGTAGAAGCAATGTAGTTCTCAGTCGCTGAGCTTTCACCACCTGTCCCAGTGGCATTAGTGCATTGCTGCCACTCAGTGGTCATGTCATGTATCTCATGTATTTTACCTGCCCCTAGTTGCTGTTCCAGTTGTCAATGATGCAGTGGACTTTGGAGCTCAAAGACTCATCAAGAGAGCCACCTAAGTTCTCCTGCAAGTGAGAGCACAGAGGGGGCAATTCTTTCTACTAGACATAATGGTGGCGAGACCTCCAGTGATACTTAGCACATATATTTCTTGAAAAGCTGCAGACTCAACAAAGTGTTTTAGCAGCGACTGCACCACCAGCAACTTGAATAAGTGAGTATATGTTGATTTGACAAATAATAATTGCTATTATGTCGAAGATGTAAGAGGATTCATCATTGGAGTATGGTTGATCCAGGTAAGATGTCTGTACCTACGCTGCTGATAAAGATTCCAGGATATCGAAAGTTTCTTGAAAAAGATTTACTTTATTTGGACAGGTTTTAAAGTCAGTGCATTTCAAAGTCACACAGGACGTCTTCCTAAGAACAAAGCCTAATCAACTAGGCTATATCTTCCTGTTGTTACTGAGACAAGTGATGTGGCATATTCCATTTTGTCCTCTGCTTCCTACCCCCAAATATGATTGCCAGAGGCAAAGGAGGCCAAACATGACCTACTTTTCGTACTACTATTACTGGGTTGGATCCTTGTGTGAAAAAGCAGGGTGCAATTATTCAATTAAAGCAAATAAACTTTATTAGGTTGGTTCCTTCCAGAAATGCCTGTGATGCTGCTAACAGCTCACATATTTTTGCCTCTTTTATTTCTCACACTACCATGACTGCTGCCAATGCCATATTTTATTTTAACATTAATTATTAGCACAAGTGTAAAATTTAAGTTGTTTACAAAAAATAGAAAGGGATAGAAGGAGGGTTCACATGACATTATTATTATTATATATTTTTATTGCGCCATTTATTCCATGGCGCTTTACATGTGAAAAGGGGCAAATACAGAAAAGTACAATAAACATGAGCAAAACTAGGCACACACAAGAACAGAAGGAGAGAGGACCCTGCCCACGAGGGCTCACAGTCTGAGCATGCCTATGAGAAGTCTTCTCATTGGAGGTCTGAGGTCACATACTCAAGTCCTATTGCTGCTCCCATTGGACCAATAGGAAGGTCCTGGATGGAAGCTGCTATAAAAGAGTCATATGGCCGCATGGCCATGTGCTAGAATAGACTCTTATGCTTATGTGTGTGTATGATGATGGATGCATGTATCTAGTGACAGACTCATTAAAACTCCCCTTCCTTGGATACACATGTTGGTTAGGGATTCAGAGTTAGTCAGCTCCAATGGGTGGCTATGCTCATGCCTCTGTGCTCCTAGTACTCCGCACATGCTAGCATCTGAATGTGTCACCCTCTGCAGGGCACTATCATACCGCGGCAGGTGGCCGCTACCACCTGTGCAGTGCCTTGCGCAACCTGTGCACCTATCTGGCCCAACCCTGGGTGATAAAAGAGTTGCTAGCGCGGCGCAGAGTGCTAGTGGACTAGAAAAACTCTCATCCAATGTCCTTGGGACAGAGCCCTGTGTCCATACCCTAGTGCTCATGTGGCCAAGTCCTGTGAGCTTAACAGGCTTTGGCATTTACTTTGTGCGGCACCGCGGTCCTGTGAAGTAACAGAACTCGAGTCTGTACACACCGGGTGGTGCTAACACGAGTGTGTTCATTTGTTGTCTGCCGTATAACCTCCGCAATTACCGAGCAGCAGTTTACCATCTCTGCACGGTGGACCCCGGGCTGCGAACGCACCTTATTCCATCTTTATTATTTGGCTGTTCCGCAAGCCCGTAACATTATACTAGCGCCTGTGTCTGGCTAGTAATGGCGGACGAACAGCGACTGCTGCAGTATATCCGGCAGCTAGAGGGCTGGTTGGCAGCTCTCAAGTGTTCAGCCTCAGCTGCGGATGTTACTGTGGTCGCTGTTCAGGCAGCCATGGAGTCTGTCTCATGTGTGACCACTGCCATCACTGCCCCGACTTTGTCCCACCTCTCGCTGCCCGAGAAGTTCTCAGGTGATAGTGCTTCATGTAGGGACTTTGCAAGCCAGTGCTCTATACAGCTAGAGCTGCTGGCGGCACTTTTCCCTTCAGAGCGGGTTAAGGTGGGATTTGCCGTTTCCCTCTTGTCGGGCAGGGCTTTGGAGTGGGCCACACCGCTGTGGGAGCGTGGTGATCATGTGGTGCAGAGCGCTTCTCAGTTCTTAGCCGCTCTGAAGCAGGTCTTCTTGGGACCACGAGTCACCCATGACACCATACTCCAGCTGCTGACATTATTACAGGGCTCGTCTTTGGTCAGCCACTTCACCATCCAGTTCCAGACTCTGGCCTCAGAGTTGGAGTGGCCAGATAAGGTCCTCGCTCTGGCTTTCTGGAGAGGTCTGGCTGACCATGAGAAGGACGCCCTGGCCACCAGGGAGGTTCCCGCCACACTGGAGGAGCATATCACCATCTCCACCCGCATAGACCTTTCTCTTTACAGAATGAAGGTTGGAACGGTCCCAGTGTAGGCAGAGGTTTAGGTTGGCACCTAGTTTTATTAAACCTGTAGAATCTCCCGATAGGGCATCCGAGCCTCCAGGGGCTTCCCGTGCGGGATCTAGGCCCAGGTCCACTTGAGCTCCTGTGACTAGTCATGTTTGCTGGCAGTCTGGTCACCTTGCCAACCAGTGACCACAGCGGCCGGGAAAATGCTCGCATCTAGTAGCCATAGGAGGTGGCTCGCTAGAATCAGCTGCGTTTTCCTCCAAGCTGTCCTTTAAGGGGAAGCTTGAGTTTGGTTCTTCCACTCTGGCGGTGGAGGTTTGCATGGATTCCGTAGCGGAGGGCAACTTTATGTCATCTGCCTTTGCTCAACTGCATGCAATACCTCTGGTTATGATATCTTAGCCAGTCACCGTCATAGTGGTGAACGGCGCGACTCTGCCCTCACAGATTACCCACCAGACTGCCCCTTTGATACTCTTGGTGCCTCCATCTCATTAGGAGATGATATCCCTCCTCATCATGTCCAAGGGTATTGACCAGGTCCTTCCAGGAGTCCCCTCATTGCGGTATCATTTCCCCCATATAGAGTGGTCCTCGGGGAAAATTCTGGGTTGGAGAAAATCATGTGAGGGTAGATGTCTGAGGGAGTGCATCCAGTTTGCCTACACTGAGGTCCCCGCAGATCTTTTCTCGCTCCCCAAACACTATTAACAGTATGCGGAAACCCTTCCGCCGCATCACCCCTATGACTGTCCTATTGACCTCTTGCCTGGTGCTGAGCCTCCCCGGGGTCAAGTCTACCCCTTATCTCTCCCGGATATACATCAGGGAGAATCTGGCAAGAGGATTCATTAGGAAGTCAGTGCCACCAGCGGGGGCGGGATTCTTCTTCACCCAGAAGAAGAATGGAGAACTACATCCGTGCATCGATTACAGGGGTCTTAATGCCATCACCGTTAAGAACAAGTATCCTTTGCCCCTGATATCGGAAATGTTTGATAGATTACGGGGAGCGAGAGTTTTCACCAAATTAGATTTGCGGGGGGCCTATAACCTGATATGCATCTGTGAGTGGGACGAATGGAAGATGGCATTTAACACCAGGGATGGGATGGCCATTATGAGTACCTAGTCATGCCCTTTGGTCTCTGTAATGCTCCGGCCATCTTCCAGGACTGTGTCAATGATATCTTTCGAGATATGCTATTCACCTTGGTGGTTGTCTATCTGGATGACATTCTCATCTTTTCCCCAGATGTGGATTCCCACCGGAGAGAGGTTGGCAAAGTCTTTGCCCGCTTACGAGCTAACTCCCTCTATGCCAAGTTGGAGAAGTGCCTGTTTGAGCAGGAGTCCTTACCTTTCCTGGGCTATATCATCTCTGCCCAGGGTTTGGGTATGGATCCTGCCAAGCTGCTGTTCATTCCCCACTAGGGATGAGTGAGCATACTAGTGAAGATTCGGTACTCAGCGAGTAATGCGCTACTCGCGGTACTCGAATCCTTGCAAGTATTTCACTACTCGCCTCGCAATATTAGCAGCAGCCCGCACAGTCCCCGAACAGCCCTGCACAGTCCCACACAGCACGGCACAGTCCCCAAACAGTCCCAGCACAGCCCAGCATGGCCCACCACAGTCCCACACAGCCCTGCACAGTCCCGCACAGTACCTGCAAAGCCCTGCACAGTCCCACACAGCACGGTACAGTCTTCGCACTGGCCAGCACAGTCTCGCACAGCCCGACACAGTCCCCGCACAGGCCAGCACAGTCCAATATAGCCTGCCACAGTCAATGCACAGGCCAGCACAGTCCCGCATAGCCTGGCACAGTCTTTGCACAGTCCCTGCCCAGTCCATCACAGTCCCGCCCATTAATCGCATTTCCCATAGACTTACATTGGACTCGTTACAAGTACCCGAGTATTAGGAGGAACTCGTAATAAGTACAGCGAGTCCGAATGCTACAGTACTCACTGACCCCTATTCCTCACTTCTCCACCTTGGTAGCTCCCTTGGTGGCCCTCACCACGAAGGGAGCAAACCCCAAGTTTTGGTCGGAGCAGGTCTCCAAGGCCTTCTCCTCCATCAAGACCCACTTTGCTAGTGCTCCCATTCTATATCACCCAGATGTAGATTATCCATTCATCTTGGAGGTGGATGCTTCCTTCGTCGGTGCTGGAGCCGTCCTCTTCCAGAAGGACACTCATGATCGGAAGCAGCCATGCTTCTTCTTCTCCAAGACCTTTTCCCATAGAATCGTAGAATCCCCGGCGGAAAGGAATTGTTCCATCGGGGACAGGGAGTTGCTAGCTATGAAGTTGGCCTTTTTGGAGTGGAGACACCTCCTGGAGGGGGCCCGGTTCCCCTTCCAGGTGTTTATGGACCACAAAAACTTGGTGTACCTACAGACCGCCCAACGGCTAAACTTTTGCCAGGCAAGATGGTCCCTGTTCTTCTCCCGGTTACACTTTACCCTCTACTTTCTCTCCGGGGAGAGCCGATGCTCTCATTCGCTCCGTGGTGTCATCAGAGGAGGAGGAAACTGAGCCTCATCTGATTATCCGATCTGAGAGCCTAAGGACCGTGGCTCCGGTTGCCCTCTAGTCGGTGCCTCTGGACAAGATGTTTATCCCTGCCCGTTTGCAACCAGAGGTCCTCTCTTGGGCTCATGCGTCCAGGGTGGGTGGACATTTTGTGGCAAAGTGGATATCTGAGCTCCTGACGAGGACGTACTGGTGGGTGCATATGGCCCATGACGTCGGAGACTACATTTGGGCATGCGTCTCCTGTGCCAAGAAAAGGTCTCCTCAGCAACATCCTGCTGGGCTGCTTTACCTCCTGCCGGTGGCAGACAGGCCCTGGGAGATAGTCGGTATGAACTTTGTGGTGGCCCTACCCAAGTCTAGTGGCAGCACGGTCATCTAGGTTGTCACCGACCATTTCTCTAAAATGGTGCACCTGGTGCCTCTCTCACGGCTACCTTCTGCACGGGGCCTGGCAGCATTTTTTATCAAGCACATTTTTCGCTTGCACGGCATGCCAGACAAAATTGTCAGTGACCGGGGACCCCAGTTTGCATCTCGGTTCTGGAGAGAGCTCTGTCGCTTGCTCTGCATTGAGCTGAATCTCTCCTCGGCCTATCAGCCCGAGACGAATGGGTTGGTAGACAGAGCCAACTAGAACCTGTTCACATACCTATGACATTTTGTCTTGGCAGGCAGGATAACTAGGCATCCTTACTGCCTTGGGCGAGTACGCCCTGTACAATGCTGTGGCTGACTCAACCGGTCAGACCCCATTCCTCCGTAATTACGGCCAGCATCCGCGCATCCCTGTGCCCATGTCCGTGTCTTCCACTGACTCTAGGGTGGCAGAATGGGTGGTGGAGGCACATGATATTTGGGACCGCACCCAGGATGCCATCTGGGCCTCCAAGGAGAGAATGAGGGTCTCCGTGGATGCACACCGGTGCCCCGCTCCGACCTTCACTCCCGGCGACTTCGTGTGGCTCCCCGCCCATAATATCAGGCTGTGGGTCGATTCCACTAAGTTTGCACCTCGTTACATTGGTCCCTTCAAGGTCCTCGAAAAGGTCAACCCTGTGGTCTACCGTCTGGCCCTTCCTCCACACCTGGGTATCACTGACACATTCCACGTGTCCCTCCTTAAGCCCATTCACATGTCCCAGTTTTCGGAGTCACCTACGGTACATCAAGCTTGTCCTCGGGCAAGTACAAGGTGAACGCCATCATGGGGTGTAAGGTGGTACAGGGCAAAAAATACTATCTAGTGGATTGGAAGGGTCATGGCCAAGAGGATAGGACCTGGGAGCCTGTGGAGAACATTTGTGCTCCCTTGTTCATTGTGGCCTTTGAGCATAACGAGGCACTGGGGGAGGGGGCCCTAGGAGGGGGGGTAATGTTAGTAAATACCAGGAGACTATGTCACAGATACATGGAGGAGACAGGTTGTGGATCGCTTTGTATGGGTTTTGAATTGGAGCATCTGGATGATAGGATGTTAGGTGTCAGGATCCTGCCTCTGCACAGGAGGAATCCAGAGCCTTTCCTTCTGTGGTCTCCCATTCCTCTCCGTCACAGAGGAGCCTGCTCAGCAAAGGCATCATTCCCGGTGTCTTGCTCAGTCTACCATTGTTGGCTTGGTTACAGGGGTAATCAGGGTTCAGCTACAGTTAGGTCCATATATATTTGGACAGAGACAACATTTTTCTAATTTTGGTTCTAGACATTTCCACAATGAATTTTAAACAAAATAATTTAGATGCAGATGAAGTTCAGACTTTCAGCTTTCATTTGAGGGTATCCACATTAAAATTGGATGAAGGGTTTAGGAGTTTCAGCTCCTTAGCATGTGCCACCCTGTTTTTAAAGGGACCAAAAGTAATTGGACAGATTAAATAATTGTAAATAAAATGTTCACTTCTAGTACTAGGTTGAAAACCCTTTGTCGACAGTGAATGCCTGAAGTCTTGAACTCATTGACATCACCAGAAGCTGTGTTTCCTCCTTTTTGATGCTCTGCCAGGCCTTCACTGCGGTGGTTTTCAGTTGCTGTTTGTTTGTGGGCCTGTCTAAAGTTTAGTCTTTAACAAGTGAAATGCATGCTCAATTGGGTTGAGATCAGATGTCTGACTTGGCCATTCAAGAATATTCCACTTCTTTGCTTTAATAAACTCGTTGGTTGCTTTGGCTTTATGTTTTCGGTCATTGTCCATCTATAGTATGAAACGGTGACCAATCAGTTTGGCTGCATTTGGCTGGATCTGAGCACACAGTATGGCTCTGAATACCTCAAAATTCATTCGGCTGCTTCTGTCCTGTGTCACATCATCAATAAACACTAGCAACCCAGTGCCACTGCAGCCATGCATGCCCAAGCCATCACACTGCCTCCGCCGTGCTTTACAGATGATGTGGTATGCTTTGGATCATGAGCTGTACCACGCCTTTGCCATACTTTTCTCTTTCCATCATTCTGGTAGAGGTTGATCTTGATTTCATCTGTCCAAAGAATGTTCTTCCAGAACTGTGCTGGCTTTTTTAGATGTTTTTTTGCATAGTCCAGTCTAGCCTTTTGATTCTTGATGCTTATGAGTGGCTTGCACCGTGCAGTGAACCCACTGTATTTACTTTCATGCAGTCTTCTCTTTATGGTAGATTTGGATATTGATAAGCCTACCTCCTGGAGAGTGTTGTTCACTTGATTGGCTGTTGTTAAGGGGTTTCTCTTCACCATGGAGATTATTCTGCGATCATCCACCACTTTTGTCTTCCGTGGGTGCCCAGGTCTTTTTGCATTGATGAGTTCACCAGTGCTTTCTTTCCTTCTCTGGATGTACCAAACTGTAGATTTTGCTACTCCAAATGATGTAGCAATTTCTCAGATGGGTTTTTTCTGTTTTTGTAGCTTAAGGATGGCTTGTTTCACCTGCATGGAGAGCTCCTTTGACCGAATGTTTCCTTCACAGCAAAACCTTCCAAATGCAAGCACCACACCTCATATCAACTCCAGGCCTTTTATCTGCTTAATTGAGAATGACATAACGAAGGGATTGCCCACACCTGTCCATGAAAAAGCCTTGGAGTCAATTGTCCAATTACTTTTGGTCCCTTTAAAAACAGGGTGGCACATGTTAAGGAGCTGAAACTCCTAAACCATTCATCCAATTTTAATGTGGATATCCTCAAATGAAAGCTGAAAGTCTGAACTTCAACTTCATCTGAATTATTTTGCTTAAAATTCAATGTGGTAATGTCTAGAACCAAAATTAGAAAAATGTTGTCTCTGTCCAAATATATATGGACCTACACTGTATAGTAACCTGCAATAGCCAGCAGCGAGCAGCTCCTGGGACTAAGTCCTTTTTTCGGTCCACTGAGCATGCCCGTGGGAAGTCCTCTCATTGGAGGTCTGAGGTCACCTGCTCAGGTCCTATTGCTGCTCCCATTTGACCACTAGGAAGGTCCCAGAAGAACGCTGCTATAAAAAAGTCGCATGGCCACACAGCCATGCGCTAGTATAGATGCTTATGCGTGTGTATGATGATGGATGCATGTATCTGGTGACTGACTCATTAAAACTCCCCTTCCTTGGATACGCATGTTGGATAGGGATTCAGAGTTAGAGTCAGCGCCAATGGGTGTCTATGCTCACGCCACTGTGCTCCCAGTACTATGCACAACCTAGGGTCCGATGGTGTCCCCCTCTTGCGGGCACTATCGTACCGCAGCAGGTGGCTGCTACCACCTGTGCAGCACCTTGCGCAACCTGTGCGCTTATCTGGCCCAACACTGAGCGATTAGAGGCATCTGCCTGAGCGGCTCTGTGCACACCTGCACGCTTATCTGGGATTATTATCCCATGCTGGCACCACTGCAGCGGTGCAGAGTGCTAGTGAACTAGAAGGACTCTCATCCCATGTCCTTGGCACAGAGCCCTGTGTCCGTACTCTAGCACTCATCTGGCCAAGTCCTGTGAGCTTAACAGGCTTCGGCATTTACTTTGTGCGGCACCGCGGTTCTGTGAAGTAACAGAACTCCCCTCTGTACACACTGGGTGATGCTAACCCGCGTGTGTTCATTTATTGTCTGACATATAACCTCCGCTATTCCCGAGAAGCAGTTTACCATCTCTGCACGGTGGATGCCTGGCTGCAAATGCACCTTAATCCATCTTTATTATTTGGTGCATTCCACAAGCCCGTAACATAGGAAGCCAGTGAAGACCTTGGCATAGGGGAGAGGCTGGTGAACAATGGGGAGACATGTGGATTAGTCAGGCAGCAGAGTGCAGGATGGATTGGAGTGGTGCCAGAGTGCTAGAGGGGAGTGTTATGATTGAGTCACCGTAGGAGGCAGACACAAAAATAGAAGCTACATCCAGAAAACCAGAGAAGTTGGCAACTATCAGATTGCAGACCCCTGAACCTATCAACACAACTAGCAGTAGCCGTGGGGGGTTCCTACGGTGCCCTAGACCCCTCGATCACAGCCGGAGAGCTAAATAGCCTAAAGACAGAAAAGGAAATCTAAACTGCCCCAGAGCAGACCCCAAAGAAAAGGCAGCCCCCAACATATAATGATGGTGAAGCAAGATGAAAAAACACTCACACAGATAGAAAGATAGGCTGAGAAAACGATGGGGCCCAAGCTAACTAAACAGAACAGGAAAGGAAGGTTACTGTCTGCTGTCTACTGTCTACAGCTGATATGGAAAAAGACCCTGAAGCAGCTAGGCTTCAAAAACTAAATCAGCACTCAGGTATTTTCAGAAGACAGAGCTAAAGGAATTTAGCACACCCCAGCAGGGAATGGCAGAAATCCAGAAAAACAAAGCAAAACAAAGTCAAAGCACAAATGGAAAAAGGCTGAGTAGAAAACTTAGCTTTAGAAGAGCAGGAATTCAGACTGGTCTCCAAGGATCCCACAGAGAAATCACCCGCAGGGCAGAAGGGCGTTGGCAGCCTTATATCCAGTCAATAACTCCACTCAGCCAGTCGTCATCATTAGGCTCAGGTGTTTGATAATCAGGCTCACTACCTTTCTTTACCAGAAGAGGGAGTTCCTCGGGCCTCAGTAGTGAAGGGGAAAATGAACTCACAACAGGGGAGGCCAGAGAGTAGGAGGTTGCAGTAGTCAAGGCAGGAGAGGATAAGGATGTGCATTAGTGTTTTTGTGGTTTCATATGGTCAAGGAATGCACAGATCAGGGAAATATTTTTAAGTTTGAGATGGCAGGAGGAGGCAAGGGTTTGAAAGAGAGGGCAGAGTCGAGGATCACCCCGAGGCACCGAGCATGTGGGAATGGGGAAAGTGAGCAGCCATTGACATTAATGGATAGGTCTGCTGGAGGAGGAGAGTGAGATGGGGGAAAGATGATGAATTCTGTTTTGTCCATGTTCAGTTTTAGAAAGCAAGCAGAAAATAAAGCTGAAATAGCAGACAGACATTGTGGGATTTTGGTCAGTGAGGAGGTAAGGTCAGGTCCAGATAGGTAGATCTGTGTGTCATCAGTGTAGAGATGACACTGCAAACCGTGGGATTCTGTGAGCTGTTCCAGGTAAAAGATGTAGATGGAGAAGATTAGGGGTCCTAGAACTGATCCTTGGGGAACACCGACAGATACGGGGCGAGATGAGGAGGTGGTGTGGGAAAGGGAGACACTGAATGTTCAGTCTGTTAGATATGACGAGATCCAGGATAGGGTCAAGTCTGTGATGCCAAGAGATGAGAGAATCTGTAGCAGGAGGGAATGGTCCACAGTGTCGTAGGCAGAAGACAGGTCCAGGAGAAGAAGGACAGAGTAGTGTGGCTTGCTCTTGGCGGTTAATAGGTCGTTGGTGACTTTAGTTAGGGCAGTTTCAGTTGAGTGATGCAGTCGGAAGCCAGCTTGTAACCGGTCGAAGAGGGAGCAGGAGGAGAGGTGGGAGGACAGTTCAAGATGGACATGCTCTTCCAGTAGTTTTGAGGCATAAGGGAGAAGAGAAATCGGGCAACAGCTAGACACAGAGGATGGGTCGAGGGAGGGCTTTTTGAGTATGGGTGTGATAGAGGCATGTTTGAAGGAAGAGTGGAAGACACCATTTGTAAGTGAGAGGTTGAAGAGGTGTTTTAGGGTTGTAATGAAGACTGTGGCAAGGTTAGGTATGAGGTGGGATGGGAGCAGGTCAAGCGTTCAAGTGGTGAGATATGATCTTGACAGGAGGGTGGAGAACTGATCTTCAGTCACGGTGGAGAAGTTGGTTTTGGAGGAACAGGGCTGAGCATTTAAGAGGGGCTGTTATAAGTTTATACTAACGTTCTATGAAGCCCGATGACGTAGGTCAGAAATGAAAACAAACACGGTATATCACAGTTCAAGATGTATATATCTATTGCAGACATATAAACTTCAGATGAGAGATTCAAACTGTGACTCTACAGATAAGCAGGCAAATAAGACAGTCTCAAAGTGTGCAAATGTAGTAGTACAGACTGAGGGTGCGAGTGCCAGTCCAGCAATGCAGGGTCCAGGGCCCAGAGCCTGAGCCGGCTCCTAAAGGAAAGCAGACTGTAGCAGAGGTGGGTGCAGAGTGGGTGTAAAGCAACAGAGTCCTTCCATGGTACGTAAATCCAAAAGCAGGTGGAGTATCCCAAAGATTAGAAGACGCAAACAGGTTGCAGGTCCTTCCAGCTTGGCAGCAAATAAGGTACAAGATACACAAGCAAGGCATAATGTGCAGAGTTCCCTTATATATACGGCAGACAGGAAACAAGGAGTATCAGACTGGAAACAAGATGGCCCCCGTGAAGCCAGCAACCCCATTTTTGGCAAGGGCAGAATCCAACCGAACTAAGGGCAAGAGCAGACAAAACAGGTACATAGTCCCAGCCCTTACATTACTCTCCTCTTTAAAGATGTCCTCTGGATGATCTTATATCTGGTTTATTGGGGTATCTGCTGTGGAACTGTCTGATCAGACGAGAAGCGTGAATATTCTCCAGAGGTTCCCAGGAATTCTTTTCAGACGAGTACCCTTGCCATTTTACCAGATACTGGAGTCGACCCCTATGAGTCCGGGAATCGATGTTCTTCTCCACGATGAATTCCTCCTGCCCGTCAATGAAAATTGGATCAGGAGGAGCAGATGTGCGCCCGGAGAAAGGATTTGCCACTACCGGTTTAAGCAGAGAAACGTGAAAGACAGGATGTATCTTTAAAGAACTAGGCAACTTGGGTCTGCAAGCTACAGAACTCACTATGCTGCTGATTTTGTATGGACCAACATATTTCTGCCCCAGTTTAGATGTTGGGACTTTGAGTTTCAAGTTCTTTGTTGAAAGCCAAAGCATGTCTCCTACCTTGTATGTGGGTACTGGCTTACAGAATCTGTCTGCTGCCTTTTTGTATCTCTCCTGCGCTGTGGCCAGCGTCTGCTTCAGAACTTCCAGATTCTCCTGAAGAGATGAAATGCGGTCGGCTTCCGTAGGCACAGACATGTCTATCGGAAGTCGAGGAAGAATACTGGGATGATATCCCTTATTAGCAAAGAATGGAGACATTTTGGTGGATGCACTCTGTGAGTTATTATAGGTGAATTCAGCCAATGGGAGCAAACTCACCCAGTCATCTTGCAGGTGACACGCATAGCAACGCAGATACTGCTTCAAAGTCTGGTTGGTCCGTTCCGTTTGGCCATTAGACTGTGGATGGAAAGCAGATGACAAATTTACCTTGATGTCCAGAGCAGAACAAAAATTTTGCCCAAATTTAGAAGTATATTGAACCCCTCGATCAGATATTACTTCATCCGGGACTCCGTGTAATCGAAAAATATTTTGTACAACAAGGTCCGTTGTTTGTTTGGCCGTCGGTAACCCGGTACTAAGAATGAAATGAGCAGCTTTGGTTAATCAGTCAACCACTACTAGAATCGTGTTCTTTCCTTGGGATGTTGGCAACTCTACAATAAAGTCCATTGCGATAGACCCCAGGGATGAGATGGAATAGGAAGAGGTTGCAATAGTTCAGTAGGTGAGGAGCGAGGGACTTTTGATCTGGCACATACCTCACATGATGACACGTACAGTTGAGCATCTTTCCGGAAAGTCGGCCACCAAAAGAAGCGAGACACAAATTCTTGAGTTTTCTGGATTCCTCTATGACCGGCAATCTTAGAGTCATGCATTAGTTTTAATACTCTTAATTTTAATGTTTCCGGGACATACAGACACTGTCTCTGAAACCAAAGGCCATTTTTCAAAGTTAAAATTACCTGAGTAGGTGGTTGAATCAGCAGTGAATCTGTGGCGTGGCGTAGGCCTCCTTAATATCCTTTAATAGGTCTTGATTGTGCAGCACACTTACGAAGTTTCGGTCTGACAGTATGGTCCTTTGAGGTGAAGCCGAGGTTACGTCATCTGAATGAATCCTGGACAGAGCATCGGCCTTCCCATTGTGAGAACCTGGTCTATAGGAAATAATGAAATCGAACTGATTAAGAAATAGATTCCACCGGGCTTGTCTGGGTTTTAGACACCTTGCCAACCTCATAAATTCAAGATTTCGGTGATCTGTGAGCACAACAGTCTGTTGAGATGCCCCTTGTAGCAGATGCCTCTATTCTTTAAATGCAGTTATACTCGCCAACAACTCTTTATTCCCAACGTTGTAATTTTTTTCTGCAGGTGACAACTTTTGGGAGAGAAAAGCACAAGGGTGTAGAAGATCTTTCTCACATGTTCTTTGCGAGAATATGGCCCCTATAGCACAGTTCGAGGTGTCCACTTCCACTATGAAGGCCCGATCTGCGTCCGGATGCATGAGGATAGGGGCCGAAGTAAATTTAGCCTTCAATTTAGAGAATGCCAGTTGTGCCTGTGGTGACCAAACCAACGGCGTCTTCTTCCGGGTCAATTGAGTAATGGGTGCAACCATCTCTGAAAAGTTTTTAATAAACCGCCTGTAAAAATTGGCGAATCCAATGAATCGTTGAACCTCCTTCACAGACCTGGGAATTGGCCACTCTTGAATGGCTTATGTCTTGCTCGCATCCATGCTGAGACCCTGGGGAGAAATAACACACCCCAAAAATTGTATTTCCGTTTTGTGAAACTTACATTTCTCCAGTTTGATGTATAACTGATTTTGCCGTAAACGATCCAGAACCATTCTCACGTGCTGCTGGTGCGCTTCAATATTGCTGGAAAAAATTAAAATGTCATCCAGATAAATCACAACAAAAATATCGAGTATATCCCTAAAAATATCATTTGCCAGATGTTGGAATGTAGCTGGTGCGTTGCGCAGGCCAAAAGACATAACAAGATACTCAAAGTGTCCATAACGTGACCGAAAGGCTGTTTTCCACTCGTCCTCGGGACGAATCCGTACTAAATTGTAAGCACCATGGAGATCTAAATGTCATGTCGGACGCTGTTCACACCACTGCGTCCGGCAGGCAGAGGTAGTTCCACCTCCAGCCACTATAGCCTCAGTGGCGCCGGCTTGATCTTCAGGCTCTCGGGGGTTAATCCTGCTGGAGACCAGGTTGGATGGTTAGTCACGCCCACAGTCTTTAAATAGTCATGCTGGCCTATGGGCGTCGTCGATTATAGCTTGTGTTTCATACCAAGTGGTTCCGGTCTGGAGTGGAGGTGTTGCAGAGAGAGAGAGATTCGTGTCTGGTGGCGTATGATCCGTTGTTTTCCTTTCTCCTTCCCATATTTGTGTTTAGTTGTGCCCTGTTCACATTACTGTATATTCCTGTGTGTGGGCGGCGCAGTGCAGTTTAAGTTCTCCCTGTCTGTCATATTTGTGTGGGGGCTTTGGTGTTGTGACTCCTCACTGGGTGGAGGGTGGAGGGTTAAGTGCAGGGCTGAGCAGGAGATAAGGAAAGGGTGGAGGCTCAGGCATTTGCACCATCAGCAAAAACCCTGGGTTGAGGGTCAGACAGGGTTTCCCCTAGCTATAGGGACATCACAGGGGCCCCGGGAGTTACAGCCTTAGTTGAACTAAGCCCCCTGTGACATAATAATCGGCCCACATTTTTTCAGGAGTCCATGGATCTATTAGAGTCCATAACCCACCAGTTGGCGGCGCTGTCCATACAGGTCTCCGAGTTGAAAGGAGCAGTTCAGCAGCAGGCCTGGTAGTAGCGAAGGTGCAAACGGCATCTGCAGGTATCGGTGCAGAGCCGAAGTTTCCGCTGCCAGAACGATTTTCAGGGGATCACAGCAAATTTGTCGTATTTCGGGAGGCCTGCAAGTTATACTTCCGCATGCGGCCAATCTCCTCAGGTAATGAGGCCCAGCGGGTAGGGCTAGTGTTGTCATTACTGAGTGGTGACCCCCAAGCATGGGCATTTTGTTTACCAGCTGACTCTGCTACATTTCATTCTGTTGATAATGTTTTTTCTGCCCTCGGTCTCATTTACGATGATCCTGACCGACTGGCTCTAGCGGAATCTAAAATCCGTGTCCTCCGCCAGGGGGAGCGCTTGGCAGAGGACTATTGTTCGGAATTTTGCCGCTGGGACGTAGACACACAGTGGAATGACCCAGCCCTGCGGAGCCAGTTTATTCATGGGGTATCAGAGAGGGTTAAACAAGCCCTCCTGATGTATGAGACTCCGGCATCGTTGGAGTCTGCCATGAGTTTGGTGATACGTATTGATCGCCGTTTTCGTCAGGGGGCACAGGAAACGCTACCTCTGGGGGAAAGCAGAGGTGCAAGTGTGGTTGAAGTTGATGAGTTCCCTGAACCTATGCAGATTGCTGGCGTGGCACAGGTTAAGCGTCGCGCTCCGGGATTCCGGAAGCCCGGAGCATGTTTCTACTGTGGTAAATTATGGTCATTATGTTAACGTTTGCCCGGTACTACCTAAGAGGGTCACATCGGCGGAAAACTGTTAAGCTCAGTGGGTATGGAGGAGACCCAACTGAGCGTATGCATATCCTCCATGATGGTATCTCAATGTATGCTCCCTGCCAAGGTTATTATCGCGGGCAGAGAGCTACCAATATCAGTATTTGTGGATAGCGGTTCCGCCACCAATCTCATAGATGAGAAGTTTGCACACACCGCCGGGTTTAAGATCGAAAAACTTCCTCACCCCATACAGGTGGTGACCATTAATGCTGTTCCCCTCCCTCAAGGGGAGATTACGGAGTTTGTGGCAGAGGTGAAACTCCACATTGGGGTCCTACATTCTGAGTTGGTTACATGTAGGGTCCTCCGTAATCTCCCAGCACAAATGGTCCTGGGTTTTCCATGGTTGTCCAGGCACAACCCGGTAATTGATTGGACAACTCAGGACATAGTACAATGGAGTGGTTTCTGCCAAGACAATTGCTTGGCCACATGTGTGTCCGCCGTGACGCCCAGCCTGCCGGAGGCTTTGCAGGATTTCGCGGATGTTTTCTCTGAGAAGGGTTGCTCAGAACTGCCTCCACATAGAGCCTATGACTGTGCGATTAGGTTAAAACCCGGGGCCAAATTACCTAAGGCCAGGATGTTTAATACTTCTGGTCCTGAGAGACAAGCTCTGAAAGACTACATCGCGGAGAGTCTGAGCAAAGGACACATCCGGCCTTCGTCCTCGCCTGTAGCTGCGGGGTTTTTCTTCATTAAGAAGAAAGATGGGGGGTTACGCCCGTGTCTGGATTTCCAAGAGTTAAACCAGATTACTATCCGTGATCCCTACCCAATGCCGATAATCCCGGATTTGTTCAACCAGGTAGCGGGCGCGAAATGGTTTTCCAAGCTGGACCTCAGGGGGCGTATAACCTCATAAGGGTCCATCAGGGGGATGAGTGGAAGACGGCGTTTAACACTCCTGAGGGTCATATTGAGAGTCTGGTTATGCCGTTTGGGTTGACCACCGCGCCTGCCATTTTCTAACATTTTATTAATGATGTATTTGCTCATATCCTGGGGAGATTTGTGATTGTATACCTGGATGATATCCTCATTTATTCTAGCGATCGGGACACTCATTTGGAGCATGTCAGGCAGGTGTTACAGTTGCTCCGGGAGAACCAGCTCTATGCTAAGCTGGAAAAATGTTTATTTTTTGTCCAGGAGTTGCCCTTTTTAGGATATATTGTGTCCGCAGCTGGGTTTAAAATGGACACCGCTAAGGTGCAAGCGGTGCTGCAATGGGAGAGGCCGGAGAGTCTGAAAGCACTCCAGCGGTTCCTTGGGTTTGCCAATTATTATAGGAAATTTATAAAACACTTTTCGACTATCGCCAAACCGCTCACGGACATGACAAAAAAGGGTGCCGATCTAGTGAACTGGCCTGAGGTGGCTATACGTGCATTTGAGCGTCTGAAGAATAGTTTTGCTTCAGCCCCCATTCTGGTGCAACCAGACATGTCTAAACCTTTTGTGGTGGAGGTTGATGAGTCGGAGGTGGGAGTGGGGGCAGTACTGTCTCAAGGCTCGTCCTTGAGCGAGATGCATCCATGCGCCTACTTCTCCAAGAAGCTGTCGCCGGCCGAACGGAATTATGATATCGGCAACAGGGAGTTGTTGGCCATCAAATTGGCTTTTGAGGAATGGCGACACTTCTTGGAGGGGGCAGCTCACCAGGTCACAGTCATCACCGACCATAAGAATCTGCTCTATCTGGAGTCGGCCAAGCGTCTGTCTCCTAGGCAGGCCCGCTGGGCATTGTTTTTTACTTGTTTCAATTTTCTTGTGACTTACCGTCCCGGGGCTAAAAACACCAAGGCGGATGCTTTGTCTAGGTGTTTTCCGGGGGGAGAACCTCGGGAAGAGCCGGTACCCATCCTCCAGAAAGGGGTAGTGGTCTCTGCTCTCACGACGGAGGTAGAGGCAGAGATTGCCGAGGCCCAAGAGGAGGTACCACCAGGACTTCCCGCCAACAAATTATTTGTACCCCTGCATCTTCGGCTTAAGCTGTTGAAGGAACACCACGACTCGGTACTGGCTGGTCATCCAGGGGTGAGGGGCCCCTTAGAGCTGGTATCGCGTCGTTTCTGGTGGCCCAAAATCCGGCAGGACGTGGTCTCATACGTGGCAGCTTGCATCACGTGCGCTAGGGCTAAGTCACCCCGTACCCCTCCTGCTGGCATGCTACAGCCTCTGGGGGTACCCAATAGGCCATGGACAGAAATCTCCATGGATTTCATCACTGACTTGCCAGCCTCGGCGGGGAACACGGTCATCCTGGTGGTGGTTGACCGTTTTTCAAAGATGGCGCATTTTGTGGCGTTGTCTTCATTGCCCAATGCTAAGACATTGGCTCAGGTATTTGTGAAGGAGGTGGTCAGACTCCACGGAGTACCATCGGACATAGTATCTGATAAGGGTACGCAATTTGTGGCAAGGTTTTGGAAAGCTTTTTGCTCATGTTTGGGGATCAAGTTGTCACATTCATCGGCGTTTCATCCACAGTCTAATGGACAAACTGAGCGCATGAACCAAAATCTAGAACAGTATTTACGATGCTTTGTGTCCGACAACCAGGAGGAGTGGTCTACTTTCCTTCCTCTGGCCGAATTCGCGTTAAATAATCACCGCCAAGAGTCATCGGGAGAGTCTCCATTCTTTTGTGTGTACGATCAACATCCTCAGTTTTGTACCTTACGTCAGGGTGACTCGGGGGGTGTCCCTGAGGAGGATCAGCTAGGAGCCCAATTGTCATCAGTCTGGAGGCGGGTGAAACAGCGTTTGTTGAGCATGAGTGCTATGAGTCTTGAGGGTCCGGAGGTCCCTCGTAGAAGACGGGGTAATGTCATGTCAGACGCTGTTCACACCACTGCGTCCGGCAGGCAGAGGTAGTTCCACCTCCAGCCACTATAGCCTCAGTGGTGCCGGCTGGATCTTCAGGCTCTCGGGGGTTAATCCTGCTGGAGACCAGGTTGGATGGTTAGTCACGCCCACAGTCTTTAAATAGTCATGCTGGCCTATGGGCGTCGCCGATTATAGCTTGTGTTTCATACCAAGTGGTTCCGGTCTGGAGTGGAGGTGTTGCAGAGAGAGAGAGATTCGTGTCTGGTGACATATGATCCGTTGTTTTCCTTTCTCCTTCCCATATTTGTGTTTAGTTGTGCCCTGTTCACATTACTGTATATTCCTGTGTGTGGGCGGCGCAGTGCAGTTTAAGTTCTCCCTATCTGTCATATTTGTGTGGGGGCTTTGGTGTTGTGACTCCTCACTGGGTGGAGGGTGGAGGGTTAAGTGCAGGGCTGAGCAGGAGATAAGGAAAGGGTGGAGGCTCAGGCATTTGCACCATCAGCAAAAACCCTGGGTTGAGGGTCAGACAGGGTTTCCCCTAGTTATAGGGACATCACAGGGGCCCCGGGAGTTACAGCCTTAGTTGAACTAAGCCCCCCGTGACACTAATTTTGTGAAGATCTTGGCTTGTCGCACCCTCTCGAGTAATTCGGGAATTAGTGGAAGCGGGTAAGAGTTCCTGATCGTAACTTTGCTAAGTTCACGGTAATCGATACATGGTCGTAGAGAGCCATCCTTCTTTTTTGACAAAGAAGATTGGAGCACCTGCTGGGGAGGAAGATGGTCGTATAAATCCCTTCGCCAAGTTCTCGTCAATATACTCTTTGAGGGCTTTTAATTCTGGCCCAGACAAGGGATAAATATTCCCAAATGGAATTGCGGCACCGGGAAGTAGTTCCACAGGGCAATTGTATGGCCGATGTGGTGGCAATTCGTCTCCATTCTTTTTATTGCACACATCCGCAAAATCTTGATATTCAATTGGTCATTCTAACTCAACTGTGACGGCTGACCTGAGTGAAGTTAATTCTCCAGCTGGTGTCTGTTTACTTGGAAACTGCAATTCTTTCGTCCTCCAATCGTTAGTGGGATTTTGCCTTTGTAATAATGGTAACCCTAGAATTATAGGAAAGTGAGGGGAGGAAATTAGCAAAAATGACAGTTTTTTAATATGAAGTGTGTCCTTTCTGACCTCGCCTGAGATCGCCGTAGCAGCACTTATTGGAAATAGTTCCCCACCCACAGGTAATGATGCTTCTGAACAAGAATCAGAGAAATATGCGGTCTTGTCTGGCATCACTTCTCTACAAGTATTTGACTGAGAGCAAACAGAAGATACATTGGAAAAGTCACATTCGATTACCGCAGCTGCGAACTTGCGATTTTTTCCAGGATAGACCAAGATGTAGTGACCCAATTTTCCGCAGTAGAAGCATAAATTTTCTCTGAAGCGATGTGCCTTGCGTGCGTCAATGGTACTCCTCCGAACCGTATCAATCTGCATAGGTTCAGAATGTGCCAGAGAAGACAGCTTGTTTTGGGTTTCCCTGGAGGAAGACGGGAGGAATATCGGGTTATTACGATTGGGCTCTGCCCACTTCTCTTGCCGGCATTCTGTGAGACGAATATCTATCCGGATACAATGATTTATAAAGTCAGTCAAATTAGCAGGTGATTCACCCCTAGCCAGTTCATCTTTAATAGTAGCAGACAAACCCCTCCTGAACACTGCATATTTTGCTGAGCCACACCATGTAGTCTCCAGCACCCACCTCCGAAATTCCATAGCATTTTCCACCACACCATGCTTTCCTTGACGAAGTGTTAATAATGCAGCATCTGTCATGAAATTTTGGTTGGGATCATCGAACATCTGACACATGGCAGCAATAAAGTCATTCAGAGAATTCAAACATGCATCATTGGTTTCAATCAGAGGGTTAGCCCAGGGTAAAGCTTTGTTCATCAGGAGCATTATGATGGTTAACACCTTGTCCCGTTCAGTAGCGAACTGAGCCGCACGTGCAGAAAAATACAACTGACACTGGTTCAGAAACCCACGGAATTTCTCTCTTTCTCCACCAAACCTGAATGGTGGGAGTTTGGGAAAAACCGGACCTGGAGCTGGAGTTGGAACGGGGGCTGGAACCGCAGCTGTGGCTGTAGTCTCCACATTTTAGAGTCGAGAGGCTATAGCCTGGATAGAAGTATCAGCCACATTTGCATTGTGATTAGTTTGGGACTCTAATGCCCCCAGCTTAGTCTTAATTGCCTGAAGCTTCCCGTGTAGTCCTGTGACAAATGAGCACAGCTTTTTCACCTGTGTCTCCATCATATCTGACCCAGTGAGCTCCATCTTTGGTGATTGTGTATTCTGTTATAAGTTTATACTAATGTTCTATGAAGTCCGATGACGTAGGTCAGAAATGAAGACAAACACGGTATATCACAGTTCAAGATGTATATATCTATTGCAGAGATGTAAACTTCAGATGAGAGATGCAAACTGTGACTCTACAGATAAGCAGGCAAATAAGACAGTCTCAAAGTGTGCAGATGTAGTAGTACAAACCGAGGGTGAGAGTACCAGTCCTGCAATGCAGGGTTCAGGGCCCAGAGCCCGAGCCGACTCCCAAAGGAAAGCAGACCGTAGCGGGGTATCCCGGAGATTAGAAGAAGCAAGCAGATTGCAGGTCCTCCTTCCAGCTTGGCAGCAAATAAGGTACAAGATACACAAGCAAGGCATAGTGTGCAGAGTTCCCCTATATATACAGCAGACAGGAAACAAGGCGTGTCAGACAGAAAACAAGATGGCCCCCGTGAAGCCAACAACTCCCTTTTGGACAAGGGCAGAGTCCAAGCAAACTAAGGGCAAGAGCAGACAAAATAGGTACACAGTCCCCGTCCTTACAGGGGCATTGGGAGCTGCGGGCCAAAGCTTTCTCTGATTGTATCGATCTTCTGCTTAAAGAAAGATGCAAAGTCTTCAGCAGAAATGAGAGGAGAGAGAGGAGGTGCTGGGGGACGGAGTAGAGAATTGAAAGTGTTGAAAAACTGTTTAGGGTTGTGAGACAGGGAGGATATGAGAGATAAGAAGTAAGTTTGTTTTGCGGCAGTGACCGTGGACTTGAAGCTGGCGAGGGACTGTTTGTATGCGATTAAGTGCTCGGCAGAGCGGTATCTCTTCCATCTCTGCTCAGCAACCCTGGAAGCTTATCTCAGTTCATTGGTAAGTCTAGTCAGCCAGGGCTGCCTTTTGATCGTATGAGTTTTGCTCTGCTTGAGGGGGGCTGCCGAATCAAGTGTTGCTGCTATTGTGGTGTTATAAAAAGTGACAGCAGCATCTGTGCCATGTAAGGAAGTCATGTCTGTAAGAGGGAGAAGGGACTCAGAGAGTGAATGTAAATTGAGGTGTTTGAGTGAGTTTGTGGAGTGGGGGTTGCACACTAGGAGAGGAGAGGAAAGAGAATGTCAGTAGGTTGTGGTCAGACAGGGAGAGGGATGAGTTAGTGAGATTAGTAAGGGAACAGAGGCGGGTGAAGATAAGGTCCAGCGTGTGACCATCTTTGTGAGTGGCCACGAAGGACCATTGAGTGAGGCCAAAGGAGGCAGTTAGTTATAAAAGTTTAGGGGCAGCCGAGGTGGAAGCATCAATGGGGATGTTGAAGTCACCCAAGATGATAGTGGGGATGTCAGCATAGAGGAAATGAAGTAGCCAGGTGGTGAAGTGGTCGGAAGGTGGATATGGCTAGTTCTGGTGGGTGGTAGATGACAGCCAGCTGGAGGTTGGAGGGGGAATAGATGCGGACTGAGTGCACCTCAAACAAGGGAATAGTAGTGGAGAGTGGTAGCGGAATTGGGGTACAGGAGCAGGTATTGGAGAGGAGCAAGCCAACTCCTCCACCACGCTTGTTGCTGGGGTGAAGGGTGTGAGAGAGATGGAATCCGCCATAAGAAAGTGCAGCTGGAGAGGCTGATTCAGAGGGGGTGAGCCAGATTTCAGTGATGCCGAGGCATGAGAGTTTGTTGGAGATAAAGAGGTCATGGATAAACGACAGTTTATGGCAGACAGAGCATGACATACAAAAAGGCTAATGAAACAACATGCTGCCCATAAATTAGATGTGGAATGCATATGTCTCCAATAGTCATGGGCAAGCACTAAAATGCTCGGGTGCTCGGTGTTCGGGTCTAGCAAATTGGAATACTCGGGTACTCGGACAGAACAATGAGCCCAATGTAAGTGTATGGGAAACCTGCGCATTTTTACCACGATCTCCCGGGGGGTCCTTTTAGGGTCTAAAAACATCTGAAAATGATGGAAACACTGCTCAAATGACACAGGGACATCATTGGGATCGACCCTGGAAGCATTCCTGACTCCTAGTTCACAGCTTTAAACAATTTTTTCAGAGTTTCATGCCATTTTTATCGGTGCACCAAAAAATATACCAAAACGATAACAAAACGGATTTTGCTGGGAAATATGTTAAGGAACATCGTTTACAGATTCATGACTTGTATATAAGGTAAAATAATTAACCCCGGACCAAAATGTTCACCCTCACTTGGGCTTGGTTCAAATGCAGCGTTTTTGAAGCATTTTTCAACTTTAAAAATTGTAAAATTGCTTTCAACCAAAACAAATGAATTCACTGGGAAATGTCATTGCAACATTTAACAACCCTAGCTGTCCATGTGGTGTGTGACACATAAGCAGACACATCTTGTTTCATTTATGAAGGAGGGACTCTTAAAGTCACCGAGCCTATTGTTACAGGGGCATCAGGCAGCATTAATTTACTTAAAGGTCCATTATTAAACAGTGGGTCTGCTAAACTGTTGTAGCCTATGCAGTGAGTGGATGGGCTGCCAAGAATTATGACGCACCCCAAAACCCTTTTCACGAGATGTCCAGGAGGGCCTCCCTAAAAAATGTTGCATTGAATGCAATGCCTGCCCTGCTGCCAAGTAATATGCACCCCAATAAGCCTTTGAACCCACATACTGGATGGGCCCACGAAAATCCACTTCACATTATTCATTTTGTACTCCCAAACTCTTTTCTTATGCAATGTCAGCAAGGCCTGCCCTGTTGCCAAGTCACATGCACCCAAATAAGCCTTTGAACCCTCATCCTGGATGGGCCCAGGAAAATCCACTTCACCTTATTCATTTGGTACTTCCATACTCTTTTCTTATGCATTGACAGCAAGGCCTGTCCTGCAACCATGTCATATGCACCCCAATAACCACAATCCCCCCTTGGAAGAAACCTGTAGGAGGGCCTCTTAACAAAAAATGTCCCATTAAAAAGGAGCAGGTCTCCTAGACTTGACATGCCCATACACTAAGTGCATGGGCAGACAAACATTTCCCCCTGGGGGAGTAAAATTGTTAAAAACATTTTATGGTCATCATAGACACCCTTGCCAAAAATTTGACTGGCTGTAGCAGCACAGAATACGTTAACCTTGGTGATGTAGTGGTGGAGAATGAGGAGACATAATGATAAATCATACTGAAATTAAGCAAATAAATAAAAAATGTGAATCCACCTATGAAAGAAAATAACAAAAGGGAGGGGCGAACACAGTTTCATAGATATGAAGCCAGAATGTGTTCAATGAGATATGTTTGTCCCTAGCAACAGCACAGAGACAGGGATATAAATAAAAATATAATATAATAGGATTTCACTATTTTTATATTGGAGAGGCATACACTAGGTCATAAGAGGATGTTCCACAGAAAAATGGAAAATATAAGAATAAATGGGAAGAATATACGTACATCTCATTTTTATGAGATTTTCCCCTGGGGGAGTAACATTTGTTTTGGTTTAAAATTAGTTATGGGCATAATAAAAACACCCTTGCCAAAAATAGGACTGCCTTTAGCATCACAGAACACGTTAACCCTGGTCATCTAGTGGCAGAGAATGAGGAGATATTGATGAAGGCCTCATTAAAAACAAGGCCCAATGTAAAGGAGCGTATCTCCTAGACTTGTGATGCCCATACACGCAGTGCATGGGCTGACAAACATTTCCCCCTGGGGCTACATTTTTTAAAAGTATACTATGGGCATCGTAGACACCCTTGCCAAAAATTTGACTGCCTGTAGCAGCACAGAACACGTTAACCCTGGTCATCTATTGGCGGACAAGGAGGAGACAATAATGAAGGCTTCAGTAAAACCTAGGCCCAATGTAAAGGAGTGGGTCGCCTAGGCTTGTAATTCTCATACATGCAGTGCATAGGTTGATAAACATTCCTCCATGTGGGTACACATTTCTAAAAACTATACTATGGGCAGCATAGACAGCCTTGCCAAAAATTGTACTGCTTTTGGCAGCACAAAAGACGTTAACCCTTGTGATCTTGTGGCGGAGAATGAGGAGACATTGATTAAGTCCTCATGAAAACCTAGGCCCAATGTAAAGGAGCAGGTCTCCTAGACTTGTAATGCCCATACACGCAGTGTAATTTGACTGCCTGTAGCAGCCCAGAACATTTTAACCCTGGTGATCTAATGGTGGAGAATGAGGACACATAATGAGAAATCAGACTGAAATGAAGCAAATAAATAAAAAATGTGAATCCACCTATGAAAGAAAATAAAAAAAAGAAGGGGCCAACACAGGTTCATAGATATGAAGCCAGAATGTGCCAATGAGTTATGTTTGTCCCTAGCAACAGCTCAGAGACAGGGATATAAATAAAAATATAGTGACTTTTGCATCATTGAATACATTGGCCCTGGTGTTCTACTGGTTGTGGTTGATAAGGAGGAGGATAACACTAAACATACCCAATCATGAAGCGGATAACCATGTGTGATTATGAAGAGGTACATGAGAATACACCTCCCCAACCAAGTAAAAAATTAGTTTGAGGTTGTGTTTCGATGTTTTCGTTCAGTGGTGTACAGAAGTCTTGGGCAATCCAGCCATTGTTCATTTTTATAAGAGTCGGCTTGTCAGCATTGTCAGTTAACAGGCGGATGTGCTTATCTGTTATAATACCTCCAGCCGCACTAAAAACCCACTCTGACAGAACACTAGCAGGCCAAGACCTCCATGGCGTAGAGAGCCAGTTCATGCCACATGTTCAGCTTGGATACCCAATAATTGAAAGGCACAGAGGAATCACGGAGGATGTTTGTATGATCTGCAAGGTACTCCCTCGCCATCTTCCCAAACATTGAACTTCTTGTGAAACCTTGCATCTGTGGTGGTAATATATGAGGGTCTGGGAAAATTGTCCCAGAACTTTGCCATTGTTCATCTGCCTGAGCTGGATTGGACTTCTGTCTCTCTTTCTTGGACTCCTTGGCTGTACAACAAACTCTGACGTCTGCTGCCAACGTCCTCACGTGAGAATTCTTTCAGTAATTCCGCTACAAGGGCTTTATAGTACAGTAACATTTTTGTACACCTCCCTGCCTCTGTTTTCCTTGTAGCATGGGTCTAGAAGTGTCATCAACCATTAATGAGTGTCCCCGAAAATTTTTATAATACGAGGGTCACGGGAAACGCAACTCAACATAAAGTCAGCTATGCGTGCCAGACTAATAACAGGCAAGACTTCCGCGTCCTCACCAACAAGACGACTGACCGTGGTGTCCTCCTCCTCCTCATCCTCCTCCTCATCCTCCTCCTCTTCTCTGTCCTAAGGTCTTCCCCACTTAACAGATTGTATGACAGCTGTGCTTGTGGTAACATCTATAGAGCATGAAAGTAGTTCCTGTTCTTCTTCCTCCTCCTCCTCATTTTCAAGCAATCTACATTGCGACAACATGAGGCTGGGCTGAGTATCATCACCCTGTATGGTTACTTGCTCCATGTCCCCATGCTATGCCTGCAATGCATCATCTTTAGTTGTGAGCAGAGAGGTTTTCAGAATGCTGAGAAGAGGGATGGTGACGCTAATGATGGCGTTATCGCCGCTCACCATCTTAGTGCAGTCCTCAAAGTTCTGGAGGATGGTACATATGTCTGACATCCATGTCCACTCCTGAGGTCTTATGTGTGAAGTCGCCACTGAATATCGACGGCCTTGTTGATGCTGGTAGTCAACAACTGCCCTCTTCTGCTCACAAATACTTTCCAACATATGCAGTAAAAGGATGATTAAAAGGCTTCTTTTACTAATATGAAAAAAAAATTTATTGTTTAGAACCATAGATAAAATACTACATATCACCTGCCTTTTTCGGACCTGCCTTGAAAAAGGCAGGTCCGAAACGCGCGTCGGGGCGGACGCGCTATCCAGGCACCGGAGCACCTCCTGACCGCCATTGTCGGTAATAATCATTATAGTATGGACGTTGTTTTTTGCATATATAGCGGCCACTGCCGGCAATAATCATTATTGTATGGACGCTGCTCTCGGTATATATAGCGGCTACTGCCGGTAATAATCATTATAGTATGGATGTTTAGCGGCCACTTGTTGGCGGTATTATAGATAACGCTAGGTGTGATTAGCCAGGATCAGTGGCTGCATTTAGGTACCACTCTATATATGTTTATTGCTATAAGTGATAACGTCTACTATTTATAACGGCCATTTTTTTAGTGGTGGAGGCTTAATACAATAGACACCTATAATATGAGCTCTTTATATTACATTGCAGTATGTGAGGATACAATATTGTATTGTAAATTACTTATTCCCTTTGAGGTTGATGTACTATTTTGAGTAAAACTGCCATTTCTAGATAGCCATATAATTGGAGTTGTATAACAGCCTATATCTTCCAGGTGCTGGATGTGCGCGTCTTTTTTAGATGTGTAATCACAATATACATATGTGTATGTTTACTTCCCCTTATTCCCCTAATTGGTGATATGTAGTATTTTATCTATGGTTCTAAACAATAAAGTCTTTTTTCATATTAGTAAAAGAAGCCTTTTAATCATCCTTTTTCTGTGGATATGTTATGTATTTGATGACAGGCGTTATCAATCCGAGTGGACACATGGGGACTATAATGAACTATATACAATAATTGTTACCATGTGTCCTAGTCATACTTGGCATATTTGTCAACATATGCAGTGTAGAGTTACAACCCGTGGGGACATCCCACACCAGTCGGTGAGCTGGAAGATGCAAACACTGCTGAAGTCCAGCTAGTGCGGCTGAAGCCGTAGCTGACTTTCTAAAATGGTCAGACAAACGGCGTACTTTCACTAGCAGATCTGGCAGCTCCGGGTAGCTTTTGAGAAAATGTTGAGCCACGAGGTTAAGCACATGAGCCAGGCAAGGTACGTGTGTGAGCTCACCTTGCCTCAGAGCTGCCACCAGGTTCCGGCCATTGTCACACATGACCATGCCTGGCTGTAGGTTCTGCGGTATCAGCCAAATATCTGATTGCTCTTTCAGGGCTATCCACAACTCTTCTGCATTATGCGGTTTGTCACCTATGCAGATGGCTAGCAACTTGGCAATGTATGCGTTCAGCATTTGTGCTTGTGGGTGCATGGCTTGGTATTTACGCCTCCTTTCATACATCTGGGGCACGGACAATTGGACTCTTGGCTGGGACAAACAAGTGGATGAGCTTGTTGTGTCCTGTGTCAGCAACCGCAGCTTGTGAGCATGAGGTATGATGATCACCTGCTTCCTGCCCAACAGATTGGGAAGGACGGATCACAGGCGACTTGGCAGTGGTTTGACCCGCAGATACCGATTTGGTTCCCTGTTGTTCTGCCCACTGACTAAGGTGCTTGGCTGCCATGTGTTTCCGCATACTGGTGGTGCTTTGGTTGCCTTTGCCCTGGCCTCTGCTCAGCTGCGTATGGCAGATGCTACAGATGACATTTGGTTCAGAAGGACTATCTGAAAAAAATTTCCAGACTGCGGCTGAACGCACCCTTGCCTTGACTTGGGACACAGAGGGATTGCTCTTGGCAACAGTTGACACACTTCGCACTCTGCTCAAACCAGCAGCCCTTGGTGCCTTTGTTGGTGCTATGTGTCCACCTTCTTCCTCTGTGCTGTTGTGCTGGCTATGCGTGCCAACGGTCCAGGTTGGGTCGGTGGTCTCCTCATCGACACCTCGTCGTCCATGTCATCCTCCTTCTGTGTTGATATTGTCGACTGGCCAGATGACAACTGTGTGTCATCACCATCAGCCTCCACCTCTTCACCCGGTGTATCACGTGGATGAAAGCGGCTTTCTTCTGGCCATGGGGTTTCAAATATTTGGCCATCATCAACAGACAATAACTCCTCACGTTCCTCTTCAATGTTGCCAGAGGCAACGAAAGGAAATGGATCAAACAGATCCTCAGAGTGGCCAATGTTGGGGTCAAATGTTTCCTGTGACTCCTGATGGGGTGATGAACTAGGAACAGGTTGAGAATAGGATGACCCAGCGTTCTCTGTATGGACAGGAGACTGTTTTTATGAACGATTGGGTGCTGCTAGAAAATTTCATTGAGGCCTTATCAGCCATCAAAGACAGTACTTGCTCTTGTTCTTCTGGCTTCCAGACCTGTTTACATTCCTGACCGGGAAGTTTCGCCAGGAAACTAGATGCATCAACCTTCTTTGGTCTCATAGTCTCTGTGCCTTGTTGGGCACCAATGACAACCCCATATCCATGTCCCTGTCCCTTTACAACAGTCTTTTTGGGAATTTTGGATTTTTCTGCCATAGTTGCAGATGTTCAGATGCAGATATTGGGGAACAAGGAGCAGTTAGTGCTTTATGGAAGGTAGCACTACAGCCTAGTACTGCTATATGTTTTACAAACAGCAACTCAGTGGCACAAAAAATATTTCCCTGAGGTTTAAGGCGAGATTACGTGTCCCAGTCACCACACAAAACAGCGGTGCTGCCACTAAAATATTGCCCTGAGGTTTAAGGCGAGATTACGCACCCCAGTCACCACATAAGACAGCGGTGCTGGCAGTGTGTCAGTTGTGCAGTACCATGCGTCCTGTTCACTGTGAACACAGCATCGCAATAGCACAAAAAAATTGTCCTGCAGGGGTAAATGTGACCTCAAAAATAGCTGGGAAAACTGTCACTACTCAGTCTCTGACCTTATACTTTCAGCTCTGAAAAGAGCTTTTAGGTTTTACAGAGAATTTCTGGATGATTTCCACAAACTAACACAACTCTCCCTAGCAGCTGCTCACACTCTCCCTACACTAGCTGTGTGCTGCATGCAATGTGCAGAAAATGGCGGCGGCAGGGCTAATATAGAGGTTATGAGTAGTGTTGAGGATTCCGATACTGCAATATCGGGTATCGGCCGATATTCGCGGTATCGGAGTTCCGATACTGAGTTCCGATACTTTTAGAATATCGAATTCCGGAATCGGAAGTTCCCATAATGCAATTAGCCAGTTTGATTTTATTCAGCCAATGAGGAATCCTAAGAACTGTGGGCGCAAAATGTTATGCATGTTAGGCATGTTAACTAATGGCATGGCTGTGATTGGCTGCTGAAATGATGTCATGATGCACTATAAAAGCCGCTGCCGCCATTTTGGGTTCACTCTGCTGTGAATTTACTTAGGGACAGGACGCTGCTGTTCCTGACTCTGAGGGACAGTTTGAGCTAGCGATTTGCTTTATTCTGCTTTACCCAGGCTACTTTAGCAACCACTGTGTGAGAAGCTTTCTTTTGACTTGCAGCGCTGTTCACGGCTGTCTGCGAGGTCTCTGTGTGTGAGTGCTGCTCACGCTGTAGTGTGTTCTGCAGCCACCTCCGGTTGTAGTCCGCTCAGCATGCGTCACTGCCTCATACATTGTCCTTTTTTGCATTAGTGCTGCTCAATTTTCTAGATTTCTCCTATTAGTGTGGTTCCATCCGTATCCAGCTAGAATATTTGCAAACACTATATAGGAGAAGATAGAGGAGCCTTTCTGCTGGCTTGTGCCCTGCAGCCCCAACCAGATTAGTATTAGCCTATTTTTTGGAGCCTCATCTAGAGTTGAGCGAAGCGGGTTGGTCAATTTCAAAAGTCGCCAACTTTCGCAAAAGTTGGGTTTCATGAAACGAAACCCGATCATAGCGTGAGGTCGGCCATGAGGTCGGCGACCATGGCGCCAAAGTCGCGTTTCAAATGAAGCTTCAGCGCCCTTTTTCAGCCAATGATGGAGGACGCACACTGTGGGCAACGCGATGACATACGCAGCGGTCACCACCATCTTTGAGAAGGGCATGCAAGTGATTGGCTTGCTTTGTGTGGTGCCACAGGTGCTATAAATGGGTGTGCACGCCGACCGCCATCTTACTTCTGCTGATCTCAGGATATGGAGAGCTGCTGCTGCTGATTCTGTAGGGTGAGCGTTAGGCAGGGAAGAAGATGCAAAAAACTGCTTCTGCTGCTAGCGATTTTGCCTGTACAACACACCAGTTAGTTTGCAGTGCAAGGGGAGGCTATATTTTGGTGCATCAGCTCTGTTGGCTATTAGGCTGCCTTATAAGGCTCCCTGATAGCTGCATTGCTGTTTGCACACTGCCGTGCAAACTGCTTTTTTAACAGCAAAAATACTTTTCATCCTCTTTTTTGCCCAGTTACCATGCGTTCATTTTTCCACACTTTTGTGTGCAGCAGTCCTGCTTATTAGGCTGCCTGCTGCCATACTTGGGACTGAGTGCATCATTGTCAGCTTGCTAAAATCTCTAGGGAGATTCAAATTCTCCCCAGTCCTATATAGACATTTTATACACCATCCAATTTCAGCCTGTTATATTGAGATGTAATCTACACTGGGCCTGAGATAATAGTTCAGTGTCTTCAAGTCTGTAGGGAGATTCAAATTCTCCCCAGTCCTATATAGACATTTTGTACACCATCCAATTTCAGCCTGTTATATTGAGGTGTAATCTACACTGGGCCTGAGATAATATTTCAGTGTCCTCAAGTCTGTAGGGAAATTCAAATTTTCCCCAGTCCTATATAGACATTTTATACACCATCCAATTTCAGCCTGTTATGTTGAGGTGTAATCTACACTCTACTCCTCTTTGGTCAGACCTCATCTGGAATATTGTGTCCAGTTTTGGGCACCACATTTTAAAAAAGACATCAACAAACTGGAGCAAGTTCAGAAAAGAGCGACCAGAATGGTGACCGGTCTGCAAACCCTGTCTTATGAGGAAAGGTTGCAGAATTTGGGAATGTTTAGTTTGCAAAAGAGAAGACTGAGAGGAGACTTAATAGCTGTCTACAAATATCTAAAGGGCTGTCACATTGTAGAAGGATCAACTTTATTCTCATTTGCACAAGGAAAGACTAGAAGCAATGGGATGAAACTGAATGGGAAGAGACACAGATTAGATATTAGAAAAAACTTTTTGACAGTTAGAGTGATCAATGAGTGGAACAGGCTGCCACAAGAAGTGGTGAGTTCTCCTTCAATGGAAGTCTTCAAACAGAGGCTGGACAGACATCTGACTGGGATGATTTAGCGAATCCTGCTTTGAGCAGGGGGTTGGACCAGATGGCCCAGGAGGTCCCTTCCAACTCTACGATTCTATGATTCTATGATTCTAACACTGGGCCTGAAATAATAGTTCAGTGTCCTCAAAGCTGCAGGGAGATTCAAATTCTCCCCAGTCCTATATAGACATTTTATACACCATCCAATTTCAGCCTTTTATATTGAGATGTAATCTACACTGTGCATGAGACAATAGTTCAGTGTCCTCAAGTCTGTAGGGAGATTCAAATTCTCCTCAATACTATATACACCTTGTACCTTGCTTTACAGTAACATATTGCTGGTGGTATTTTGGGTACATTTTCCCAAAAATTAGGAAGTGTGTTGGAACAGGCCGTGGAAGTGGGCGTGGGTTGCCAGCTGGTAATGATGGTGTTGGTGGTGGTGGTGGGTCTGCTGGTAGTGGCAAAAGCACAATAGCACCTAATGCAGGAGGTGTTGAGCCTGCATCATCGTCTGGCTTGACAAGGCCTCGAAGGCTCCCTTTTCTGGGAGTAGGTAAACCGCTTTTAAACCCGGAGCTTCAGGAAAAAGTTTTGGCTTAGGCTACTTTCACACATCCGGTTTTCAGCATCAGGCACGATGCGGCGAAAAGTGTAAAAACCGGATCCGGCACCTGTTGCCACCGGATCCGGTTTTTCCCCCATTAAGTTTCATAATTGCCGCATCGCGCCGGATACCTATGCGGCGTATCCGGTTTTTGCCTGATCCGGCAAAAACAGCCTGTCCGGCATCTGGAAAAAACGTTCCATGTAACGTTTTTTTGCAGCGCCGGACCGGCTTTTTCCACAGCACATGCCCGGACTCTGTGAATGTTAACCCCACAAGTGCCCGGCGAGAGAAAGAGAGATCTCTGTCACCCGGACACTTGTGAGAGATCTCTCTTGCTGGGCACTTGTGGGGTTAACACTCAGTGTCTGGGTGAGAGAGAGAGATTCTCTCGCCTGGACACTGAGTGTTAACCCCACATGTCTCTCTCTCTTTCCACCCCCCTCTCCTCTCCTCTCCTCCCCCCTCTCCTCTCCTCCCCTCCCCTCACCTACCTTTCAGCAGCTGTCTCTCTGGCTGCCTCTGTCCACCTCCTCCTGCGGCTCCTTTAAATCTTGTCCGAGCCGTATCAGACGACGCACACACATCCGGTGTCACGGCTGCAGGCCGGATCCGGCGGCCCGGCTTTTCGCCGCACGCCGCCGGACCCCACACACCGGATGTGTGAAAGTAGCCTAAGGCTAGTTTCACATTAGTGTTTTTTGTGCAGTGCATCGTGCGCATAAAAAATGCAAAGAAAAACAAAAAACAAACGCGCGGTTTTTTAGCGTCATGCGTACGCTGATGCGTCAAAAAAACACAGCGTTGCTTGCGTTTTACATGCATTTTTGCATGCGTTAGCGTTTTTATGCGCATGCGTTTTTAAGTGTGACATTTTTTCCATTGTCTAGACCACATTCCAGACTTGTTTACCTTAAAAACGCATGTGCAAAAAAATGAAAGCGTGCGCAAGACCATGCGCACGCCTGCGTTCCCATAGACTTCAATGTGTTGTTCTTGCGCATTCCGTGCGCAAGTGTGCGCATGCATTTTTTGACGAGACAGGGCAGACCAAAAATGCAACATGTTGCGTCTGGCGCGCCTGGCGCGAAAGACAAAAAAAGCATGCGCACGAAGACGCAAGTGTGCGCAAGACAATGCGCACGTCATGTTAAACATACAGTGGGGCAAAAAAGTATTTAGTCAGTCAGCAATAGTGCAAGTTCCACCACTTAAAAAGATGAGAGGCGTCTGTAATTTACATCATAGGTAGACCTCAACTATGGGAGACAAACTGAGAAAAAAAATCGAGAAAATCACATTGTCTGTTTTTTTTTCATTTTATTTGCATATTATGGTGTAAAATAAGTATTTGGTCAGAAACAAAATTTCATCTCAATACTTTGTGATATATCCTTTGTTGGCAATGACAGAGGTCAAACATTTTCTGTAAGTCTTCATAAGGTTGCCACACACTGTTGGTGGTATGTTGGCCCATTCCTCCATGCAGATCTCCTCTAGAGCAGTGATGTTTTTGGCTTTTCGCTTGGCAACACGGACTTTCAACTCCCTCCAAAGGTTTTCTATAGGGTTGAGATCTGGAGACTGGCTAGGCCACTCCAGGACCTTGAAATGCTTCTTACGAAGCCACTCCTTCGTTGCCCTGGCGGTGTGCTTTGGATCATTGTCATGTTGAAAGACCCAGCCACGTTTCATCATCAATGCCCTTGCTGATGGAAGGAGGTTTGCACTCAAAATCTCACGATACATGGCCCCATTCATTCTTTCATGTACCCGGATCAGTCGTCCTGGCCCCTTTGCAGAGAAACAGCCCCAAAGCATGATGTTTCCACCACCATGCTTTACAGTAGGTATGGTGTTTGATGGATGCAACTCAGTATTCTTTTTCCTCCAAACACGAAAAGTTGTGTTTCTACCAAACAGTTCCAGTTTGGTTTCATCAGACCATAGGACATTCTCCCAAAACTCCTCTGGATCATCCAAATGCTCTCTAGCAAACTTCAGACGGGCCCGGACATGTACAGGCTTAAGCAGTGGGACATGTCTGGCACTGCAGGATCTGAGTCCATGGTGGCGTAGTGTGTTACTTATGGCAGGCCTTGTTACATTGGTCCCAGCTCTCTGCAGTTCATTCACTAGGTCCCCCCGCGTGGTTCTGGGATTTTTGCTCACCGTTCTTGTGATCATTCTGACCCCACGGGGTGGGATTTTGCGTGGAGCACCAGATCGAGGGAGATTATCAGTGGTCTTGTATGTCTTCCATTTTCTAATTATTGCTCCCACAGTTGATTTCTTCACTCCAAGCTGGTTGGCTATTGCAGAATCAGTCTTCCCAGCCTGGTGCAGGGCTACAATTTTGTTTCTGGTGTCCTTTGACAGCTCTTTGGTCTTCACCATAGTGGAGTTTGGAGTCAGACTGTTTGAGTGTGTGCACAGGTGTCTTTTTATACTGATAACAAGTTTAAACAGGTGCCATTACTACAGGTAATGAGTGGAGGAAAGAGGAGACTCTTAAAGAAGAAGTTACAGGTCTGTGAGAGCCAGAAATCTTGATTGCTTGTTTCTGACCAAATACTTATTTTCCACCATAATATGCAAATAAAATGAAAAAAAAACAGACAATGTGATTTTCTGGATTTTTTTTTCTCAGTTTGTCTCCCATAGTTGAGGTCTACCTATGATGTAAATTACAGACGCCTGTCATCTTTTTAAGTGGTGGAACTTGCACTATTGCTGACTGACTAAATACTTTTTTGCCCCACTGTAGGTGCGCAGTGCGCACGATGGGCTGCGCACAAAAGCGCTAATGTGAAACCAGCCTTACATTGCTGACACAGCCTCCAGCTCTGTCGTTTCCTCTTCTGAACTTTCAAAAAATAAAAGCACTGAGTCGTCATTGGGGGCTCATGTTCTGGAACCACACCTTTCCTTGTGTCCTTCACCCCTACCAAAAGTAAAGGATGCGGCAGGCCACACTACAGATTACTCCATGGAGCTCTATTCACCTACCATGCCTGGGTTATCAAGTCAAATCATGAATTACCCAGTCCAAGAAGAAACTGACATGGAGTGCACTGATGCACAGCCACTGCTAGATTTATCTGCTGGTACATTCACTCAGATCACTACATTGTCCTCAAAGTGTACTGAGCCAGAATCTGACCCTGATGAAACTCAGGTGCCCCTTCCCGCATACTATACCACCTTACACGGTGACACAGAGGAAGGTGCACATGACATTGACGAGGAGGTGATGGATAACCCAGTTGTTGACCCAGATTGGCATCCATTGGGGGAAGAGGGTGCCACTGCCAATAGCTCAGAAGAGGAGGAGGAGCATCCGCAGCAGGCATCGACATCGCAACAGCTGTTATCTGGCAGGCCCGGAGCAGTCCAAAAACGGGTTACAAAAATCAAAGAGTTGCAGGACAGCTAGGTCAAACGGTCAAATTAGCACAGGGGGAAGGCCTCAAAATGTCTTCCATAGTAGGAAGAGTGCAGTGTGGCACTTTATTGAACAAAATCCTAATGATCAGGCAAAGGTTATCTGTAAGAAGTGCGCAAAGACCTTTAGCCGAGGGAAAAATCTGAGAAATTTGAATACCAGTTGCATGCTTAGACATTTAACCACCATGCACTTGCAAGAGGGAATGGACTACCAAACCTCACGTACCATATGTGCAACTGCTCCCAATGAAGGTTGTCAGCTGCGCTATGTTATTGCTATGAAAGACTGAATCTAGGCCATCAGAAAGAACACCAACTCCATCACCATCATCAACCCTCTCTCAGTCCGCCATGTCCACCGCTAGTTCCACCATATGCTGCTCTCAAGTCCAGCTCACCCTACCAGAGACTATGAGTAGGACAAGAAAGTACTCATCCTCTCATCCGCGTACACTGGGTATGATCGCCCACATTGCCAAGCTAATCTCGTTAGAGATGATGCTCTACCGATTGGTTGAAAGCGAAGCTTTCCGCGAACTCATGGCCTATGCAGTACCACGCTATGACCTATCCTGTCAGAACTTCTTTTCTCGCAAAGCCATCCCAGCCCTCCACCTTCATGTGAAAGACCGCATTGTCCATGCACTCAAGCAATCAGTGAGTGGACAGGTGCACCTCACAACAGATGCATGGTCCAGTAGGCATGGCCAGGGCTGTTACGTATCCATCACTGCGCACTGGGTTAATGTGGTGGATGCAGGGTCCAGAGGGAACAGCGGCGGTGGGACAGTGCTGCCTAGCCCACGGTATAGGAAACAGTTGGGTGTAGGCGTTCGACCCACCTCCTCCTCCTCCTCCAGAAGTGAAAGCTCGTTCACAGAGCGCAGTCGCACGAGCACTCCATCCGCAGCTGCCAGTGTTGCACACTCGGTGTCCCACTATCGAACAGCTAGTGGTGAGCGTCAGCAGGCTGTGTTGAAGATGATGTGTTTGGGCGACAACAGACACACCGCAGAGGTACTGGCCGACTACTTGCAGCGACAAACTGAGTCATGGCTGGGCAGTCTACATCTTGAGGCAGGTAAGGTAGTTTGTGATAACGGCCAGAATTTTGCGGCAGTCATAGCCCTTTCAAAACTCCGACACATGCCTTGCCTGGCTCACACCTTGAAGCTGGTGGTGCAGTGCTTCCTCAATAATTATCCGGAGTTAACAGGCCTGCTCCAGAAGGTGCGAAGACTGTGCTCGCACATCCGCTGGTCGCCCGTACACTCCAGTCGTATGCAGAAGCTGCAGTGATTGCTCCAACTTCCCAAGCACCGCCTAATTATCGACATTGCAACAAGGTGGAGCTCCACCCTGCACATGGTTGAGAGGCTGTGCTAGCAGAGGCAGGCTGTAATGCATTTGTGGGAGGATACACGGCCAGGCACTTTGAGGGCAGAAGTGGAGTTGTTGGATGTGCAGTGGTCGAAGCTGAAAGACCTCTGTAAAGTCCTTCAGTGTTTTGAGGAATGCACACGACTGGTAAGCGCAGACGACGCCATCATAAGCATGAGCATCCCACTTATGCGTTTGCTGATGCAAACTTTGACGCACATTAAGGAGCAGGCGTCTGCAGCCGAGGAGGATGAGGAAGAGAAGGAGGGAAACCTTGATGACAGCCAGCCATTGTCTGCTCTGGGACCTCTCCTGGACGAGATCGAGGAAGAAGAGGAAGAGGAGGAGGAGGATGATGATGGGGATTATTTTTTAGGGGAGGAGTATGCTTCTCGTGGGGCAAGAGAAAATGTTGGCATGGCAAGGTCTGGTACAGTGTTTTTGTGCGTGACTGGAGGGATGTGGATTTGCCAGAAAGTGCTCCTCCACCCAGCACTCGCAGTGCATCATTGACACCTGGAACATTGGCCCACATGTCAGATTATGCCTTGCAGATCCTAAAAAGGGACCCCCGCATTGCCAAAATGATGAACGATGACGACTACTGGTTGGCCAGCATCCTGGATCCACGCTATAAAGGCAAATTCCAAAACATCATGCCACAGGAGAACCTTGACCTAATATTGGCTAACAAACAAGCAACTCTGTTAAACCGTTTGTTTGAGGCATTCCCAGCACACAGCAGCAGTGATGGTTCTCCAACGAGCTGTTGGGGGGCAACATGGAAGAGGTGTTCATGGTGCACACATCAGAAGTGGCGTTGGAGACAGGGGTTTCATGACCATGTTGTGGACTGATTTTTCAAGTCCCGCTCACACGACTGGTAATACTGCATCGATTGAAAGTGACAGGAGACAGCAGTTGTCAACTATGGTTACAAACTACTTCTCGCCCCATATCGATGTCCTCCCTCACAGGTCATTCCCCTTTGACTATTGGGCCTCTAAACTGGACGCCTGGCCTGAATTGGTGCAATATGCCTTACAGGAGCTCGCTTGCCCTGCTGCTAGTGTGCTATCGGAAAGCATCTTCAGTGCTGCTGGCTCAATCCTGACAGAAAAAAAGACCCATCTGTCGACCCAAAATGTGGATGATCTAACCTTCATTAAAATGAACCATGCATGGGTTTCAAAGGATTTTGTCCCACCTTCCCCTGATGACACATAGGTTGACAGAAAAATGGCTCGCTTTTGTCCTCTTCTTCCTCGGACTTCTAAAATTCCTCCATTTGCAGCTGCTGAATGTCCAACATCAACATATGCCATTTTTTAAACCTCCCTAACTGGACTGCCCCCCCCCCATGGCCGGGGTCACCACCTAGCGCACGCAACCATGCGAGTGCCATTGCCCTGGACAGGTGGGTGGGCTTACTCTTGGGCCCCTGAACTAGCACAGGGTCCCTCATAGTGCAATCAAGTGTCTCTGTCGGTGGGGGTGCACACCCGCCGTCAGACACACCGGCATACTATGAGGGGCCCAGTGCCAGTACCGATGCCCACAAGTGGGCCCCACTTGCTAGGGCAGAGCCCCAGCATTTGCAATATTTACCTCTCCCTGCTCCTCCGCTGTGTAGTCTGGGCTGTCAAATTCCTCCCTGGGACTGCCACTACAAATTTTGTGAACTGATATATGATGGTGAAAACGTAGCTATGCCATGTCCTGCTGGCCGGGCTCTAGCTTCAGATGATAAATGGCTTCCATTTCTTATGGACGTCGACTCACAATGAGATGCAGTGGTGGTTTATCATCAGCTTTCACAGTTTTCCTACTCACAGACGTGTGACATTCCTGCCCACATTTTTAAATGTGCCCTCTCATGCCAATCCAATAGAATCGCCTACAGCCTGTGGCTTCTGTCTTTTGCACTCCAAAGTTACCTGACAGATCATGATAGGCAGTGAGGACCATGTCTACATCTCTCCCTGTGATCAAAATTTGATGGAGATGAGTAACAGTGATGGGATCAACGGTACTGTGATACAGCAACCCTTTCTTCACAAAGAACTGTTTTCGCTGTCTCCACACACAAAGTAATTGAGGGTCAGCATCGCCTCTGAGAATTCTCCCAGGAGTTTTTCCCCTGATTAGCAATTCCTAAATTTCTGCAATCAGTCGACTTTATGTCTGTACTTTTATCCATCTCGTTTCCTGTTGCGGAGAGTCTGGACTGTCTTACTGAAACAGAAATATATATGATGATTTAAAAATACCCCAACAGTGTATACTGGTGTACGCTTCAAAAACATTTCCTTTTTTCAACTTTTTAGATTGTTGTCTAATCCATACTGAGGCTGTGAGTGTCTTTGTCGGACTCCGGAAATAAACACGGAGATTTTAAATGTTTAAACTATGCTAAATATACCTGTTATCCGGTGATACTGTACCCTTTCTCAACTTTCTGCAATCTTGTCGAATCCATACTGTGCCTGAGTCTGCCTCCTGATTACAGATGAGTGGTGTTTGAGTGGAACTGTTGGCCAAGTTCAAATTCTAGCTGTTTTGGCCGAAGTTAGATCCGTTCATCGAACTACAACACTTTGATTAAAATTCAGCTGTTCGTGTTTCCGTTCGAGAACGTTTCGTTAAACAAAAGTGTATCTTTTTTTACACATTAATAATGGTTTTCAATGATAATAGACAGTTTTAGGGCATAGTAGCGGTGTCTGGTAGCCAGCGGTGTAGTACACCTGTGAAGGAGCTACACCGTGTGTGTTTCTAATAATTTTTTACCGCATATTGTCCTGAAAATCCTTTTGGGCCTAGTAACTGTGTTTGCTACTTAGAAGAGGAGCCCACGCGTGAACTGAGCTATGCCGCCTGTTTATGAAAGAACCAGTTTTTGACTGCATTTACACCACTTAATACTTTGGGCCTAGTAACTGTGTATGCTACTCAGCAGAGTTGGCCACCCGTGAACCAAGCTATGCCACCTGTTTATGTAAGAACTGTGTGCTACTCAGCAGAGGAGGCCAGCTGTTAAGCAAGCTACAGCACCTGTGGTTTGGACACTTAATGTTTTCACATTCTTTCTGGAATGACATTTAGGCCTAATTCCGGAATTCCGGTTGACCTGCACTTACTGGGAAATGCTTGTTCGCGGGGAAGAATTGTAATCCCAGATCCCAATCACTAACGGGGTTCAGCATGTTATCCGCACCTGTTAGCTATACACCCTGGTCCTTTCATTGCAGCACGCACGCAGCCCCGGACATGTAAGGGCATGACAGACCTGTTATTGGCCGATCTCGCATGCCAGAGCCTCGCGTGTCCCTCTAGCAAGCTGGACGCGAACCGTGGGAGCATGCCCGAGTCTCGTTCGTTAACGGAATTAAGCTTGCAATCTGTGCAACTTTTTTGTGGATGGTATGGTTGAGGTTGCCCGTGTTGAGTCCAATTAAGCCACAGGCTCCACTCCTGGTGGTGCCCTTCTGGACATTCCTATAAGGTTCAGCTTTGCAACCATACTGCCCCCGGAAACCAAACACTTTTCCTGACAGTGACATTCTGGTCAAAGAGCACAATGACATCACGTCTGTACGCCCTCTGCCTAAACAGTCCAAGTGCAGAGAGATGGAAGATGGGGACAACGAGGAGTCCAGGGTACAGGGATTGCTTAGCGAGGAGACTTATTTAATTGTTTTAAAGGTTGGGAGCAATTTTTGGGGAGCACGATGCTCTGGAGAATGATATCTGGGGCCCACCATACACTGGAGCATTCCAAAGGTGGACATCAGTCACTGGAGCAGCATTTACAGGGCCCATTATACACTGGATCATTAGAAATGGGTCCCATTATATATGGAGCATTATTTGTGCCCATAAGACACTGTAGCTTCATCCATGGTGTACAACATATACTGTGGCATTATGTGGAACTCATCATATACTGTATCGAACATTATATGGGACCAATGATTCTGCATGGAGAAATAAATGAGCCTCATTACTCTGTATGGCGCACAATGCGGTGGCCATAATACTGTATGGAGGAATATACTGTCTGTTTTTGGAGCTATTGGAGAATTTAAAATGGATATCAGTAATGTGATGTAAGAATTGAAGTATTTTTCATTGTACTGTACCGCTATTTCTCTGCCGTATCAAAGGAACATGAATTGTGGCATGTGTTAAAGGAGCCCAGTGACACTGTTTGGCCCTGGGCCCACGAAAATCTGGAGCCAAAACTACCCCCCCACAACTTTAGCCAAATAACACCCAGTTTTCAATGCCTAACTATTATTATAAAGTAAATTAAGGTTGACAAGCTTAAGGAATAAGAATTGATGCTTTTGGCATTACAATGGGCACTCTAGGTGTGTTTCCTGTCCTCCACTCACTGCCGATCTTGGTTCCCCATTGACTTGCATTGGGTTTCATGTTTCAGTCGGACTTCGACTTTTCACAATAATCGGACGATTTTGTTTGACCCGACTTTTTTTTGCGAAAATCGGGTTTCGTGAAACCCGACTCGACCCGAAAAAAGGCAAAGTCGCTCATCGCTATGTGGAATATCTCAAATAAGAAAGAGGAGAGTTTACTAGATTATGTAAAAACAAGTCAATATAATGAGAAAGATGACAAGTCAAGGACCCTATTCCTGATATATTAGGTCTGCCAGGTGTTTTTTTCGGGTTCTTATGCAATTTTTTTTTTTTAATTAAGAATATTCCTCTCATAGGCTTCATTGATCATAGAATCGTAGAGTTGGAAGGGACCTCCTGGGCCATCTGGTCCAACCCCCTGCTCAAAGCAGGATTCGCTAAATCATCCCAGTCAGATGTCTGTCCAGCCTCTGTTTGAAGACTTCCATTGAAGGAGAGCTCACCACTTCTCGTGGCAGCCTGTTCCACTCATTGATCACTCTAACTGAAGTTTTTTCTAATATCTAATCTGTGTCTCCTCCCATTCAGTTTCATCCCATTGCTTCTAGTCTTTCCTTGTGCAAATGAGAATAAAGTTGATCCTTCTACAATGTGACAGCCCTTTAGATATTTGTAGACAGCTATTAAGTCTCCTCTCAGTCTTCTCTTTTGCAAACTAAACATTCCCAAATCCTGCAACCTTTCCTCATAAGACAGGGTTTGCAGACCGGTCACCATTCTGGTCGCTCTTTTCTGAACTTGCTCCAGTTTGTTGATGTCTTTTTTAAAATGTGGTGCCCAAAACTGGACACAATGTTCCAGATGAGGTCTGACCAAAGAGGAGTAGAGGGAAATAATGACTTCACGTGATCTAGACTGTTTGCTTCTGTTAATACATCCTAGAATTGCATTTGCCTTTTTTGCTGCTGCATCACACTGTTGACTCATATTCAGTCTGTGATCTATTAGTATACCCAAGTCTTTTTCACATGTGCTGTCACTTAGCCCTATTCCTCCCATTCTATATATGCTTTTTTCATTTTTATTGCCCAGATGTAGTACTTTGCATTTCTCCCTGTTAAAAACCATTCTGTTAGTTGCTGCCCACTTCTCCAGTTTATTTAAATCTTTTTGAATCCTCTCTCTCTCTTCTCTAGTATTAGCTATCCCTCCTAGCTTTGTGTCATCAGCAAATTTAATTAGTTTACCCTCAATTCCTTCATCTAAATCGTTGATAAAGATGTTGAACAATACAGGGCCCAGGACAGAGCCCTGTGGTACCCCACTTGAGACATTCTTCCAACTGGATGTGCAGCCATTTACGACCACTCTTTGGGTCCGATCACTAAGCCAGTTATGAATCCACCTAACAGTTGCCTTGTCCATTCCATACTTAGTCATTTTTTCAATAAGGATTGTATGAGAGACTTTGTCAAATGCTTAGCTGAAGTCAAGATATACTATATCTACAGCATTTCCTTGATCCACCCAATCAGTGATACCATCATAGAAGGAAATTAAGTTAGTCTGACATGACTTATTAGTTACAAACCCATGCTGACTCTGTTTAATCACTTTATTCTTATCCAGGTATTGACATACATGTTGTTTAATAATTTGTTCAAAGATGTTTCCTGGTATAGAAGTCAGACTCACCGGCCTATAGTTGCCTGGGTCCACCTTCTTCCCCTTTTTGAAGATAGGAACAACATTTGCTCTTCTCCAGTCTTCTTGGACTTCTCCTGTTCTCCAAGAATTTTCAAAGATTATGGAGAGGGGTTCAAAAATTTCTTCTGCTATCTCCTTCAGTACTCTGGGGTGTAATTCATCTGGACCTGGAGACTTGAATTAATTTAGGTTAGCTAAGTGTTTCCTCACTAACTTTCTGTTTATAGATATCCTGGATTCTTCTATTCCCTTAATAGGACAGTGAATAACAGTTGATGTTACATTTCCTTTCTGAGAGAAAACAGATGCAAAATAGGAATTTAAAAGTTCAGCCTTCTCAACATCCTGTCTTACCATTTCATCATTTTCATCCTGTAAAAATCCTATAGCATCTTTGACTTTTCTTTTACTTTTGACATATCCCCAAAATCCTTTATTATTGCTTTTGACATCTCTTGCAAGCCTCAATTCATTTTCAGCTTTAGTAATCTGATTTGTGCCCTGCAGGTTCTGCAGACAGCATTATATTCTTCTTTAGATATGCCTCCCTCTTTCCATTTTATAAACATTTTTTCTTCCCTTTTAGCATGTGCTTAACTTCTGTGTTCATCTATCCTGGTTTCCTTAAATGCTTCTTATTCTTCCCTCTTTTCGGAATTGTTAACAACTGTGCTTTGAGAATTTCATTTTTCAAGATTTCCCATCCTTCCTGGACATTTTTGTCTTTAATGATATCCAGCCATTGGATCCCTCCAATTCTCTTTCTGAATCCCTTAAAATCTGCCTTTCTGAAATCTAACCTTAACGTCTGAGTCTTCACAGGTCTTCCGCCTCTAGTTATCCAAAATTCTAAAATAGCATGGTGGCTACCTCCTAGGGTCCCAGCCACTTTTACCTCCTCAACCATTTCCTCCCTGTTTATAAGGATTAGATCCAAGGTAGCAGTTCCCCTTGTTTTCTCCCTTACCTTTTGGAAGATAAAGTTGTCAGCAAGAGAGGATAAGAATTTCCTTGACCTGTTAGTTTTGCCTGAGAGAGATTCCCAACAAATGTCTGGATAGTTGAAATCTCCCATGACAACTATGTCATATTTTTTGGAGAACTTAGCCATTTGATGCATAAAGAGTTCATCCATATCTTCAGCTTGCACAGGCGGCCTGTAGTAAATGCCTACAATGGTGTCCTTTCCATTGTTCTGTCCTTGTATTCTTACCCAAACAGTTTCCACAGAACTCCCAGTCTCTGAAGCTTCAATCTTTGTGCAGATATACGTGTTTCTAACATACAATGCGACACCCCCTCCTCGTTTATCAAGTCTGTTTCTTGCAAATAAGTTGTATCCTTCTAGTCTTGTATTCCAATCATGTGTATTGTCCCACCAAGTTTCAGTGATTCCAATGACATTATATTTCTTTTCCTGTGTTAGTAGTTCCAATTATCCTTGTTTGTTGCCCATGCTTTGTGCATTAGTATAGAAACATTTTAGTTTGTGATTGGTTTCTCTTTCTCCAATATTTTTATTAATTAGATTCTTTCGTCTTTGTTCTTCCTTTCCACTTCTAATAGCAGAGTTCTCAATAGCATTTGTCAGGTGTATGGCTTTTTCTGGTCTTTTGCTTCCCTTCCCATGTTGTTCTAGTTTAAAGCTCTCCTTACAAGTGCAGCAATACATATGATCATACAGTGATAGTCCCGAACAAAGGATTGTGTAGGATCTTCTTTTAAAATTTTGTAGTATCTTATATCAGACAATATTTCCAAAGCCTCCTGACTATAGTCAGATCTATTTTTCACAACTACTCCCTCCTTAATCAGCTTGCCTTAAATGTTTTTTTAAAAAAAAAAAAAATTCTAAGAATTTTTTTTAAAAGTTTTTTTTTTTGCATTCATGTTGATCTTGGTTTGAAAGGCTGGACTAATTAGTGGGTTTGCTCCTGAATCTGGTCCACAACCCAAGGAATTGTAGGAATTGTATTGTGTTTTTATGTACCTGAAGAAGGATATATTCTATATCCGAAACGCGTTGTATCTCCTCTTATCAAATAATAAAAAATAAAAAAATAATAATTTCCTCTTTGGATGTGAGTCCTGGAAAGCGCTACGGCTCATGGGCTGGATGTGTTCATTTTGAAAGAATATCAGGTGTTAGTGTATAGATGTTGACACTCATAGACAGCTCTTTGCTAGTCTATTTTTTTTGGAGGATAGCCTTGCATATTTAAATGGAATATAACAAATCCATTCTCATGATTGTGTCAGTATACATGTAAATATTTTTACTATTATTTTTATTATCATCAGAGAAAAATGATAGCATAAAAAGCAAATGAAAATATTATATTATACATTATATGTAATAATGCAATAAGAGAAAAGAGGATGGCACTCACCATTACCAAAAGTAGAAGTCTTTATTTCATGGATAAAAATAATTGATTAGGACCTGTTGAAGCGCTGGAGCGAGAAACGGCCGTTGTCTGCGCTCTCTGCATTGCTTCCGAACCTATGCATTTTTATCCATGAAATAAAGACTTCTACTTTTGGTAACGGTGAGTGACATTCTCTTTTCTCTTATTGCATTATTGGATTTTGTATATTTCTACAGGATTGAGCACCGGTTCCTTGGAGTATGTGGTGTTCATATTGTGTGTGAGGGGTCTCTTTAGATTTGTTCAAGAGACCACGGTGGGGCAGCGGTGCCGAATCTTTTTTCTTTTGTTGGAATACATTATATGTAAATTACTCATCATTTAAGCAGTTTTTACACACATACACATTAAGAACGATGATCAAATGTGTCATTCCCAATTTGCCTAATTAAAGACATTTTATGAAATAGCCCTTACTGCATTAAATGAAACCTGAGCCATGGAACCTGCATTGGGTGTGCTCCGAAGTAGAATGACATGGTTCATTTCCTCCAATATTGGCATAAAAACATCTGATACAAGTCATGAATAATGGGTTTGCTTAATGCCAGATTACTAACCTTTGTCTACATTGCAGAAATAGAAATGAGGTTGCTGACTAAAAACTTTAGTTGGACAAACACTATGACTTGTTTTACACTCTGGTGCGCAGAGTTATTTCAGGCGAGCAGATGGTGAAAGAGAAAAATAAAGCTGTGTAAGCTCCATTGAGACTGACTATCTCTTTCATTTTTTATTCTGTTTTCTTCTTGCAAAGTACACCAGGGAGGGTTCTACCTTGCATTTTATAGGCCAGGTGCTCTATTAAACAACAGTATAGACAGGCAAAAAAGGCCATGATTTGTTGGAAAAGCACACAGCCTACCAATGAACTATTTGAGATTAGTAAATTACTTTTTCCCAATCTGCTAGCAAGCTTCATAAATTCACTTCATTGCAGCGAGCAGAAGATAGAATACTCTTTGTAGAAATAAAGGTGATCATAAATGGACGAATTCCTTTTTTACAGTTTTTTTTCCTCTCTGAAATTATTTCTTATAATTATACTAAACTCATTCTCCCTGAAGAGGCCATTATAGAAAAGCTTTTTTCATGAATTCTTGGATAGAGAGTTATATGCATCACCACAACATAACGAATAGAAAAAACAGCACATCACAGCTGGAAATAAGCAAACATTCTACAGTTGTCATTAGTACACCGTGACGGATGAATATTTTGCTGCCATCGGTAGAGATGCAGACATTTTAGAGCAGGGGTTGTAAGAGATTGGAATTTCACATAAGGGGCAAAATTTCATACTGTACATAAAATACTTATCAGACGATACTTGCAAATAATATAAATAATGTCATTAAAGAGAACCTATCAAGTGAAAAAAAAACCACTATTAACCTGCAGATATGTGGTTATCCTGCCAGTTAATTGCATTCTGAACCTGCACTTAGACTTAGAATAAACTTTATTCCTCCTTGAAGCATTCGGTTTCCAATCCCAGGGATGGTGCCAGAGCTGTTTCAGTCATCCCTCAATGTATAGAGATCAGGCACTGTGATAGAGCCCCCAGCACTGACTGACTGTCAACCCTATTTATTTCTTTTATTTATTTTATTTTATTGGTGAACCTGCTGTCAGTCAGTACCAGGGGTGTGGTTACAGCTCCCACTCTATACACAAAGCGGTGACTGAAATCATACCGGCTCCACCCCATGGCTGAAACTCGAACACTGACAGGAGAAATAAAGTTAATTTCCTCTTGGTAGCTGGGCTCTAAGTACCACCACTGGGAACAATCTGAATGCTAGTAACCTGCAGATTATCCACATATACGCAGGTTAATACTGTTTTTTCACATTACAGGTTCTCTTTAACATGAGTCAACTATCTGTCTGCAACTCTAAGAATACAGCAGCACCCTGTGTGCACTAAGAATTGTGCAATCAATAAATATATTCACTTTAAATATCATAAATAACATTCTAATATATATTTATCTTTTAGTGTCTTCACATCCTGTTCCGTCCAGATGTGTCTGGATCCCAGAATTCCAAGCGGCGGAAGTTCACCGACCGTCATATTGGGACACCAAAGTGATGGGTGTCTCAATATGGAAACTGCTGGTGGCACCAGCCTCTTGCACGTTAATACCAGCAGAAAACCGTAGCACCACTCACACACACACCCACACACTGTATACACCGTACGTACCACACACACACTCTACAGTATATACCGTACGTACCACACACACACTCTACAGTATATACCGTACGCACCACACACACTCAATATGCCGTACACACCACACACACACTCTATATGCCATACGCACCACACACACACACAGTATATGCCATACACACCACACACACTGTATACGCCGTACGCATCACACACACACACCGTATACACAGTACTCACACACATTGTATATACCGTATGCACCACACACAATGTATATGCCGTATGCACCACACACACTGTATATGCCGTATGCACCACACACACTGTATATGCCGTACACACCACACACACACATTGTATACGCCATATGAACCACACACACACACACTGTATATGCCGTACGCAGCCTCTTGCGCGGTACCACCAGCGAAGCACTGTCGCTAACATGCCGCTGCCGGAATCAGCCGAATGATTCACTGACCGCCACCATCTTTACACAGGAGAACCGCATGTGCAGTTTTAATGTGATCGCCGCTATCTGTCTGCACAAAGTCTGATTTACTGTTCCTTGAAATGTTACCTTTACCTACTTTGCCTTCATTTTAACACAGGGGTAGTGGTGAGTGCACATTGGAAAGGGGACACACAGGGGTGAGACAGCTTAAATGAGAGAAAACATGAGGGAAGGAGACATCACAGTGGTGAAGAGAGAGAGAGCAGACAAGGGGGAGAGCACATGGGGTACACAGGTCAAAGAAGAGATGACATGAGAGGAGAAGAAAGCAAATGGGGGAGAGAGAAAGTGCACAGGAATGAGAGAGACAGAGCACAGGGGGGAGACAGCTCAAATGGGACAGCACAAGAGGGGAAAACACAGCACAGGATGGAGAGAGACAGCAGACAAGGGGGATAGGACATGGGTAGACAGGTCAAAGAACAGAGCACAGATGGGAGAAGTCAGCACATGGGAAAAGAGAGAGTGGATAGGTGGGTGAGCAGTACGGGGGAGGGATTCTCAACGCTGCAAAGCCTGCCCCCATCGTGACATTACCACCCTCCCGATGCAATAGCATCAGGCCTCCATCTAGTTAGATTATATTTGTAATACTAAGGTATTTAGCACACAATATGACTAATTTATGTGCCTCCCAGCCATGACAGCATTCATTTTTTTATCGTATCCTGATCTAATATTTTTTATCAGACATTCCTAAAAGCCAAAAGGCAAAATAATCCAGCACTATTTTAAAAAAAGAAATAGCCTTAACCCCTTTACCCCCAAGGGTGGTTTGCACGTTAATGACCCGGATAATTTTTACAATTCTGACCACTTTATGACATAATAACTCTGGAACGCTTCCCTGGATCCCGGTGATTCTGACATTGTTTTCTCGTGACATATTGTACTTCATGTTAGTGGAAAAATTTCATTCATATAAATTGCGTTTATTTGTGAAAAAAACTGAAATTTGGCTACAGTTTTGAAAATTTCGCAATTTTCCAACTTTGAATTTTTATGCCCTTAAATTGTAGAGATATGGCACTCAAAAAACTTAATAAGTAACATTTCCCACATGTTTACTTTACATCAGCACAATTTTGGAGCCAATTTTTTTTTAGGAAGTTATAAGGGTTAAAAGTTGACCAGCGATTTCTCATTTTTACAACAGCATTTTTTTAGGGACCACATCACATTTGAAGTCACTTTGAGGGGTCTATATGATAGAAAATACCCAAAAGTGACACCATTCTAAAAACTGCACCCTTCAATGTGCTCAAAACCACATTCAAGAAGTTTATTAACCCTTCAGGTGCTTCACAGGAATTTTTTGAATGTTTAAAAAAATGAACATTTAACTTTTTTTTACACAAAAAATTACTTCAGGTCCAATTTTTTTTATTTTACCAAAGGTAACAGGAGAAATTGGAATGCAAAGGTTATTGTCCTGAATACGCTGATACCTGATATGTGGGGGGAACCACTGTATCGGCGCATGGCAGAGCTCAGAAGGGAAGGAGCGCCGTTTGACTTTTTCAAAGCAAAATTGGCTGGAATTGAGATCAGACCCATGTCGCATTTGGAAAGCCCCTGATGTGCTTAAACAGTGGAAACCCCCCACAAAAAACAACATTTTGGAAACTAAACCCCCAAAGGAACTTATCTAGATGTGTGGTGAGTACTTTGAAGCCCCAAGGGCTTGACAGATGTTTATAACGTACAGCCGTAAAATTAAAAAATCATATTTTTTCCACAAAAATGAAGTTTTTACCCCAATTTTTATTTTCTCATGGGTAACAGGACCCCAAAAGTTACTGTGCAATTTGTCCTGAGTACGCTGATACCCGACATGTGGGGGTAAACCACTATTTGGGCGCATGGCTGAGCTCGGAAGGGAAGCAGCGCCATTTGAATTTTTTGGCTGGATTTGAGATTGGATGCCATGCCGCATTTGGAAAGCCCCTGATGTGCCAAAACTGTGGAAACTCCCCACAAATGGCACCATTTTGGAAACTAGACACCTGAGGGAACTTATTTAGATGTGTTGTAAGCACTTTGAACCCCCAAGTACTTCACAGAAGTTTATAACGCCCGGGCATGAAAATAAAAAAATCCTATTTTTTCCACAAACATGATTTTTTAGTCCCCAATTTTTTTATTTTCCTAAGGGTAACAGGAGAAATTGGACCCCAAATGTTGTTGTCCAATTTGTCTTGAGCACGTTGATGCCCCATATGTGGTATAGAACTACTGTATGGGCACACGTCTACTGGCTAACATGGTACAAAGATATATATCTTTCCTTTATTACATCCAGTATAATTCGCATCTAAGTAACAGGGTGTCATCAATCTTCACCTTTATCTTGTATTCCTTCATCACTTTTATTTAGTTTTTATCTGTTGTCATCTGTAAGATAACATGATTAGTAAACATTCTTTTATGACACATGATGGTAGAGTCTGTTGACTTATAGGATTTATTGCATTGATTAGACTCTTAAGGTATGTGCACACATTAAGCATTTGCTGCAGGAATTTCTGCACCAATTCTGCATCTCTTGGCATAAAAAATGTTGCTTGAAGTAGGTGCATTTTACAGCATTTTTGTTGTTTTTCTTACATATTTTTGATTTCAGAATGGGGAGGGTAGAGAATCCCCCCTGAGAAAAAATGCCACTAAGAATCTTATCAGAATAATTGGACTCATTTTCTCGAATGAAGGCAAAATGGACTTGTGCACCTGCCCTTGGACTGATAAGATAAGTGCTTAGCCAGACATAGAAACAATCTTTACTTCCAATGGTGTAATGTAAAAAGAAAATAAAAATTCATGTTGACAAGCCACAAAGCTTCTGGTAGAATGTCCGATGGACAGATGAGACAAAAACAGAACTTTTTGGCAAGGCACATCTGCTCTATGTTCACAGATGGAAAAATGAAGCATATCAAGATAATAACACTGTCCATACTGTGAAACATGGAGGAGGCTCTGTTATGTTCTGGGGCTGCTTTGCTGCAACTGGCACAGGGTGTCTAGAATATGTGCAGGGTTCAATGAAATTTCAAAACTATCGAGGGATTCTAGAGAGAAATATGCTGCCCAGTGTAAGAAAGCTTGGTCTTGGTTGCAGGTCATGGGTCTTGCATCAGGATAATGACCCAAAACATACAGCTAATAACACCCAAGAATGGCTAAGAGGAGAAAATTGGACTATTCTGAAGTGGCCTTCTATGAGCCCTGACCTAAATTCTATTGAGCATCTTTGAAAAGGGCTGAAACATGCCATCTGGAAAAGGTGGCATTCTAACATGAGACAATTAGAGCAGTTTGCTCTTGAGGAGTGGGCCAAAATACCTGTTGAGAGGTGCAAAAGTCTCATTGACAGTTTCAGGAATTGTTTGATTGCAGTGATTGCCTCAAAAGGTTGTGCAACAAAATATTAAGTTAAGGGCACCATAATTTCTGTCCAGGTCTATTTCATGAGTCTAATTTTTTTAAAAATTTTGTGGAAGCATGGTTGAATATAAATGTCTGACTTTCATTTGTTCATTTTCATAAATTTTTTTATTTATTATCACTTTTATCAGATTCAAGTTATTTATGTGACCATTGTGGGTTTTTCTGTCGTTAAACGAGGGGTACCAACAATTTTGACCACGTGTATGTATGCATATATATATATTTATATACACATATACACATATACACATATATATATATATATATATATATACACATTTGTACTCAAAAGTGTACATACCCCAGCAGAATTTTTGCTTTCTTGGCCTTTTTTCAGAAAATATGAAAAGTTTTTCTCCACTCATGGATAGTGGTTGGGTGAAGCCATTTATTGACAAACTACTGTATTTTCTCTTTTTAAAACATAATGAAAACCCAAAACATCCAAATGACACTGATAAAAAGTTCACATACCCCATTTCTTAATACCATCTATTGCCTCCTCTAACATCAATGACAGCTTGAAGTCTTTTGTGGTAGTTACGAGTGAGGTTCTTTATTTTCTCAAATAGTAAAGCTGCCCACTCTTCATAGCAAAAAGCCTCCAGTTCCTGTAAATTACTGGGCCGTCTAGCATAAACTGCATGCTTGAGATCTCCCTAGAGTGGTTTAATGATATTGAGGTCAGGAGACTGAGATGGCCACTCCAGAATCTTCACTTTGTTCTGCTGTAGCCAATGACAGGTCGACTTGGCCTTGTGTTTTGGATCGCTGACATTTTGGAATGTCGAAGTATGTCCCATTCATAGCTTCCGGTCAGATGATGGCAAATTTGACTCTAGTTTTTGCTGATAATGAGCCATCTTCCTTCAACTTTGATCAAGTTTCCTGTGTTTTTGTAGCTCACACATCCCCAAAACATCTGCAATCCACCCCCGTGCTTTACAGTAGGAATGGTGTTCATTTCATCCATGTACTTGTTGACCTCTCTCCAAATTTAACGTTTATGATTGTGGCCAAAAAGTTCAATTTTGGTCTTAACACTCCAAATTACCTCATTCCAGAAGTTTTGAGGCTTGTTTCTGTGCTGTTTTGCATATTGTAGGCGAGATATCTTGTGGCATTTGCGCAGTGATGGTTTTCTTCAGGCGACTCGACCATACAGCCCATTTTTCTTCAAGTGCTTCCTTATTGTGCATCTTAAAACAGCCACACCACTAGTTTTCAGAGAGTCCAGTATTTCAGCTAATGTTATTTGTGGATTTTTCTTTTCATTCCGAACAATTTTCTTAGCAGTTTTGGAGGAAATTTTTGTTGGTCTGTCTTACAATTGTTTTGTTTTTACAAAGCCCCTAATTTACCATTTGTTAGTCACAGTTTTAACACTGCTGACTGCCATTATCAATTCATGGGATATCTTATTGTATCCATTTCCTGCTTTACAGTTCAACTAGCTTTTCCTGTAGATCCGTTGACAATTCTTTTGCTTTCACAATCCAGAAATGTTAGTGGCTCTATGAAAGATGCAAGAGTCTGTCTGTATCCCAGAAACTCACTCAGCTTTTATGCACACTGATTACAAGCAAACAGGTCACAGGTGAGAATGTTACCTTTAGTAGCCATTCAAACCCATTTGTGTCAACTTATGTGAATGTTATCAGGCCAAAATCACCAGGGTATGTAAACTTTTCATCTGGGTCATTTGGATATTTTGAGTTATCATTATGATTTAAAAAGAGAAACACAGTAGTTTGACAATAAATGGCTTCACCTAACCAGTAACCCTGAGTGGAGAAAAAGTTTTGGTGTTATCATTCATATTCTCTGAAAAAATGCCAGGAAAGCAAAAATTCTGCCGGGGTATGTAAACTTTTGAATATTATTATTATTTGTTTATTTATTTATATAGCACCATTGATTCCATGGTGCTGTACATAAGAAGGGGTTACATACAAGTTACAGACATCACTTACAGTAAACAAACTTACAATGACAGACTGATACAGAGGGGAGAGGACCCTGCCCTTTCGGGCTTACCTTCTACAGAATGGTGGGGAAGAAGACAGTAGGTTGGTTGGTTGCAGCAGTTCCGGTGTTGGTTGAGGTGATATCTCCAGTAGTGGTGAGGAGGTAGCAGGGTCATTGCAGGCTGTAGGCTTTCTTGAAGAGGTGGGTTTTCAGGTTCCATCTGAAGGATCCAAATGTGGTTGATAGTCAGACATGTTGGGGCAAATAATTCCAGAGGATGGGGGCTATTCTGGAGAAGTCTTGGAGGTGGTTGGGTGAGGAGCGAATAAGTGTGGAGGAGAGAAGGAAGTCTTGGGATGACCGTACATTACGTGAGCTAAGGTATCGGGAGATTAGTTCAGAGACATATGGAGGAGACAGGTTATAGATGGCCTTGTAGGTCAGTATTAGTAATTTGAACTGGATATACTGAGGGAATAGGAGCCAGTGAAGAGATTTGCAGAGGGGAGAAGCGGAGGAGTAGAGAGGAGAGAGATGAATTAGTCGGGCAGCAGAGTTAAGGATGGACTGTATACTGTATATATGTATGTATTGTAGGGAATCACTCTCTCTAGTAGGCATTAGGCATTTGGCCTTAGCTAGTGTTCACAGAGGCAATGCAGTTTTGGTCCAAACATGTGCAGTTTTTATTGCCTTCCACAGGTTGCATGCATACACCTACACGGAATGAAAAGATTCAGTCAACTTCTAGCATTTTTATCTGGCCCATTTTTTAAGTATTGCGTGACGTTATGTTCAATTTGCCTTTTTTCCTGTTTTTTGTGTTATTTCAATACACACAAAGGAAATAAACATGTGTATAACAAAACTAGTGTAATTGCAATCATTTTTTGAGAGAAATACTGTATATACTCGTATATAAGCCGAGATTTTCAGCCAATTTTTGGGGGCTGAAAGTCCCCCTCTCGGCTTATACACGAGTCATATACTGGGGGGATCGGGAGGGGAGGGGAAGCGGGGGTGTCAGAGATCATACTCACCCTTCTCTGCAGCCCCCTGCTTGTTCCATGTTCTCGGCGCCCCCTGTTCTTCCTGCTTCAGCGGTCACGTGGCACCGCTCGTTAAACTCATGAATATGCGCATATACATGAGTTTAATGAGCGGTACCACGTGACCGCTGAAGCAGGAACAGCAGCGCCGAGAACATGGAACAAGCAGGGGTGCTGCGCTGCAGAGACAAGCACCAGGATGGGGTGAGTATGAACGGGGGGAGGCATATTCACCTTTCCCTGCGCGTCGCTCTGCTGTCTTGTGTCCTCTGCAGTGACATTCAGGTCAGAAGGCGCAATCGAGCCCTCTGCCTGCACAGTCACTGCAGAGCCCGCAACGCTGATGAGCAGGGGCAGCGACAGAGGTGAGTATACCGTTTTTTTGTAATGGAGGCAGCAGCAGCAACATGATGGGGCCCCTCACTGTGCAGCAAAGCTGGGGCTACTCACTGTGCAGCATAACTGGGGCCACTCACTGTGCAGCATTATCTGGGGCCACATACTGTGCAGCATTATCTGGGGCCACTCACTGTGCAGCATTATCTGGGGCCACTCACTGTGCAGTATAACTGGGGCCACTCACTGCGCATCATAGGCGAGTCAATAAGTTTTCCCAGTTTTTTGTGACAAAATTAGGGGGGTCGGCTTATACACGTGTATATATGGTACTTAATTTTCTTTAAGAATTTTAAGGGTGCTAACACGTTCAGCCATGACTGTATATAAAGCCCACATAGTGCGTTGGAGTATACAACAGTTGCAGGCATATGCTGTGGAGCAGGGTTCCCCAACTCCAGTCCTACCAACAGATCATGTTTTCAGGATTTCCTTAGTATTGCACAGGTGAAGCAATTATCACCTGAGCAATACTAAGGAAATCCTGATCTGTTGGTGGGCCTTGAGGACTGGACTTGGCGAACCCTGCTGTAGAGGAACTGTGTTGAGCAGATTGGAGATGGAGCTGCGTTCATTTTTATAGTTTTTTAATATTGTGTGACCACTTTTTTTTTGGGTGTTGAGGATTCAGTTTTCCTCTGTAATCATCCATGTTAATGAAGCTGCTAGGCGTGGGGTTCCTGTCGCTGCACAACGGGATTCCCGAGCCTTGCTTCCGGCGGTCTCCCATTCCTCTCCAGCCACAGAAGAGGTTGCTCAGCAAGCTCATCGGTCCCGGCGCTCTGCCCAGACCAGCTCTGTGGGTTTGCTTTCTGCTGCCACCTCTGGCACAGCTACGGCAATGCATGCTGCTCAGCAGCGAGATTCTCCAGGGACTAAGTCCCCATGTCGGGCCACTGAGCATGCCCGTGGAGTGATCTCCCATTGGAGATCGAAGGTCACGTGCTCAGGTCCTGCTCGTGCTTGGATTGGCCCATCCGAGAAGCCAGGAAGGTCCCAGACACTCACGGCTATAAAAGGCTTGCATGGCCGCTTGGCCATGCGCTAGGATAGACTGTATTTTCAGACTATGAGGAGTGAGTGATGTATGCACGTATGAATGTCTCTGGTGAATGACTCATTAAGAAACCCCTACCCTTGGTACGCATGTGTTGTGCAGCCTAGCCTGCTAGCACCCAGGCTTAGGCATAGGTAGGTCAGAGTTCGAGTCAGTCATTAGACCTCACCAGTGACTCGGCACGTCTCAGTGCACGTGCTCCACACTCCTTAGCCAGCGTCTATAGTGGCGTTCGTGGCAGCGACGCCGCACGCTCAGTGGGCCTAGAGGGACTCTAACCCCGTGTCCTTGGGGTAGAGTTCTGTGGCCGTACACTGTGCGCTCTTTTGGCTGGGCTCTGTGAGCTAAACAGGCTCCGGCATCTAAGTTCAGCGGTCGTGCGACTCTGTGAATTAACAGAGTTCGCTCTTGTTCACATTGGGTGACGTAACCCACGTGTGACTCTTTTCACACCACTTAATTCTTCCACCATTATCTAGCAGCAGTGTACCACCTCTGCACGGTGGACCCCGGGCTGCGAATGCACCTACTACTATTTTATAATTTGGTGCGTTCCGCCAGCCCTAACAGAAGCTATAAGTAATGCTATGAAGATACAGTAAATACAGAAAGTATCCCACTGTGATGCAATGCGGTATAGTCACAGAAATAAGAATGCATATCATTTACCAATGCCTAATTGCTAAATGAAAATAAATTTGATATGGAAACGTTGGTGTTCACTCCCGGTCTATAATGATGGCTTCACTGCAAAGGTCTTCATATGCCTGTGCAGATGGCTATAGATGTAAGGGCATCTTGGATCAAATTAGCTGCAAGGATCTAATCAACTGCAAAGGACATAATACAAATCCACCAAATTTCTTATCAGAATACCAACTTATTTGATAGTTATACACACAGCCATAAGTTAAAAAGCACTTTAATGAAAACGTGGAAGTGCGTTGAGCTGCAGGGTGGATTGCTGTTGAAGGAAAAAAATCTCTTTAAATCTTCTTCTTTATTGAGTGTAACAAGACACTAAGTGCAAACTGTGGTAAATGTGTGATTTGTGATTCAGTGACTTCGGATTCAGTGAGTTTACAAGGGAGGGATTACTGAATTGCTGTCATATTTTATTAATACTTTATATTTATTTTTACTTAACATTTCTGTCTGTTGCAATCAACATTAGGAAATGTGCTTTATTATTGACAATGCCATCCAGTGTACATCTTGCCACATGTATGCAATCCTTGAACAGCCGGTCGAGGGTGCATACTGCTGTTCAAGTTGTGAGCACCTTGTGCATTTGGAAGCCCAGATACTGGATCTAAATATGGAGCTGACAACACTGAAATCCATAGACAACATGGAAAGGAGTTTTCTGCTCACTGTGCAGACACTCAATGGTATAGATGTGGGGGAGGAAGGTAGTAAGGAACTGCGGGACAGTGAGTCAGTGAGCTGGGTGACAGCTAGAAGATGGGGTAGAGGGAAGAGTGCCAGGGAGGCTAGTCCTGATCTGGCACACTCCAATAAGTTTGCACCTGAGGGGGGTGTTAGTACAGGGGCAGCACAGCTGCAGCAAGGCATGTCCTCTGAAAGCTGGAGGATTGTCTTCTCCAGTAAGGGGGAAATAGGAATGCAGGGCAGGCCAGACAGGTGCTGGTAGTGGAGGACTCAATAATTAGGGGAACATATAGTGCAATCTTTGTGACAGAGATCGTCGAACAGTGTGCTGCCTACCTTGCGCTCGAGTCCGACACATTGCTGATTGGGTTGACAGATTATTGGGCAGGGCTGGTGAGGATCCCACAGTCATGGTGCACATTGGCACAAATTACAAAGTTAGGGGTAGATGGAAGGTCCTTAAAGATGATTTCAGGGAATTAGGCCGCAAGCTTTAAAGCAAGGATCTTCAAGGTGGTATTCTCTGAAGTACTGCCCGTACCACATGCCACACTAGAGAGGCAATGGGGAATTAGGGAGATTAATAAGTGGCTCAGGAATTGGTGTAGGAAGGAGGGGTTTGGGTTCCTGCAGAACTGGGCCGACGTCTCAGTCGGCTACAGATTTTGCGCTAGGGACGGGCTGCATCTCAATGGGGAGGGTGCAGCTGTGCTGGGAGAGAAAATGGCTATAAGATTGGAGGAGTGTTTAAACTAAGGATGGGGGGGGAGGGTATTCATTTTATAGGAGGGGAAGATAGTGCAGAAAGTAACCTGGGCACAAATAAAGAAATTGGGGCTGCTGTGGCGGGGTTAGAACAGTTAAGAGTTTAGGGAAGAATTGAGGTAATGAGAGATACATAAAATGCATCTATACTTATGCCAGAAGCATTGCCAACAAATTGGAGGAATTAGAATTAACTTTGTTGGAACATAATTATGACATGGTGGGGATATCTGAGACATGGCTGGATGAGAACCTTGACTGGGCACTTAACTTACAGGACTATAGTCTGTTCAGAAATGACCATGCAAATAAGCGAGGGGGGAGTGTTTATATGTAAAATCATCCTTAAAACCCATCCTGTGTGATAATATGTGTGAATCTAATGAAAATGAAGAGCCGCTGTGGGTGGAGATAAGGGGAGGGGTAAAAATAATAAATTATTGATAGGGGTTTGCTATAAGTCTCCAAAAATAATGGAAGCAACGAAGAATATCCTCGTAAAGTAAATATATGAAGCAGCGACTCAAGGAGAAGTCATTATTATGGGGGACTTCAATTACCCTGAAATACATTGAGGAACCGAAACTTGCAGTTCCAGCAAAGGTAATAGGTTTTTGACAACTATGAGAGACAATTACCTGCTGCCGGGGGCTCCTTTCCTGCAGGCCCCCGAATCCAAGATGGTGACGGGGGCCTTCGGGGGCCTGCAGGAAGCTGGCTTCCTCAGTGCCTGCAAAGCGCAGGCATGAGGAAGCCTTCTGCATTGCCTGTGACAGATCGCTGATCTGTCACAGTGATCTGTGATGTGACAGATCAGCGATCTGTCACAGAACAGTGATGTCCCACCTGGGACTATTTAATAAAGTAAAAAAAAATAAAAATAAAGTGTTAAAATAATTTAAAAAAAATCGCCAAATAAATTACAAAAAAAAAAAAATATTCCCCAAATAAATCCATTTTTTGAAAATAAAAAAAACCAAAACAATAAAAGTACACATATTAGGTATCGCCGCGTCCGTAACGACCCGCCCTATAAAACTGTCCCATTAGTTAACCCCTTTAGCGAACCCCTTAAAAAATAAAAATAAAAAACGAAGCAAAAAATAATGATTTATTATGATACCGCCAAACAAAAAGTGTAATAACGCGCGATCAAAAAGACGCATATAAATATCCATGGTACCGCTGAAAACGTCATCTTGTCCCACAAAAAACGAGCTGCCACACAGCATCATCAGCGAAAAAATAAAAAAGTTATAGCTCGCAGAATAAAGTGATGCAAAAATAATTATTTTTTATATAAAATAGTTTTCATTGCATAAAACCGACAAAACATAAAAAAACGACCTAAATGAGGTATCACTGTAACCGTACTGACCCGAAGAATAAAACCACTTTATCAATTTTACCGCACGCGGAACAGTGTAAACGCACCCCCCCAATAGAAATCTATGAAACGCTGGTTTTTGTTCATTCAGCGTCCCAAAAATCGGAATAAAAAACGATCAAAAAATGTCACGTGCCCGAAAATGGTACCAATAAAAACGACAACTCGTCCCGCAAAAAATAAGACCTCACATGACTCGGTGGGTCAAAATACGGAAAAATTATAGCTCTCAATATGTGGTGATGCAAAAACTATTTTTACAATAAAAAGCGTCTTTTAGCATGCGACAGCCGCCAAACATAAAAACCGCCATAAATAGTAAATCAAACCCCCCGTTATCACCCCCTTAGTTAGGGAAAAATAATAAAATAAAAAAAATGTAATTATTTCCATTTTTCCATTACGGTTAGGGTTAGGGTTAGGGTTAGGGTTAGGGCTAGGGCTAGGGTTAGGGTTAGGGTTAGGGCTGAGATTAGGGTTAGGGGTGTGTTGGGGTTCGGGTTAGAGTTAGAATTGGGGGTTTCCACTGTTTGGGCACATCAGGGGCTCTCCAAATGCAACATGGCGTCTGATTTCAATTCCAGCCAATTCTGAGTTGAAAAAGTCAAATGGTGCTCCTTCCCTTCCAAGCTCTGAAATGCACCCAAACAGTGTTTTACCCCCACATGTAGGGTATCAGCCTACTCAGGACAAATTGCAAAACAATTTTTGGGGTCCAATTTCTCCTGTTACCCTTAGGAAAATAAAAAATTGGGGGCAAAAATATCATTTTTGTGGAAAAAAATGATTTTTTTTATTTTCACGTCCGAGCGTTATAAAATTCTGTGAAGCACTTGGGGGTTCAAAGTGCTCACCACACATCTAGATAAGTTCCGTGGGGGGTCTAGTGTCCAAAATGGGGTCACTTGTGGAGAGTTTCAATAGTTTAGGTACATCAGGGGCTCTCCAAATGCACATGACACCCGCAGACCATTCCATCAAAGTCTGCATTCCAAAACGTCACTGCTTCCCTTCCGAGCCCCGATGTGTGTCCATACAGTAGTTATCTCCCACACATGGGATGTCAGCGTACTCATAACAAATTGGACAACAACTTTTGGGGTTCAATTTCTCCTGTTACCCTTGGGAAAATAAAAAAATTGGGGACTAAGTGATCATGTTTGTGGAAAAAGTACGATTTTTTTATTTTCATGCCTGGGCATTATAAACTTCTGTGAAGCCCTTGGGGGTTCAAAGTGCTCACCTCACATCTAGATAAGTTCCTTAGGGGGTCTAGTTTTCAAAATGGGGTCATTTGTGGGGGGTTTCCACTGTTTAGGTACATTAGGGGCTCTCCAAAGGCAACATGACACCCGCAGACCATTCCATCAAAGTCTGCATTCCAAAACGTCACTACTTCCCTTCCGAGTCCCGACTTGTGCCCATACAGTAGTATTCTCCCACATATGGGGCATCAACGTACTCAGGACAAATTGGACAACAACTTTTGGGGTTCAATTTCTCCTGTTACCCTTGGGAAAATAAAAAAATTGGGGACTAATTGATCATGTTTGTGGAAAAAATACGATTTTTTTATTTTAATGCCCGGGCATTATAAACTTCTCTGAAGCCCTTGGGGGTTCAAAGTGCTCACCTCACATCTAGATAAGTTCCTTAGGGGGTCTAGTTTTCAAAATGGGGTCATTTTTGGGGGGTTTCCACTGTTTAGGTACATTAGGGGCTCTCCAAAGGCAACATGACACCCGCAGACCATTCCATCAAAGTCTGCATTCCAAAACGTGACTACTTCCCTTCCGAGTCCCGACGTGTGCCCATACAGTAGTTTTCTCCCACATATGGGGCATCAACGTACTCAGGACAAATTGGACAACTTTTGGGGTCCAATTTCTCCTGGTACCCTTGGGAAAATAAAAAAATGGTGACTAAAAGATCATGTTTGTGGAAAAAATACGAATTTTTTATTTTCACTCCCGGGCATTATAAACTTCTCTGAAGCCCTTGGGGGTTCAAAGTGCTCACCTCACATCTAGATAAGTTCCTTAGGGGGTCTAGTTTTCAAAATGGGGTCATTTTTGGGGGGTTTCCACTGTTTAGGTACATTAGGGGCTCTCCAAAGGCAACATGACACCCGCAGACCATTCCATCAAAGTCTGCATTCCAAAACGTCACTACTTCCCTTCCGAGCCCCGACGTGTGCCCATACAGTAGTTTTCTCTCACATATGGGGTATCAGCATACTCAGGACAAATTGGACAACTTTTGGGGTCCAATTTCTCCTGGTACCCTTGGGAAAATAAAAAAATGGTGACTAAAAGATCATGTTTGTGGAAAAAATACGAATTTTTTATTTTCACTCCCGGGCGTTAAAAACTTCTGTGAAGCACTGGGGGGTTCAAAGTGCTCACCACACATCTAGATAAGTTCCTTAGGGGGTCTAGTTTACAAAATGGTGTCATTTGTGGGGGGTTTCCACTGTTTAGGTACATCAGGGGTTTTCCAATCGCGACATGGTGTCCGATCTCAATTCCAGCCAAAAACGTCAAATGGCGCTGCTTCCCTTCTGAGCTCTGCCATGCCCCCAAATAGTGGTTTACCCCCACATGTGGGGTATCAGCGTACTCAGGACAAATTGCACAATAACTTTTAGGGTCCTGTTACCCTTGGAAAAATAAGAATTGAGGGTGAAAAGATCATTTTTGTGGAAAAAAATATGATTTTTTAATTATACGGCTTTATGTTATAAACTTCTGTGAAGCCCTTGGGGGTTCAAAGTTCTCAACACACATCTAGATAAGTTCCTTAGGGGGTCTAGTTTCCAAAATGGTGTCATTTGTGGGGAGTTTCCACTGTTTTGGTACATCAGGGGTTTTCCAATCGCGACATGGTATCCGATCTCAATTCCAGCCAAAAACGTCAAATGGCGCTGCTTCCCTTCCGAGCTCTGCCATGCGCCCAAATAGTGGTTTACCCCCACATGTGGGGTATCAGCGTACTCAGGACAAATTGCACAATAACTTTTAGGGTCCTGTTACCCTTGGAAAAATAAGAATTGAGGGTGAAACGATCATTTTTGTGGAAAAAATATGATTTTTTAATTGTACGGCTTTATGTTATAAACTTCTGTGAAGCCCTTGGGGGTTCAAAGCTCTCACCACACATCTAGATAAGTTCCTTAGGGGGTCTAGTTTCCAAAATGGTGTCATGTGTGGGGGGTTTCTACTGTTTTGGTACATCAGGGGTTTTCCAATCGCGACATGATGTCCGATCTCAATTCCAGCCAAAAACGTCAAATGGCGCTGCTTCCCTTCCGAGCTCTGCCATGCGCCCAAATAGTGGTTTACCCCCACATGTGGGGTATCAGCGTACTCAGGACAAATTGCACAATAACTTTTAGGGTCCTGTTACCCTTGGAAAAATAAGAATTGAGGGTGAAAAGATCATTTTTTGGAAAAAATATGATTTTTTAATTGTGCTGCTGTACGTTATAAACGTCTGTAAAGCCCTTGGGGGTTCAAAGTTCTCACCACATATCTAGATAAGTTCCTTGGGGGGTCTAGTTTCCAAAATGGGGTCACTTGTAGGGGGTTTCCACTGTAAAGGTACATCAGGGACTCTTCAAACGTGACATGGCGTCCGATCTGAATTCCAGACAATTTTGCATTGAAAAAGTCAAACGGCGCTCCTTCCATTCTGAGCTCTGCCATGCGCCGAAACAGTCGTTCTCCTCCACATATCAGGTATCAGCGTACTCAGGACAAATTGCACAATAACTTTTGCAGTCTAATTTCTCCTGTTAGCCTTGGTAAAATAAAAAAAATTGAACCTGAAATACTTTTTTTGTGAAAAAAAGTTAGATGTTCATTTTTTTTTTAAATATTCAAAAAAATTCCTGTGACGCACCTAAAGGGTTAATAAACTTCTTGAATGTGGTTTTGAGCACCTTAAGGGGTGCAGTTTTTAGCATGGTGTCACTTTTGGGTATTTTCTCTCATATAGACCCCTCAAAGTGGCTTCAAATGTGATGTGGCCCGTAAAAATAAAATGGTGTTGTAAAAATGAGAAATCGCTGGTCAACTTTTAACCCTTATAACTTCCTAACAAAAAAAATTTTGGTTCCAAAATTGTGCTGATGTAAAGTAAACATGTGGAAAATGTTAGTTATCAAGTTTTTTGTGTGCCATATCTCTGTGATTTAAGGGCATAAAAATTCAAAGTTGGAAAATTGCAAAATTTTCAAAATTTTCGCCAAATTTCCGTTTTTCTCACAAATAAACGCAAGTTATTTGAATTAAATTTTACAACTAACATGAAGTACAATATGTCACAAGAAAACAATGTCAGAATCACCGGGATCCATGGAAGCGTTCCAGAGTTATGACCTCATAAAGGTACAGTGGTCAGAATTGTAAAAATTGGCCCGGTCATGAACGTGCAAACCACCCTTGGGGGTGAAGGGGTTAAATATAGTCAGGGCAAAATGGTGGATGAGGATGAGGAAAAAGCCAATATGCTTTTTTTTTTTCAGCAGTATTTACACAAGAAAATCCCATGACGGAGAATATGATCAGTGATGACAAAAATTCTCCAGCAGGAAGTACGTCGGCATCTAAAAATCTCTAAAGTCGACAAATCCCCGGGCCTGGATGGGATACACCCCCGAGTACTGCAGAAATTAAGTACAGTCGTTGATAGATCATTATTTTTAATCTTTAAAGATTCCATAATGACAGGGTCTGTACCACAGGACTGGCGTTTAGCAAATGTGGTGCCAATACTTAAAAAGGGGACAAAAACTGAACTTGAAAATTATAGGCTAGTAAACTTAACCTCTACTGTGGAGATGCTATACTGGAGTATTTGAAGAAGAATTATCTCATGACCCAATATCATCATGGGTTTATGAGGGACCGTTCCTGCCAGACTAATCTTATAAGTTTCAATGAAGAGACAAGTTCCGTACTGGATTAAGGAAAAGTAGTGGATGTGGTGTATATGGACTTTTCAAAAATATGCGTAAGTGGGTTAAGAGCTGGCTCAGGGATAGAAACAAAGGGTGGTTATTAATGGAGCACACTTGTACTGGGTTGCGGTTAGCAGTGGGGTACCGCAGGGGTGGGTGTTGGGCCCGCTTCTTTTTAACATATTTATTAATGACCTTGTAGGGGCATACAGAGTAGAATTTTAATATTTGCAGATGACACTAAACTCAACGGGGTGTTCAATACAGAGGAGGACAATTTTATATTACAGGAAGATTTAGGTAAACTAGAAGCTTGGGCTGATAAATGGCAAATGCACTTTAATGAGGATAAATGTAAGATCATGCACCGGCTTTGGTGCAATTCAAAACTCCTAAAAGTTATTGGCATTGACTGTGTGATGATGGACCAACGAGGGGGAGATATTAAGAGGATACTGTCACAACTGGAATCAAGATGGATCTGGAAATTGCAAACGGTACATCCCAAGCGTCTAAACGCAATCTTGAGCTATGCTCTCTTTTTGTGATTTAGTTTTTTTTGTTTTTAATTTGTTTTTTAATTGTTGTTTTTTATTTTCTAGTGTTGACCAACTGATCACCTACACCTGCTATTTGAGGGATATCCTTATGTCATCCTCTGTTTTGAGGGTCTTGTTCTATTTCATTTTTTTGATCTGTTGGAGCTGAATTTATTTATTCTCACATTTAGATGTACTTATTAGGCTTCATTAGAAGAACTCTATGCTTAAAATTATGAGAACCCCTTGTCTTCTTTTTTCCTTTGGATCCCATTACCTCCAAGAACCTTTTTTGGAACTTATCATCATTTATAATGGATCTGTATATCCTCCCTTTGATAATCTAATTCCCTTGGGGCTGTTGCACAATAGTATTTATTTCGTGGAAGGTTTCTATTGGAAAATATGTGGATTATCTGTCCATCTTGGGACTGTTTTGACCTGTTTTTTCCCGGACTTTTATCATTTCATGTTTTATAGTAGGCTGTTGATCAAAGGACAAACAACTATCTGTGTCCTATTCTTTTTCTTCAACCCTTTGGATTATTTGGTAAAACTTGTATAGGACAAAAGTACTGGGATTATATATTCATTTGATTCATGACTACATTGCTGGAGTGCATCCTCATGATTGTAGGGTTATTTTTTTTTTTGCTTGTTTTGTTCTCTTTTTTTCTTTTAAAGTTCTTTTGGAAATGAATATGGTGAGTATATTTGCTCAATAGCACTTTTTGCACTTCATACAGTTGTGCACTTCTGTGCATGCTTTATCTATAGCACTTTTTGCACACTATCACTTTAATTATAGCTGTGTATTTTTGTGCATGCTATATTTATATCATTTTAATATATTTTTTATTGCATACAATTTTATTGTATGTTTAGTGGTTGTTTCATATATCACGGATGGTTTGTTGTCCAATTTTTGGGCATAAGCCATGCACATTAATTATAGTATTCTCCATTTGGCCCATGTCGGGCACACTATGTACTCACTTTAATTGTGCACTATCTTATTCTACATTCACTTGTTAGTATATCTGGATGGGTCTTTTTGTGATCCTGGCAGTTCACCTATGTGTTGTGTCTTGTCCTCACACTTTTTCAATAAATGGGGCACTACTTCCTGTATTACCAATTAGTCACTGTGTCTTTTTTATTAAATGACTCACCGTTTTATGTCATCTTTTCTTTTCTTATTTAAATTCCTTTTTTCTTTTTTATATTTTTCATACATTTTTCAATATTTACAAATATGTTTAAATTTATGTGATTTTTTTTTTCCTCGGATGATGCATGTGGGCCCACATGCACACCCGTTGGGCTATAGTACTGTTTAATTATAATTGGAAATTTAATTTCTTCCTTTCCTACTTTGTTTTAGTTATATTTATATTTATTTTTATTTATTTTTCATTTTCACTTTTTTATTTTTATTTATATTTTTATTTATATTTTATTTTTTATAAATGCTGAATATGGTGTCTTTCTGTGTGTGATTTGCGTGAGTATGATTACTAGGCTGACTAAAGACATATCGCATCCACTCCATTCAGATTACACTACTGGGTGCGCTTTTTCCATTGGTAGTAGTCTACTCGTCTAGAGAACTTGCTCAGATTATACTGCAGTTTTGCGCTTGCTTCATTTTTTATATTCAGCAAAGCTTTGTAGATCACAATGTGTTTCTGCGCCTGCTTCATTCACACTAATCGATCTACTAAATCTTTTTAATGCACACTGCGCTTTGCGCTTGGCGCTTGCTTTATTTACTTTATTCAGTGAGCCTGCTCCAGCATGCATGCAATTAGTGTCATGAGGCCTGTTATGTATGAGCTGTAGTGATGGGTAGTTCGTGAGTGAGTAGTTCAAAATGAACTAATCTTCAGAGAGAACTAGTTCATCTAGTTCACCATCCTGACAGAGATTAGTTCATTATGAACTAAACAGCAAGTGGGAGGAGGCAGAGAATGATCTCTCACACAGCTCCAGGAAGCTCCTGTCATGATCCAGCATGGATCTGACAGATTAAATGGATAAGTGAACTTTTTTTCCTTTGGCTAGGTGCCAAAGTGATGTGATTGCCCCTGGTGGCCATTAGAATTATTACACGTGGTGTCGTTCATTCTAAGTTGCCCCGGTGGTGGTGAGTGGTAGTGCACTTTAGTTTCTTTGGTTTAGCGCACGTAATTATAATTCAGGTGTGAGGCTCTATAAAAGAGAGCCAGGTGTGTTCAATCACTGTTGGTGATATTGTGTTTGCCATTTGGGAAGCAAGCCTGGGTGAGGAAGGAGCTGAACATGAGTTCTGCGCAGCCCAGCCAGAGGGGACGAGTGGCAGCTATGTGGTCTGCAAGAAGGGCTGGCATGGCGTGGTGGAGTCACAGTTTATGGTGTCGGCAGGAAGTGCTTGCATGGCTTGGTGGAGTGACGACTATGGAGAGAGTTGCACTCAGCATGCGGGACTTGGTTGCTGAGAGCTGGACTCAAGCATGCTTGACTTTTTGGGCAGGAGCTGAACTCATCTTTGGGACTCTGTTGCTGGACTTCTGCAATTGGTGGTGGATTCTGCTCCAAGGCTGCACTATGGTGAAGGATCCAGTTATGGTGATGGATTCGGGTGGAGGAGAAGATGCACACAGGTGGTGGGCTCTGTTGCTAGGAGCGTATGCAGCAGAGCTAAGCTAAGTGGTGTTTCCCCTGTATTGTCATTTTCCCTCATGTGTGTTTAGTGCAGTGGTGGGATTAGTTTCCGCACCGACCAATTCCCTAGTGAGGGTTTAGGTTCAGGGCGAGCTAGGGTTTTTAGGTCCTTGTGCGTAGCCCGGTGCGGAACTGGCATAGGGAACGTTAGGAGTGTAGGGACACTGGCTCAGGGGAGTTCAGGAGGTCTCCACTTCCCTATTCCCTATTGCAGGGCCCACCATTGTTAATGTTACCCAGGTTCCCCCTTTATTATTTAAATTCGCCTTACTGGAGGCGGGGTTTCCAGACTACTGTATGTATAACGTGTAATACCTAAATTCGCCAGTTGGAGGCGGCGTATCCAGCTGCACGTTTTGTTATTTAAATTCGCCCCACTGGAGGCGCTGTATCCAGGGTCACGTGTGTCATATGGGTTCGCCTTGCGGTACTCGCTGCATCCAGACACATGTGACCGTGACAGCTCCCTGGTCTGTCTCACCCTTGCTCTTTATAGCTCCTGATGCTGGAAAATAAGGCAGTGAAACACTATACCACACATCAAATACAAATATAATAGTAATAATAATATTATTAATAAAAACTGAAACAGACACAGCTCATATATGTGCATGAGAGAGTGAGAGTGTTTCTGTGTGTGGTTCGTGCCCCCCACCTGTCTTTGTGATAAGATTAGCCTCCTGTAGAGGATCATCCTCCTGTAGCCTAGAAGATCAGTCTTGTTAATGTTACATAATGATCAGATGTACTGTATTAACTATTTCTGATCATTTTAACAAAACAATAAGTCATCCTAGAAGCCACAGCTTCTGTGTAACGAACTAGAACTGATCAATCTCTACTCAGCAGAATCCAGAGAAATACTGAACTAAATGAACTAATCTTTTGGACTAATCTTTTCAGTGAACTAGTTCATGGTGAACTAATCACCAAAATGAACTAGATTTCCCATCACTAATGAGCTGGGGCTGACACTGCATCTCCAAGACAACAGATTATACTTCCTGTGACAGGGGATCTGAGATGGTGTCTGCACTTCCTGTTTTGCCGTGAGCACAGGAGATTCTGGTTCTCTGGTGTATATGTTACCAGCGCAACATATGAGGGCGTACTTCTGGGGATCATGTGACCATGACAGATCTGCCTGCCCATTCAGAACACAGCATCTCTGCATGAGGGCACACCCCCGGGGTCACATGACTATGATGACGTAATAGAACTCAGAGTGCAGCGTTCCACAGGTGACTCTTATGACAGATTATGAGCCCTTCATCTAGGTAAAAATAGGTGATCTTTTGTAATGGGAGGTTGAGCACCCCTTCTGAGGAAGACTTCTATCGAAACGCGCGTTAAGGGGGACAAAGGGTGGTCTCCAAACCTGGGTAAATATAATCTATGGCATATGATCTGCTTATTTATTTTGTCATAAGGTGCACTCTCCACACATGACTCTCTCTTTATATCAGCATTTGATTCATTTTTATCCAGGGCCTTGGTTCCCTGTGAGAGGATCAACTATGGAAAGACCAGCAATGTTTGCATGTTAATTGTGTTTATTGAAATTACATTATGTATTAATCCATCCTTGTGTATCTGCATACCACAAGCTGTGTGAAACACATGACTAATTCTGAGTATATGAGGATTAATAATTAACTATTTTAGTTATAAATATGTAATTTTTCTATCATTGTACCAGCATATTTAGTCATTTTTTACACGTATCATATACCTTTAGCTGTGTGGAATACGTGACCAATTTTTTCTACTCCATTGTTGCACTCGCACTTTATATATTGTTTTGCAACTATCATGCACAAATTTGCATGCTTTGTGATGTGTTGTACTTATTTTTAGAGATGAGCGACTTTGCCTTTTTTCGGGTCGAGTTGGGTTTCGCGAAACCCGACTTTCGCAAAAGTCGGGTCGAACGAAATTGGCCGACTATAGAGAAAAGTCAGGGGTCCGACTGAAACACGAAACCCAATGTAAGTCAATGGGGAAGAAAAGTCGGCAGTGAGAGGAGGACAGGAAACACACTTACAGTGCCCATTTGAATGCCAAAAGCATAAATTCTTATTACTGAAGCTTGTCACCCTTTATTTACTTCATAATACTAGTCACGTACTGAAAAATGGGGGTTATTTGGCTAAAGTTGTGGGGGGGGTAGGGCAGGCTCCAGGTTTTCATGTGCCCTGGGCAAAAGAGCGCCCCTTTAACACATACCACAACTCATGCTGCTCCGATACGGCAGAGAAATAGTGGTATACTACAAAGAAAAATACTTCACTTTTTACATCTCATGACGAGGCCCATCTATTTCTCCATACAGAATCATTGGTCCCATGTAATGTTTGAAACAGTATATGATGAGCTCCACATAATGCTATAGTATATGTTGGTCCCCATGGATGAAGCTCCACTGTCTTATGGGCCCAAATAATGCTCCAAACATAATTGGCCCCATTTCTAATGCTCTAGTGTATAATGGGCCCTGTAAATGCTGCTCCAGTGTCTGATGTCCACCTTTGGAATGTTCCAGTGTATGATGGACCCCATCTATCATTCTCCATCATGCTCCCCAAAAATTGCTGTCCCAACATTGAAAACAATTAAATAAGTCTCCTCGCTAGGGAATCCGTGTACTAGTCTGGACTCCTCGTCGTCCCCATCTTCCATCTCACTGCACAGCATTTCAACCTTGCAAGTGCTGTGATCCTGAGCAAGCAGGGGGGGCCCACTCATTGGCGACGGCACTGGCACAGGGCCCCTGATAGTACGTTGGTGTGTCTGACGGCGGGTGGGCCGAACCTGCACTTTCATCTGCAGCTTCCTCTTTGTCACCGTGTAAGATGGAACAGTATATGGGAAGGGTAACCTGAGTTTCATCAGGGTCAGATTCAGGCCTTGTAGAATGCGAGGGGAATGTAGTGGTCTGGGTCAATGTACCAGCAGATTCATCGAGCAGTGGCTGGGCATCAGTGCACTTGTGTCGCCCCCCAGGAGTCCGGTCGCCACAGTGGCTTTACCTTCCTCCTAGGGAGTGTGATGTCATGCTTGGGAGCAATGAAGGATCTCTCTAGCAGGTTAACTGATTGGGCGGCGTTATTCCCACGAGTCATGACCCTCCAAACAGCGTTCATGAAGGCAAAGTGTTTGCTTTACGTGTGCAGTATGGTTGCAAAGCTGAACCTTAAAGGAATGTCCAGAAGGGCACCACCAGGAGTGGAGCCTGCGGCGTAATTTGACTTAACACGGGCAACCTCAACCATCCAGCAACAAAAAAAGATGCACACATTGCAAGCTTAATTCCGTTAACGAACGAGACTCCGTCATGCCCCGTGGTCCGAGTCCGGCTTACTAGAGGGACATGCGAGGCCCTGGCACATGAGATTGGCCAATAACTGGTGTGTCATGCCCTTACATGTCCGTGGCTGCATGTGCGCTACACTGAAAGGGCCAGCGTTTGTCGCTTACAGGTGCAGATAACCCGCTGAACACCGTTAGTGATGGGGATCTGGGATTACAATTATTACCCGCGAACGATGATTTCCCAGTAAGTGCAGGTCAACCGCAGTTCCGGAATTAGGCCTAACTGTCATTCCTGAAAAAATGAAAAACTTACGTGTGCAAACCACAGGTGCTGTAGCTTGCTTAACAGCTCGCCAGCCGTTCTCAGGCCCAGTATGGATTACACGTGATTGCACAAAGGTGAGAAAGGGTACCGTATCACCGGATAACATGTATGGATAGCATAGTGTACACATTCAAAATATATGTCTATAGATCAGGAGGCAGGCTCAGACGGTGTCAGGCCCAGTATGGATTACACGTGATTGCACAAAGGTGAGAAAGGGTACCGTATCACCGGACAACATGTATGGATAGCATAGTGTACACATTCAAAATATATGTCTATAGATCAGGAGGCAGGCTCAGACGGTGTCAGGCCCAGTATGGATTTGACGGCCCAGACTACACAGCGGAGGAGTAGGGAGAGGTAAAGATTGCAAATGCTGGGGCCCTGCCCAAGCAAGGGGGGCCCACTCGTGGGCGTCGGTAATGGCACTGGGCCCCTCATAGTACGGCGGTGTGTCTGACGGCAGGTGTGCACCACCACCGTCAGAGACACTTGATTGCACTATGAGAGACCCTGTGCCAGTGCCCGCGCCCAAAAGTCGGCCTACCCACCTGTCCAGGGCAACGGCCCATGCACAGTTTCGTGTGCTAGGTGGTGACCCCGGCCATGGGGGGGAGGCAGCACAGTTAGGGAGTTTTAGAAAGTGGCATATGTTGATGTTGGACATTCAGGTGAAATTGTTCAAGTCCCAGGAAGAGGAGGACCAAAGCAAGCCATTTTTCTGTCAACCTATGTGTCATCAGGGGAAGGTGGGACAAAATCCTTGGAAACCCATGCATTGTTCATTTTAATGAAGGTTAGATCATTCATATTTTGGGTCGACAGACGGGTCCTTTTTTCTGTCAGGATTGATCCAGCAGCACTGAAGACTCTTTCCGATTGCACACTTGCAGCTGGGCAAGCGAGCTCCTGTAGCGCATATTGTGCCAATTCAGGCCAGGTGTCCAGTTTAGCTGCCCAATAGTCAAAAGGGAATGACCTGTGAGGGAGAACATCGACATGGGAGGAAAAGTAGTTTGTAACCATAGTTGACAAGTGCTGTCTCCTGTCACTTTCCATCGATGCAGTATTACCAGTCGTGTGAGCGGGACTTGAAATATCAGTCCACAACATGGTCATGAAACCCCTGTCTCCAACGCCGCTTCTGATGTGTGCACCACGAACACCTCTTCCAAGCTGCCCCTGGCCCCTACGGCTCGTGTGAGAACCATCACCGCTGCTATGTGCTGGGAATGCCTTAACCAACCGGTTTACCAGAGTAGCTTGTTTGTTAGCCAATATGAGGTCAAGGTTCTCCTGTGGCATGATGTTTTGGAATTTGCCTTTATAGCGTGGCTCAAGGATGCTGGCCAACCAGTAGTCGTCATCGTTCATCATTTTGGCAATGCGGGGGTCCCTTTTTAGGATCTGCAAGGCATAATCTGACATGTGGGCCAATGTTCCCGGTGTCAATGATGCAGTGCGACTGCTTGGTGGAGGAGCACTTTCTGGCAAATCCACATCCCTCCAATCACGCACAAACCCTGTACCAGACCTTGCCAAGCCAACATTTTCTCTGGACACACGAGAAGCATCCTACTCCCCTAAATAATCATACCCATCATCACCCTCCTCCTCCTCTTCTTCTTTTTCCTCCACCTCGTCCAGGAGAGGTCCAGGAGCAGACAATGGCTGACTGTCATCAAGGATTTCCTCCTCCTCTTCCTCTTCGTCAACCTCGGCTGCAGACGCCTGCTCCTTAATGTGCGTCAAAGTTTGCATGAGCAGACGCATAAGTGGGATGCTCATGCTTATGATGGCGTCGTCTGCACTTACCAGCCGTGTGCATTCCTCAAAACACTGAAGGACTTTACAGAGGTCTTTCAGCTTTGACCACTGCACACCTGTCAACTCCATGTCTGCCCTCAAAGTGCCTGTCCGGGTATCCTCCCACAAATGCATTACGGCCTGCCTCTGTTCACCCAGCCTCTCAATCATGTGCAGGGTGGAGTTCCACCTTGTAATGTCGATAATTAGCCAGTGCTTGGGAAGGTGTAGCAATCGCTGCAGCTTCTGCATACAACTGGAGTGTACGGGTGACCGGCGGATGTGCGAGCACAGTTTTCGAACCTTCTGGAGCAGGCTTGTTAACTCTGGATAATTATTGAGGAAGCACTGCACCACCAGGTTCAAGGTGTGAGCCAAGCAAGATATGTGTCTGAGTTTTGAAAGGGCTATGGCAGCCACAAAATTACGGCCGTTATCGCTGACTACCTTGCCTGCCTCAAGATGTAGACTGCCCAGCCATGACTCAGTTTGTTGCTGAAAGTAGTTGGCCAGTACCTCAGCGGTGTGTCTGTCGCCCAAACACATCATCTTCAACACAGCCTGCTGACGCTTTCCACTAGCTGATCGATAGGGGGACACCTTGTGTGCAACACTGGCAGCTGCGGATGGAGTGCTGCTGCGACTGTGCTCTGGGGACGAGCTTTCGCTTCTAGAGGAGTAGGAGGAGGAGGGTCGAACGCCTACAGCCAACTGTTTCCTATACCGTGAGCTAGGCAGCACTGTCCCACCACCGCTGTCCCCTGTGGACCCTGCATCCACCACATTAACCCAGTGCGCAGTGATGGACACGTAATGGCCCTGGCCATGCCTACTGGACCATGCATCAGTTGTGAGGTGCACCTTTCCACTCACTGATTGCTTGAGTGCATGGACAATGCGGTCCTTCACGTGAAGGTGGAGGGCTGGGATGGCTTTGCGAGAAAAGAATTGGCGACTGGGTAGTTCATAGCGTGGTACTGCGCAGGCCATGAGTTCGAGGAAAGCTGCGCTTTCCACCAACCGATAGGGCATCATCTCTAACGAGATTAGTTTGGCAATGTGGGTGTTCAAACCCAGTGTACGCGGATGAGAGGATGAGTACTTTCTTGTCCTACTCATAGTCTCTGGCAGGGTGAGCTGGACTTGAGAGATGCCTATGGTGGAACTAGCGGTGGACAGGGCGGACTGAGAGAGGGTTGATGATGGTGATGAAGTTGGTGTTCTTTCTGATGGCTTAGATTCAGTCTTTCGTTGATATAACATTGTGATTCCCTGACAGCTTTGGCCTTGCAACGACACCTAAACATTTGCTGCTGTGCTAACCGGTGGGCTTACAGTGGGGGAAACAATGTAGCGTTGCTGACTACCTTCTTTGGGAGCATTTGCACATGTGGTACTTGAGGTTTGGTGTTCCATCCACGCTTGCAAGTGCATGGTGGTTAAATGTCTAAGCATGCAAATGGTATTCAAATTTTTCAGATTTTTCCCTCGGCTAAAGGTCTTTGCGCACTTCTTACAGATAACCTTGGCCTGATCATTAGGATTTTGTTCAAAAAAGTGCCACACTGCACTCTTCCTACTATGGAAGACATTTTGCGTCCTTGCACGCTGTGCTATTTTGTCCGTCTGGCCAAGCAGTCCAGCAACTTTTTGGCTTTTTGTAACCCGTTTTTGGACTGCTCCGTGCCTGCCAGATAACAGCTGTTGTGATGTCTATGACTGCTGCGGATGCTCCTCCTCCTCCTCTTCGGAGCTATTGGCAGCGGCACCCTCTTCTCCCAATGGATGCCAATCTGGGTCAACAACTGGGTCATCCATCACCTCCTCTTCAATGTCATGTGCACCTTCCTCTGTGTCACCGTGTACGGTGGTATAGTATGCGGCAAGGGGCACCTGAGTTTCATCAGGGTCAGAATCTGGCTCAGTACACTGCGAGGACAATGTCGTGCTCTGAGTGAATGTACCAGCAGAATCATCTATCAGTGGCTGTGCATCAGTGCACTCCATGTCAGATTCATCTTGGCCTGGGTAATTCACCATTTCACTTGATAACCCAGCATGGTATGTGAAAACAGCTCCATGGAGTAATCTGTTGTGTGGCCTGCCGCATCCTTCAATTTTGGTTGGGGTGAAGGACACAAAGAAAGGTGTGGTTCATGACTATGAGCCTCCAAAGACGACTCAGTGCTTTTATTTTTTACAAGTTCAGAAGAGGAGGTGATAGAGCTGGAGGCCGAGTCAGCAATGTAGGCCAAAACTTGTTCCTGAAGCTCCGGCTTTAAAAGCGGTTTACCTACTCCCAGAAAAGGGAGCCTTCGAGGCCTTGTGGAGCCAGACGATGACGCAGGCTTAACACCTCCTGCATTAGGTGTTGTTTTGCTTTTGCCACTATCAGCAGATCCAACACCAACACCATCATTAACAGCTGGCAACCCCCGCCCACTAACACGGCCTCTTACACCACACTTCCTCATTTTTTTAAAAATTCCACCAACGATATGGAACTGTAAAACAAGGTACAAGGTGTATATAGGACAGGGGAGAATTTAATTCTCCTACCACTTCTGGACACTGATGTATTGTGTCAGGCCAGTGTATATCACACCGCTGTATGACAAGCTGAATTTGGCTGGTGTGAAAAATGTGACATAGGACGGCAGAAATGGATTGTCCTTACACACTTCTGGACACTGATGTATTGTGTGAGGCCCAATGTATATCACACCGCTGTATGACAGGCTGAATTTGGCTGGTGTGAAAAATGTGACATAGGACGGCAGAAATGGAATGTCCTTACACACTTCTGGACACTGATGTATTGTGTCAGGCCCAGTGTATATCACACCGCGGTATGACAGGATGAATTTGGCAGGTGTGAAAAATGTTATATAGGACAGGGCAGGATTGGAATCTCCCTAGAGTGTAGGTCTGTAAGAACGGAACAACTCCTCGACTTATCCTTACAGAGTCACACCCTTAGCTTCACTGCGGCCGTGATAACAGCCGTTACACGGTACTGAGAGAGCAGCATGCACGTACACCGCTGTCCGGTGTATGTTAAATTGTCAAGCTCCGTTTTTTTTAGTATACGGACTGACACACGCTGTCTCTCTATAGTTTTGAATGTAATCAAACAGCAAATAGACTAGACTGTTTGAAAAACAGACAAAACTATAAGGTGGAGGTCTGTAAGAATGGAACAACTCCTCGACTTATCCTTACAGAGTCACATCCTTAGCTTCACTGTGGCCGTGATAACAGCCGTTACACGGTACTGAGAGAGCAGCGTACACCGCTGTACGGTGTGAAAAAATGCACTCTCAGTATCTCACCAGGACAAAAAAAAAGGATTGCTTTTAAAAAAGCAGTTTGCAAAGCAGTGTGAAACCAGCAATGCAGCTATCAGGTAGCCTTATAAGGCAGCCTAACAACCAACAGAGCTGATCCACCAAAATATAGCCTCCCCTTGCACTGCACAGTGACTGGTGTTTTGTACAGGCAAAATCGCTAGCAGTAGCAGCTGATTTTTTTTCTTCTTCCCTGCCTAACGCTCTCCCTACAGAATCTGCAGCAGCAGCATCTCTCCCTATACTGAGATCAGCAGAAGTAAGATGGCGGTCGGCGTGCACGCCATTTTAGAACCCCTGTGACGCCCCCCAAAGCAAGCCAATCACTTGCATGCCCTTCTCAAAGATGGTGGGGACCGCTGCCTATGTCATCACGTTGCCCACAGTGTCCGTTCTTCCTCATTGGCTGAAAAAGGGCGCTGAAGCATGTTTTGAAACGCGACTTTGGCGCTAAAGTCGCCGACCTCGTGGCCGACCTCACGCTGAGGTCGGGTTTCGTTTCATGAAACCCGACTTTGGCGAAAGTCAGCGACTTTTGAATTTTTTTTGACCCGTTTCACTCAACTCTACTTATTTTGATTCATGCAGCAGCCACTTATATCCCATGCTCATCCAGTGTCAAGCTACTTTCCAGTTTCTGTATGGTTAACGGTCTCTTTTAAATTTTTGCATTATTAATAAAATATGTACCTTTTAATCAATTGTCTTTGGAGGACCTTTTTCTCTTTGTGGTGTTTTGCACTGTACATTCTTGTTCAATAGCCACCTGCTTGGCATTCAAAGCTTTCTCTTTGAGATTCTGCTGCAAAAGTTTTAATAGACAGAGCAGCGGGATGGTTACTTTCATTATAGTATCATCAGCGCTCACTATCCTGGTGCAGTACTCAAAGTTTTGAAGAACCTCACATATGTTAGCGAACCACACCCACTTGGCAGTTGTTATGTGTGGGGGCTGAGTGTTACTCTGATGGGCATTGAGAAGCAGGAATTCATACACTGTCCTCTGGTGCTCACTAAGCCTTGCAAACATATAAAAGGTCTAATTGACATGTGAGGGCAGGTAACAAATCAGTCGGTGACAAGGCAAATTAAAGCACTGCTGCAGCAAAGCTAGACTGGCAAAAACCTGAGATGACTTTCATAAATGTGCGCTGACAAGGCGTATCTTGGTAAGTAGGTTCAGCAAGTCAGGTTATGCTTTTAACAACTGATGTCCAACCAAGTTCTGCACGTGAGCCATGCATGGAACATGTACCAGCCTAACAAGCTTTAAAGCCGCCACAAAGTTACGCCCATTATCGCACACAACCAGACCTGGTTGGAAGTTCAGGGGGGAAGCCAATGACCAGTCTGTTTTTATCCCTTTCTGCTGCACTGTGAGTTTATCACCTTAACAGATGAGCTTCAGCAGAGTGTGCTGCCGCTTCACCAAGGCGGTGCTAAAGACTTCCCAACTTGGAAGTGATGGGGAGGTTAGTTCTGCTGAGGATGAGGAAGAGGAGGAGGAGAGACAGGAACTGGAATACAAGGATAGTGAAACCCTGATTGAAGTTGAGTCAGCTATTCTTGGTGTGGGTAAGATGTGTGATGTCCCAGTGTCTGACTCTGTTCAGACTCCTCCAGGTTAACCCAGTGTGCCATCAGGGAAATGTAGCATCCCTGTCCACAATAAATTGTTCAACTATATGTGGATAGGTGGACCTTCCCTGTGACTGAGTTGGCCAGAGCACAGCTGACATTATGCAACACGTGCTTATGTAATCTGGGGACGACACACAAGGAAAAATAGTGTCGATTGAGAATCGAGTACAGTGAGGCTGCCACTGCCAAGAGTACACAGTAAGACTGACTTTCAACAAGTTGAAATGGCAACATTTCCAGGGCTAGCAATCTGGCAATGTGGATGTTTAGTGTTTGGACCTGTGGGTGGGTGGGTGGATATTTCTGCTTTCTGTTAAACATCTGGGGCAGGGACAACTGAATGCTGCGCTTGGACATAGAGCTGGATGTAGTTGCTGATTGTTGTGTGGCAACTGCAGGTTGTGGACAGGAGGCGTCTGTGCCTGCTTCATGAACATTAGATTTGGAAGGCCGTAACACATGGGAAGGAGGAGTGGTTTCACCATCAGACACAGATTTTGTACCAAGGCATTCCACCCACCTGCTGGGGTTCTTGGCTGCCATGTGCTTTTGCATGCTGGTGGTGCTCAGGTTGGCATTGTTATTGCCACTTCTTTGCTAGGTTAGGCAGATGCTGAAAATTACAGTTTTGTCTGAAGGAATTTCAGAAAAAAACTGCCATACAGGGGAACAATGCACCATGTTATCTAGCCGAGTGGGGGTGCTCTGTAGAACAGTTGACTGACTTTTCCCTCTGGTCAAACCACTACCTCTTTCTGCCTGTTTTCATGCTATGGATCCATTCCTCTCTGCACTGCTGTGCTCGCTAGCTGTGCCACCGTGCCACTTTGGATCAGTGGCCTCATCATCGACCATGTCATCTTCCAATTCATCAGTCTGATCCTCCTTCAGAGTTGTGATTTTAGGCTGACCTGTGAGTCATGATTATCCTCCACTAGTAATGAGCGAGTATACTCGTTGCTAGGGGCTCCCCCAGCATGCTCGGGTGGTCTCCGAGTATTTTGGAGTGCTCGGAGATTTCGTTTTCATCGCTTCAGCTACATGATTTGAGACTGATAGACAGCTTGAATACGTGTGGAATGCCTATATGTTAGGGAATTCCCACATGTATTCAGTCTGTCTACAAGTCGCAAATCATGCAGCTGAGACTATGAAAAATAAATCTCCAAGCACACCAAAATACTTGGAGATCACCCGAGCATGCTCAAGGAGACCCAAGCAACAATGCTACTCGCCCATCACTATCCTCTACCTCTTCAGACATAAATTGACCTTCCCCATCTTGGCTTTCTAATGGTCATGGGTGCTCAAATGTCTGGACGTTACTATACTCCACCTACTCATGAACCTCTTTAATGGTGCACGCTGAGAGGACTGAAAATTTAAAAGGGAACATAAACAGCTCCTCAGAGTGGCTATCGCTGGGGTCATATGTCTCCTGGGACTCTTTATGGTGGGAGGAAGGAGGACCAGGTTGAGGATTCAGAGGCCCAGTCTCTTGGCTACTGAAACTGGACCCTGTGGAAGACTTTGTGGTGCTGCTTGTCAACACACTGGAGCCATTGTCTGCCATCTAACCCACAGCATTCTCGCACTTGTCAGAGTTCATCAGTGGTGTAGAGCACTGGCCAAATTTTGAGAGGAAGCTAGAACAACATAGTAACATAGTTATTAAGGTTGAAGGGAGACTTTAAGTCCATCTACTTCAACCCATATCCTATCCTAACTTGCCCTAACATGTTGATCCAGAGGAAGGCAAAAAAAACCCATGTGGCAACAGTAAGCTTCACATTGGGGAAAAAAATTCCTTCCCAACTCCACATACGGCAATCAGACTAGCTCCCTGGATCAACGCAATATTAAGGAGACTAGTGTATATACCCTGTAATATTATACTTTTCAAGAAAGGCATCCAGTCCCGTCTTAAATTTTAGTAGTGAATCACTCATTACAACATCATATGGCAGAGAGTTCCATAGTCTCACTGCTCTTACAGTAAAGAATCCGCTTCTGTGAGTATGCTTAAACCTTCTTTCCTCCAGACGTAGAGGATGCCCCCTTGTCCCCGTCACAGGTCTAAGAGTAAAAAGATCATTAGAAAGGTCTTTGCATTGTCCCCACATATATTTATACATTGTAATAAGATCACCCCTAAGCCTTCGATTCTCCAAACTAAATAACCCCAAGTGTAATAACCTGTCTTGGTATTGCAGACCCCCTAGTTCCCTAATAACCTTGGTCGCTCTTCTCTGCACCCGCTCCAGTTCAGCTATGTCTTTCTTATACACCGGAGACCAGAACTGTACACAGTATTCTAAGTGTGGTCGCACTAGTGACTTATATAGAGGTAAAATTATGTTCTCCTCATGAGCATCTATGCCTCTTTTAATGCATCCCATTATTTTATTTGCCTTTGCAGCAGCTGCTTGACTCTGGCCACTAAATGTGAGTTTGTCGTCCACCCATACACCCAGGTCTTTTTCAGTGACTGTTTTGCCCAGTGTTTTACAATTAAGCACATAATTATACAACTTGTTCGTTCTACCCAAGTGCATGACCTTACATTTATCCCCATTAAAGCTCATTTGCCATTTATCAGCCCAAGCTTCTAGTTTACATAAATCCTCCTGTAATATAAAATTGTCCTCCTCTGTATTAATTACCCTGCAGAGTTTAGTGTCATCTGCAAATATTGAAATTCTACTCTCTATGCCCCCTACAAGGTCATTAATAAATATGTTAAAAAGAAGCGGGCCCAAAACTGACCCCTGAGGTACCCCACTGCTAACCGTGACCCAGTCCGAGTGTGCTCCATTAATAACCACCCTTTGTTTCCTATCCCTGAGCCAGCTCTTAACCCACCTACACATATTTTCCCCTATCCCCATTGTTCTCATTTTATGTATCAACCTTTTGTGTGGCACCGTATCAAAAGCTTTTGAAAAGTCCATGTACACCACGTCCACTGCATTCCTTTGGTCCAGTCCGGAACTTACCTCTTCATAAAAGATATCAGATTAGTCTGACAGGAACGGTCTCTTGTAAACCCATGTTGATATTGGGTCATAAGGTTATTCTTCTCCAGATACTCCAGTATAGTATCTCTTAGAAAACCCTCCAGGATTTTACCCACAGTTGAGGTTAAACTTACTGGCCTATAATTTCCAAGTTCAGTTTTTGTCCCCTTTTTGAATATTGGCACCACATTTGCTATACGCCAGTCCTGTGGTACAGACCCTGTTATTATGGAATCTTTAAAGATTAAAAATAGTGGTCTATCTATGACTGTGCTTAATTCCTGCAGTACTCGGGGGTGTATCCCATCCGGGCCCGGGGATTTGTCAATTTTAGTGATTTGTAGACGCCGCCGTACTTCCTGCTGGGTTAAGCAGGTGACATTTAATGGAGAATTTTTATCCCTGATCATGTTATCCGTCATGGGATTTTCTTGTGTAAATACTGTTGAAAAAAAGTCATTTAGCATATTGGCTTTTTCCTCATCCTCATCCACCATTTCACCCAGACTATTTTTAAGGGGACCAACACTATCATTTTTTAGCTTCTTACTATTTATGTAGTTAAAGAATATTTTGGGATTATTTTTACTTTCTCTGGCAATGAGTCTCTCTGTCTCAATCTTTGCTGTCTTGATTTGCTTTTTACAGAATTTATTTAATCTTCTGTACTTATTTAATGCCTCATCACTACCTACTTGCTTTAATTCTCTAAATGCTTTATTTTTATCTCTTATTGCGCCCCTTACAGCTCTATTTAGCCATAGTGGTTTCCTCCTATTTCTCGCATGTTTATTCCCATACGGTATATATTGTGCACAGGTCCTATTCAGGATGCTAATAAACGTCTCCAATTTTCTTTGTGTATTTTTATGTCTCAGGATATCGTCCCAGTTAATTGCACCAAGATCATCTCTCATCCGTTGGAAATTTGCCTTCCTGAAGTTTAGTGTCCTTGTAACCCCTCTACTACACATCTTATTAAAGGATACATGAAAACTTATTAATTTGTGATCAATGTTACCCAAGTGACCCTCAACCCTTACATTTGATATGCGGTCTGGCCTGTTGGTTAATATTAGGTCTAGCAGTGCCTAGAACAAGATACAGTCACCTTCTGATCCATCACATGGCCTTGAAGGCCAACAACACATCCTCATCCCTTAACATCACCCTTTTTCTCATATTGAATGCATTATGAATATAAAAAAAATCCTGACTTTATTATTCACAAGTACCCTCACTAAAGTGTTATGTACAAATTCACTGTATCTAGCAATGTGTGGCTATTATTTTTTAGATATAAGTTTTATTACACATGGCAACAGCATACTCATGAAAATTACAGGTAAAAAGTCATGTTTGCGTATCTCAGCAGGGCTTTACACCAGTTATACAACTGCTAGATAAGGATCCGCTATTTATTAAACCAATAAAAAATTATTAATTTTTTTTATATTGCCTTGCTGACACACTGCAACAGTGGACTAATGAAAACTATTGCCAATGGTAATTGTTGACGTTTGCATATCTCATCAGTCTTTGTGCCAGTCGCACTACTGCTAGATAAAGATACGCTATTTATTAAACCATTAGAAAATTAGTATTTTTTATATCACCTTGCTTTCACACATCAAGAGTGTACTAATGAAAATTATTGACACTGGTAAATTGTGACGTTTGTTATCTCTGTCCTGATAGCGCCAGTTGCACAACTGCTATATAAAGGTACACCATTTGTTAAACCAATAGAATTTTTTTATTATATTGCCTTGCTGACACACTGCAACAGTGGACTAATGAAAATTATTGCCACTGGTAAATTATGACATTTTCGTATCTCTGCCCAGATAGCACCAGTTGCACAACTGCTAGATAAAGATGCGCTATATATTAAGCCCATAGAAAACTAGTATTTTTTATATTGCCTTGCTGACACACTGCAACAGCGGACTAATGAAAATTACTGTCACTGGTAAATTGTGACATTTGCTTATCTCTGCCTAAATTGCGCCAGTCGCAAAACTGCTAGATAATCCCACAGTCCGTTCCTAATCCTAAAATATACAACACACAATGCAAAATAGCAGAGATCTCCAGCATGTACTTGCAATGATGATGTGAATTGATAACAACCAGGTGCCTTCCTTTCAATCTCCCTATGTATTAAATGTCCCTCTGCGCTATCTTCATCTAACAAAAAATGTATCTTCACCCTCAGTAGCTCTTAAAAGATCTTTTTTTAATTAATAAATCTCCCTATATGCGCCTTTCACTCTCCCTACGCCCTCCCTATGCTGTTTTCAGCTGCAATGTGCGCAAGAAGGTACCGGCAGGGGTTAAATATCCCCTATGATGCTGTAAGGCCAGCCAATCACAGTAATGCTACACCAAAGATGGTACCGACATTACTGTGATTGGCAAGCCAGCCTAGCATGTTCATTGGCTGCAAATAACATGCCAAACATGCTGGGCGGGTCACTCGAATAAACCTAGGCGAATACCAAATTACTTGCCAAGTAACGAATAGTCCAAATAGCGTACTATTTGTGCGAATAACGAATAGTGCCGAATGTATTTGCTCATTACTAAAATTGATGATAAACTTTTAACTCCTTTTTAACTCCCTAAAAGAAATGATGTTTCAAAAATGTTGCTGATGTAAAGTAGACATGTGATAAAGGTTATTTATTAACTATTTTGTGTAACATATTTATCTGGTTTAAGGACATACAATTAAAAGTTTGCAAAGTTTTCAAAATGTTCACCAAAATTGCAATATTTTCACAAATAAATATAAAAAATACCTAAATTTACCACTAGAGATGAGCAAACTTGTTTGGAAAACGTTCACCAACCTCAAATTTGGCATGAACATTGCACATTCTGATTCATGTTTGGATTCATGAACATTTTTGCCCAAAAATAGGCAAAATTAAGCCAAAGCTTGGTGAATCATCGATTTTCCACTAATACTTTTGTTAGGACTTTAGCTAGGATAGTGATGTTGTATGATTAGCGGGGGGGACGTGTTTTATTTGGTGGGTAGAGGTCAGAGTATCAGCAGACTGCATTTTTTTTATCAACCTAATTTGTGGAGATTTTGGCAGCCAATCAGGGTGCAGAAACCAACCACAAGGTCCATATTCAGAAGTTTCTGTCATTGGCTACCGAAGTCACATGTCCCTCTCCGTATAAAAAGACGACATGTTGATTTTGCTTCATTTTGTCAGTGTAAAAGCTCAGAGAGACTACTCCTGCTGCTGCTGACATACACCAGGCCACATTTCAGAATCTAAATAGTTTGTGCTAATAGTGTGGTCCTGTCAGGAGTTCACATTTCAGAATTTAAATCCTTTCTGCTTATAGTGTGGGCTGTACGCCACATGCCACTTTTCAGAATCTATATTGTTTGTGCAAATATTGTGGACCAGACACCAGGCCACATTTCAAAGGCTAAATCCTTTATGCTAATAGTTTGATCCAGACACCAAGCCACATATCAGAATCTAAATTCTTTCTGCTAATAGTGTTGTCCAGACACTATCTCTGCAAATAAATACTGATTGCTAATATAGTGACAGGTGACTGACCTAGGGTTGTGAAACAGCTGGTTAAAAGAGGGGAAGGGTAGATCCAACATGAGTGGGAAAAAGCCATGTCGTGGTGGAATAAGATTGGTGTTTAAAGTGTCCGTGAGCTAGGTGGTAATTTTAATGAAAGAGCTACTCAACAATCATTGTCTCATCCTATCTAAAGACAACTGACAACATCTATTACTGGACATGATACTTGACTCCATTTTTTTGCAGCCACACAACGGCACACCTTGTAGATTAGGGCCAGAAAGAGCATGTGTTTCAGTGGATGGCAAGCACTGCATAAAGTGGCCTCTCTTCCTTCTCCTCCACCATAACATCACACACAGTACAATCCTCAGAGGTGGCACCCCAATTACCCTTGTTTCCTCTCGCATCACAACTCTTCAACCACCCAACTAACTGTGGGAAACCACCATAGCAATAATTTAACTATTACATGAATGAACTGACACATGTGCATTCAGCATGCATTAGTCTGGGATTCTCACTGCACTAAAATGTGGACTAGCAGGGGTCACCAACCACTGGCAGTCCCATAGACCACATTTGCTGCTTCTTCCTCCTCCGCCACCATGGCAAATGTTCTCACACAGATCTTCGGCTGCACTGCAGGACCTCCACTTGTTTACCCCTTACAGTGAAGGTGAGTGAGATCCCTTCAGCTGTTTTGGAAGTGGAGATGTCTGCTGCTTTTGTTTCACCAAGCACACCAAATCTTTCTGAATACACCATAGCATCACAGCCTGCCCCTCTCTCACAGTCCAGCAGTTTGTTGTGCTCACCCTATTCCAGCCTATCTTGACAGAGCAGCCAGCCCTCGGTCCCAGAGATGTGGTCACGTAAAAGAATGTTTCCTCCTACACATGCCAAAGCTAAGAGTTTGAACACCACCATCTCCAATCTGATGCCCATGAAATGCTGCCTTTCTTTCCGGTGGATACAAATGGCTTCTGAAAGCTGTTGGCCGTTGCAGTCCCCCAGTACCAGCTGCCCAATCTCCATTACTTCTCTAAGAAAGCTATGCCTGCACTACACTATCGTGTCACAGACAACTTCACCCGTTCCTTGAAAAAATGTATGTCTAACAGGATGAATTTCACCTCAACCGATCCCTTTATGAGACACGTGTTCCAACAGTGCAGAAATAATACATCTCACCTCTGCACTACGCAGGCAGGGCTCACCGCAATGAGGCAGTGTTTAAATTAATAAGCCTTGGAGATTGAAGTCACTCAGTCAAGATTTATGGACAGTTATCCAGGCTGCGTTTGAGCAATAGATGTGTCCATTGAACCTGGAGCCAGGGAAGGCCATGTGCAATAATGGTGTGAACCTGGTGGCGGACTTATACCAGGGCAACTTTACACCTTACTAGCCTTGCTTGGCTCATGTCCTCAACCTAGTGGTACAGCAATTTCTTTGCAACTATCCCAGCCTGGATGCGCTGCTGCACAAAGCATAGTCACTGTTTTCTCACTTCTGCCAGTTGCACCCCGCAGGTCATCTATTTGAATCGCTACAGAGATCTTTCGACTTACCAGTTAATCATTTGATGTGCGATGCACCGTCATTGTGGAATTCCACTCTGCACATGTTGCAGTGGCTGTGACAGCAGCGATGAGTCCTGGTGCATGATGTCTTTTTGCATAGCCTGGGTCAATGCAGTATGGATGTTGTGGATATCACTCTTGCAGAGTGGGCACAGATGAAGGACCTCTGCACCATTCTGTACTGTTTTGAAATGACTACTAAGATGGCTAGCACTGAAGATGTGGTCATTAACATCACTATTCCAGTCAACTACATGCTGAAGCACTCTGAATAGTCTGCTCATGTATGTGGTGGTCCCAGAAGAAGAGGTGTAATCTGAGGAGTATGAGGAAGTGATAATAATATCTCTCAGGGACTGTCGTCACACAGGTGGGTGCCATGGGAGTGTGGATTACTGCGATAGAGGAGGGCTCATAGTATCAGACAAACTGTTAGTGAAGGTGCAGGAGACAAGGAACAAATGGAGGAGGACAGGGAGGAAAATGTGTCTGGTTTTGCAACATTCACAAGATGAAGAAAATAATGATCCCATCTCTGCTGTTCGTGGTTGGCAGGAAGGGATGGAAGAAGCAAACTTAATTGTTACCTCGCCAACAACACACCATGGACTTGGACCCCATGGAAGCGCCTGACACATGAACGTCTTCTTGATGCACTATCTGCAACATTATGCCCGTATTCTTAGGGTTAAAAATAGTGCTGCCTACTGTGTTGCCACTCTGTTAGATCCACGGAACAAGAATACATTTTGCCAGATGCTTTCTCTCCTAGAAACACGTTAGAGTTATAGACTTCCAACCCCAGAAATGTCTAGTCATCAATGCAAAATCATTATCAGCAACAGTGTAAGTGTTAGGGACGGCGGAACGCACTAATAAATAAATAATAAACGTCACACAAGTGCGGTAAGCAATCTCTGTTTGCTCACAGAGATATCAGCAGAGGTAAACACAAAAAGGCTGAGCCTGTTAGTGTCACAGGCCTCAGGTAAATGCACACATGGTATCTGGTCATAGGAGAAGGAACCAAGACAGAGGAGCTGCGTCCGTCTAGACCTACCATGCATGCGGCGTCGCTACTGCGGACGCCAAAGAGGGCTGCAACTGCAGCGCCGTGTAGAACACTGCCGCTAGTCGACAAAGCAAGGAAGCAGGCGCAATGTCGGATGCTAGCACTGTGGATGACGCTGTAGTGGCTTGAGGCTTGCCACGTGCTGGCGCTTACTCTAATCTAAGTCCCTGTACACATTCGTAATATCAGAGGGAGGGGATCTTAATGAGTCATTCGCAGGTTCATACATCCATCATCATTCACACAGTAGCAACAAGAGATTATACTAGCGCATGGCCGAAAGGTCATGTGCGCTTTTTATAGCCGGGACCTTACGGAAGCTTCCAGAACTCCGAGATGGACCAATGAGATCTGGAGCAGGACCTGGGCACATGACTCCCGATCTCCAATGGGAGATCATCTCGTGAGCATGCCCAGTAGGAGAACAGAGGGACTTAGCCTCTGGAGCGATCTGCTGCAAAGCAATCTCCTCTGCGGTAGATAGACAGCAGGAGACCGCAGAATGTGAGGCTCTGTATTCCTGCAGAGCAGATGCACAAACCTGACGCCTAACATTACCCCCCCTTCAAGGGCCCCCTCCCCTCTTAGCCTTCCAATCCACCACCTTGTGCCCATCAGAGGCATAGGCCTCAGACTTGTCCGAAGGCAAGTCTGATGTCCCGGCGGGTGACATGGAAAACCGGGACATGTGGAAGGTATCAGAGGCAGCAAGATCACCAGGTTTAAGAAGGGACACGTGGGAGACAATGTGAGCGGAAAAATCACCAGGAGCAGAAGTAGAAGTGGAACGCCGCAATGTGTCGGCGGGCGTCATAACTCTCTGTTTAAGGAAGCTATTCCGAGCACAAGAGGCACATGCCCGAATATATTTTTTAGTGTCCCGAACCCTGTGCAGCCACCAATAAGACCCTGCCAGGAGTTTTGTGGTCTGCATGTAGCCACAGTCACCACCCGCTCTGGACGTGTGTGCCCACGTGAGAACTTTCAACCGAAGGTGAGGGGGAACAAAGGTGTTGCCCGGTGGCACAGAGTTTGGCCATTGCGGGGCCCTGTTATCCTGGGGAGCTGAGTGCTGTCAGTGGTAACCGCGAGTGGGACTTAGTGCCGGACTCGCCTCGAGGCTGGCGCGAGACACTTCCATGGGCTCTGGGAGTGAACACTCTGGCTCGGGTAATTCTGGAGGTTCAAAGAGGTTGGGAGCCGAAGTAACCTTCCGTCTATTTTGAGCACGCTCTAGCCTGCGCTCCGAAAAACAGAGATAAATGTGGGTGGCAATGGCAATCAGCTCCTCCAGACTTACTGGAACCTCTCTAGTAGACAGAGCATCCTTAACATGCTCCGCTAAACCTCTCCAAAACACAGGGATGAGGGCTTTATCAGACCACTCCAGCTCGGAAGCCAGTGTCCGAAAACGAACGTCATAATGGCTAACCGAGAGAGATCCCTGAGTTAATGCAAGTAGCTGAAGAGAGGTATCGTGCGTGACCCGTGGTCCCAGGAAGACCTGCTTGAAAAATGTTAAGAACTGAGCAGCGGTCCGAACCTCTGGGTCACCATGCTCCCATAGTGGCGTAGCCCACTCCAACGCCCTGCCCGACAGTAGGGAAACAATAAACCCCACCTTTACCCGTTCCGTAGGGAATCGCACAGCCAGTAACTTCAGCTGGATAGAGCACTGGCTCACGAAACCCCTACAGGAGGCACAATCGCCAGAAAATTTATTGGGCAATGGGAGGCTGGAAACTGTCGGCACAGGGGGGGACGTTGACATACGTGAAACTGCCTCTGCGATTGCCTATACAGCAGCTTCAGTAGACTTCCAGCTGAGATAGCAGTTTCAAGAGTAGCCAACCGGCCCACTAGCAGCCGAATGTACTGTAGGAGTTGCTGCCGATCTGCCATTATTAGTCAGACCCTGGCGCTAGTATAATGTTAGGGACGGCGGAACGCACTAATAAATAAATAATAATAAGTGTGTTCACCAACCTGGGTCCACTGTGCAGTAGGTGTTACACCGCTGCTAAGTAGTGACAGACGAGCAATATGGCGGAAATGCGCACGCGCGTTAAACATCACACAAGTGCGGTAAGCAATCTCTGTTTGCTCACAGAGATATCAGCAGAGGTAAACACAAAAAGGCTGAGCCTGTTAGTGTCACAGGTCTCAGGTATATGCACACACGGTATCTGGTCACAGGAGCAGGACCCAAGACAGAGGAGCTGCGTCCGTCTAGGCCTACCGTGCGTGCGGCATCACTACTGCGGACGCCAAAGAGGGCTGCAACTGCAGGGTGGCGTAAAACACTGCCGCTAGTCGACAAAGCAAGGAAGCAGGTGCAATGTTGGACGCTAGCACTGTGGATGATGCTGTAGTGGCTTGAGGCTTGCCACGCGCTGGCACTGACTTTAATCTAAGTCCTTGTACAGATTAGTAATATCAGAGGGAGAGGATCTTAATGAGTCATTCGCAGGTTCATACATCCATCATCATTCACACAGTAGCAACAAGAGACTATACTAGCTTTTTATAGCCGGGACCTTCCGGAAGCTTCCAGATCTCCGAGATGGACCAATGAGATCTGGAGCAGGACCTGGGCACATGACTCCTGATCTCCAATGGGAGATCGTCTCATGAGCATGCCCAGTAGGAGAACAGAGGGACTTTGTCTCTGGAGCGATCAGCTGCAAAGCAATCTCCTCTGCGATAGATAGACAGCAGGAGACCGTAGAATGTGAGGCTCTGGATTCTTGCAGAGCAGATGCAGAAACCTGACGCCTAACAGTAAGTGGCAGAAGCAATTTCTGTGAGTTGTTTCACACATTTTTTACACCAGCTAATGCACTAGAAGAACAGGGTACAGGTCTACAAGTCTGTGGCGGTTTTAATTTATGTGCTAAGTTTTCCATTTTTTCTTATTATCTAGAGCAGTAATGCTATTCATATCTCATATATTTCATATCTACATACTTTATCACTACAGAGTACAATTGTACTTGTTTGTTATGTTTAGAGATGGCTACCCTTAGTTTGCACCTTTGTACAACCAGTTTCCTGATTTGGAAGTGCCAGGCAGTCTTTTGTTATTTGTGTATTAGCTCTTTGACCGAGCACTCCACCCTCGAGCATATGGTGGTTTTAATTGCAGTAGGATCCTACCTACCCATAAATTAAGGCTTTAGCATTAGAGAGGTGTTCACACTAGATAGGTTCCCAGCAAACCAGAGATCTCCTTGTTGTTGGCTGCTGGGCATGCATGACTTGGACAAATTATGTGCTAAGTATGTCCATTTTTTCTTATTATTTAGAGCAGTAATGCTATTAATTTTTTATATATTTCATATTTACATGCTTTAGCACAACAGAGCGCAATTTTTTTTTGCACAGCACAAGTCTGACATTTTGTGAATAACTGGAGAGGATATTGCAGGAGTATCTTGATCTCAATATCAGTACCATCAGGGGAGGGTTTGGACCCTTTCACATTTTGATCTTCAAAAATGGAAGAGTGGCCTGAGCTCACCTGTCATGCCTTGGAGGTTGTGTCATGCCTGGCAGCCAGAGTTCTCTCAGAACGTTTCTTCAGTGCAGCTGATGGTTTCCTGACAGATAAGAGAATCCGTCTGTCCCCTGAAAGCATAGGCCACCTAACTTTCATCAACATGAACAAGTCCTGAATCTCAAATTACTTTTACACCCCAGTCGCAGACTGGGCAGACTAGGAGATGGTTTAGATTTTAATGTGCTGCATTGATCTACCATTCTTGAAGTCAGTGACTCCTTTCTTGTGACTTCTGTGTCTGCTTTTGCTACTGCTGCTGTTATTCCAATTTTTTTCAATGTGGAGACTCTAAGTTGAGTCTCCATCAGGTGGGTTGCTGGTAGTGGAAAGGGTGTCAGAGCCCCTTTATACTATTTCTACTCTTGGGAAATTGATGGCACTTTGTGATGTGTGACAATGATTTTTGGAAATGTGGAGACTTCTTCAAGTTGGATCTCCCTTATGTGTGTTGCCCCCTTTTTTTCTCTGTTTATTATGTGTGTTGCCTGTAGCTGTAGGGCCCTCAGACTGGTACAGCACTTACTTTCAGTCAACTACCTGTGTTACTATCCTTAAATGTTTCTAACAATAGTAGTCTATGAATCTGATATATGTGCCACCTGAGTGTGGCTGAGCAGAAAAGCAGATTGAGCTGTTGCTTACACAGGTCCCTCTCACGCCTTGTTTTAATTTAAACTTGAATTCAAAGCTCTAAATGCTGGTCCAGACCTTGATACCTCTTGCATGGCCCATTGATGGGTCAATTGATGCCACTATTCATTGTTTTTGCCCCTAATTTGAGCTGTTTTGGCAGCTCTTTGGCCCCCTGAAGATGCTGACTATTAGTTTGGGTTTTCCTCCTGTTGAATTAAATGGTTCAAGTAAGTTCAATGAACGGTTTGGCTAACATGCTTGGCGAACCTCGGGACGATCACCAAGCCAAATCGAATCATGAAAGGTTTTCTCAACCCTAGTTTTTTAGATTTAAGAAAGTTGAGAAAGGGTACAAGATCACTGGATACCAGGTATATATATAGCATAGTTTAAACATTAAAAATCTCTGTGTATATTTCCGTAGTATTTTTCCATAGTATTCTCATTTGGACAAGGAAAGACTAGAAGCAATGGGATGAAACAGAATGGGAGGAGACACAGATTAGATATTAGAAAAAACTTTTTGACAGTTAGAGTGATTAATGAGTGGAACAGGCTGCCACGAGAAGTGGTGAGTTCTCCTTCAATGGAAGTCTTCAAACAGAGGCTGGACAGACATCTGACTGGGATGATTTAGCGAATCCTGCTTTGAGCAGGGGGTTGGACCAGATGGCCCAGGAGGTCCCTTCCAACTCTACGATTCTATGATTCTAGTCCGACAAAGACACTCACAGCCTCAGTATGGATTAGACAAGAATCTAAAATGTAGAAAAAGGGTAATGTATTCGAAGCATACACCAGTATACACTGTTGGGGTATTTTTCAATCTTCATATATATTTCAGTCTCAGTAAGACAGTCCAGATTTTCCGCAAGAGGAAACGAGATGGATACAAGTACAGAAAGTCGAGTGATTGCAGAAATTTTGGAATTACTAATCATGGGAAAAACTCTTGGGAGAATTCTCAGAGGCGATGCTGACCCTCAATTACTTTGTCTGTGGAGACAGCAAAAACAGTTCTTGTGAAGAAAGGTTTGCTGTATCGCAGTACCGTGGATCCCATCACCGTTACTCATCTCCATCAAATTGTGATCACAGGGAGAGATGTAGACATTGTCCTCACTGTCTATCATGATCTGTCAGGTAACTTTGGAGTGCAAAAGACAGAAGCCACAGGCCGTAGGCGATTCTATTGGATTGGCATGAGAGGACACATTTAAAAATGTGGGCAGGAATGTCACACATCTGTGAGTAGGAAAACTGTGAAAGCTGATGATAAACCACCACTGCATCTCATTGTGAGTCGACGTCCATAACAAATGGAAGCCATTGATCATCTGAAGATAGAGCCCAGCAGGACAGGGCATAGCTACGTCTTAAACATCATCTATCAGTTCACCAAATTTGCATTGGCAGTCCCAGTGAAGGATTTAACAGCCCAGACTATACAGCCATGGAGCAGGGAGAGGTAAGTATTGCAAGTGCTGGGGACCTGAGCAAGCAGGGGGGGCCCACTCATGGGCGGCGGTACTGGCACAGGGCCCCTCATAGCATGCCGGTGTGTCTGACGGCGGGTGTGCACCCCCACCATCAGAGACACTTGATAGTACTATGAGGGACCCTGTGCCAGTGCCGTCGCCCAAGAGTGGGCCCACCCACCTGTCCAGGGCAACGGCACTAGCATGGGTGCGTGCGCCAGGTGGTGACCTCGGCCCTGGGGGGAGGCAGCCTAGTTAGGGAGATTGAAAAAATGGCATATGTTGATGTTGGACATTCAGCAGCTGAAAATGGAGCAATTGGAAAAGTCTGAGGAAGAGGAGGACAAAAGCGAGCCATTTTTCTGGCAACCTATGTGTCAGCAGTAGAGATGAGCGACTTTGCCTTTTTTCGGGTCGAGTCGGGTTTCATGAAACCCGACTTTCGCAAAAGTCGGGTCGAACGAAGTCGGACGATTTTTGTGAAGTCAAAGGCCGACTGAAACACGAAACTCAATGCAAGTCGATTGGGAAGCAAAGTCGGCAGGGAGTGGAGAACAGGAAACACACCTGCAGTGCCATTTTGAATGCCAAAAACATCAATTCTTATTACTGAAGCATTTCAACCTTAATTTACTTCATAATACTAATTACGCACTGAAAAATGGGGGCTATTTGGCTAAATTTTTGGGGGGATAGGGCTGGCTCCAGGTTTAGATGTGCCCTGGGCCAAAGAGCGCCCCTTTAACACATAGCACAACTCATGATGCTCCGATACGGCAGAGAAATAGCGGTATAGTAAAATGAAAAATACTTCACTTTTTACATCTCATGACTGATATCCTTTTTAAATTCTCCAATACCTCCAAAAACGGACAGTATATTACTCCATACAGTATTATGGCCACTGCATAGTGCGCTATACAGAGTAATGAGGCCCATATCCATACAGAATCATTGGTCCCATATAATGTTTGAAACAGTATATGATGAGCTCCACATAATGCTACAGTATATGTTGGTCCCCATGGATGAAGCTGCACTGTCTTATGGGCCCAAATAATGCTCCATATATAATGGGCCCCATTTCTAATGCTCTAGTGTATAATATGCCCTGTAAATGCTGCTCCAGTGTCTGATGTCCACCTTTGGAATGCTCCAGTGTATGGTGGGCCCCATATATCATTCTCCGGAGTATAGTGCTCCCCAAAAATTGCTGTCCCAACATTGAAAACAATTAAATAAGTTTCCTCAAATAAGTCTCCTCGATAGGGAATCCCTGTACTAGTCTGACGTGATGTCATTGCACTCTCTGATCAGAATATCACTGTCAGGAATCGTGGAAGACGTCATGGCGGTGGAGCAGGGAGAGGTAAGTATTTCAACTTTGCAAGTGCTGTGATCCTGAGCAAGCAGGGGGGGCCCACTCTTTGGCGACAGCACTGGCACAGGGCCCCTCATAGTACGGCGGTGTGTCTGACGGCGGGTGGGCGGAACCTGCACTTTCATCTGCATCTTCCTCTTTGTCACCGTGTAAGGTGGCACAGTATACGGGACGGGTAACCTGAGTTTCATCAGAGTCAGATTCTGGCTGTGTAGAGTGCGAGGGGAATGTAGTGGTCTGAGTCAATGTACCAGCAGAATCATCTAGCAGTGACTGGGCATCAGTGCACTTGTGGTGCCTCCAGGAGTACGGTCGCCACAGTGGCATTACCTTCTTCCTAGGGAGTGTTATGTCATGCTTGGGAGCAACGAAGGATCTCTCTAGCAGTTAAACCAACACACAACACATTTTCCACTCCAGGCCAGTAGGGAGACCTCTGAACCTGACTGCTGAGGAGCTGCTCTCTGTGGTCAGGAGGAGGTAAGTTAGGGCAGTCTGTGAAGGGAAGGGGAAGTGTGTGGACATGAGAAGGGGAGCTGGAGGATGAGCAGAGATAAGGCTCACTCCTAGTTGGAGCGTATGGTCCGGATTCCGGTCTCCGAGTTTGTAGGGACACTGACGTTCCTGCAGCCGAAACCGGAGGAAGTAGCAGTTGTAAATGCTCTGTACCCAACTATGGCTCGGAGCCCCCAGCAGCGACGTGTAGGAGCCAGAAGGAAAAGGCTACAGCTGCCTGCCATACGAGAAAGTTCCAAAAGAGAGTCAACAGGGGGAACTTCATTGAACTCAGCACTGCAAGTACCTCAGATAAGCGCTAGAACGGAGGTCACACTACCTATCTGCAGAGAGAGAATTCTAAATTGGCTTCCGGGCTGACCAACTCCTTCTCCATCTGTACTCTGGGTCCTGGACGGCACTTACCAAGTACAAGTAAAGGAACTGCACGACTGTGTCTGCCATCTTTGTCCTGCGCCTGGCACATGGCTCTGCTACATCCTGCACTGCACACCATCTACCAACTCTTTCATCTGCCCTGTGACTACGGCCCTACCTGTGCAGGGCTTCTGCATCTTAGCTGCACCACAACATCTGTCCTAGAGATGCGACACTGCAGCGCTGGTCAATCTAATCAGAAACCAGAGGTGGCGTCACGTATCATTCACCTATAAACATAATTCACACCTTTGCATGAATGCCCAGGGCCAGGGACCGGGTCACCACCACCGTGACACATCCCTGTGAGACACCGGCCCGGTACCGATTAACCCCACTGCCCTGGCTGGCCACCCACACTCCATGTCAGATTCATCTTGGACTGGGGAATTCATGATTTGACTTGATAACCCAGGCATGGTATGATAGAAAGAGCTACATGGAATAATGTGAAGTGTGGCCTGCTGTATCATTCACTTTGGGTGGGGGTGCAGGACACAAGGAAAGAGGTTCTTCCTGACCAGGAGCCAGCACTTGATGACTCAGTGCTTGCATTTTTTGAAGCTTCAGAAGAGGAGGGCAAAAATTGCTGGAGTCTGTTTCGGCAATGTAAGCCAAAACCAGTTCCTCATGCTCCGGCTTTAAAAGCGGTTAACCTACTCCCAGAAAAGGTAGCCTTCTAGGCGTTCCGGAGCCAGACCATGATGCAGGCTCAACACCACCTGCCTTAGCTGCTATTGTGCTTTTGCCACTACCAGCAGATGCACCACCACCATCAGCAGCAGCTGGCCCCCCCACGCCCACGTCCGCGGCCTCTTCCACCAATCTTCAAAATTTAGCACAAAATAGACACAAAATAACATCAGATATATGGCACTGTATCAGAAGCGTACAGCTCTATTCAGTGAAAGGATAATTGTCAATCTCCATATATATTCCATCAGTCACACAGAGACGCTCACAGGCTCAGTATGGATTAGACAAGAATATAAAAGTAGACAAAGTGTACAGTATCATCAGATAGCAGGTATATATAGCATAGTTTAAACATTAACAATGTACGTCTATATATCAGGAGTAGTGTTGAGCATTCCGATACCGCAAGTATCGGGTATCGGCCGATACTTGCTGTATCGGAATTCCGATACCGACTTCCGATATTTTTTCAATATCGGAATTCTGCATCGGAATCGGAAGTTCAGTTGATTGACGGCCTGACGTCATCATGATGCGCGGTGTGTGCGCATCATGATGCGCCGTCATTTCGGGCCTTCCGGGGGTCTCTGCCGGCCTGCCGGGGGGCTGTGCCGGCCTGCCGGGGGGCTGTGTGGACTGCCCGGGGTCTGTACCGGCCTGCCGGGGGGCTGTGCCGGCCTGCCGGTGGTCTGTGCACCCTGTGGGGGTCTGTACCGGCCTGCCGGGGGGCTGTGCCGGCCTGCCGGGGGGCTGTGCTGATGTCCGGGGGTCTGTGCAAGCATCGTCCGATGGGACTACAAGTCCCATCGGGCGATGCCTGCTACCATGACAGTGATTGACACATTAGCCAATGATGGGACAGTAGTAGTCCCATCATCCGGCTAATGTGTTAAATGTTAAAAAAAAAAAAAAAAAAAATACTACATACATACTACATGCATGCTACATACATACTACATGCATGCTACATACATACTACATATATACTACATACATACTACATACATGCTACATACATACTGCATGCTACATACATACTACATACATACTACATGCATGCTACATACATACTACATATATACTACATACATACTACATACATGCTACATACATACTGCATGCTACATACATACTACATACATACTACATGCATGCTACATACATACTACATACATACTACATACATACTACATACATGCTACATACATACTGCATGCTACATACATACTACATACATACTACATACATACTACATGCATGCTACATACATACTACATATATACTACATGCATGCTACATACATACTACATGCTACATACATACTACATATATACTACATACATGCTGCATGCTACATACATACTACATACATACTACATGCATGCTACATACATACTACATACATACTACATACATGCTACATACATACTGCATGCTACATACATACTACATACATACTACATACATACTACATGCATGCTACATACATACTACATATATACTACATGCATGCTACATACATACTACATGCTACATACATACTACATATATACTACATACATGCTGCATGCTACATACATACTACATACATACTACATGCATGCTACATACATACTACATGCATGCTACATACATACTACATGCATGCTACATGCATGCTACATACATACTACATGCTACATACATACCACATATATACTACATACATACAATACATTCATACAATACATACATAGACATACAGTACATATAACATAGAGTAACATACTTACCAATACTTGTCACATTGTTCCCCGAAGCCATTGTCTTTTCCGGGATAAATATTAACATAACAAACCACAAAAATACTCACCCACGATCCGAAGCAGTCCACGAGTGTGTCCCACGACGATCTTGGGTAGAGAACTGCAGCATCAGATGATGCTGCCATTCTCTACGGGCTGCAGGAATCCAATGACGGAAGGTAGGTATCCTTCCGCACTGTATTCCTCCGCCACTTAAAAAAAAAAAAGTCCCTAGTCTCACTTTATGCCATTGCTGTGTGGGAATTTCCCACACAGCAATGGCATAAAGTGAGACTAGGGACTTTTTTTTTTTTAAGTGGCGGAGGAATACAGTGCGGAAGGATACCTACCTTCCGTCATTGGATTCCTGCAGCCCGTAGAGAACGGCAGCATCATCTGATGCTGCAGTTCTCTACCCAAGATCGTCGTGGGACACACTCGTGGACTGCTTCGGATCGTGGGTGAGTATTTTTGTGGTTTGTTATGTTAATATTTATCCCGGAAAAGACAATGGCTTCGGGGAACAATGTGACAAGTATTGGTAAGTATGTTACTCTATGTTATATGTACTGTATGTCTATGTATGTATTGTATGAATGTATTGTATGTATGTAGTATATATGTGGTATGTATGTAGCATGTAGTATGTATGTAGCATGCATGTAGTATGTATGTAGCATGCATGTAGTATATATGTAGTATGTATGTAGCATGTAGTATGTAGCATGCATGTAGTATATATGTAGTATGTATGTAGCATGTAGTATGTATGTAGCATGCATGTAGTATATATGTAGTATGTATGTAGCATGTAGTATGTATGTAGCATGCATGTAGTATATATGTAGTATGTATGTAGCATGTAGTATGTATGTAGCATGTAGTATGTATGTAGCATGCATGTAGTATATATGTGGTATGTATGTAGCATGCATGTAGCATGCATGTAGTATGTATGTAGTATGTATGTAGTATATATGTAGTATGTATGTAGCATGTATGTAGCATGTATGTAGTATGTATGTAGTATATATGTAGTATGTATGTAGCATGTAGTATGTAGCATGCATGTAGTATATATGTAGTATGTAGCATGTAGTATGTATGTAGCATGCATGTAGTATATATGTGTTATGTATGTAGCATGTAGCATGCATGTAGCATGCATGTAGTATGTATGTAGTATATATGTGGTATGTATGTAGCATGCAGTATGTATGTAGCATGCATGTAGTATATATGTAGTATGTATGTTGCATGTAGTATTTATGTAGTATGAATGTAGCATGTATGTAGTATGTAGTATGAATGTAGCATGTATGTAGTATGCATGTTGTATGTATGTAGCATGTAATTTTTTTTTTTTTTTTTTTACATTTAACACATTAGCCGGATGATGGGACTACTACTGTCCCATCATTGGCTAATGTGTCAATCACTGTCATGGTAGCAGGCATCGCCCGATGGGACTTGTAGTCCCATCGGACGATGCCTGCACAGACCCCCGGAGCCTGCACAGACCACCGGCAGGCCGGCACAGCCCCCCGGCAGGCCGGCACAGCCCCCCAGAGCCTGCACAGCCCCCCGGCAGGCCGGCACAGCCCCCCGGCAGGCCGGCACAGCCCCCCGGAGCCTGCACAGACCACCGGCAGGCCGGCACAGACCACCGGAGCCTGCACAGACCCCCTGGCAGGCCGGCACAGCCCCCCGAAAGGCCCGTACAGACCCCAGAGAGGCTGTACAAGGGCAGGAAAGGGTTTTTCTTATTCCGATACCGGAAGTCCCATAGACTTGAATGGGACTTCCGGTATCGGAATCGGCGATACCGATACTTTTTTTAAAGATCGGCCGATACCATCCGATACGATACTTTGAAGTATCGGACGGTATCGCTCAACTCTAATCAGGAGTAGTGTTGAGCCACCCCGCTAGTGTTTTGGTTCGTCGCACAGGAGGCAAGTTCGTTGAATGTTCGTCGAACCACATTGAAAACAATGGCAGGAAAACACAAACACATGCAAACACATAGAAAACAATTACAAAACACCTTAAAAGGTGTCCCAAAGTCGAAAAAATGCTCAGAAGACAAAAATCAACATATGGAAAAGGGCAACTACATTTAGAAAAGAAGTGGAGGAGTAAAACGAGGAGGTGGAGGATGCACAGATATAGGCTTGTCATGCCCTTATGAAGTAAAGAAAGGCTGGAATAAAAATGTAAAATGCAAACCAAAAAAAAAAAATTCTGAAATCGAACACGATCATATACCGTCGAACTTCCCACGAATAAATTATGCCAACTGGCGATCGGGCGGCGTTATTCCCATGAACCTCCAAACAGTGTCCATGAAGGCAAAGTGTTTGCTTTCCTGTGGCAGTATGATTGCAAAGCTGAACCTTAAAGGAATGTCCAAAAGTGCACCACCAGGACTCCACATGGGAAACCACAACCATGCCACCTCAAGAAAAGATGCACACATTGAAAGTTTTGTCGATTCTGTGTGTGGTGTGGTATGTCCGTTTGTAGCTGTGCTAGCGATTTGTCAGCCTTATTCCGTTAACGAATGAGACTCCGGCATGCCCCCGCGGTACGCGTTAAGCTTACTAGAGGGATACGCGAGGCTCTGGCACGCGAGATCAAGCAATAACAGGTCTATCATGGCCTTACATGTCCGGGGCTGCATGCGTGCTACACTGAAAAGACCAGCTTTTGTCGCTTACATGTGCAGATAACCCGCTGAACACCGTTAGTGATGGAGAACTGTGATTCCAATTATTCCCCGTGAACGATGATTTCCCAGTAAGTGCAGGTCAACCGCAATTACGGAATTAAGCCTAACCGGCATTCCTGAAAAAATTACGTGTCCAAACCACAGGTGCTGTAGCTTGCTTAACAGCTCGGCAGCCATTCTCAGGCCCAGTATGGATTTGACAAGATTCTAGAAAGTTGATAAAGGGTACAGTTTCACCGGATAACACGTATATATGTAGCATAGTCTGCACTGTTATGAATGAGTCACCGGAGGAGGAAAAAGCAAAAATGCAAGCTAAATCCAGAAAACCGGAGAGGTTGGTAGCTAGCGGATTGCAGACCCCTGATCCTATTCACAACAACTAACGGTAGCCGTGGAGTGTTCCTACGGTGGTCCTAGACGCCTCTTCACAGCCGGAGAACTAAATAAGCCTAAAGAAAGAAAGGGGAAATCTAAACTGCCCCAGAGCAGACCCCAAAGCAATAGACAGCCCCCAACATGTATTGTCGGTGAAAACAGATGAAAACACAAACACAGACAGAAAGACAGGCAGAGCAAACGATGGGGCCCAACTAACTAGATAGGAAAGGACAGAAAAGATGCGGGCTGCAATCCGCAAAAACCCTACCAAAAATGTCCCAAAACGTCTTATAGAAAAAACGGCCCTGAAGTCACTAGACTTCAAAATCCCTATATCAGCACTCCGATATATTCTAAAGACAGAGCAAGAGATTTAACCGATCAGGGACAGAAATGGAAATTCAGCAGAGCCCCAGCCGGTGCTGGCAGAACAAAAAACTAAGCAAATCAGACAAAATCTCATGGAACAATAACAGAGCAAAACTTAGCTTTAGAAGACAGGAACTGAACTGGAGGCCAGAGCTCAGAGCAGAGAAATCACCAGCAACCCTACAGGGCGTCGGCTTGCCTTATATCCACTCAGAGATTCCGGATGTCCAACCGCAATCCACCTGTTCAGGTGACAGGTTTCTCCCATTCAAATCAGTTTCACCACCTCCTTTCAGCAGAGGGAGTTCATCGGACATCAAAGGTGAACGAGAAAATGAGCTCACAACACTACACATTTAAAACCTTTGTCTATATATCAGGAGGCAGGCTCAGACGGTCTCGGCCCAGTATGGATTAGACGTGATAGGACAAAGGTGAGAAAGGGTACTGTATCACTGGATAACAGGTATGTATACCATAGTTTACACATTAAAAACCTATGTCTATAGATCAGGAGGCAGGCTCAGACAGTCTCAGGCCCAGTATGGATTAGACGTGATTGGACAAAGGTGACAAAGGTTACTGTATCACTGGATAACAGGTATGTATAGCATAGTTTACACATTAAAAATATATGTCTATAGATCAGGAGGCAGACGTAGACGTTCTCAGGTCCAGTATGGATTTGACCAGATTGTACAAAGTTGTTCTCAGTATGGATTAGACAATAATCTAAAAAGTCGAAAAAAGGAAATGTATTTGAAGCGTACACCAGTATACACTTGTGGTGGTATTTTTTAATCTTCATATATATTTCTGTCTCAGTAAGACAGTCCAGACTCTCCACAATAGGAAATGAGATGCATACAATTACTGACATAAAGTCTAGTGATTGCAGAAATCTAGGAATTACTATTCACGGGAAAAACTTCCGTCACAATTCTCAGAGGCGATGCTGACCCTCAATTAATTAGTGTGTGGAGACAGCAAAAACCTTTCTTTGTGAAGAAAGTGTTGCTGTATCGCAGTACCATAGATTCCATTGCCGTTACTTATATCCATCCAATTTTGATCACAGGGAGAGATGTAAACATGGTGCTCATGACTGCCTATCATGATCTGTCACGTAACTTTGGAGTGCAAAACACAGAAGCCACAGGCTGTAGGTGATTCAATTGGATTGGCATGAGAGGGCACATTTAAAAATGTGCGCTGGAATGTCACACGTCTGTGGGCAGGAAAACTGTGAAAGCTGATGAGAAACCACCACTGCATCTCATTGTGAGTCGACGTCCATAAGAAATGGAAGCCATTGATCATCTGAAGCTAGAGCCCGGCCAGCGGGATAGGGCATAGCTATGTCTTAACCATCATCTTCTATCAGTTCACCAAATTTGTAGTGGCAGTCCCAGTGAAGGATTTGACAGCTCAGACTACACAGCGGAGGAGCAGGAAGAGGTAAACATTGCAAATACTGGGGCCCTGCGCAAGCAAGGGGGCATGTTGTGAGTTCATTTTCCCCTTCGTCACTGGGGGCTGGTGAACTCCCTATTCTGGTGAAGGAAGGTAGTAAGCCTGATTATCAGGCACCTGAGTCTAATGAGGATGACTGGCTGAGTGGAGTCACAGACTGGATATAAGGCTGCCGACGCCCTTCTGCCCTGCGGGTGATTTCTCTGTGGACTCCTAGGACTCCAGTCTGATTCCTGCTCCCTAAAGCTAAGTTTTCTGTTTTGGCTTTTAGCCTTTTTGTTTTGTTTTTTGTTTTCCTTGCTTCTCAGTATTCTGCCATCCCCTGCTGGGGTGAGCCGAATCTCCTTTTGCCTGTAGCTCTGTCTTCAGTATATTCCTGAGTGCTGACATAGCTTTTTGAAGCCTAGCATCTTCAGGGCCTTTTTCACTGTCAGTTTGTTGGCTCTTATTTTCATAGGTTTTTCACGGATTGCAGACAGTAGCCTTCCTGTCCTTTCCTATCAAGTTAGCTTGGGCCCCTCTTTGCTCAGTCTATCTTTCTGTCTGTGTTAGTATTTTCATCTTGCTTCACCGTCATTATATGTTGTGGGCTGCCTATTGCTTTAGGGTCTGCTCTGGGACAGTTTAGATTTCCCCTTTCTTTCTTTAGGCCTATTTAATTCTCCGGCTGTGATCGAGGGGTCTAGGGCATCGTAGGAACCCCCCACGGCTACTGCTAGTTGTGTTGATAGGTTCAGGGGTCTGCAATCCGATAGCTGCCAACTTCTCTGGTTTTCTGGACTTAGCTAGCATTTCTGTTTTTGCCTCCTACGGTGACTCAATCATAACAGAATCACCCGCCATACAGCAGATCCTAGGGTACTCAATAGCAGGAAAGAATTGTGTTAAGAAAAAAAAAAAAAAAAGGTGTGTGTATATTCTTTCCTCTATATCTCTGAGGCCGTAGGGGGAATTTTTTTTTTCTCTCAATGGAGATAAAGCAATTGTCTGATCATGTGGAGCAGCTCGCTGAGGAAGTGCGGGGAATTTCCACGTACCTTGCTCGTTCGCATGCTGTTGAACCAAAGATCCCTACACCTGATGTATTGTTTGGGGATCGATCTAAATTTTTGAGTTTCAAAAATAATTGTAAATTATTTTTTGCCTTGAAGCCTAACTCGTCAGGGAGCTCCGCGCAGCAGGTTAAAATTGTCATCTCTTTGCTGCGTGGCGATCCCCAGGATTGGGCGTTTTCTTTGAAACCAGATGATCCTATTCTGACTAATGTGAACGCATTCTTTCAAGCTTTGGGGTTGTTGTATGATGAACCTAATGCTATTGATCAGGCTGAAAAGACCCTGTTGGCATTATACCAGGGTCGAGATTCTGCAGAGTTGCACTGTCAAAAGTTCCGAAAGTGGGCGGTCCTTACTACCTGGAATGATAATGCCTTGGCTGCTCTCTTTCGGAAGGGTTTGTCAGAAGCCGTAAAAGATACTATGGTGGGATTTCCTGTTCCCTCTGGTCTGGACGATTCTATGTCATTAGCCATTCAGGTTGATTGGCGTTTACGTGAACGCAGGATTGCACGAGAGGTGTTGCCACCGGTTGAACAGACGTCTGAACCTATGCAATGTGATAGAGTATTGTCTAAGGCGCAACGTCAGGAGTTCAGAAGGCGTAATAAGCTGTGTTTTTTCTGTGGAGCTGCCTCGCATATAATTTCTGTTTGTCCTAAACGAGAGAAACGCTTTGCACACACGTTTTCTGTTGGTGGTGTTCAACCTAAGTTTCTTCTGTCAATTACTCTGATCTGCTCCCTGTCCACATTTTCCACCAAGGCTTTTGTGGATTCGGGAGCAGCGCTAAACCTAATGGACTTGGATTTTGCTAAACGTTGTGGATTTCCGATGACACCTCTGCAGACGCCTATCCCTTTGAGGGGGATTGATGCTACTCCTTTGGCTAAAAATAAACCTCAGTTTTGGACCCAGGTGGTCATGCGGGTCGCCCCAGACCATCAAGAAAGTTGCAGATTTTTGGTATTGCATGGTCTACATGATGCCGTTGTTCTGGGGTTTCCCTGGTTGCAAATTCATAATCCAGTTTTGGATTGGAAATCTGTGTCTGTGGTGAGTTGGGGTTGTCGGTGTGCCTTTAGTGAGGCTCCGTTTTTTTCCACCTCTCCTCAGTCGCATGATGTTCCTGACTATTTGCCGGACTTTTATGATGTATTTAGTGAGAATGAGTATGTCATAGGAGTTATGACTGTGCAATTGAACTAAGCCCGGGGTGTAAATTTCCCAAGGGTCGGCTCTTCAATTTATCTGTACCCGAGCACGAGGCTATGCGGTCCTATATTAAGGAGGCGTTGGAGAAGGGTCATATTAGACCATCCTCTTCACCCTTAGGTGCTGGGGTTTTTTTTGTGGCCAAAAAGGATGGTTCTTTAAGGCCTTGTATTGATTATCATGCCCTCAATAAAATTACTATTAAATATCAGTATCCGTTACCCCTGATTTCGGATCTATTCTCTAGAGTTAGAGGTGCTTGCTGGTTTACCAAGCTTGACCTCAGGGGGGCGTATAATCTTATTCGCATTAAGCAGGGGGATGAATGGAAGACGGCGTTTAATACTCCGGAGGGACATTTTGAGTACCTGGTGATGCCTTTTGGGCTCACTAATGCCCCTTCTGTCTTCCAGTGCTTCATGAACGATATTTTCTGAGACTTTGTCGATAAATTTTTTATTATTTACCTGGATGATGTTTTGATCTTCTCCAAGGATTGGGATTCTCATGTGGAACATATTCGGACTGTGTTACGGATCTTGAGGGAGAATTCCCTGTATGTCAAAGGATCGAAATGCCTTTTTGGAGTACAGAGGATTTCATTTTTGGGATTTATTTTGTCTCCGTCAACTATTGAAATGGACCCGGCCAAGGTACAGGCCATTTATGATTGGGTTCAGCCCACTTCTTTGCAGGCCCTCCAGAAGTTTTTGGGTTTTGCTAATTTTTATCGGAAATTTATAGCAAAATTTTCTAGTATTGCCAAGCCATTGACTGATCTGACTAAGAAGGGTGCTGATGTGTTGAATTGGTCTCCTGAGGCTGTTGCTACCTTTCAGGAGCTGAAGCGAAGATTTACCTCCGCCCCGGTTTTGCAGCAACCTGATGTCTCACTCCCGCTCCCGGTAGAGGTGGATGCTTCTGAGATTTGTGCAGGAGCTGTTTTGTCCCAAAAGGATCCTGTAACATCTAAAATGAATCCCTGTGCTTTCTTTTCCTAAAAGTTCTCTCCATCTGAACGTAACTATGATGTGGGGAATCGGGAACTGTTGGCCATGAAATGGGCATTTGAGGAGTGGAGACATTGGTTGGAGGGAGCTAAACATCAAGTTGTGGTCCTCACTGACCACAAGAATTTGATTTACCTAGTCGGCTAAACGCTTGAACCCTAGACAGGCTAGGTGGGCCTTGTTTTTTACACGTTTTGATTTTGTGATCTCTTTTCTTCCTGGAACTAAGAATGTCAAGGCAGACGCCCTCTCTAGGAGTTTCTTTGCTGATTCTCCTGTGGTGACCAAGCCTGCTACCATCTTAGGCGAAGGGGTAGTTCTTTCTGCCATCTCGCCCGATTTGAGACTTGCTCTGCAAGAGTTCCAGGAGGACAAACCTGAGCGTTGTCCCAGTGGAAAGTTGTATGTTCCTGACCAGTGGAAGAAGAGAGTGATGATGTCTGAAGTTCATTGCTCTGTTCCTTGTTCTCGCTCTAGTGGGTTGTTGATGCCTTTGCCGGTCCCCAGGAGGCCATGGACCCATATTTCAATGGATTTAATCTCTGATATGCCGGTCGCTCAAAGAATGACTGTTATTTGGGTGATTTGTGATAGGTTCTCTAAGATGGTTCATCTTGTACCACTCCCTAAGTTGCCATCTTCCTCTGAGTTGGTGCCCCTGTTTTTGCAACAGGTGGTTCGCTTACACGGGATTCCTGAGAACATTGTATCTGACAGAGGAGTTCAGTTTGTGTCTAGATTTTGGAGGACTTTCTGTTCCAAGCTGGGAATTCAGTTGTCCTTCTCCTCTGCTTTTCACCCTCAGACCAATGGGCAGACAGAGAGAACAAACCAGACCTTGGAGTCGTATTTGAGATGTTTTATTTCCACTGATCAGGATGATTGGGTTTCATTTTTGCCCTTGGCCGAATTTGCCTTAAATAATAGAGCTAGTTCTGCCACTTTGATGTCACCTTTTTTTTGTAACTTTGGGTTTCATCCTCGATTTTCTTCAGGGCAGGTGGAGCCTTCTGCCTGCCCAGGTGTTGACACTGTGGTGGAGAGAATGCACCAGATCTGGGACCAAGTGGTGGATAAGTTAACTCTCTCCCAGGAAAAGGCCCAGTGGTTTTCCAATCGACATAGGACCATTGGTCCCCAGTTTAAGATTGGTGATATGCTGTGGTTATCATCAAAAAATATTGCTATGAAGGTGGCTTCTCCTAAGTTTAAGCCTAGATTTATTTGACCTTACAAGATTTTGGAGATTATTAAACCGGTCTCTTTTCGTTTGGCTCTTCCTGTCACATTTAAAATCCATAATGTGTTCCATAAGTCCTTGTTGAAGAGGTTTGTTGAACCAGTGGTTCCTGGGGTGGCACCTCCAGACCCTGTATTGGTTGAAGGTAACATGGAATATGAGGTAGAGAAAATACTGGATTCCCGTCTGGCTAGACGGAGACTCCAGTATTTGGTTAAGTGGAAGGGTTATGGTCAGGAGGATAATTCCTGGGTCTCTGCCTCTGATATTCATGCCAAAAGATTGGTGCGTGCATTTCATCTGGCTCACCCTGATCGCCCTGGTGGCGTGGTTGAGGGTTCGGTGACCCCTCCTCAAGGGGGAGGTACTGTTGTGAGTTCATTTTCCCCTTCGTCACTGGGGGCTGGTGAACTCCCTATTCTGGTGAAGGAAGGTAGTAAGCCTGATTATCAGGCACCTGAATCTAATGAGGATGACTGGCTGAGTGGAGTCACAGACTGGATATAAGGCTGCTGACGCCCTTCTGCCCTGTGGGTGATTTCTCTGTGGACTCCTAGGACTACAGTCTGATTCCTGCTCCCTAAAGCTAAGTTTTCTGTTTTGGCTTTTAGCCTTTTTGTTTTGTTTTTTGTTTTCCTTGCTTTTCAGTATTCTGCCATCCCCTGCTGGGGTTAGCCGAATCTCCTTTTGCCTGTAGCTCTGTCTTCAGTATATTCCTGAGTGCTGACATAGCTTTTTGAAGCCTAGCGTCTTCAGGGTCTTTTTCACTGTCAGTTTGTTGGCTCTTATTTTCATAGGGTTTTTCACGGATTGCAGACAGTAGCCTTCCTGTCCTTTCCTATCAAGTTAGCTTGGGCCCCTCTTTGCTCAGTCTATCTTTCTGTCTGTGTTAGTATTTTCATCTTGCTTCACCGTCATTATATGTTGGGGGCTGCCTATTGCTTTAGGGTCTGCTCTGGGACAGTTTAGATTTCCCCTTTCTTTCTTTAGGCCTATTTAATTCTCCGGCTGTGATCGAGGGGTCTAGGGCATCGTAGGAACCCCCCACGGCTACTGCTAGTTGTGTTGATAGGTTCAGGGGTCTGCAATCCGATAGCTGCCAACTTCTCTGGTTTTCTGGACTTAGCTAGCATTTCTGTTTTTGCCTCCTACGGTGACTCAATCATAACAGGGGCCCACTCGTGAGCATCGGTACTGGCACTGGGCCCCTCATAGTACGGCAGTGTGTCTGCAAAATGGCATATGTTGATGTGGGACATTCACCTGCTGCTAAAGGTGAAATTGGTCATATCCCAGGAAGAGGAGGACCAAAGAAAGCCATTTTTCTGGCAACCTATGTGTCATCAGGGTAAGGTGTGACAAAATCCTTGGAAACCCATGCATGGTTCATTTTAATGAAGGTTAGATCATCCACATTTTGGGTAGAGAGACGGGTCCTTTTTTCTGTCAGGATTGATCCAGCAGCAGTGAAGACTCTTTCCGATAGCACACTTGCAGCTGGGCAAGTGAGCTCCTGTTAGGCATATTGTGCCAATTCAGGCCAGATGTCCAGATTAGAGGCCCAAAAGTCAAATGGGAATGACCTGTGAGGGAGAGCATCGATCGATATAAGACAAGAAGTAGTTTGTAACCATAGTTGACAAGTGCTGTCTCCTGTCACTTTCAATCGATGCAGTATTACCAGTCGTGTGAGCGGGACTTGAAAAATCAGTCCACAACATGGTCATGAGACCCCTGTGTCCAACGCCACTTCGGCTGTGTGCACCACGAACACCTCTTCCATGTTGTCCCCTACGGCTCGTGGGAGAACCATGACCGCCTCTGTGTGCTGGGAATGACTCAAACAACCGGTTTACCAGAGTTGCTTGTTTGTTAGCCAATGTTAGGTCAAGCTTCTCCTGTGGCATGATGTTTTGGAATTTGCCTTTATAGCGTGGATCCAGGATGCTGGCCAACCAGTAGTTGTCATCGTTCATCATTTTGGTAATGCGGGGGTCCCTTTTTAGGATCTGCAAGGCATAATCACACATGTGGGGCAATGTTCCAGGTGTCAATGATGCACTGCGAGTGCAGGGTGGAGGAGCACTTTCTGGCAAATCAACATCCCTCCAGTCACGCACAAACCCTGTACCTGACCTTGCCACGCCAACATTTTCTCTTGCCCCCTGAGAAGCATCCTCCTCCCCTAAATAATCATTCCCATCATCCTCCTCTTCCTCTTCTTCCTCCACCTCGTCCAGGAGTGTTCCCTGAACAGACAATGGCTGACTGTTATCAAGGCTTCCCTCCTCCTCTTCCTCCTCAGCTGCAGACGCCTGCTCATTAATGTGCGTCAAAGTTTGCATGAGCAGTTGCATAAATGGGATGCTCATGCTTATGATGGCGTCGTCTGCGCTTACCAGCTGTGTGCATTCATCAAAACACTGAAGGACTTTACAGAGGTCTTTCAGCTTCGACCACTACACACCAGACAACTCCATGTCCGCCCTCAAACTGCCTGCCCGTGTATCCGCCCACAAATGCATCACAGCCTCTGAACCATGTGCAGATGAAGTTCCACCTTGTTGCAACGTCGATATTTAGGCGGTGCTTGGGATGGTGGAGCAATCGCTGCCGCTTCTGCGTACGACTGGAGTGTACGGGCAACCGGCAGATGTGCGAGCACAGTCTTCGCACCTTATGGAGCAGGGCTGTTAACTCCGGATAATTATTGAGGAAGCACTGCACCACCAGGTTCAAGGTGTGAGCCAGGCAAGGTATGTGTCTGAGTTTTTAAAGGGCTATGGCTGCCACAAAATTCCAGCCGTTATCACTAACTACCTTGCCTGCCTCAAGATGTAGACTGCCCAGCCATGACTCAGTTTGTCGCTGCAAGTAGTCGGCCAGTACCTCCGCGGTGTGTCTGTTGTCACCCAAACACTTCATCTTCAACACAGCCTGCTGACACTTACCACTAGCTGTTCGATAGTGGGACATCTCGTGTGCAACACTGGCAGCTGCGGATGGAGTGCTCGTGTGACTGCGCTCTGTGGACGAGCTTTCACTTCTGGAGGAGGAGGAAGGTCGAACGCCTAGAGCCAACTGTTTCCTATACCTTGGGCTAGGCAGCACTGTCCCACCGCCGCTGTCCCCTGTGGATCCTTCATCCACCACATTAACCCAGTGCGCAGTGATGGACACGTAACGGCCCCGGCCATGCCTACTTGATCATGCATCTGTTGTGAGGTGCACCTTTCCACTCACTGATTGCTTCAGTGCATGGACAATGCGGTCTTTCACATGAAGGTGAAGGGCTGGGATGGCTTTGCGAGAAATGAAGTGCCGACTGGGTAGGTCATAGCGTGGTACTGCGTAGGCCATGAGCTCACAGAAAGCTTCGCTTTCAACCAACCGGTAGGGCATCATCTGTAATGAGATTAGCTTGGCAATGTGGGCGTTCAAACACTGTGTACGCGGATGAGAGGATGAGTACTTTCTTGTCCTACTGAGTGTCTCTGGTAGGTTGAGCTGGACTTGAGAGCTGCATATGGTGGAACTAGCGGTGGACATGGTGGACTGAGAGAGTGTTGGTGATGGTGATGGTGTTGGTGGTCTTGCTGATGGCCTAGATTCAGTCTTTCGTAGCAATAACATTGTGATTCCCTGACTGCTTTGGCCTTGCGACGACACCTCAACATTTGCTGGTGATGGTGTGCTAACCGGTGGGCTTACAGTGGGAGAAGCGATGTAGCGTTGCTGACTACCTTCATTCGGAGCAGGTGCACATGTGGAACGTGAGGTTTGGTAGTCCGTCCACGCTTGCAAGTGCATGGTGGTTAAATGTCTAAGCATGCAACTAGTATTCAAATTTCTCAGATTTTTCCCTCGGCTAAAGGTCTTTATGCACTTCTTACAGATAACCTTTGCCTGATCATTAGGATTTTGTTCAAAACAGTGCCACACTGCCCTCTTCCTACTATGGAAGACATTTTGAGGCCTTGCACGCTGTGCTAATTTGACCGTCTGGCCAAGCTGTCCTGCAGCTCTTTGGGTTTTTGTAAACCGATATTGTACTGCTACGGGCCTATCAGATAACAGCTGTTGCGATGTCGATGCCTGCTGCGGATCCTCCTCCTCCTCCTCTTCTGAGCTATTGGCAGCGCAGTGCATTTATTCTTTGAAACTTCAAAAGAGGAGGCGATAGAGCTGGAGGCTGTGTCAGCAATGTAAGCCAAAACTTGTTCCTGAAGCTCCGGCTTTAAAAGTGGTTTACCTACTCCCAGAAAAGGGAGCCTTCGAGGCCTTGTGGAGCCAGGCTCAAAACCTTCTACCTTAGGTGCTATTGTGCTTTTGCCATTGCCTGCAGATGCACCACCACCCCCACCACCATCAGTACCAGCTGGCAACCCCCGCCCACTTCCACGGCCTCTTCCACCATACTTCCTCATTTTTGGTAAAATGTACCCAAAATACCACCAGCTATATGGTACTCTAAAACAAGGTACAAGGTGTACATATTTGTTATGAATGAGTCACCGTAGGAGGCAAAAACAGAAATACTAGCTAAGTCCAGAAAACCAGAGAAGTTGGCAGCTTTCGGATTGCAGACCCCTGAACCTATCAACAATAACTAGCAGTAGCCGTGGGGGGTTCCTACGGTGCCCTAGACCCCTCGATCACAGCCGGAGAACTACGTAGCCTAAAGACAGAAAGGGAAATCTAAACTGCCCCAGAGCAGACCCCAAAGCAATAGGCAGCCCCCAACATATAATGACGGTGAAGCAAGATGGAAAAACACTCACACAGATAGAAAGATAGGCTGAGCAAATGATGGGGCCCAAGCTAACTAGATAGGACTGGATAGAAAAGCTGCTGTCTGTAATCCGCCAAAACCCTATCAAAACAAGAGCCAACAGCTGATAGGGAAAAAAGACCTGAAGACGCTAGGCTTCAAAAAGACTATATCAGTATTCAGGTATTTTCTGAAGATAGAGCAAAAAGGAATTCAGCTCACCCCAGCAGAGAATGGCAGAAATCAAGGAAAACAATGCAAAACAAAACCAAAACACAAATGAAAAAAGTAGAGCAGAAAACTTAGCTTTTGAGGAGCAGGAATCAGACTGGTCTCCTAGAATCCCTCAGAGAGATCACCAGCAAGGCAGAAGGGCGTCGGCTGCCTTATATCCAGTCAGTAATTCCCGTCACCCAGTCATCATCATCCTGCCCAGGTGCTTGGTAATCAGCCTCACTACCTTCCTTCACCAGAAGAGGGAGTTCATCAGACCTCAATGGTGAAGGGGAAAATTAACTCACAACAGTACCTCCCCCTTGAGGAGGAGTCACCGAACCCTCATTCACGCCACCAGGGCAATCAGGGTGAGCCCGATGAAAGGCACGCACCAATCTTTTGGCATGAATATCAGAGGCAGAGACCCAGGAATTATCCTCCTGACCATAACCCTTCCACTTAACCAAATACTGGAGTCTCCGTCTAGCCAGACGGGAATCCAGTATCTTCTCTACCTCATATTCCATGTTACCTTCAACCAATACAGGGTCCGGAGGTGCCACCCCAGGAATTACTGGTTCAACAAACCTCTTCAACAAGGACTTATGAAACGCATTATGGATTTTAAATGTAACAGGAAGAGCCAAACGAAAAGAGACCGGATTAATAATCTCCAAAATCTTGTAAGGTCCAATAAATCTAGGCTTAAACTTAGGAGAAGCCACCTTCATAGCAATATTTTTTGATGATAACCACACCATATCTCCAACCTTAAACTGGGGACCAATGGTCCTATGTCGGTTGGAAAACCGCTGGGCCTTTTCCTGGGAGAGAGATAACTTATCCACCACTTGGTCCCAGATCTGGTGCATTCTCTCCACCACAGTGTCAACACCTGGGCAGGCAGAAGGCTCCACCTGCCCTGAAGAAAATCGAGGATGAAACCCAAAGTTACAAAGAAAAGGTGACATCAAAGTGGCAGAACTAGCTCTATTATTTAAGGCAAATTCGGCCAAGGGCAAAAATGAAACCCAATCATCCTGATCAGCGGAAATAAAACATCTCAAATACGACTCCAAGGTCTGGTTTGTTCTCTCCGTCTGCCCATTGGTCTGAGGGTGAAAAGCAGAGGAGAAGGACAACTGAATTCCCAGCTTGGAACAGAAAGTCCTCCAAAATCTAGACACAAACTGAACTCCTCTGTCAGATACAATGTTCTCAGGAATCCCGTGTAAGCGAACCACCTGTTGCAAAAACAGGGGCACCAACTCAGAGGAAGATGGCAACTTAGGGAGTGGTACTAGATGAACCATCTTAGAGAATCTATCACAAATCACCCAAATGACAGTCATTCTCTGAGAGACAGGCATGTCAGAGATGAAATCCATTGAAATATGGGTCCATGGCCTCCTGGGAACCGGCAAAGGCATCAACAACCCACTAGAGCGAGAACAAGGTTTAGACCGGGAGCAAGTCCCACAGGACTGCACAAAATTCCTGACATCACGAGACAAGGCGGGCCACCAAAAAGAGCGACTCACCAGATCTCTAGTACCAAAAATACCTGGATGACCAGCCAATGCAGAGCAATGAACTTCAGACATCACTCTCTTCTTCCACTGGTCAGGAACATACACCTTTCCACTGGGACAATGCTCAGGTTTGTCCTCCTGAAACTCTTCCAGAGCACGTCTCAAATCGGGCGAGATGGCAGAAAGAACTACCCTTTCGCCTAAGATGGCAGCAGGCTTGGTCACCACAGGAGAATCAGCAAAGAAGCTCCTAGAGAGAGCGTCAGCCTTGACATTCTTGGTGCCAGGAAGAAAAGAGACCACAAAATCAAAACGTGTAAAAAACAAGACCCACCTAGTCTGTCTAGGGTTCAAGCATTTGGCCGACTCCAGGTAAATCAAATTCTTGCGGTCAGTGAGGACCATATCTTGATGTTTAGCTCCCTCCAACCAATATCTCCACTCCTCAAATGCCCATTTCATGGCTAACAGTTCCCGATTCCCCACATCATAGTTACGTTCAGATGGAGAGAACTTTCGGGAAAAGAAAGCACAGGGATTCATTTTAGATGCTACAGGATCCTTTTGGAACAAAACAGCTCTTGCACCAATCTCAGAGCGTCCACCTCTACCTGGAACGGGAGTGAGACATCAGGTTGCGCAAAATCGGGACAGAAGTGAATCTTCGCTTCAGCTCCTGAAAGGAAGAAACAGCCTCCGGAGGCCAATTCAACACATCAGCACCCTTCTTAGTCAGATCAGTCAATGGCTTGGCAATACTAGAAAATTTTGCTATAAATTTCCGATAAAAATTAGCAAAACCCAAAAACTTCTGGAGGGCCTTCAAAGAAGTGGGCTGAACCCAATCATAAATGGCCTGTACCTTGGCCGGGTCCATTTCAATAGTTGACGGAGACAAAATAAATCCCAAAAAATAAATCCTCTGTACCCCAAAAAGGCATTTCGATCCCTTGACATACAGGGAATTCTCCCTCAAGATCCGGAACACAGTCCGAACATGTTCCACATGAGAATCTCAATCCTTGGAGAAGATCAAAATATCATCCAGATAGATAATCAAAAATTTATCCACAAAGTCTCGGAAAATATCGTTCATGAAGCACTGGAAGACAGAAGGGGCATTAGTGAGCCCAAAAGGCATCACCAGGTACTCAAAATGTCCCTCCGGAGTATTAAACGCCGTCTTCCATTCATCCCCATGCTTAATGCGGATAAGATTATACGCCCCCCTGAGGTCAAGCTTGGTAAACCAGCAAGCACCTTTAACTCTGGAGAATAGATCAGAAATCAGGGGTAACGGATACTGATATTTAACAGTAATGTTATTGAGGGCACGATAATCAATAGAAGGCCTTAATGAACCATCCTTTTTGGCCACGAAAAAAACCCCAGCACCTAAGGGTGAAGAGGATGGTCTAATATGACCCTTCTCCAACGCCTCCTTAATATAGGATCGCATAGCCTCGTGCTCAGGTACAGATAAATTGAAGAGCAGACCCTTGGGAAATTTACAGCCCGGGCTCAGTTCAAATGCACAGTCATAACTCCTATGAGGAGGCAAAGACGCAGACTCATTCTCACTAAATACATCATAAATATCCGCCAAATAGTCAGGAACATCATGTGACTGAGGAGAGGTGGAAAAAACCGGAGCCTCACTAAGGGCACACCGACAACCCCAACTCACCACAGACACAGATTTCCAATCCAAAACTGGATTATGAATTTGCAACCAGGGAAACCCCAGAACAATGGTATCATGCAAATTATGCAACACCAAAAATCTGCAATTTTCTTGATGGTCTGCGGAGACCCGCATTACCACCTGGGTCCAAAACTGAGGTCTATTTTTCGCCAAAGGAGTAGCATCAATCCCCCTCAAAGGGATAGGCGTCCGCAGAGGTGTCATAGGAAATCCACAACGTTTAGCAAAATCCAAGTCCATTAGGTTCAGGGCTGCTCCCGAATCCACAAAAGCCTTGGCGGAAAATGTGGACAGGGAGCAGATTAGAGTAATTGCTAGAAGAAACTTAGGTTGAACACCACCCACAGAAAACGTGTGTGCAAAACGATTCTCTCGTTTAGGACAGACAGAAATAGTATGCAAGGCATCTCCACAAAAAAAACACAGCTTATTACGCCTTCTGAACTCCTGACGTTGCTCCCTGGACAAAACTCTATCACATTGCATAGGTTCAGACATTTGTTCAACAGGTGGCAACACCTCTCGTGCAGTCCTGCGTTCACGTAAATGCCGATCAACCTGAATGGCTAATGACATAGAATCGTCAAGACCAGAGGGAACAGGAAATCCCACCATAGTATATTTTACGGCTTCTGACAAACCCTTCCGAAAGAGAGCTGCCAAGGCATTATCATTCCAGGTAGTAAGGACCGCCCACTTTCGGAATTTTTGACAGTACAATTCTGCAGAATCTCGACCCTGGCTCAATGCCAACAGGGTCTTTTCAGCCTGATCAATAGCATTAGGTTCGTCATACAACAACACCAAGACTTGAAAAAATGCATTCACATTAGTCAGAATAGGATCATCTGGTTTCAAAGAAAACGCCCAATCCTGGGGATCGCCACGCAGCAAAGAGATGACAATTTTAACCTGCTGTGCAGAGCTCCCTGACGAGTTAGGCTTCAAGGCAAAAAATAATTTACAATTATTTTTGAATTTCAAAAATTTAGACCGATCCCCAAAAAACACATCAGTAGTAGGGATCTTTGGTTCAGCAGCATGTGAATGAGCAAGGTAGGCGGAAGTTCCCCGCACTTCTGCAGCAAGCTGCTCCACACGATTAGACAATTGCTTTATCTCCATTGAGAGAAACAAAAATTCCTCCTACGGCCTCAGAGATATAGAGGAAAAAATATACACACTTTTTTTTTTTTTTTTTTACAATTCTTTCCTGCTATTGAGTACCCTAGGATCTGCGGTATGGCTGGTGATTCTGTTATGAATGAGTCACCGTAGGAGGCATAAACAGAAATACTAGCTAAGTCCAGAAAATCAGAGAAACTGGAAGCTATCGGATTGCAGACCCCTGAACCTATCAACAACAACTAGCAGTAGCCGTGGGGGGTTCCTACGGTGCCCTAGACCCCTCGATCACAGCCGGAGAACTAAGTAGCCTAAAGACAGAAAGGGAAATCTAAACTGCCCCAGAGCAGACCCCAAAGCGATAGGCAGCCCCCAACATATAATGACGGTGAAGCAAGATGAAAAAACACTCACACAGATAGAAAGATAGGCTGAGCAAATGATGGGGCCCAAGCTAACTAGGTAGGACAGGATAGAAAAGCTGCTGTCTGTAATCCGCCAAAACCCTATCAAAATAAGAGCCAACAGCTGATAGGGAAAAAAGCCCTGAAGACGCTAGCCTTCAAAAAGACTATATTAGTACTCAGGTATTTTCTGAAGACAGAGCAAAAATGAATTCAGCTCACCCTAGCAGGGAATGGCAGAAATTAAGGAAAACAATGCAAAACAAAACCAAAACACAAATGAAAAAAGTAGAGCAGAAAACTTAGCTTTTGAGGAGCAGGAATCAGACTGGTCTCCTAGAATCCCTCAGAGAGACCACCAGCAAGGCAGAAGGGCGTCGGCTGCCTTATATCCAGTCAGTAATTCCCGTCACCCAGTCATCATCATCCTGCCCAGGTGCTTGGTAATCAGCCTCACTACCTTCCTTCACCAGAAGAGGAAGTTCATCAGACCTCAATGGTGAAGGGGAAAATGAACTCACAACTAGTGTTGAGCATTCCGATACCGCAAGTATCGGGTATCGGCCGATACTTGCTGTATCGGAATTCCGATACCGACTTCCGATATTTTTTCAATATCGGAATTCGGCATCGGAATCGGAAGTTCAGTTGATTGACGGCCTGACGTCATCATGATGCGTGGTGTGTGCGCATCATGATGCGCCGTCATTTCGGGCCTTCCGGGGGTCTCTGCCGGCCTGCCGGGGGGCTGTGCCGGCCTGCCGGGGGGCTGTGTGGACTGCCGGGGTCTGTACCGGCCTGCCGGGGGGCTGTGCCGGCCTGCCGGTGGTCTGTGCACCCTGTGGGGGTCTGTACCGGCCTGCCGGGGGGCTGTGCCGGCCTGCCGGGGGGCTGTGCTGATGTCCGGGGGTCTGTGCAAGCATCGTCCGATGGGACTACAAGTCCCATCGGGCGATGCCTGCTACCATGACAGTGATTGACACATTAGCCAATGATGGGACAGTAGTAGTCCCATCATCCGGCTAATGTGTTAAATGTTAAAAAAAAAAAAAAAAAAAAAATACTACATACATACTACATGCATGCTACATACATACTACATGCATGCTACATACATACTACATATATACTACATACATACTACATACATGCTACATACATACTGCATGCTACATACATACTACATACATACTACATGCATGCTACATACATACTACATACATACTACATACATACTACATACATGCTACATACATACTGCATGCTACATACATACTACATACATACTACATACATACTACATGCATGCTACATACATACTACATATATACTACATGCATGCTACATACATACTACATGCTACATACATACTACATATATACTACATACATGCTGCATGCTACATACATACTACATACATACTACATGCATGCTACATACATACTACATACATACTACATACATGCTACATACATACTGCATGCTACATACATACTACATACATACTACATACATACTACATGCATGCTACATACATACTACATATATACTACATGCATGCTACATACATACTACATGCTACATACATACTACATATATACTACATACATGCTGCATGCTACATACATACTACATACATACTACATGCATGCTACATACATACTACATGCATGCTACATACATACTACATGCATGCTACATGCATGCTACATACATACTACATGCTACATACATACCACATATATACTACATACATACAATACATTCATACAATACATACATAGACATACAGTACATATAACATAGAGTAACATACTTACCAATACTTGTCACATTGTTCCCCGAAGCCATTGTCTTTTCCGGGATAAATATTAACATAACAAACCACAAAAATACTCACCCACGATCCGAAGCAGTCCACGAGTGTGTCCCACGACGATCTTGGGTAGAGAACTGCAGCATCAGATGATGCTGCCGTTCTCTACGGGCTGCAGGAATCCAATGACGGAAGGTAGATATCCTTCCGCACTGTATTCCTCCGCCACTTAAAAAAAAAAAAGTCCCTAGTCTCACTTTATGCCATTGCTGTGTGGGAATTTCCCACACAGCAATGGCATAAAGTGAGACTAGGGACTTTTTTTTTTTTAAGTGGCGGAGGAATACAGTGCGGAAGGATACCTACCTTCCGTCATTGGATTCCTGCAGCCCGTAGAGAACGGCAGCATCATCTGATGCTGCAGTTCTCTACCCAAGATCGTCGTGGGACACACTCGTGGACTGCTTCGGATCGTGGGTGAGTATTTTTGTGGTTTGTTATGTTAATATTTATCCCGGAAAAGACAATGGCTTCGGGGAACAATGTGACAAGTATTGGTAAGTATGTTACTCTATGTTATATGTACTGTATGTCTATGTATGTATTGTATGAATGTATTGTATGTATGTAGTATATATGTGGTATGTATATAGCATGTAGTATGTATGTAGCATGCATGTAGTATGTATGTAGCATGCATGTAGTATATATGTAGTATGTATGTAGCATGTAGTATGTAGCATGCATGTAGTATATATGTAGTATGTATGTAGCATGCATGTAGTATATATGTAGTATGTATGTAGCATGTAGTATGTATGTAGCATGCATGTAGTATATATGTAGTATGTATGTAGCATGTAGTATGTATGTAGCATGTAGTATGTATGTAGCATGCATGTAGTATATATGTGGTATGTATGTAGCATGCATGTAGCATGCATGTAGTATGTATGTAGTATATATGTAGTATGTATGTAGCATGTATGTAGCATGTATGTAGTATGTATGTAGTATATATGTAGTATGTATGTAGCATGTAGCATGCATGTAGTATATATGTAGTATGTAGCATGTAGTATGTATGTAGCATGCATGTAGTATATATGTGTTATGTATGTAGCATGTAGCATGCATGTAGCATGCATGTAGTATGTATGTAGTATATATGTGGTATGTATGTAGCATGCAGTATGTATGTAGCATGCATGTAGTATATATGTAGTATGTATGTTGCATGTAGTATTTATGTAGTATGAATGTAGCATGTATGTAGTATGTAGTATGAATGTAGCATGTATGTAGTATGCATGTTGTATGTATGTAGCATGTAATTTTTTTTTTTTTTTTTTTTACATTTAACACATTAGCCGGATGATGGGACTACTACTGTCCCATCATTGGCTAATGTGTCAATCACTGTCATGGTAGCAGGCATCGCCCGATGGGACTTGTAGTCCCATCGGACGATGCCTGCACAGACCCCCGGAGCCTGCACAGACCACCGGCAGGCCGGCACAGCCCCCCGGAGCCTGCACAGCCCCCCGGCAGGCCGGCACAGCCCCCCGGCAGGCCGGCACAGCCCCCCGGCAGGCCGGCACAGCCCCCCGGAGCCTGCACAGACCACCGGCAGGCCGGCACAGACCACCGGAGCCTGCACAGACCCCCTGGCAGGCCGGCACAGCCCCCCGAAAGGCCCGTACAGACCCCAGAGAGGCTGTACAAGGGCAGGAAAGGGTTTTTCTTATTCCGATTCCGGAAGTCCCATAGACTTGAATGGGACTTCCGGTATCGGAATCGGCGATACCGATACTTTTTTTAAAGATCGGCCGATACCATCCGATACGATACTTTGAAGTATCGGACGGTATCGCTCAACTCTACTCACAACACATAGTATTGGGGAGAATTGGATGCTCCCTGGAGATTTTAGGAGGCTGAACTATTATCTCCGGGCCAATATAGATTACACCTCAATTTAACAGGCTGAAATTGGCTGGTGTATGACAAAGTACAAGGTGTATATAGTATTGTGGAGAATTTGAATCTCCCTAGAGATTTTAGGAGGCTGAACTATTATCGCAGGCCCACTATAGATTACAAATCAATTTAACAGGCTGAAATTGGCTGGTGCATGACAAAGTACAAGGTGTATATAGTATTGGGGAGAATTTGAATCTCTCTAGAGATTTTAGGAGGTTGAACTATTATCTCAGGCCCACTATAGATTACACCTCAATTTAACAGGATGAAATGGGCTGGTGTATAACAAAGTACAGGGCCCGAACATATAGGCGAACTATGCTGCCGCCTATGGCGCTGACCCAAAGGGGGCGCCAAAGAAAAAATAGAAAAAATTATAAAAAATCTTTTCAAAAGGTAAAAAGTTTTAGGGATGGAAAGAAAAGTGTACATAAATTTTTTTACCATTAATTTAAAAGTGTCCGTGGCCTCAGGAGAGAGAAGCTTCTCAAAACTAAAGCTAATTAAAACATATTTAGGGGCAAATATGATGCAAGAGAGGTTGGTTGGGTTGGCAACAATTTCGATAGAATCTGAAGTTGCTAAACAAATTAATCTCGGTGACTTAGTGTCATCCTTTTAAAAAAAAGGCAAGGAAACAAAAATTTTAATTACCTAAGGTCGTTTTTGTTTTGTGTTATTGATTACTTTGTATATATTTGTCCTATACAACTTCTTAGAAGATTAAAGAGTTAGGAGAGAGTTAATTAATCGTTGTTGTGGTTTATTTTGCTCCTAAATTTATATCCCAAGTTTTCATTTACTGCCAAGAATAGTAGGGGCGTAACAAAATAGTTTCGCCTAGGGCGCCGTAATCTCTCGGGCTGGCTCTCTACAAGAATTATATGGTATTGTGGAGAAATTTAATCTCCACAGAGATTTAAGCAGGCTGAACTATTATCTCAGGCCCAATATAGATTACACCTCAATTTAACAGGCTGAAATTGGCTGGTGTATGACAAAGTACAAGGTGTATATAGTATTGTGGAGAATTTGAATCTCCCAAGAGATTTTAGGAGGCTGAACTTTTATCTCTGGGCCACTATAGAATACACCTCAATTTAACAGGCTGAAATTGGCTGGTGTATGACAAAGTAAAAGGGGTATATGGTATTGCGGAGCATTTTAATCTCTATAGAGATTTTAGGAGGCTGAACTATTATTTCAGGCCCAATATAGATTACACCTCAATTTAACAGGCTGAAATTGGCTGGTGTATGACAAAGTACAAGGGGTATATGGTATTGTGGAGCATTTTAATCTCTATAGAGATTTTAGGAGGCTGAACTATTATCTCAGGCCCAATATAGATTACACCTCAATTTAACAGGCTGAAATTGGCTGGTGTATGACAAAGTACAAGGTGTATATAGTACTAGCTGGAGAGCCCGGTGCTGCCCCAGCATAGTAACTAACTGTGGGTAGTTATAACAAATTATAATTATCCTCCATCCCATAGTCCTGTGCCCATATACCCATCATACATATCCACCATCCCATAGGCCCGTGCCCATATACCCATCATACATATCCTCCATCCCATAGTCCCATGCCCATATACCCATCATACTTATTCTCCATCCCATAGTCCCATGCCCATATACCCATCATACATATTCGCCATCCCATAGTCAAGTGCCAATATACCCATTACACATCCTTCATCCCTTAGTCCCGTGCCCATATACCCATCATACATGTCCTCCATCCCATAGTCCCATGCCCATATACCCGTCATACATATCCTCCATCCCATATACCCATCATACTTATTCTTCATCCCATTGTCCCATCATACATATTCGCCATTCCATAGTCGAGTGCCCATATACCCATCATACATATCCACCATCCCATAGTCCCGTGCCCATATACCCGTCAAACATATCCTCCATCCCATAGTCCAGTGCCCATATACCCATCACACATCCTCCATCCCATAGTCCGGTGCCCATATACCCGTCATACATATCCTCCATCCCATAGTCCAGTGCCCATATACCCATCATACATATCCGCCATCCCATAGTCCCGTGCCCATATACCCATCATACATATCCGCCATCCCATAGTCCCGTGCCCATATACCCATCATACATATCCTCCATCCCATAGTCCAGTGCCCATATACCCATCATACATCCTCCATCCCATTGTCCTGTGCCCATATACCCGTCATACATATCGTCCATCCCATAGTCCCGTGCCCATATACCCGTCATGCATATCCTCCATCCCATAGTCCAGTGCCCATATACCCATCACACATCCTCCATCCCATAGTCCCGTGCCCATATACCCGTCATACATATCCACCATCCCATAGGCCCATGCCCATATACCCGTCATACATATCCTCCATCCCATAGTCCAGTGCCCATATACCCATCACACATCCTCCATTCCATAGTCAACCATTATGACATCATAATGAGCGGCGGGGCTTGCAACCTATGATGACATCAGCGTCGCCATGGCAACCATTGTGACATCATAATGAGGGGCGGGTCTTGATATGCACACACTGTTTCCCCAGTATTCAGATAGGGGCATTATGACATCATAATGAGGGGCGGGGCTTGACACGCACACACCTTTTCCCCAGTATGTAGATAGGGGAAAAATTGTTTGGTGAATTGGAACGCGCGGGGTTAAAATTTCGCCTCACAACACAGCTTAGGACGCTCTCGGGGTCCAGACGTGTGACTGTGCCAAATTTTGTGGCTGTAGCTGCGACGGTGCGGATGCCTATCCCGGACATACAAACATACATACACACTTTGAGCTTTATATATTAGATTGTGGAGAATTTGAATCTCCCTAGAGATTTTAGGAGGCTGACAATGATGCTCTCAGTCCAAGTTTGGTAGCAGGCAGCCTAATAAGCAGGACTGCTGCACACAAAAGTGTGGAAAAATGAACGCCTGGTCACTGTGCAGAAAAGAAGAAGAAAAGTATTTTTGCTTTTAAAAATGCAGTTTGCACAGCAGTGTGCAAACAGAAATGCAGCTATCAGGGAGCCTTATAAGGCAGCCTAATAACCAACAGAGCTGATGCACAAAAATATATCCTCCCCTGTCACTGCACACAAACTGTTGTGTTGTACAGTGGAAATCGCTAACAGCAGAAGCAGTTTTTTTGTTCTTCTTCCCTGCCTAACGCTTTCCCTTATTCAGAATCAGCACCTGCAACCTCTCCCTAATGCTAATATCGGCAGAAGTAAGATGGCGGTCATCGTGCACGCCCTTTTATAGCCCCTGTGATGCCACACAAAGCAAGCCAATCACTTGCATACCCTTCTCAAAGATGGTGGTGACCGATGCCTATGTCATCGCGTTGCCCACAGTGTGCATCCTCCATCATTGGCTGAAAAAGGGCGCTTGAAGCATCATTTGAAATGCGACTTTGGCGCTCTGGTCGCCGACCTCGTGGCCGACCTCACGCTATGGTCGGGTTTAGTTTCATGAAACCCGACTTCAGCGAAAGTCGGCAACTTATGAATTTGACCGACCGTTTCGCTCAACTCTAGTAATAATGTTTTGAACTTTTGACTTTCAATGCTTCAAATCTCACCATACACTACTGCTATGATCATAAAACTACCATAATTTTATTGACAACCATCTTGCCTATCTCATACATAAATTTGACTTGCACCTATTTAGCATATGAATAGTTATGCAGATTTTTGTCATGTCACTGCATTGTTACTGTTTTGCTCCTCGTGGTGGAAAAATTGGTTTCTTCCAGAATATTACAAAATACAACCTATTCTTACATTAGCTCAGTGTATTAATAGTTAATTAATAGTATTATTTCAACACTTTTTTGGACTGTTTTATGACACCGAAATGTACAACAGAGAATGTAATAATATATCAATGAGTAATTATATACAGAAGAATTTTTCAAGGCTTTATTGGATGTTATATAAAGCCACAATCTGCCACAGAGCATGTAATAGTATATAGATGAGTAATTGATTTCAGAAAAATGTTTCAACGCTTTTGGGAGTGTTATATAAGACCGAAATGTACCGAAAAGCACGTGATACTTTAGGAGGAAGTAATTGTATCCAGAAAAATCTTTCAACAGTTTTTTTTGACTGTTTTATAACACTAAAATGTACCCCAGAGCACGTCATAGTATATGGATGAGTAATTAAATACAGAAAAATATTTCAACGCTTTTTTGGAATATTATATAACATAGAAATGTACCATAAAGCAAGAGAACACTCTTTGGATGACAATAAAGTACATTTTTTCACTACTCAAAAAATGTGGTCAAGTGCCATATCTAGAGACTGTATTCAGCTACTCTCCATGCTTCTGCATCTCTCTCTCCATCCCTAGGCTAAATTCAGAATGTATCTGATACAAACAGCTAAGCAAAAATTTTTACAAGGACTGTGAGTATGACTGTTCATCTTCAGAACCAGTATCAACACTACATGACTCTTATTTGTTAAACTCTGCACACATATGCCTGATATGCACTCTATCTCTCTAATAACTGTCACAGAGCTGTGCAATGGAATCCAATTTATAACCCCCTCATACGGCCAGCCAATCACAGTAATGCCACTGCCAAGATGGCTATGACATTACAGTGACTCATAGGCAATCCCCATATGCTTATTGGCTATGTAACAGGCACCAAATATGCGGGGCGGGTATTCAAGTTTGAAAATAAGCACCGGCAATTGCTCTGAGAGTCACGAGCACATCTGAGGTCCCAGATTCTCAAATGATATCCGAATATCACCGAGCACGTTCGCTAGTTCCTAATTGCTTTCTTAACCAGCCCAATTTTCAGCTTTTCTAATGTAATTACACCATGATTTTCTAATTAAAACAGTAATGGTATCTAAAATTGAATCTTTGCTGCCTAATTCAATCTATACTAGTCATTTACATTTCTAACAATGTCTAGATTGTATTTATAGTCAAAGTAAGGGTAACTTAATTGAAAACAAGAACACACCTTAGTGACTAAAATTTCAATGACAGGATATTTTGATTAATAAAAAAAATTGCTCTGCAATATTTATGTAGTTTAAAAGTCATAATGACAGTTTAGGGGCTCTATAGAGGATGCATTTTGTCAGGTGGACAGATTTTGTAACAGACTTTTAAGAAAAGGCTCAAACTTATGACAGTATACAGCCACATAGTAACATATATCCTCCATTTGCTACAATACTAAAAGAAAGGGCTGAAGTATTGATTCAGTATGTACGATTCTGGGATAGAGCTGCACAAATGTCAAAGAGAAGTATTAATTTAAATATATTTATTAATTTATACTTGCTTTTCAAAGAAAATTCCAGCTTCTAGAAGACAAAGTAATAAAAATTCTTTTTTTGTCCTAATTTTACATATATCTTAGTCACTGTCACTTTTACTACGTTTACTTTGAATTTGTAATAGTATTTGACACAAACTATTGTGTTTTTCTGAATATGTTTTCCCCAGGAATAATTTACATCATATATCACAGACAATTGTGTTTTTGTATTTCAAACTGAACCTTGTTTTACAGCACAAATATCAGTTTTTCATTTTTTTCCATTAAAAGGAGCATGGGTGAAACAAGATTCTGGTATTAGTATGGATATTAGGCAAGATGGATATTTGAACTGTGATGAAATGTTCTCCAGCTATAACAATGTGCTGTATATTGTTAACTTTTGAAAAGAATCAATTGACTTTGCATGTTCTTTTAAGTATGATTTTGTATGGAAGCATGACTCAATTTGAAAGAGTAAAATAAAAAAAATGTTTATTATTTGCAGATACAGTAGAATTTGAAGTAAAAATATATATTTATTTGGTCTATGAGGGCATCAATGGGCATGAAGCATATTCTGTATTTTATTCAAGTGGGCATAAATTTATTTTGTGCTACATCTGAGTGTAAAGAGAAGAGGATTGCATCCAGACAAAAGTCAGGAAAGGGTCAAAGAAAGAGTGAATAGGACGAAAGACTGGTAAACTGAAAGATACTCTTAATGCAACTATGTAAGCACAATACAAGACTACAAGGGCATTGGACAGTCATGCAATTTTATTTGAATTAATGTATGTTTAGGGCATTGTAAATGATAATTATTTTTGCTCAATGTCCAGATCCTTTGTGCATTAATTAAAACAATTAAAAAAAATTAAAAAATGCTTTCAATTGCTAACCATGACAATAAATAAATTATGAAATTAGTAACCGATTAATTAAACATATTTTGCCACTGCTATAAAAACACTGAATAAACTACATTATATTTGCATTACCAAAACTATTCCTGGATAACTTTGACACATAGCTTCCACACTTTCTATCCTGTGACATTCCGGCTCTCATCATGGGGTTTTCAACACCCCAATTCATAATCCATCATCTACTCATCTTCATTCTCTAACCTACCCTTTCGGCCTATCATAGTTTGCTAACTCTCCTACTCATGAAGATGTGAATACAATGGACCTGGTCTTCTCCAGCCTCTGCTTAGTGAACAACTTTTTGGATTTTAGACCATAACTTTCTTTCGCTGTCAAATCTACATGCCAACAATACCCAGCAGCATATGAAAAATTTACAGTCATCTTTAGCGCCAATCTCTTCCCTCTTTTTTCCTGACTTAGGATTGTCACATTATAATAAGACATTTGAAAGTGCCCCTGGAAGAAGCAGTACCTGCAACATGGAGAGCAATGGACATCTTCCCTGACACCCGATGTAAACATTTTTTCTCCAGTTGTTCTCTATGTGTGCAGAGCGTCGTTGAAGAAAATCACTTTCATCAGAACACTTCATCCACTTTAAGATTGTGCTTCATCTTGCCAAACAAGCCTACTTTACCACACATATCACATCACATTTTGTTAGCATTCTCGCTTGGCAAGGCAAGACACCAGGAGTGGACCCTCCAGACCGTGGCACCGAGGGGTCCCCGGGCGAGCAACCAGGTGTAGCCGACTCCTATACAGGGATCGTTAGGAGCAAGTCCAGGGGTTCAAATGCTACAGCAGCAGGTACCAAGAGGGGTGGCTCGGAATGGACTGGAGTAGGACTGCAGGAGATAGACACGGACAGCAGGACGGAGCAAGGGCAAAGGACCGGAGTAGGATGGCAGGAAACAGGCACGGGCAGCAGGACGGAGCAAGGGCACAGGGCTGGAGTAGCATGGCAGGAAACAGTCACGGGCAGCAGGATGGAGCAAAGGCACAGGACCGGAGTAGGATAGCAGGAAACAGGCACGAGCAGCAGGACGGAGCAAGGGCACAGGACCGGAGTAGGATGGCAGGAAACAGGCACAGGCAGCAGGATGGAGCAAGGGCACAGGACCGGAGTAGGATGGCAGGAAACAGGCACGGGCAGCAGGATGGAACAGGGCTGTGATAAGAAGCACAAGGAAGAGGTGAGCACTGGGCACAGAGCACAGGCACCGAGCACAGAGCACAGAGCAAAGGGCAAAGGAGAGCCTAGCGTGCAGGTAGAAACACGACGGTCAGGCGCCTCCATGACAGGAGGAGACAGGCTGCGGCATGGGAGTGAGCAAGTGAGCATTCAGGGGCGCGACAGGGGCCGTGACACATCTGACAATCCAAAATGTTTCTTCAAAATTTTCATTTCCCTCCTAAGCACTAAAATACAAGCCCCAATTTTCCACCTCAGTACTGATGATTTGGACACTTATTTCCAATTAAAAATATCAACCCTATCAGTCAATGTATTGCAGCCGTGGGGGTCGATCCTCCTATTGATCTATTTAGAGTGAACAACTCTCTGCTGCCTGATAATTGGACGATTGACCGACGATCAACTTTTCCACTAATATGCCGGTTATAGGGAAACTAAAACTGAGAGTAAGGTGTACACACCTCCATTTATAATGCGTGGAATATATGTATATACTAGGGATGAGTAAGCACAAAAATGCTTGAGTGCTCATTGCTCGAATCAAGCAATTCCTTGTGCTCGCATGCTGGTTTCGAATAATGAGTATAATGGATGTCAATGGGAAAGATTAGCTTTTTTCCCAGCAGAACCTACAAAGAGGTCCGGGGGCAGTGAAAATGTTCAAATATATGGGAAAAGTGCTGGAAGCATCTCCGACTCCCAGATCACAGCTGAGAACAATAGTGGTACAATTTTACTCCAGTTTATGGAGTGACAATAAAACATTCCAAACTGATTAGAAATTGCATTTTACAGGAAAAAAAAAGTTAGGAAACATTTTTTCTGTATAATGACTTTTATTTAAAGCAAAATGTAAAAAAAAATAAAAAAATATGTATAATTTAAGTACCATATTTACTCGTGTATAAGATGAGATTTTCTGCCCTTTTTTTGGGCTGAAAGTCCCCCTCTCATTTTATACACGAGTCTTATACCTGGGGGTCAGTGGAGGAGGGGGGGGCGGGGGTGTCAGAGATCATACTGACCCCCCGGCGCGGTTTCTGCAGCCCCCCCGCTTCTCCACTGTCTCCCTTCATGCCTTCAGCAGTCACATGGTACCGCTCATTAAGCTCATGAATATGCGCATATTCATGAGTGTAATGAGCGGTATCAGGTGACTGCTGAAGGCAGGAAGGGAGACAGTGGAGAAGCGAGGCTGCAGTGCAGAGACCGCACCAGGGGGGTGTGTATAGCGAAATTCACCTGTCCTTGGGTCCATCGCTGGCTGCTCAAACTGTCTGCTGCTTCCTGTGTCTGTGACATTTAGCCAGCAGGGGGCGCTGTGACGTGGCTAGTGAACGCCACGCCCTCTGCTGGCTGAGCAGTCACTGACAGGATGCGCAGACTGTGGTGAGCAGCGATGGACCCCGGACAGATGAATATCTCAGGTGCCGGGTCCTGAGCAGGAGGGGTGAGTATGACATTTTTTTTGCAGCATATGGGGGCGTAATATATGGAGCATCTTATGGGGGCAGCATATGAGGGCATATTCTATGGAGCAGCATATGGGGGCATATTCTATGGACCAGCACATGGGGGCACATTCTATGGAGCAGCACATGGGGGCATATTCTATGGGGCAGCATATGGGGCATATTCTATGGGGCAGCGTATGGGGGCAAATTCTATGGGGCAGCATATGGGGGCATAGTCTATGGTGCAGCATTTGGGGGGTATAATTTATGGATCAGCACATGGGGGCATATTCTATGGGGCAGCACATGGGGGCATATTCTATGGAGCAACATATGGGGGCACAGTCTATGGGGCAGCACATGGAGGAACATTCTATGGAGCAGCACATGGGAGCATATTCTATGGGGCAGCATATGGGGGCATATTATGTGGGGCAGCATATGGGGCACATTCTATGGGGCAGCACATTGGGGCATATTCTATGGAGCAGCATATGGGAGGATATTATATGGAGCAGCACATGGGGGTATATTCTATGGGGCAGTACATGGGGGCATATTCTATGGAGCAGCACATGGGGCATATTCTATGGAGCAGCACATGGGGGCATATTCTATGGGGTAGCATATGAGGGCATATTCTATGGAGCAGCATATGGGGGCATATTCTATGGAGCAGCATATGGGGGCATATTCTATGGAGCAGCATATGGGGGCATATTCTATGGGGCAGCATATTGGGGCATATTCTATGGAGTAGCATATGAGGGCATAATCTATGGAGCATTTTATGGGGCATCTTATGGGGCATAATCTATGGAGCATCTTGCGGGGCCATAACCTTTATGGAGCATTATATGGGGCATATTATTCTATGGAGCATCTTATGGGGGCATTATTAACCTATGTGCAGCATTATATGGGGTGTATTTTGTATGGAGCATCTTATGGGGCCCATCATGAACTGTATCGAGCATTATATGGTGCTTCTGATTCAATATGGATATTCAAAAACATTTAATCTACTGATGTCTCAATTAATTTTACTTTTATTGGTATCTATTTTTATTTTTGAAATTTACCAGTAGCTGCTGCATTTTCCACCCTAGGCTTATACGCGGGTAAATAAGTTTTCCCAGTGTTTTGTGGCAAAACTAGGGGGGTCGGCTTATACATGGGTCAGCTTATACACGAGTATATACGGTAAGCTAAAATTTATTTTTTTTTTAATTAGAAAATAGGAAATTTCAGTTTCATTTATGATGGAAGCAAGAACTGCTAAAAATAAGGGACACAGATATACCCTGTATTTTTGCCTGCGTTTTTGATTGATTTGAGTAAAGTGAATGTTGAAAAACACAGGGCAAAAACACACAGATAATTGACATGCTGAGTGCTGTGACGTCAACATGCTCGGCCTTTGTATTTAACGTCTCGGCGCCTCTGTGAAGAAGCAGAGACCGCCCAGTGCACTCTGGGTGATGTTCAACCCGTGTGCGTTATACCACCATATTGGGCATCTGCCATTACCTAGCAGCAGTGTAACACCTTCTGCACAGTGGACCCCGGGCGGCGAACGCACTTATTTTTTATTATTTAGTGCATTCCGCCGCCCCTAACATTATCCAACGTCAGGGTCTTGCTAGTAATGGCGGACCTGCAACAGCTATAGCAGTACATTCGGCAGCTGGAAGGCAGGTTGGCGGCTCTCGAGAGTTCCACCTCAGCTGCGAATGCTACAGTGGCTGCTGCCCAGGCAGTCGCAGAGGCTGTCTGGGGTGTGTCCACATCCACGCCTGCGCCGACAATATTCCGCCTCCCGTTGCCCAAAAAGTTTTCTGGTGACAGCGCCACCTGTAGGGGTTTCGTGACAAAGTGCTCTATCTAGCTTGAGTTACTGGCCATGCGATTCCCTACAGAGTGGGCTAAGATGGGGTTTATCATCTCCCTCCTGTCGGGCAGGGCGGTAGAATGGGCAATGCCAGTGTGGGAGCGTGATGTCCCCATGGTTCTGAGCGCTGCTCAGTTTCTAATGTCCCTGAAGCAGGTCTTTTTGGAACCACGGGTTACTCATGACACCTCTCTCCAGCTATTAGCTTTAACACAGGGGTCCTTCTCGGTCAGCCGTTATGCCTTCCATTTCCGGACATTGGCTTCCGAGCTGGAGTGGCCTGATAAGACACTTGTCCCTGTGCTCTAGAAGGGTTTGGCGGAGCATGTCAAAGATGCTCTAGCTACCAGGGAGGTTGCCATAACTCTGCAGGAGCTGATTGCTATCTCCACCCGCATTGACCTCCGGTATACTGAGCGCAGGCAGGAGCGAGCTCAATCCAGACAGAAGTTTAGGTTGGCCCTAACCTTCTCTGAACCTTTTGAACCCACAGAGGTGTCTCGCACCGGTCCCAAGTCGAGTCCAGTGCAAAGCTCTGCACGCTGTTACCAGTGTCGACAGTTTGGTCACCCGGCTAACAGGTGTCCGCAGCACTCGAAAAAACGATCACGTAAGATGGTAGTAGGTGGGGGTCTATCTGATATGAACCCTTTTTCCCCAAAACCAGTATTCCGAGGGATGTTAGATAGCGGTGCTTCCACCTGGGAGGTAGAGGTCACAGTGGACTCCGGGGTAGAAGGAAGCTTCATGTCCTCGGCCTTCGCCCAAAAGCACGCCATCCCGCTGGTGCTACTGCCCCATCCCATGACCATCAGGGTGGTTAACGGTGCACCCTTACCATCCCAGATTACCCATCAGACAGCACCCCTTGGGCTCTCAATCCCACCATCTCACCACGAGACGTTGTCCCTGTTCATTATGCCAGGGGGCATCGACCAGGTGCTTCTCAGAGTTCCGTGGCTCCATTGCCATTCCCCTCATTTAGAGTGGACTTCGGGGAGTATACTGGGTTGGAGCAGGGACTGTGAGGGAAGGTGCATGAGGGGCAGTGTTCAAGTAGCCTCCACCGAGGTGCCCGCAGATCTCTCCGATCTTCCCAGACACTACCGGCAGTACGCGGACATCTTCTCCAAAAAATCAGCGGAGATCCTTCCGCCGCACCGTCCTTACGACTGCCCGATAGACCTTTTGCCAGGCGCGGAACCTCCTAGAGGCCGCGTGTATCCTATATCTCTCCCGGAGATGGAGGCCATGTCACAATATATCTGGGAGAACCTGGCAAGAGGGTTTATTAGAAAGTCGGTGTTGACAGCTGGTGCAGAAGAGTGGAGAACTGCGTGCCTGCATTGACTACCGAGGTCTCAATGCCATTACAGCAAAAAACAAATACCCTCTTCCTTTGATATCTGAATTGTTTGACAGGTTGCAAGGGGCCCTGATCTTCACTAAATTGGATCTTCAAGGGGCGTACAACCTGATCCGCATACGCGAAGGAGACAAGTGGAAGACAACCTTTAATACCAGGGATGGCCACTACGAATATGTGGCCATGCCTTTGGCCTCTGTAATGCACCTGCTGTCTTCCAAGACTTCGTAAATGATGTCTTTCGCGATATGCTCTCCATCTCGGTGGTGGTCTATCTGGATGACATCCTCATCTTTTCTCCAGATTTGGCCAATCACCGGAGAGACGTCTGCAAGGTCTTCGATCGTTTGCGGGCGAATTCTCTCTTCGCCAAGTTGAGCAGGAGTCCTTGCCGATCCTGGGCTATATCATCTCGGCCCAGGGGTTGGCTATGGATCCTGCCAAACTGCAAGCAGTAATGGACAGGCAGGAGCCCCATTCTCTTAAAGTGGTGCAGAGCTTTTTGGGGATCGTTAATTACTACCATCAGTTCATTCCCCACTTCTCCACACTGGTAGCTCCTTTGGTGGCCCTCGACAAAAAAGGAGCTAATCCCAAGGTTTGGTCAGAACAGGTCTCCATGGCCTTCTCATCTCTGAAGACCCATTTTGCTGGCACTCCTATTCTACACCATCCCGATGTGGATAAACCTTTTATCCTAGAGGTGAATGCCTCATCCATCGGTGCAGGAGCAGTCTTTTCCCAGAAGGATGTTCAAGGTCGGAAGCACCCCTGCTTCTTCTTCTCTAAGACCTTCTCACTGGTGGAGAAAAACTACTCCATCGGGGACAGGGAGTTGCTGGCAATGAAAATGGCCTTCTGCGAGAGGAGACATCTCCTGGAGGGAGCCCGGTTCCCCTTTCAGGTGTACACTGACCATAAAAACTTGGTTTATTTACAAAAGGCTCAGCGCTTGAACTCTCGTCATGCTAGGTGGTCGCTCTTCTTCTCCCGCTTCACCTTGCACTGTCTGTCTGGTGAGAAGTACGTCCGTGCTGATGCTCTCTCTCGCTCGGTAGTCTCGGTGGAGGAGGAGGCTGAGCTAAGTTAATCATCCCCACTGAGAGTCTGAGGATGGTTGCTCTTGAGTTAGTGCCGCCGGGCAAGACCTTTGTCCCTCCTCGCTTGTGGCCGGAGGTTCTCACATGGGGACACGCGTCCAGGGTGGGTGATCACTTTGGCAATAAGCGGACCACAGAACTCCTGGCAAGGTCTTATTGGTGGCCGCACATTGCTCGGGACACGAAAGAATACATTCAGGAATGCGTCTCTTGTGCTCGGATCAGGTCCCCTAGGCAGAGGCCAGCCGGGTTACTGTATCCCCTGCCGGTGGCAGACAAACCCTGTGAGATGGTTGGCATGGATTTTGTGGTCGGCCTGCCCAAGTCCGGTGGCAGCACAGTCATCTGGGTGGTCACCAATCATTTTTCTAAAATGGTGCATTTGGTGCCACTCGTGTGGCTGCCTTCCGCTCGAGGTCTCGCCGCACTGTTAATAAAGCACGTATTTCGTTTGCACGGTATGCCGGACAAAATAGTTAGTGACCGAGGTCCCCAATTTGCGTCTCGTTTTGGAGGGAGCTCTGCAGTCTACTCAGTATCGAGGTAAACTTGTCCTCCACCTATCATCCCGAGACGAACGGGCTGGTTGAGAGAGCCAACCAAACTCTGGTCATGTACCTGCGACATTTTGTCTCTGCCAGGCAGGATGACTGGGCATCCTTACTACCGTGGGCCGAATTTGCCCTGAATAATGCATTGGCTGATTCCACTAGTCAGACGTCTTTCCTTCTTAATTATGGCCAGCATCTGCGCGTTCCCATCCCGATGCTAGTGTCTTCCACTGATTCCAGGGTGGCAGACTGGGCAGTGGAGGCTCACAACATTTGGGATCGCACTCAGGATGCCATTCGAGCATCTAAGGACAGAATGAGGGCGTCCGCCGACACACATCGGCGCCCTGCTCCAACTTTTGCCCCTGGCGACTTGGTGTGGCTTTCTGCCTGAAATATCAGGCTGTGGGCCGAGTCCACCAAGTTCGTGCCGCAATACATTGGTCCCTTCAAAATCCTCGAGCGGATCAGCTCAGTGGTCTACCGCCTGGCACTTCCACCACACTTGGCCATCTCTGACGCCTTCCACGTGTCCCTTCTCAAACCTGTTCACATGTCCCATTTTTCCGAGTCATCTGCCGGGACATCAGACTTGTCTTCGGACGAGTTTGAGGTCAACGCCATTGTGGGATGCAGAGTGGTGCGTGGCAAAAAGTTTTATTTGGTGGATTGGAAGGGTCATGGTCCAGTGACCCAGACCTGGGAACCAGTGGAGAACATCCATGCCCCACTCCTTATCATGGCATTTGAACATAGCGAAGCTCAGAGGGGAGGGTGCCCTAGGAGGGTGGGTAATGTTAGGCGTCAGGTTCCTGCAACTGCACAGCAGGGATCCAGAGCCTCATATTCTGTGGTCTCCCATTCCCCATCGACCACAGAGGAGCCTGCTCAGCAGTTCCGTCATTCTAGACGTTCTCCTCAGACCAGCTCTGTGGGTCTGGCTGTTGCTGCCACCTCTGGGCCAGCAATAGCAACACAGGCTGCTCAGCATCAAGCCACTCCAGAGGCTAAGTCCTTACGTCGCTCCACTGAGCGTGCTCATGAGACGATCTCCGATTGTAGATCAGGAGTCACATGCACAGGTCCTTCTCCAGATCCGATTGGTCCATCTCAGGGATCTGGAAGCTTCCAGAGGGTCCCGGCTACAAAAGGTTCGCATGGCCGCTCGGCCATGCGCTAGTATAGACTCTAGTTGCTACTGTGTGAATCATGATGGATGCATGGACTGGCAAATGACTCATTAAGATTCCCCTCCCTCTGATATTACGTGTGTGGATAGGGAACTAGTGAGTCAGCGCCAGTCAGTGGCAAGCTACAGGGCACAGTGCACATCCTCCAGAGTGCTAGCGTCTGACAGTGTGCCTGCTACCGGGCATAATCGTAGAGCGGCAGTGTCTGTCGCCACGCTGCAGTCAGCAGTGCTTCTTGGCGTCCGTGGTTTGCAACGCCGCACGCATGGTAGGTCTAGACGGACGCAGACCCCGTGTCTTGGGCCCAAGTCCTGTGACCATATATCGTGTGTGCATTCCGCTGAGACCTGCGACGTCAACAGGCTTGGCCTTTGTATTTAACGCCTTGGCACCTCTGTGAAGAAACAGACCACCCAGCGCACTCCAGGTGACGTTCAACCCGCGTGCGTTATACCGCCATATTGGGCGTCTGCCATTACCTAGCAGCAGTGTAACACCTTCTGCACGTTGGACCCCGGGCGGCGAACGCACTTATTATTATTTATTATTTAGTGCGTTCCGCCGTCCCTAACAAGGACCAATAGGCCTTCCACTAAACCCATTCCAGCAGATGGACACCCAATCAGGAGTGTTCACATTTAAATAAATGAGGGCCTTATAACTCAGAAGTTGCAACAATTTCCCGAGATTACAATTAGTATCATAGGGACCAACAAGTCTTCCACTACACCCAATACATCAGATGGACACCCAACCAGGAGTGTTCACATTTAAAAAAAATGAGGACCGTACACCACAGAAGTGGCATCAATTTCACAAGAGTAGAAATAGTATAATAGGGATTGACAGGTCATCCACTACACCCAATTCAGCAGATGGACACCCAACCATGAGTGTTCACATTTCCACAAATTACTGGCAGACAACACAAAAGTGACATCAATTTCACCACAGTGGAAATAGTATAATGGGGACTGACAGGTCATCCACTACTCCCAATCCAACAAATGGACATCCAACCTGGAGTGTTCACACTTAAATAAATGAGCGTCTTAGGCTACTTTCACACATCAGTTTTTTGCCGTCAGGCAGGATCCGGCTATTTTTAGAAAAAACGGATCCGGCATAAATTTTGGAGAACTGTAGAAACGGATCCGTTTTTTTGCTGGATCCGTCTAGCAGGTTATATCTGTTTCCTGGGGGCTGGCCAATTGGATCTGAGCATGCGCAGACATAAAAAAACAGATCCGGTGGCTGGATCCGTCTTTTTCTGGATCCGGCGCATTCCGGCGCCCATAGACTTTCATTGTAGCAAAAAGCCGGAAGCGCCGGATCCGGCGCTTCCGGCTTTTTCGCCGGAGACAAAAAACGTTACAGTAGCCGTTTTTTCCAGACGCCGGAATGAGACAAGTAGTCGGATCCGGCAAAAAACGGATGAAACGCAATGCCATCCGGCGCGATCCGGCGCTAATGCAAGTCAATGGGGAAAAACTGGATCCGGCATTGCATTTTGCCGGATCCGGTTTTACAAAAAAAAGCCGGATCGCGTCTGACGGCAGAAAACTGATGTGTGAAAGAGGCCTAAAACCACAGAATTGGCATCAATTTCACGAGAGTGCAAATAGTGTAATAGGGACTGACAGGTCTTCCACTACACCCAATCCAGCAGATGGACACCCAACCAGGAGTGTTCACATTTAAACAAATGACAACCTTCCACCACAGAAGTGGCATCAATTTCATGAGAGTAGAAACAGTGTAATAGGGACTGACAAGTCTTCCACTACACCCAATACAACAGATGGACGGTACACCCAACCAGGAGTGTTAACATTTCCAAAAATTACTGGCAGACACCACAAAAGTGGAATTAAATTTACCCCAGTAGAAATAGTATAATATGGACCAATAGGTCTTCCACTATACCCAATCCTGCACATGGGCAACCCAACCAAGAGTGTTCACATTAAAGCAAATGAGGGCCCTACAACACAGAAGTGGTGTAAGTATAATAGGGACTGACAGGTCTTTCCACTACACCCAATCCAACAGATGGACTGTACACCCCACCAGGAGTGTTCACATTTCCAAAAGTTATTGGCAGACACCACCAAAGTGGCATCAATTTAACCACAGTAGAAATAGTATAACAGGGACCGACAGGTCTTTCACTGCACCAAATCCAACAGATGCATCACACTAAAAAATGCAATATCACCTAGTCTGTACAGTCTACGATTGGGTTCAAAAGTTTCTGGAGATCCATGACTTGTTCATCTTGATGAAAGTTAGGTGGTCTACATTTTCAGGGAACAGCCGGCTGCGCGTATCCGTCAGGACATCACCAGCAGCGCTGAAGACACGTTCTGAGAGGATGCTGGCTCTTGGGCACGATAAAGTCTCCATGGCATGTGAGGTGAGCTCAGACCACTATTTTGGAAGACCATTATGTGAAATTGTCCAAACCCTCCCTGATGATATTTATATTCAGTTCTAGAGACTCCTGCATCATCCTCTCCTTTCGTTCACCAAGTGTAAGACTTGCACTCTGTTGTGCTGGTGCACAAGTTGGTCTAAAAAACGTGACAAGGGACTCACAGAAATGGCTTTTTCCACTTCAAACGCTGCTGCTGCTAATGCTTTTGCGCTGACGAATTGACATTCCGGAGGTTGGAAGTCTAGGGCTGCGTTGCGATATGGGTGCTTCACTGCTGTCTTGGGCAAAAGCTCTCTTAAGGTTATGTAAGCATTTGTGGGTCGTTTTCTAGGGTGGGAATCATCTGGTAAAATATGTTTTTTAGCATGGATCTAACTGAGTGGCAACCCAGTAGTCAGCATTATTCCTTATCATAACTATACGGAGATCATGTTGCAGATAATGCAGCAACCAACAAGGCACTGATATGTCAGGCTCTACCATGAGGTCCAAGCCCATGCTGTGTTGGTGGTTGGGTAACAATTAGAGTTGAGCGATACCGTCCGAAACTTCAAAGTATCGTATCGGATGGTATCGGCCGATCTTTAAAAAAAGTATCGGTATCGCCGATTCCGATACCGGAAGTCCCATTCAAGTCTATGGGACTTCCGGTATCGGAATAAGAAAAACCCTTTCCTGCCCTTGTACAGCCTCTCTGGGGTCTGTACGGGCCTTTCGGGGGGCTGTGCCGGCCTGCCAGGGGGTCTGTGCAGGCTCCGGTGGTCTGTGCCGGCCTGCCGGTGGTCTGTGCAGGCTCCGGGGGGCTGTGCCGGCCTGCCGGGGGGCTGTGCCGGCCTGCCGGGGGGCTGTGCCGGCCTGCCGGGGGGCGGTGCAGGCTCCGGGGGGCTGTGCCGGCCTGCCGGGGGGCTGTGCCGGCCTGCCGGGGGGCTGTGCCGGCCTGCCGGTGGTCTGTGCAGGCTCCGGGGGTCTGTGCAGGCATCGTCCGATGGGACTACAAGTCCCATCGGGCGATGCCTGCTACCATGACAGTGATTGACACATTAGCCAATGATGGGACAGTAGTAGTCCCATCATCCGGCTAATGTGTTAAATGTAAAAAAAAAAAAAAAAAAAAAATTACATGCTACATACATACAACATGCATACTACATACATGCTACATTCATACTACATACTACATACATGCTACATTCATACTACATAAATACTACATGCAACATACATACTACATATATACTACATGCATGCTACATACATACTGCATGCTACATACATACCACATATATACTACATACATACTACATGCATGCTACATGCATGCTACATGCTACATACATAACACATATATACTACATGCATGCTACATACATACTACATGCTACATACTACATATATACTACATGCATGCTACATACTACATGCTACATACATACTACATATATACTACATGCATGCTACATACATACTGCATGCTACATGCATGCTACATACATACTACATACATGCTACATACATACTACATATATACTACATACATACTACATACATACTACATGCATGCTACATGCATGCTACATACATACCACATATATACTACATGCATGCTACATACATACTGCATGCTACATACATACCACATATATACTACATACATACTACATGCATGCTACATGCATGCTACATGCTACATACATAACACATATATACTACATGCATGCTACATACATACTACATGCTACATACTACATATATACTACATGCATGCTACATACTACATGCTACATACATACTACATATATACTACATGCATGCTACATACATACTGCATGCTACATGCATGCTACATACATACTACATACATGCTACATACATACTACATATATACTACATACATACTACATACATACTACATGCATGCTACATGCATGCTACATACATACCACATATATACTACATGCATGCTACATACATACTGCATGCTACATACATACCACATATATACTACATACATACTACATGCATGCTACATGCATGCTACATGCTACATACATAACACATATATACTACATGCATGCTACATACATACTACATGCTACATACTACATATATACTACATGCATGCTACATACTACATGCTACATACATACTACATATATACTACATGCATGCTACATACATACTGCATGCTACATGCATGCTACATACATACTACATACATGCTACATACATACTACATATATACTACATACATACTACATACATACTACATGCATGCTACATGCATGCTACATACATACCACATATATACTACATGCATGCTACATACATACTACATGCTACATACATACTACATGCTACATACATACTACATATATACTACATGCATGCTACATACATACTACATGCTACATACATACTACATATATACTACATGCATGCTACATACATACTACATGCTACATACATACTACATATATACTACATGCATGCTACATACTACATGCTACATACATACTACATATATACTACATGGATGCTACATACATACTACATGCATGCTACATACATACTACATGCTACATACATACCACATATATACTACATACATACAATACATTCATACAATACATACATAGACATACAGTACATATAACATAGAGTAACATACTTACCAATACTTGTCACATTGTTCCCCGAAGCCATTGTCTTTTCCGGGATAAATATTAACATAACAAACCACAAAAATACTCACCCACGATCCGAAGCAGTCCACGAGTGTGTCCCACGACGATCTTGGGTAGAGAACTGCAGCATCAGATGATGCTGCCGTTCTCTACGGGCTGCAGGAATCCAATGACGGAAGGTAGGTATCCTTCCGCACTGTATTCCTCCGCCACTTAAAAAAAAAAAGTCCCTAGTCTCACTTTATGCCATTGCTGTGTGGGAAATTCCCACACAGCAATGGCATAAAGTGAGACTAGGGACTTTTTTTTTTTAAGTGGCGGAGGAATACAGTGCGGAAGGATACCTACCTTCCGTCATTGGATTCCTGCAGCCCGTAGAGAACGGCAGCATCATCTGATGCTGCAGTTCTCTACCCAAGATCGTCGTGGGACACACTCGTGGACTGCTTCGGATCGTGGGTGAGTATTTTTGTGGTTTGTTATGTTAATATTTATCCCGGAAAAGACAATGGCTTCGGGGAACAATGTGACAAGTATTGGTAAGTATGTTACTCTATGTTATATGTACTGTATGTCTATGTATGTATTGTATGAATGTATTGTATGTATGTAGTATATATGTGGTATGTATGTAGCATGTAGTATGTATGTAGCATGCATGTAGTATGTATGTAGCATGCATGTAGTATGTATGTAGCATGCATGTAGTATGTATGTAGTATGTATGTAGTATGTATGTAGCATGCAGTATGTATGTAGCATGTATGTAGTATGTATGTAGTATATATGTAGTATGTATGTAGCATGTAGTATGTATGTAGCATGCATGTAGTATATATGTAGTATGTATGTAGCATGCATGTAGTATGTATGTAGTATGTATGTAGTATGTATGTAGCATGCAGTATGTATGTAGCATGTATGTAGTATGTATGTAGTATATATGTAGTATGTATGTAGCATGCATGTAGTATGTATGTAGTATGTATGTAGCATGCAGTATGTATGTAGCATGTATGTAGTATGTATGTAGTATGTATGTAGTATGTATGTAGCATGTAGTATGTATGTAGCATGCATGTAGTATGTATGTAGTATTTTTTTTTTTTTTTTTTTTTTTAACATTTAACACATTAGCCGGATGATGGGACTACTACTGTCCCATCATTGGCTAATGTGTCAATCACTGTCATGGTAGCAGGCATCGCCCGATGGGACTTGTAGTCCCATCGGACGATGCTTGCACAGACCCCCGGACATCAGCACAGCCCCCCGGCAGGCCGGCACAGCCCCCCGGCAGGCCGGTACAGACCCCCACAGGGTGCACAGACCACCGGCAGGCCGGCACAGCCCCCCGGCAGGCCGGTACAGACCCCGGGCAGTCCACACAGCCCCCCGGCAGGCCGGCACAGCCCCCCGGCAGGCCGGCAGAGACCCCCGGAAGGCCCGAAATGACGGCGCATCATGATGCGCACACACCGCGCATCATGATGACGTCAGGCCGTCAATCAACTGAACTTCCGATTCCGATGCCGAATTCCGATATTGAAAAAATATCGGAAGTCGGTATCGGAATTCCGATACAGCAAGTATCGGCCGATACCCGATACTTGCGGTATCGGAATGCTCAACACTAGTAACAATGAGGCTCATTTCCTCCATCCCCTCCCTCCAACCACAAACAATAGAAAGTGGAGGATTATCCTCTTCATTTGACAGTTGCTCGCCCATCATCTCTTCCTCCTCCATTTGTTCCTCGGATCTTGCACCTTCAATAGCAGTTTGTCTGTTATCACCAGCCCCCTTTGATCGCAGTAATCCACCCTCCCTTTTCACCCATCTTTGTGTCAACAGTCTTGATCTTAGAGACAATGTTATTCCTTACGCATCCTCCTCTGCTTCCTCCTTTTTTTCTTGGACCACCATCTCCTCCTGCAGGATATTCAAAGTCTGCTCCAGCATGTAGATGATGGTGATGATGGCGTCATCAGCTCTAACCCTCTTAGTAGCCATTTCAAAACTGTTCAGATGGGTGCAAAGGTCCTTAATCTGTGCCCACTCTGTAAACAAGATATGCACCACATCCATACTGCATTGGCCCAGGCTATGCGACATAACATACTGCGTCAGGGCTCGTTTCTGCTGCCACAGTCGCTGCAACATGTGCAGAGAGGAATTCCACCAGGTCTACATATCGCATATCACCCTGACAACTGGCATGAACAAAGACCTTTCTGTCAATACAAGTCGATGACCAGAGGGGTGCGAACTCAGGCCAGGATAGTGATGGAGAAAATGCTGTACCACCAGGTTGAAGACATGAGCATTCAAGGCACGTGTGTGAGCTAGCCTCACGGTAGGGCTGCCACCAGGTTTGCACCGTTATCGAACACGGCCTTCCCTGGATGCAGGTTCACCACCCATCTGTGGTTTCGCACAGTAAGTTGAACAATTGGATAGTTGGGATGCGGGGGAAAGCAAGGGGAATTTGGGTGCCACCTCTGTGGGCTATACTGAGTCTGATGTTGACGTGGCGGAAGAAGAGGAGAGGCCATTTGAAATTGTGCTTGATATCCCCTAGAGTACATGCTCTTTCTGGGTATCATTGACAAGTTATACTGCTGTGCGTCTGTCAAAGAAAGGTACTGGTGTAGCCTGTCCAGGAAAATAAGTTGTCAGTTTTCTTTGCATAGGACGGGATGTTGCATCACTAGTGCTTTCATAAACATTACCACCTACCCCACGTGCACATTGAACATCAAGTTTAATTCCCCTTCCACCACTGCCTTGCTTTTTCTCAGCCATGTTGCTCAGATAGTGTGGTAGGAGCACAGTATTATTCCTAGAAGAAAAAAGGTCCAGCTCCAAGAGTTAAAATTCAAGAAATTTATTTAATGCTGTTTAAAATTGAATACATGGCTGCTCGTGATCAAAAATTGGTAAACCAAAAGGAATTACCACATGGGGATGATCCAAGAATCTCTGGACGTGTTTCGAGCAGACATTGCTCTTTGACTCAGAGTCTAAGAGCAATGTCTGCTCGAAACACGTCCAGAGATTCTTAGATCATCCCCATGTGGTAATTCCTTTTGGTTTACCAATTTTTCATCACGAGCAGCCATGTATTCAATTTTAAACAGCACTAAATAAATTTCTTGAATTTTAACTCTTGGAGCTGGACCTTTTTTCTTCTTGGAATTGTATTAAGGACGTTTTGGCAGAGACGTGTCCATGCTCAGAGATATTGTCAAGTTCACAAGAACTAATGAAAGGTGAGCTGAATTTCTTCCCCTTAGGAGCACAGTATTAGCAACAAAAAATTAGATTTTAAACTCTGCACCACCTCTGCAAATAGCTGAAATTCAGGGACACTAAATTTGAAGTTGAAATATGGCGTGCTGTATCGTGTTAGTCACAGAAAAAAGAATTGTTTGAGCATGGATGAGGCCTGTATGACAAAGAAGTTATGCTACAAACAATTTGAAAGTCAGTTCCCCTACTGTATGACACTAGCCTATGGATCAGGCCTGTCTAACACATTAGATACTACAAACAATTTTACAGTCAGCTCTCTTAGTGCATGACATTAAGAACAGAAGAATTTTTTGTTGCCTCTGGATCAGACCTTTTTGACACACTAGATGCTACAATCTATTTTACAGTCAGGTCCCATACTGTATGACGTTAAGAACAGAAGGATGTTTTGTGGCACATGGATCGGGCCTCTATAACACACTAGATGCAACAAACCATTTTAAAGTCTGGTCCCCTACTGTATGACACTAGGAACAGAAGATTTTTTTTGTGGCCTCTGGATCCGGCCTCTACAGCTTAATTTCAACCCATCCAAAAGACAAAGTGTGATATTGCTTGTTGTCTAACGTTGTGCAACTGAAAAATTATAATTTTTTAACGTGCCATAGGTCAGCAGACAGGTTCATATCACCACCACAAAGTGACAACGTGGGATAAAGCAGGCTGTTTCACATTTAGCAAGAGAAATTTTTTTTATATTTTTTTAATGTTCAGTAGGTCTGCAGACAGTTTTATATCACCACAGCACTAAATGATAAGGAGGGATACAGCAGGATGTTTCACATTTAGCTATTGAAAAAATATTAATTAGAATGCTATACTCCTGCATGAAGCAGAATGGAAGCAGTGCACAACATACTTGTAGGACATGAGCCCTGCTGGCTTTGTCTGTGGACCTCAGCAATGGCCATAAAAAAAGTGCTGGAAGGTAAATTTATCAGCCACACTGGACACTATCTAGCTACACTATCTAATTAATATACAACCACCTAACTGACGAGCTAAAATCTTGCTTTTAACAGTGGCAGCCTCTCTGCCCTGTTACAGTGTCAAAATGGTGCTAAAACAAGATGTTCCCTATTTATATGGAGAGGGACATGTGATTTCAGCAGCCAATGACACAAGTCGTTGTGTCAGGACATTGTGGGTGTTTCATTTGCCCTGATTGGCTAGCCGCAATGTGCAAAAATAAAGTTAGGAAAAAAGAAATGACTGTTAACAATAACACCGTGCCTCTGAGCTCTGCAAACCCCTTCTCCTCTTCAAACACGTGCCAAACACTCATGATACACCACTAGTGTTGAGCAATCCGATACTGCAAATATCGGGTATCGCCCGATATTCGCGGTATCGGAATTCCGATACTGAGTTCCAATACTTTTTGCATATCGAATACCGGAAGCGGAAGTTCCCATAATGCTATGAGCCAGTTTGATTTGATTCAGCCAATGAGGAATCCTAAAAAGTGTGGGCACATCCTGTTAGGCATGTAGGCATGTTAACTAATGGCATGGCTGTGATTGGCTGCGAGCAGACCACCCAGCTGCTCCTCCCCCAGACACACGCTGAACAGTGATCTATGGAAAGTGAAACTAGTGAGGGAGGAGGAAACGACCAGTTCTCATTTCAATGCCAGAACACCCCTCGCCGGACGTTTATCTTAGAAGCAAGAGATGATATCTTGGAAACCATGCAGACTAGCCACAGAAGGTAAATTACTTATTGTCAGCATTCTGCAGCCTAGATATGCACTGAGATTATGTGAAAAGCCCGGACAACCTGTTCTGTTATGTATTTCTGCCAAGTTGGATCGCCCGCCAGGGCTGGTGGGGTACATGGTACCGGGCCCATTGGTTTCAATGGGAGATGTCACAGTAGCTGTGACCTGGTCCGTGGCCCTGGGCGTCCATTGTAAAAGGGAAATGTTGAACGTGTGGATGATGATTAAAGTTTATGAGTGAATGATTTGTAATGCCACCTGTGGTGTTCGGCAATGAAGATGCTAAGCTGGCGCTGCAGACAGATCCTCTGGGACAGATGGTGTGGTGCAGCTTTGATGTTGTGGCCCTCCACAGGTAGGGCTGTAGTCCCAGGGCATTTTAGATGGAGAGGTAGTGAAGAGACGTAGATGGTGCTTAAATAAATGAGCGTCTTAGGCTACTTTCACACATCAGTTTTTTGCCGTCAGGCAGGATCCGGCTATTTTTAGAAAAAACGGATCCGGCATAAATTTTGGAGAACTGTAGAAACGGATCCGTTTTTTTGCTGGATCCGTCTAGCAGGTTATATCTGTTTCCTGGGGGCTGGCCAATTGGATCTGAGCATGCGCAGACATAAAAAAACGGATCCGGTGGCTGGATCCGTCTTTTTCTGGATCCGGCGCATTCCGGCGCCCATAGACTTTCATTGTAGCAAAAAGCCGGAAGCGCCGGATCCGGCGCTTCCGGCTTTTTCGCCGGAGACAAAAAACGTTACAGTAGCCGTTTTTTCCAGACCCCGGAATGAGACAAGTAGTCGGATCCGGCAAAAAACGGATGAAACGCAATGCCATCCGGCGCGATCCGGCGCTAATGCAAGTCAATGGGGAAAAACTGGATCCGGCATTGCATTTTGCCGGATCCGGTTTTACAAAAAAAAGCCGGATCGCGTCTGACGGCAGAAAACTGATGTGTGAAAGAGGCCTAAAACCACAGAATTGGCATCAATTTCACGAGAGTGCAAATAGTGTAATAGGGACTGACAGGTCTTCCACTATACCCAATCCAGCAGATGGACACCCAACCAGGAGTGTTCACATTTAAACAAATGACAACCTTCCACCACAGAAGTGGCATCAATTTCATGAGAGTAGAAACAGTGTAATAGGGACTGACAAGTCTTCCACTACACCCAATACAACAGATGGACGGTACACCCAACCAGGAGTGTTAACATTTCCAAAAATTACTGGCCGACACCACAAAAGTGGAATTAAATTTACCCCAGTAGAAATAGTATAATATGGACCAATAGGTCTTCCACTATACCCAATCCTGCACATGGGCAACCCAACCAAGAGTGTTCACATTAAAGCAAATGAGGGCCCTACAACACAGAAGTGGTGTAAGTATAATAGGGACTGACAGGTCTTTCCACTACACCCAATCCAACAGATGGACTGTACACCCCACCAGGAGTGTTCACATTTCCAAAAGTTATTGGCAGACACCACCAAAGTGGCATCAATTTAACCACAGTAGAAATAGTATAACAGGGACCGACAGGTCTTTCACTGCACCAAATCCAACAGATGCATCACACTAAAAAATGCAATATCACCTAGTCTGTACAGTCTACGATTGGGTTCAAAAGTTTCTGGAGATCCATGACTTGTTCATCTTGATGAAAGTTAGGTGGTCTACATTTTCAGGGAACAGCCGGCTGCGCGTATCCGTCAGGACATCACCAGCAGCGCTGAAGACACGTTCTGAGAGGATGCTGGCTCTTGGGCACGATAAAGTCTCCATGGCATGTGAGGTGAGCTCAGACCACTATTTTGGAAGACCATTATGTGAAATTGTCCAAACCCTCCCTGATGATATTTATATTCAGTTCTAGAGACTCCTGCATCATCCTCTCCTTTCGTTCACCAAGTGTAAGACTTGCACTCTGTTGTGCTGGTGCACAAGTTGGTCTAAAAAACGTGACAAGGGACTCACAGAAATGGCTTTTTCCACTTCAAACGCTGCTGCTGCTAATGCTTTTGCGCTGACGAATTGACATTCCGGAGGTTGGAAGTCTAGGGCTGCGTTGCGATATGGGTGCTTCACTGCTGTCTTGGGCAAAAGCTCTCTTAAGGTTATGTAAGCATTTGTGGGTCGTTTTCTAGGGCGGGAATCATCTGGTAAAATATGTTTTTTAGCATGGATCTAACTGAGTGGCAACCCAGTAGTCAGCATTATTCCTTATCATAACTATACGGAGATCATGTTGCAGATAATGCAGCAACCAACAAGGCACTGATATGTCAGGCTCTACCATGAGGTCCAAGCCCATGCTGTGTTGGTGGTTGGGTAACAATGAGGCTCATTTCCTCCATCCCCTCCCTCCAACCACAAACAATAGAAAGTGGAGGATTATCCTCTTCATTTGACAGTTGCTCGCCCATCATCTCTTCCTCCTCCATTTGTTCCTCGGATCTTGCACCTTCAATAGCAGTTTGTCTGTTATCACCAGCCCCCTTTGATCGCAGTAATCCACCCTCCCTTTTCACCCATCTTTGTGTCAACAGTCTTGATCTTAGAGACAATGTTATTCCTTACGCATCCTCCTCTGCTTCCTCCTTTTTTTCTTGGACCACCATCTCCTCCTGCAGGATATTCAAAGTCTGCTCCAGCATGTAGATGATGGTGATGATGGCGTCATCAGCTCTAACCCTCTTAGTAGCCATTTCAAAACTGTTCAGATGGGTGCAAAGGTTCTTAATCTGTGCCCACTCTGTAAACAATATATGCACCACATCCATACTGCATTGGCCCAGGCTATGCGACATAACATACTGCGTCAGGGCTCGTTTCTGCTGCCACAGTCGCTGCAACATGTGCAGAGAGGAATTCCACCAGGTCTACATATCGCATATCACCCTGACAACTGGCATGAACAAAGACCTTTCTGTCAATACAAGTCGATGACCAGAGGGGTGCGAACACAGGCCAGGATAGTGATGGAGAAAATGCTGTACCACCAGGTTGAAGACATGAGCATTCAAGGCACGTGTGTGAGCTAGCCTCACGGTAGGGCTGCCACCAGGTTTGCACCGTTATCGAACACGGCCTTCCCTGGATGCAGGTTCACCACCCATCTGTGGTTTCGCACAGTAAGTTGAACAATTGGATAGTTGGGATGCGGGGGAAAGCAAGGGGAATTTGGGTGCCACCTCTGTGGGCTATACTGAGTCTGATGTTGATGTGGCGGAAGAAGAGGAGAGGCCATTTGAAATTGTGCTTGATATCCCCTAGAGTACATGCTCTTTCTGGGTATCATTGACAAGTTATACTGCTGTGCGTCTGTCAAAGAAAGGTACTGGTGTAGCCTGTCCAGGAAAATAAGTTGTCAGTTTTCTTTGCATAGGACGGGATGTTGCATCACTAGTGCTTTCATAAACATTACCACCTACCTCACGTGCACATTGAACATCAAGTTTAATTCCCCTTCCACCACTGCCTTGCTTTTTCTCAGCCATGTTGCTCAGATAGTGTGGTAGGAGCACAGTATTATTCCTAGAAGAAAAAAGGTCCAGCTCCAAGAGTTAAAATTCAAGAAATTTATTTAATGCTGTTTAAAATTGAATACATGGCTGCTCGTGATCAAAAATTGGTAAACCAAAAGGAATTACCACATGGGGATGATCCAAGAATCTCTGGACGTGTTTCGAGCAGACATTGCTCTTTGACTCAGAGTCTAAGAGCAATGTCTGCTCGAAACACGTCCAGAGATTCTTAGATCATCCCCATGTGGTAATTCCTTTTGGTTTACCAATTTTTCATCACGAGCAGCCATGTATTCAATTTTAAACAGCACTAAATAAATTTCTTGAATTTTAACTCTTGGAGCTGGACCTTTTTTCTTCTTGGAATTGTATTAAGGACGTTTTGGCAGAGACGTGTCCATGCTCAGAGATATTGTCAAGTTCACAAGAACTAATGAAAGGTGAGCTGAATTTCTTCCCCTTAGGAGCACAGTATTAGCAACAAAAAATTAGATTTTAAACTCTGCACCACCTCTGCAAATAGCTGAAATTCAGGGACAGTAAATTTGAAGTTGAAATATGGCGTGCTGTATCGTGTTAGTTACAGAAAAAAGAATTGTTTGAGCATGGATGAGGCCTGTATGACAAAGAAGTTATGCTACAAACAATTTGAAAGTCAGTTCCCCTACTGTATGACACTAGCCTATGGATCAGGCCTGTCTAACACATTAGATACTACAAACAATTTTACAGTCAGCTCTCTTAGTGCATGACATTAAGAACAGAAGAATTTTTTGTTGCCTCTGGATCAGACCTTTTTGACACACTAGATGCTACAATCTATTTTACAGTCAGGTCCCATACTGTAAGACACTAGGAACAGAAGAATTTTTTGTGGCCTATGGATCAGGCCTCTATTACACACTAGATGCTACACATTATTATAAAGTCAGCTCCCCTACTGTATGACACTTGAAACAGAACAATTTTTTGTGGCACATGGATCAGGCATCTATAGCACACTTGATGCTACAAACTATTTTAAAGTCAGGTCCCTTACTGTATGACGTTAAGAACAGAAGGATGTTTTGTGGCACATGGATCGGGCCTCTATAACACACTAGATGCAACAAACCATTTTAAAGTCTGGTCCCCTACTGTATGACACTAGGAACAGAAGATTTTTTTTGTGGCCTCTGGATCCGGCCTCTACAGCTTAATTTCAACCCATCCAAAAGACAAAGTGTGATATTGCTTGTTGTCTAACGTTGTGCAACTGAAAAATTATAATTTTTTAACGTGCCATAGGTCAGCAGACAGGTTCATATCACCACCACAAAGTGACAACGTGGGATAAAGCAGGCTGTTTCACATTTAGCAAGAGAAATTTTTTTTATATTTTTTTAATGTTCAGTAGGTCTGCAGACAGTTTTATATCACCACAGCACTAAATGATAAGGAGGGATACAGCAGGATGTTTCACATTTAGCTATTGAAAAAATATTAATTAGAATGCTATACTCCTGCATGAAGCAGAATGGAAGCAGTGCACAACATACTTGTAGGACATGAGCCCTGCTGGCTTTGTCTGTGGACCTCAGCAATGGCCATAAAAAAAGTGCTGGAAGGTAAATTTATCAGCCACACTGGACACTATCTAGCTACACTATCTAATTAATATACAACCACCTAACTGACGAGCTAAAATCTTGCTTTTAACAGTGGCAGCCTCTCTGACACAAGTCGTTGTGTCAGGACATTGTGGGTGTCTCCTTTGCCCTGATTTGCTAGCCGCAATGTGCAAAAATAAAGTTAGGAAAAAAGAAATGACTGTTAACAATAACACCGTGCCTCTGAGCTCTGCAAACCCCTTCTCCTCTTCAAACACGTGCCAAACACTCATGATACACCACTAGTGTTGAGCAATCCGATACTGCAAATATCGGGTATCGCCCGATATTCGCGGTATCGGAATTCCGATACTGAGTTCCAATACTTTTTGCATATCGAATACCGGAAGCGGAAGTTCCCATAATGCTATGAGCCAGTTTGATTTGATTCAGCCAATGAGGAATCCTAAAAAGTGTGGGCACATCCTGTTAGGCATGTAGGCATGTTAACTAATGGCATGGCTGTGATTGGCTGCGAGCAGACCACCCAGCTGCTCCTCCCCCAGACACACGCTGAACAGTGATCTATGGAAAGTGAAACTAGTGAGGGAGGAGGAAACGACCAGTTCTCATTTCAATGCCAGAACCTCGCCGGACGTTTATCTTAGAAGCAAGAGATGATATCTTGGAAACCGTGCAGACTAGCCACAGAAGGTAAATTACTTATTGTCAGCATTCTGCAGCCTAGATATGCACTGAGATTATGTGAAAAGCCCGGACAACCTGTTCTGTTATGTATTTCTGCCAAGTTGGATCGCCCGCCAGGGCTGGTGGGGTACATGGTACCGGGCCCATTGGTTTCAATGGGAGATGTCACAGTAGCTGTGACCTGGTCCGTGGCCCTGGGCGTCCATTGTAAAAGGGAAATGTTGAACGTGTGGATGATGATTAAAGTTTATGAGTGAATGATTTGTGATGCCACCTGTGGTGTTCGGCAATGAAGATGCTAAGCTGGCGCTGCAGACAGATCCTCTGGGACAGATGGTGTGGTGCAGCTTTGATGTTGTGGCCCTCCACAGGTAGGGCTGTAGTCCCAGGGCATTTTAGATGGAGAGGTAGTGAAGAGACGTAGATGGTGCTTAAATAAATGAGCGTCTTAGGCTACTTTCACACATCAGTTTTTTGCCGTCAGGCAGGATCCGGCTATTTTTAGAAAAAACGGATCCGGCATAAATTTTGGAGAACTGTAGAAATGGATCCGTTTTTTTGCTGGATCCGTCTAGCAGGTTATATCTGTTTCCTGGGGGCTGGCCAATTGGATCTGAGCATGCGCAGACATAAAAAAACGGATCCGGTGGCTGGATCCGTCTTTTTCTGGATCCGGCGCATTCCGGCGCCCATAGACTTTCATTGTAGCAAAAAGCCGGAAGCGCCGGATCCGGCGCTTCCGGCTTTTTCGCCGGAGACAAAAAACGTTACAGTAGCCGTTTTTTCCAGACGCCGGAATGAGACAAGTAGTCGGATCCGGCAAAAAACGGATGAAACGCAATGCCATCCGGCGCGATCCGGCGCTAATGCAAGTCAATGGGGAAAAACTGGATCCGGCATTGCATTTTGCCGGATTCGGTTTTACAAAAAAAAGCCGGATCGCGTCTGACGGCAGAAAACTGATGTGTGAAAGAGGCCTAAAACCACAGAATTGGCATCAATTTCACGAGAGTGCAAATAGTGTAATAGGGACTGACAGGTCTTCCACTACACCCAATCCAGCAGATGGACACCCAACCAGGAGTGTTCACATTTAGACAAATGACAACCTTCCACCACAGAAGTGGCATCAATTTCATGAGAGTAGAAACAGTGTAATAGGGACTGACAAGTCTTCCACTACACCCAATACAACAGATGGACGGTACACCCAACCAGGAGTGTTAACATTTCCAAAAATTACTGGCAGACACCACAAAAGTGGAATTAAATTTACCCCAGTAGAAATAGTATAATATGGACCAATAGGTCTTCCACTATACCCAATCCTGCACATGGGCAACCCAACCAAGAGTGTTCACATTAAAGCAAATGAGGGCCCTACAACACAGAAGTGGTGTAAGTATAATAGGGACTGACAGGTCTTTCCACTACACCCAATCCAACAGATGGACTGTACACCCCACCAGGAGTGTTCACATTTCCAAAAGTTATTGGCAGACACCACCAAAGTGGCATCAATTTAACCACAGTAGAAATAGTATAACAGGGACCGACAGGTCTTTCACTGCACCAAATCCAACAGATGCATCACACTAAAAAATGCAATATCACCTAGTCTGTACAGTCTACGATTGGGTTCAAAAGTTTCTGGAGATCCATGACTTGTTCATCTTGATGAAAGTTAGGTGGTCTACATTTTCAGGGAACAGCCGGCTGCGCGTATCCGTCAGGACATCACCAGCAGCGCTGAAGACACGTTCTGAGAGGATGCTGGCTCTTGGGCACGATAAAGTCTCCATGGCATGTGAGGTGAGCTCAGACCACTATTTTGGAAGACCATTATGTGAAATTGTCCAAACCCTCCCTGATGATATTTATATTCAGTTCTAGAGACTCCTGCATCATCCTCTCCTTTCGTTCACCAAGTGTAAGACTTGCACTCTGTTGTGCTGGTGCACAAGTTGGTCTAAAAAACGTGACAAGGGACTCACAGAAATGGCTTTTTCCACTTCAAACGCTGCTGCTGCTAATGCTTTTGCGCTGACGAATTGACATTCCGGAGGTTGGAAGTCTAGGGCTGCGTTGCGATATGGGTGCTTCACTGCTGTCTTGGGCAAAAGCTCTCTTAAGGTTATGTAAGCATTTGTGGGTCGTTTTCTAGGGCGGGAATCATCTGGAAAAATATGTTTTTTAGCATGGATCTAACTGAGTGGCAACCCAGTAGTCAGCATTATTCCTTATCATAACTATACGGAGATCATGTTGCAGATAATGCAGCAACCAACAAGGCACTGATATGTCAGGCTCTACCATGAGGTCCAAGCCCATGCTGTGTTGGTGGTTGGGTAACAATGAGGCTCATTTCCTCCATCCCCTCCCTCCAACCACAAACAATAGAAAGTGGAGGATTATCCTCTTCATTTGACAGTTGCTCGCCCATCATCTCTTCCTCCTCCATTTGTTCCTCGGATCTTGCACCTTCAATAGCAGTTTGTCTGTTATCACCAGCCCCCTTTGATCGCAGTAATCCACCCTCCCTTTTCACCCATCTTTGTGTCAACAGTCTTGATCTTAGAGACAATGTTATTCCTTACGCATCCTCCTCTGCTTCCTCCTTTTTTTCTTGGACCACCATCTCCTCCTGCAGGATATTCAAAGTCTGCTCCAGCATGTAGATGATGGTGATGATGGCGTCATCAGCTCTAACCCTCTTAGTAGCCATTTCAAAACTGTTCAGATGGGTGCAAAGGTCCTTAATCTGTGCCCACTCTGTAAACAAGATATGCACCACATCCATACTGCATTGGCCCAGGCTATGCGACATAACATACTGCGTCAGGGCTCGTTTCTGCTGCCACAGTCGCTGCAACATGTGCAGAGAGGAATTCCACCAGGTCTACATATCGCATATCACCCTGACAACTGGCATGAACAAAGACCTTTCTGTCAATACAAGTCGATGACCAGAGGGGTGCGAACTCAGGCCAGGATAGTGATGGAGAAAATGCTGTACCACCAGGTTGAAGACATGAGCATTCAAGGCACGTGTGTGAGCTAGCCTCACGGTAGGGCTGCCACCAGGTTTGCACCGTTATCGAACACGGCCTTCCCTGGATGCAGGTTCACCACCCATCTGTGGTTTCGCACAGTAAGTTGAACAATTGGATAGTTGGGATGCGGGGGAAAGCAAGGGGAATTTGGGTGCCACCTCTGTGGGCTATACTGAGTCTGATGTTGATGTGGCGGAAGAAGAGGAGAGGCCATTTGAAATTGTGCTTGATATCCCCTAGAGTACATGCTCTTTCTGGGTATCATTGACAAGTTATACTGCTGTGCGTCTGTCAAAGAAAGGTACTGGTGTAGCCTGTCCAGGAAAATAAGTTGTCAGTTTTCTTTGCATAGGACGGGATGTTGCATCACTAGTGCTTTCATAAACATTACCACCTACCCCACGTGCACATTGAACATCAAGTTTAATTCCCCTTCCACCACTGCCTTGCTTTTTCTCAGCCATGTTGCTCAGATAGTGTGGTAGGAGCACAGTATTATTCCTAGAAGAAAAAAGGTCCAGCTCCAAGAGTTAAAATTCAAGAAATTTATTTAATGCTGTTTAAAATTGAATACATGGCTGCTCGTGATCAAAAATTGGTAAACCAAAAGGAATTACCACATGGGGATGATCCAAGAATCTCTGGACGTGTTTCGAGCAGACATTGCTCTTTGACTCAGAGTCTAAGAGCAATGTCTGCTCGAAACACGTCCAGAGATTCTTAGATCATCCCCATGTGGTAATTCCTTTTGGTTTACCAATTTTTCATCACGAGCAGCCATGTATTCAATTTTAAACAGCACTAAATAAATTTCTTGAATTTTAACTCTTGGAGCTGGACCTTTTTTCTTCATGGAATTGTATTAAGGACGTTTTGGCAGAGACGTGTCCATGCTCAGAGATATTGTCAAGTTCACAAGAACTAATGAAAGGTGAGCTGAATGAAGTTGAAGTTGAAATATGGCGTGCTGTATCGTGTTAGTCACAGAAAAAAGAATTGTTTGAGCATGGATGAGGCCTGTATGACAAAGAAGTTATGCTACAAACAATTTGAAAGTCAGTTCCCCTACTGTATGACACTAGCCTATGGATCAGGCCTGTCTAACACATTAGATACTACAAACAATTTTACAGTCAGCTCTCTTAGTGCATGACATTAAGAACAGAAGAATTTTTTGTTGCCTCTGGATCAGACCTTTTTGACACACTAGATGCTACAATCTATTTTACAGTCAGGTCCCATACTGTAAGACACTAGGAACAGAAGAATTTTTTGTGGCCTATGGATCAGGCCTCTATTACACACTAGATGCTACACATTATTATAAAGTCAGCTCCCCTACTGTATGACACTTGAAACAGAACAATTTTTTGTGGCACATGGATCAGGCATCTATAGCACACTTGATGCTACAAACTATTTTAAAGTCAGGTCCCTTACTGTATGACGTTAAGAACAGAAGGATGTTTTGTGGCACATGGATCGGGCCTCTATAACACACTAGATGCAACAAACCATTTTAAAGTCTGGTCCCCTACTGTATGACACTAGGAACAGAAGATTTTTTTTGTGGCCTCTGGATCCGGCCTCTACAGCTTAATTTCAACCCATCCAAAAGACAAAGTGTGATATTGCTTGTTGTCTAACGTTGTGCAACTGAAAAATTATAATTTTTTAACGTGCCATAGGTCAGCAGACAGGTTCATATCACCACCACAAAGTGACAACGTGGGATAAAGCAGGCTGTTTCACATTTAGCAAGAGAAATTTTTTTTATATTTTTTTAATGTTCAGTAGGTCTGCAGACAGTTTTATATCACCACAGCACTAAATGATAAGGAGGGATACAGCAGGATGTTTCACATTTAGCTATTGAAAAAATATTAATTAGAATGCTATACTCCTGCATGAAGCAGAATGGAAGCAGTGCACAACATACTTGTAGGACATGAGCCCTGCTGGCTTTGTCTGTGGACCTCAGCAATGGCCATAAAAAAAGTGCTGGAAGGTAAATTTATCAGCCACACTGGACACTATCTAGCTACACTATCTAATTAATATACAACCACCTAACTGACGAGCTAAAATCTTGCTTTTAACAGTGGCAGCCTCTCTGCCCTGTTACAGTGTCAAAATGGTGCTAAAACAAGATGTTCCCTATTTATATGGAGAGGGACATGTGATTTCAGCAGCCAATGACACAAGTCGTTATGTCAGGACATTGTGGGTGTCTCCTTTGCCCTGATTGGCTAGCCGCAATGTGCAAAAATAAAGTTAGGAAAAAAGAAATGACTGTTAACAATAACACCGTGCCTCTGAGCTCTGCAAACCCCTTCTCCTCTTCAAACACGTGCCAAACACTCATGATACACCACTAGTGTTGAGCAATCCGATACTGCAAATATCGGGTATCGCCCGATATTCGCGGTATCGGAATTCCGATACTGAGTTCCAATACTTTTTGCATATCGAATACCGGAAGCGGAAGTTCCCATAATGCTATGAGCCAGTTTGATTTGATTCAGCCAATGAGGAATCCTAAAAAGTGTGGGCACATCCTGTTAGGCATGTAGGCATGTTAACTAATGGCATGGCTGTGATTGGCTGCGAGCAGACCACCCAGCTGCTCCTCCCCCAGACACACGCTGAACAGTGATCTATGGAAAGTGAAACTAGTGAGGGAGGAGGAAACGACCAGTTCTCATTTCAATGCCAGAACACCCCTCGCCGGACGTTTATCTTAGAAGCAAGAGATGATATCTTGGAAACCGTGCAGACTAGCCACAGAAGGTAAATTACTTATTGTCAGCATTCTGCAGCCTAGATATGCACTGAGATTATGTGAAAAGCCCGGACAACCTGTTCTGTTATGTATTTCTGCCAAGTTGGATCTCCCGCCAGGGCTGCTGGGGTACATGGTACCGGGCCCATTGGTTTCAATGGGAGATGTCACAGTAGCTGTGACCTGGTCCGTGGCCCTGGGCGTCCATTGTAAAAGGGAAATGTTGAACGTGTGGATGATGATTAAAGTTTATGAGTGAATGATTTGTGATGCCACCTGTGGTGTTCGGCAATGAAGATGCTAAGCTGGCGCTGCAGACAGATCCTCTGGGACAGATGGTGTGGTGCAGCTTTGATGTTGTGGCCCTCCACAGGTAGGGCTGTAGTCCCAGGGCATTTTAGATGGAGAGGTAGTGAAGAGACGTAGATGGTGCAGTGCCAGGCACAGAGATGTAGCAGTGCTGAGTGTGTTGGTGCAGGAATAACTGGAGGACACCAGGGCATGTAGTTCCAAAGCTTTACTCACAGTCTGTTGTGCATATAGGTGCCTGCATCCGTGCCATGTCCTCCACATCAGGGGCTCAGTCAACCTCCAAGCTAGATGAAGCACTCCGTTCCAACACTCCACCAACATGTGCCTTTTCTGACCGTCTCCCTCTTTTGCTACACAACCCCTTTAACATAGTCAATATCTTTGTAACTCCGAAAATCTTAAAAAGAAAAATAATTCCTGCTATTCCATTTGATTGGGCTAAACCTCTATGCCTTTAATGTCTCCTCCACCTCCCCTAATACATTCTACATTATTCTTAGTTGTTTTCCTTCATGTAGAATTAACCTACAAGGAAAGAAAGGGTTTATTTTAATTCCGATATTTCTGTCCCATTGACTTGCATTGGTTTCCGGTAACGGAATCGGTGATACCCGATACTTTTTGGGTATCGGTCCGATCCAATGCGATCTGATATTTCCCGATATCGGAAGATATCGCTCAACACTATACACCACCATTATAAATGCTAAAGTGCTGAAAATACTTTTGTGGAAAAGCAAATATTTTCCTGCACTTTTACTGAATGTTACCGATTTTTACTGATTTTACAAAATTTTGCTTGTGTTTCCGATCATGAATCCCAATATGCCATATTCGTGCTGAATTTATGTTTGCCGAACAAATTCGCTAGTCACTAGTTATACTGTATATAAATTATATGTCTGTGTGTCACTGAGATCTAAATAAATAAATAAATATATATATATATATATATATATATATAGCTTTGGCAAAAATTAAGAGACCTCTGCACAGTTTTATAAAAATCAGCCTCTCCTCATGTCTGACAGCCATTCCATTCCAGTGTCAGTTGAATTCCAACCAGAGTACACCTCATTCTACTTAATGTGCTTCTGAATAGGTGATCACCTGAACCAAATCTTATTTAACAAAGGAAAGTATAAAATATCCTGCTATGGTGTTCACAATCCTCTTGTAATAGGACAAGCTGGATGACAAAACAAGTGCTAGTAATATCCCAAAAGTAATAGGAATGAAAAAATAACTTTTAGCCGTGCCAAAGGAGTTGAAAAGAGAAGTCTTCAGTGAGGAAAAGAAGGGCTCAATTCTGAATTTACTATCAGAAGGATACAGTGAGCATCATGTTGTCTCCATCCTTAAAATTTCTAAGACGGAAGTCCATTACAACAAGGTCAAACGGCAGACCTTTGGGACAACAAAGCTACAGACCGGCAGAGGGTAAAAATGACTCTCCACTTACCGGCATGACCATCATCTTATTTTATTGTCTCTCAGCAACCACAGGATGACATCAGGTGACCTACAAATGAAACGGCAGCTGGGGTGAAGTGCACAGCAAGAACAGTTCGTAACAGGCTCCTAGAGGCAGGGCTCAAGTCAAGTAAAGCTAGAAAAAAGCCTTTCATCAATGAGAAGCAAAGAAGAACCAGGCTGAAATTTGCCAAAGAATATAAGGATTGGACCATAGAGGACTGGAGTAAGGTTATCTTCTCTGATGAGTCTAATTTTCAGCTTTGCCCAACACCTGGTTGTCTACTGGTTAGACATAGACCTGGAGAGGCTTACAAGTCACAGTGTCTTGCACCCACTGTAAAATTTGGTGGCGGATCGGTGATGATCTGAGGATGCTTCAGCAAGGCTAGAATTGCGCAGGTTAATCTATGCAAAGGACAAATGAATGAAGCCGCATGCAAGGTTATCCTGGAAAAACAGTTGATTCCTTCTGCTCAGGCAATGTTTCCCACATCTGAGGACTGTTTTTTCCAGCAGGACAATGTACTATGCCACTCTGCTAGGTCAATCAATGTGTGGATGAAGGACCACCGCATCAAATCCCTGTCATGGCCAGCCCAATCTCCAGACCTGAACCGCATTGAAAACCTCTGGAATGAATGTAATCAAGAGGAAGATGGATAGTAACAAGCCATGAAACAAAGAACTGCGTAAATTTTGTACCAGGAGTGGCATAATGTCACCCAAAAGCAATGTGAAAGACTGGTGGAAAGCATGCCAAGACGCATGAAAGATGTGATTAAAAATCATGGTTATTTCACAAAATATTGATTTCGGAACTCTTCCTGAGTTAAAACATTAGTATTGTTGTTTATAAATCATTATCAACTTTTTTCTTAACATTATTTGAGGTCTGCAAGCACTGCATTTTGTTGTTATTTTGGCCATTTCTCATTTTCTGAAAACAAATACAAAATCTAGTGCTTGTAAATTTGAAGACATGTTGTCAGTAGTTTATAGAACAAAGGAGAAATTTACATTTTACGCAAAAATATACCTATAAAGAGAAAAATCAGACAAAATGAAAATTTTGTAGTGGTCTCTTAATTTTTGCCAGAGCTGTAAATCACAAAAAATGTACTCCAGAACATGGAATAGTGTGTAGGTAAAAAATGTGAAGAAACAAGCAAAATTTTCAAACTCTTCTTTGTACTGTTATATACCACCAAAATGTGACAGAAAGCACATAATACTGTATGAATGAGTAATCTAATAATCTAATATATATTTTTCTACCCGTTCTGTAAGTTTTACATACCACTGTAATGTAACAATAACAATCCTAAACTGTTTGAATGAGTCATTGAATCCATAAAAATGTTTTGAAAGTGTAGTTGATATATATAGTCATAAAGGCTTTGCAGAAAGTGCGAAGCCAGACAGAAATTATGAGAAAAGTCATCCATAGACACCTGAAAGGTAACTGGCGGGCTTCATTAAACCTGAATATTACTAACACTTTATGTGCTGCTTTCCTCTGGTGGTGTGGAAAAGTGTGGGCTAATCCAGCCTTTGTTCATTTTTATGAGAGTGAGCCTGTCTGCTTTCTCTGTCCACAGGCAAAAGTGCCTGTCTTTTATAATCACTACCCAGCGGCAATAAAAAGCTGCTCAGACAAGACGCTAACGCCAGTGCAGTTCAACACTTCTAAGGCAAAGACGAGCAACTCATGCCAGGTGTCCAGCTTTGAGACCACATATTTGAAAGACGCAGAGGAATTAGGGAGTACACTGGTTTGGTTGGCCAGGTATTGCTTGTCCATCTTTAAAAACATTTCACTCCTTGTCAAAAATACTCTGTTATCAGGCCTTGGGTGCTGGGATGGTGTCATGAAATTGGCTCACACCTTTGACAGTGTACTCCGCCTCTCCTCCTTGGTTGGGCAAGGAAGCTTGCCCCCTGTCACTGGCATTGTCTGATGGGAATTTTTTCAACATATTTTCCACAATGGCCTTCTGGTATAGCAGCATGTTAGAAAACCTCTCTACCACTGGAAGAAGAGATGCAAAGTTCTCCTTGAAGCATAAGTCTAGCAGGGTGAACAACAAGTGCTCTTTGTTGGCCAAATGAATGAATTAATGAATGTAACGTGAGAGTAATGGAAAAGGCAGTGGTACAAAATGTCAGTAATTTGTGCCCAGCTCCATACAGCCAACTTTGCCTGTCTCCATCATTATGACAACTCTCCCAATCATCCTCCTCTTTCTCCTCCTTCCCATCTTTAGCCCATCCACGTAGGAGAGATGGGATGAAAGTTGAATGGGAATTAGCCTCTGTTGCACTAGCCACCAGCCCCTGTTCCTCCACTTTCTCCTCCTCAGATTCTACATCTTCAATGTTACCCAATCTGTGCTGAGCAGATTAGATGATGCTGGGCTGGCTACAATCTCTCTGTGTTATGTCTTCCTCCATCCCCACCTGGTCCGCTTGCTAAGCTTCATGTTTAATTGTGAGCAATGACTGTTTAAGTAGGCACAGAAGTGGGATAGTTGCAATGACTATGACATCATCACAGCTCACCTTCTTTGTGGAGTCCTCAAAGTTTTGAAGAACCAACAAATGTTAGAAATCCATGCTCCCTCTTCAGTTGTTATGTGCGGAGCCTAACCAGAATACTGTCAGGCGTGTTGGAGCTGGTACTTAACCACTGGCCTCTTCTGCTCATAAAGGCTTGCCAACATGTGCAGTGTGGAGTTCCAGAATGTGGTGAGCAGGCACTTGCATGCGCGGCTGCAGCGCTGCCAGAGCGGCAGAAGCTGTAGCCAACTTGTGGAAACGAGCACTGATGCGGCACACCTTGACCAGAAGCTCTGGCAAATCTGAGTATGTTTTAAGTACCCATTAAACTACCAAATTGAGCACAAGTGCCAGGCATGGTACAGGTGTGAGCTTGCCTGGTTGGAATTTCAGCGGCAATAACCACAGATCTCTATGGTGTGTTATTCCTTTAAGTAACTCTGCCATGATGTGTGGCTTGTCTCCCAGACAAATTAGCTTCAGCTTCGCTGAAGCAGTGCTACAGAGCTTCCAGACTCCGGCTGATTTGGATGACGTGCTATGAGATAGCACATCGGAGATAGAGGTTGAGGTGGAATAGGAGGGGGTGCAGGAACTGCTGTAGGAAGTGGAGGAAACCCTGATAGAAGAAGAGCTAGCAATTCTTGGTGTCGGGAGCACAATGCCTTGCCATAGTGTAAATGGGCCCCAGCCTCCACAATTTTCATCCAGTGTGCGGTCAGGGTAATGTAGCATCCCTGACCAAAAGTGCTTTTCCACATATCGGTTGTTAAGTGAACAATGCCAGTAAATTTACTTGTAAGGACACGGGTGATGTTCCTGGACACGTGCAGGTACAAGGATGGGATGCCACACTGGAAGAAAAAGTGACAGTTGGGGACTGAATACTGAGAGACGGCTGCGGCCATGAGTTGGTGGAAATCCTACATATCTACCAGCCTAAGTGAAAACATTTCCATGGCAAGCAACCTGGAAATGTGTGCATTTAGCATTTGAGCCTGTGGGTGTGTTGCTGGGAGCTTTCTTTTTTGTAACCAAAGGCCTAGGGTAGGGAAAGCTGAACGGTGGGCTAGGACAAAGATATGGAAGTGCCTGATGATGGCAAGTCAGAATGTGAAATGATAGTTACAGGGCAGGAGGTATCTGCGTCAGTGTTTAGGACAGGGGATTGGGAAGCATTCAGAACAGGAAAAGAAACAGTGGTGCCACCCGATGGTACCAATCGTGGACCCAGGAATTCGGTCCACTGAGTCGGGTGCTTAGATGAGATATGCTTGATCATGCTGGTGGGGGTTAGATTCTTTGTGATCAGGCCCCTGCTGATCTTTACATGGCACAGATTGCAAACGTCTGTTTTGTTTGTCTCAGAACTCTCTTAAAAAAAATATCAGACTGGGTAACACTTAACACTTTGATGGAAAATTTCTGGAGTATCGTGCTCTGTGGGACAGTTGCCTGCCTGCTCCCTCTAGTCACCTCATTGCCTCTTCCTGTCTGATTTGATGCTGCCAATCTCTCTCCCTGTGCGCTGTTGGCCTCCCACTGCATGCCAACTTCCCAGCTTGGATCGGTGACTTCGTCATCTACTACCTCGTCTCCCACCACTGCACCCTGGTTCTCCTGACTTTATGACTTAACAAGAACAAGACTTAGCAGCAACTGTGTTTCATCATCATCTTCCTCCTTATCTCAAATTTGACATTTACCACTGTCATAATCTTGTGGACTTGTGCATTGCTAAACCGCATGTCCTCCTGTCCCTCTTGGAGCATGCAGATTGAGAGTCCCAACCAAGAAATTATGTTCTAAAGAGCTCTTCAGAGTGTCGCAGTGTGGTATCACTAGTTTCCTGGGATTCAACATGATGGGAGGAAGGAGGATCAGAGTAAGGATTAAGTGATCTAGACTTTAGGTTCGTGAGACTGGACCATGAGGAATACTATGTGGCATTGCTAAGCCCACTGAAAGCATTGTCTGCTATCCAACAAACTGTCTGTTCACACTGCACTGGCTTCAGAAGTGGTGTACTGTGTCTCCCTGCAAAGTGTGACAGGAACCTATGTGTCTTGGATTGGCGTGTTTCTTGTGCTCCAGCAACAGGCATAGTCACACCTGCCCCATGTCCTTGGCATCTGCAAGCAGCATTTTTAACACTTCCACTTCCCCATCCCTTAACTATTACTATTATTATTATACATTTATATAGCGCCATTTATTCCATGTCGCTTTACAGGAAAAAGGGGAAATATAGACAAGTACAATAAACATGTGCAAGACAAGGGACACACAAGTACAGAAGGAGAGAGGACCCTGCCCGTGAGGGCTCACAGTCTACAGGGATGGGTGAAGATACACTAGGAGAGGGTAGAGCTGTTTGTGCGGTCGTTCAGTAGACCGAGGATCATTGCAGACTGTAGGCTTGTCGGAACAGGTGGGTCTTCAGGTTCTTCTTGAAGGTTTCTGTTGTTGGTGAGAGTCTGATGTGTTGTGGGAAAGAGTTCCAGAGTATGGGGGAAGCACTGGAGAAGTCTTGTATGCGGTTGTGGGAAGAAGAGATGAGGGGGAAGTGGAGAAGGAGATCTTGAGAGGATTGAAGGTTGCGTGCGGGTAGGTACTAGGAGACCATGTTACAGATGTATGGAGGAGACAGGTTGTGGATGGCTTTGTATATCATGGTTAGTGTTTTGAACTGGAGCCTCTGGACACTAGGAAGCCAGTGAAGGGACTCGCATAGGGGGGAGGGAGGGGAATAGCGGGGAGACAGGTGGATTAGTTGGGCAGCAGAGTGTAGGATAGACTGGAGTGGTGCCAGAGTGCTGGAGGGGAGGCCAGAGAGTAGGCGGCTGCAGTAGTTGAGTGTTTTTGTGGTTTCATGGTTGAGGAATGCGCGGAGTCGGGAAATATTTTTGAGTGTGAGGCGGCAGGAGGAGGCAAGGGCTTGGATATGTGGTTTGAAAGAGAGGGCAGAGTCGAGGATCACCCCAAGGCACCGAACATGCGGGACTGGGGAAAGAGAGCAGCTATTGACATTGATGGATAGGTCTGGTGGAGGGGTAGAGTGAGATGGGGGAAAGATGATGAATTCTGTTTTGTCCATGTTCAGTTTGAGAAAGCGAGCAGAAAAGAAGGCTGAAATAGCAGACAGACATTGTGGGATTTTGGTCAGTAAGGAGGTGAGGTCAGGTCCAGATAGGTAGATCTGAATTTCATCAGCGTAGAGGTGGTACTGCAAGCCGTGGGATTCTATGAGCTGTCTCAGGCTGAAGGTATAGATGGAGAAGAGTATGGGTCCGAGGACTGAGCCTTGAAGAACACCGACAGACAGGGGGCGAGGTGAGGAGGTGGTGTGTGAGAGGGAGACACTAAAAGTTCGGTCTGTTAGGTATGATGAGATCCAGGTAACGGCCAAGTCTGTTATGCCAAGAGATGAGAGAATCTGCAGCAGGAGGGAATGGTCCATGGTGTCGAAGGCAGAAGACAGGTCCAGGAGAAGGAGGACAGAGTAGTGTCGCTTGCTCTTGGCGGTTAGAAGGTCGTTAGTGACTTTAGTTAGGGCCGTTTCAGTTGAGTGATGTGGTCGGAAGGCAGATTGTAACCGATCAAAGAGGGAACAGAAGGAGAGGTGGGAGGACAGTTCAAGATGTACATGCTGTTCCAGTAGTTTTGAGGCGTAATCAGGCGATAGTTAGGCACAGAGGATGGGTCGAGGGAGGGCTTTTTGAGGATGGGTGTGATTGAGGCATGTTTGAAGGATGAGGGAAAGACACCATTATTAAGTGAAAGGTTGAAGAGGTGTGTTAGAGTTGGGATGAAGACTGTGGCAAAGTTAGGGATGAAGTGGGACAGGAGTGGGTCAAGCGCACAAGTGGTGAGGTGTGATCTTGACAGGAGGGTGGAGAGCTGATCTTCTGTCACGATGGAGAAGCTGGTTTTGGAAGAACAGGGCTGAGCAGCTAAGAGGGGCATTGGGGGCTGCGGGCCAAAGCTTTCTCTGATCGTATCGATCTTCTGCTTAAGATACTAGAAAAGAGAAGATCTCTAGAAGATCTAGAAGATCTCTAGAAAAGAGAAGACTTAGGGGAGACCTAATATATATGTACAAGTATATCAGAGGGCAATACAGAGATCTATCAAATGAACTGTTTGTACCAAGGACTGTGACAAGAACAAGGGGCATTCTCTTCGCTTGGAGGAAAGGCAATTTCTGCACCAGCATAGAAGAGGGTTCTTCATGGTTAGAGCAGTGAGGCTCTGGAATTCTCTTCCTGAGGAAGTGGTGATGGCCAACTCACTGAATGAATTTAAGAAAGGAATGGATGCTTTTCTTGTGAGTAACAGTATATGAATAACATAATATTATAGGTAGATGGTTGACCCAGCTAAGGGGAAGGAATTTTTTTTCCCTATGGAGAAAATTGGCTTCTACTCTGTGAGTTTTTTGCCTTCCCCAGGATCAACAATGCAGAACAGCTGCACTAAAAATAGGCTGAACTAGATGGACATAAGGTCTTCCTTCAGCCTTCAAAACTATGTTATGTTACTATGTTAAAGATGGAGGCAAAGTCTTCAGCAGAAATGATAGGAGATGGAGGAGGTGCTGTGGGACGGAGTAGAGAGTTGAAAGTGTTGAAAAGCTTTTAGGGTTGTGAGACAGTGAGGATATGAGGGATGCAAAGTAAGTTTGTTTTGCGGCAGAGAGTGTGTACTTGAAGCTGGCAAGGGGCTGCTTGCATGCATTGAAGTGCTCGGTAGAACGGGTTCTCTTCCATCTCCACTCAGCGGCCCTGGAAACCCTTCTCAGTTCTTTGGTCAGGCTGGTCAGCCAGGGCTGCCTGTTGATTGTACGAGTTTTGCTCTGTGTGAGGGGGTGGCCGAATCAAGTGTTGCCATTATTGTGGTGTTATAAAAAGTGGCAGCAGCATCTGTGTCATGAAGGGAAGCTCTGTCTGTGAGAGGGAGAAGGGACTCAGAGAGTGATTGTAAATTGAGGTGTTTGAGATTTCTGCGAGGATGAGCAAGTTTGTGTTGTGGGGGTTGCGCAGTCGGAGAGGAGAGGGAAGGGAATGTTAGTAGGTTGTGGTCAGACAGGGGGAGGGGTGAGTTAGTGAGATTAGTGAGGGAACAGAGACGGGTGAAGATAAGGTCCAGTGTGTGACCATCTTTGTGAGTGGCCACAGAGGACAATTGAGTGAGGCCAAAGGAGGCAGTCAGTGATAAAAGTTTAGAGGCAGCTGAGGTGGAAGTGTCAATGGAGATGTTGAAGTCACCCATGATGATGGTGGGAATGTCAGAGGAAATGGAGTAGCCAGGTGGTGAAGTGGTCGAGAAAGGTGGAGATGGCTAGTTCTGGGTGGTGGTAGATGACAACCAGTTGGAGGTTGGAGGGGTAATAGATGCGGACGGAGTGCACCTTGAACGAGGGAAGAGTAGTGGAGGGTGGAAGTTGAATTGGGGTAAAGGAGCAGGTATCAGATAGGAGCAAGCCAACTCCTCCACCACGTTTGTTGCTGGAGCGAGGGGTGTGAGAGAGATGGAATCCGCATAGGAAAGCGCAGTTGGAGAGGGTGTGTCAGAAGGAGTGAGACAGGTTTCAGTGATGCAAGGAAGGAGAGTTTAGGTCATGGATAAACGACAACTTGTTGCAGACAGAGCGTGCATTCCATAAGGCACCAGATAAGAGGACCGGGGGAGTGGGGGCTGGATGAATAGATATGAGGTTATTGTGGTTGCAAAAACATGTAGAGGAGTGTGGCAGGATGTTAGAAATGAGTGTGGGGATGTGCTGAGGAGAGCCAGGATTTGGGGATACGTCGCCAGCAATGAGGAGTAGCAGATAGAGCGTTAGAAGGTGGGAACAGGATAGGACATGATGTGGCCGTGTGTGTCTGGAGATAAAGGATTGTATGTGGAGGAGCAGTTCTGAGGAGAAGGTTAGGTAGCAGGGGAGGATGGAGGGAGAAATGACTAGTTCCTTACTAGGTGGGGGGATTACAAGAGATCGGACAAAATAGAGAAGTATGGGGGTGAAAGTGAGAAGAAAATGAAACATTGTTGTGGTTATCCATTCTGTTACCTTTCAGTCAAATTCCAGTCTAATTCACAGTAGTGTAATAATTAGAAAGCTGTAATTTGAAAGATGGATTTTGAAAGATGCAGGGTCAGACACGTCTGGTCAGGCGTAAGGCCCTGAATATATGTGCAATTGAGTGGGTTCAGCTGTGAGGAGGTTGTGGGCGTGATTGCCCAGAAGACATGTTCTGACTCAAAGAGAGGTGATAAAAAAGGGGGGGAGGGATTGACTACTCAGGTATGCATGGAAGGCACAAGAGGAATGAATACATTATGGATACAAAAGAAGTGCAATGCCAGGGTAGGATTATATGGAATTCATATACACAGAAAAGGCAGGAAAGTTTAATGGATGAGTGAGCATACCAAAGCAGGATTATATGCAATTCATATACACAGACAAGACAGGAAAGTTGAATGGATGAGTGAGGATACCTGTGGATAGACAAAACAACTCGATTAGACGACGCAGGTGTCTTCCAGATTTTGTAATTATTAGGTCTGTTGAAACCAAATTTTATTTTAATGAATGAAAAAAAACTGGTCACCTGCAGCAAATAAAGTGTTTTTTGTGACTTTACACCACTGTAGTGTGACAGAAAGAACTCAAAAGTATATGGATGACACTCAAATTCAATCCAGAAAAATGTTTGAATGCTTTTTCTCAATTTTAGAGATCACAAAAATGTTCACAGACAATGTAACACTGTATGGTTTCTAAAACTCATAAAAAGCATAAAAAATTTAGGCTTCCATTTCTCGAGTTTTAGAAATCTCAGAATTGTTCACAGACCATGTAACACTGTATGGATGAGAAATTGAAGCCTACAAAATTTTGAAAAGTGTTTCAGCAGTTTTAGAGATAGCAGAAATGTTCACAGACAACATGACACTGTGTGTCAAAGAAATGGAAGTCAACAAAATATTTTAAAGCTTTTTTGCCATTTTAGAGATCACAGAAATGTTCACAGACAATGTAATACTATGAGGCTGAGAAATGGAAGCCTACAAATTTTTTAAAAGCTGTTTCTCAATTTTAGAGATCATAGCAATGTATTCCACACTACAGAATAATGTATGGCTTAGAAAAGTAGTCTATGAAATTGTCACAACTATTTTTGGGTGTGTTGTAAAATACAAAAAAGGACCTCAAACCACATAATACTTGATGGATCAAAATATATTAAAGGGAACCTGTCACCCCCCCAGGCATTTTTAAGTAAAAGAGCCACCTTGTGCAGCACTAATGCTGCATTCTGTCAAGGTGGCTCTATTACTTTGCTTCCGTTCCACTGCTGAAATAATCATTTATGTAATTGTTCAAAAATGCCTGAAATTTGACAGGGGGGCAGGTCTTTCCCCCTCTGACAGACGCTTCGCATACATCACTCATTTCTTATTTTGCACTGCCTCCTCAGTCTTCTTTTGAAATGCGGCACCTGCACTGTACTATATCCTCTTGGGCATGTGCAGTCAGCACTGCCCAGGCTCTCAGATCACATCCCGGCCTTCATAGCGCGCAGCCACAGAACCTGCCCCGCAGTCGCTTATGATTTATTTACACTGTGTGGCTGGGAATCTTGGGCATGAGAGCCGCAGATAACTACTGTGCATGCCCGACATTCCCAGCCCTGCAGTGTGAATAAATCATAAGCGACTGCGGGGTGGGATCTGTGGCCACGCAAAATGAAGGCCGGGATGTGATCTGAGAGCACAGGCAGCGCTGACTGCGCATGCCCAAGAAGATATTTTTCACCTATCAGCTGCCGACACCACCATCAGGGGCTTATCTACAGGAGCTTATGTAACCTGAAAGATAAGAAAGAGGAGTTAGATTATACTCATCGGGGGGGCGGTCCAGTCTTGTTCCAATGGGTGTTGCGGTCTGGCGCCTCCCATCTTCTAACGGTGACGTCTTCTTCTTTGCTGCCTGTCGTGGCTCCTGCGCAGGTGCACTGGTCTGCCCTGTTGAGGGCAGAGCAGAATACAGCAGTGGGCATGCGCCGTACTTTTCCCGTCACCACAACTGGGCAGAGCAGTGCACCTGTGCAGGAGCCACGACAGGCAGCAAAGAAGAGTAGAAGAGTACGTCACCGTTAGAAGATGGGAGGCTCAGGATGGGACGGCGACACGCATCAGGCTGGACCGAACACCAGGGTGAGTACAATCTCACTCTTTTTTCTTATCTTTCAGGTTACATCGAGGGCTTATCTACAGCATTACAGTATGCTGTAGATAAGCCCCTGATGGCAGTGCCGGCAGCTGAAAAATAGGGTGACAGATTCCTTTTAAATTATTTCAGCCCTCACAAAAAAATGTAGCTATATATTTGCCAACAGACTGCACAGGCCTACTCTCTGTCTACAGACTGGGTTCTGTCACTCTCCCTACCCCTGTGACTATCTCCCGCCTTAGGCTAAATGTAGATTGTATGTGATACAAGCTAATATCCTTTAGAAGGTCTGTTAGTATGATGGCTTTGCTTCAGCACCAATATCAACATTACAGGCCTTATAGTGTGCAAACAGGCCTAAACAAGCACTCTCTCCCTCCAATACAAAGTGTCACAGAGCTGTGCAATGGAGTCAGTGTGCTGATCTGGGAGGCTCTTGTCCTTTTATAATTACTGAAGATGTCAGACGGCCCCAGTAAAACCACAACCAAGATGGCTGCGGCATTACAGTGACTCACAGATAATCCCCGCATGCTTATTGGCTGTGCAGCTGGCGCCAAAGATGCTGGGCGGGGATTAGAGCTTTACATTGAGCACTGCCCATTACTTGCCAAGTAACTAGCAAATCCAAGCGCCGTGATACTCGAGTGATAGCAGAGTATCACCAAGCACGTTAGTTCATCCTTATTATATACCTCCAATAAAGTCATTGTGAATTCCACGATCTCCCCAGACTACTCGCTACCAAACCCAGTTGTTTTTACAGACTGACTCCTGATTTCTTGTAGTGAATGGCTTCAGTGCGTTGCTTAAAGAACAGAACTATTAAGTAATATATTTAATTGAAAACATGGCAGTGTTTATAAAAAATATACAAAAGATTTTGCAAAGGGGGCAAAACAATACAGCATATTCAGTTACATAAAATAAAAAGGATAAAAAAAAGAAACTTACTACACCGATCACAGATATAATTCGGCTTAGCTAAGGAGAGCACTTCGTTTGAAGGAAGTCCAGCGAACGATGATCATGTATGCACTGAAGTGTATCTCTTTACAGGTAAACTGCTCATCATTTGTCTTGAGCTCTTATCAGCATCTGAGTTACACCCACACACTCCCCCATGACGACCTCACATAGGCTTGGTTGGGGGATCAGACCTTCTGGATTTTATTAAATTCCCCATATATGCAATAACTTTACTGCTGATCAACACAGAATTAATCCACAAAAATGCCCATAAATCTCATATTTCCATAACAATGTGAGTACTATATACCACAGACAGAATGAATCACACTAATGATGACTATCTAGTAAACACAAGGCACCACTGAATAGTATATACAATAAAAATATTCTTTATTTGAAAATAATTAAAAACATATATAACCAAGGTGCTGAATGAATGAATGGGGACACACTCGCCATAGACTCACCACAAACCAATGCTGTCTAACCGCAATACAACAAATTTCACAATGTGATAACAATCACAGAGGACCACAATGCCTTATCATGAATAAATAATGAGCCTAAAAAAGAGGCATACATATAAAAAGGACTGTGCATCCACTACTCACAACTTAAATGCTGGCCTGTGCCAATACTATACTGTGAATGGATTTTAAAAAGATGTATGAATGTACATACCAGCGGTAGAACGGTGGTGAACCCTGGATGTCCCTCTGCTCTTATCAGCATCTGAGTTACACCCACACACTCCTCCATGATGACCTCACATAGGCTTGGTTGGGGGATGTCATCAGACCTTCCAGATTTTAATTCCCCACATATGCAATAACTTTACTGCTGATGAACACAGAAGTTTGAGATCGCCAACATATTTTTTATCAAAATTTTATTATTACCCAGAGACCAAACAGAGCATGGCTGTTGACAGTTATCTGGCCACTACGGATTTGGAGCTTGTAGGCAGGTGGAACGGATATTAAAAACATGCGTTGTCTTCCCTGATTAGTCCTGAAGCTGAAAATGTATGTCCCATCACCATCGAATCTAAACGCACTCCAATGTTCATTGTTCACAATTTTGTCTTTTGTAAATGTATAAAATTACCTCTGAAGGAACCCAGGTGTCATTTAAATTTGGGATAAAAAAGGCTGTTTCATGTCTCAACCTATGTGTAAACACGGTACCTTTATTTCAACCCTTTGACAAGACCGCTTCCTGTCCTAATCATTTGTCCAATTTATACGCCAATGTCACACGCACAAAAGACATCTCCCTTGACATTGCAGGGGGCCTTTATTTCTAAAAGGTACTTCCTGCATTTCAATTAGGATGGTTTACTACACACTATGCCAAACTTCCTTCTCCTTTATGTCCATTGTACAGTCTATTAAAGTGACTCAGACTGCCAGCTGCTTTTTGACAGCTCTTGTCCTACTGCAAAAGAGAAAGGGGAGTACGGAAGATAGTGAAAGCCCAGAGATTTTAATATTTTCTTTGACAATATCCATCAGGACATTTTTTCCAAATCCCCTCAGAGCTTTGATACCCTCCCAAACTTCAAGTTTGTTTTCAACTGTTAAACCTGTCACAGAAGAAAAAGTTGCTAGGCTCCTTGTTTTTTCTAACCCTACAACCTTCAGTCAAGATGCTATTCCCTCACATCTCCTTTTGTCCCTCTTTTTGCTGTCATTTCCCACCTATCTAAAATATTTAACCTTTCTGTTTCTTCTGGAATATTTCACTCTTCATTCAAAGATACCGTCCTAACTCCTTTACTAGAAAAGCATATCTCAACCATAACTGTGCTACTAAGTACAGACATATTTTTATTCTCTCATTCATCTCTAGTTTCCTGGAAGACTTGGTCTACTCTCATCTAATCCGCCATATCTCTTTCCACTCTACTGAAAATGATGTCACTGAAGTCTCTAATGATCTACTAACAGCTAAATCTAATGGTCACTGCTCCCTGCTAATTCTCCTGGTTCTGAGAGAAGCCAAATGAGACTATTTAGCAAGTGACCAAAACTACGAAAATCACATACGCTCTGTCACGTGACACCTATTTGCATCGGCATTACTGGAGAATCATTGCAAGTTTTAAGTCTGGCCCAATGTCTGTAAAGAATTGCAAAATATGCTAACTTTATATAAGCAGCAGAAAAAAAATCAAGTACCAGCAAACATTAACAATATGCAATTCGATTTGTATGAATCACCAAAAAAGGCCATCTGCCTTTTAAAAAACGACATGTGCCCTTTTTAAAAAATGCGGAAGTTTCCATCAGTCACAGAAGGCTGACATGATTTCAGACTCTACGGTATAGGCTTATCCATAATGTCTTGCAGCAATTGCATCACATGGTTCAGCTGTGTAATGTTAGGCGTCGTGTTCCTGCAGTGGTTCAACAGGAATCCAGAGCCTCACATTCTGCGGTCTCCCATTTTCTTTCGACTGCAGAGGACATTGCTCAGCAATCCCAGCTTCCCAGACGCTCTGCCCAGATCTGCTCTGTGGGGTTGGCTATTGCTGCCACCTTTGGGTCAGTAATGGCAATGCAGGCTGATCAACAGCAAAGCTATTATGAATGGGTCACCGAGGAGAAAAAAAGCAAAACAAGCTAAGTCACAGAAAACCAGAGAGGTTGGTAACTATGCAGATTGCAGATCCCTGATCTTACCACACAACTAGCAGTAGCCGTGGAGCGTGTCTACGATGTTCCTAGATGCCTCGTCACAGCCAGAGGACTAAATAAGCCTAAAGCAAGAAAAGGGAAAACTAACTGCCCCAGAGCAGACCCCAAAGGAATAGATAGCCCCCACACATGTATTGATGGTGAAACAAGATGAAGGCACAAACACAGGCAGGAAAATAGGCTGAGCAAATGTTGGGGCCCAAACTAACTAGACAGGAAAGGAAAGGAAAGACACTGTCTGCAACCTGCAAAACACCCTACAAAAATCATGTCCAACACTTCTGATAGCAAAATTAACCCTGAAGTCACTAGACTTCTCCCACTATATCAGCACTCTGAAATATTCTGAGACAGAGCAAAAAGAGACCGAACTAGTAAGGGACAAAAAGCCAATTGGCAAAATACTGATAAATAAGAGTGGAAATTCAGCACAGCCCCCAGCCGGGGCTGGCTGACCACACAAAAAACTGAATAGACCAACAAAATCAAGTGTGAACATTAGCAGAAAAACTTAGCTTTAGATGACTGGAACAGAGCTAAAAACCAAGAGCTGACAAGCCAGAAGGAATGACCAGCAACTGAATAGGGCGTCGGCTGTCTTAAATCCAATCTGAGAATCCTGAGGTCCAATCGTCATCCTCATTCTCAGGTGGCTGATTTCCACTGATCAAATCAGCCTCACTAACTCCTGTTACCACCAGTGGGAGTCTGGAAGGGGAACTTACAACTGGTGAACCAGAGAATGAACTCACAACACAAAGCACTCCAGAGGCTAAGTCCCTCCATAGCTGTACTGAGCATGCTCACGAGACGATCTCCCATTGGAGGTGGGGAGCCACATGTCCAGGTCCTTCTCCAGATCTGATTGGTCCATCTCAGGGATCTGGAAGCTTCCGGAAGGTCCTGGCTATAAAAGGTTCGCATGGCCCCTCGGCCAAGCGCTAGCATAGTCTCTAGCTGCTACTGTGTGAATGATGATGGATGCATGAACCTGCGAAGGACTCATTAAGATCCACATCCCTCGGATATTACGAGTGTGTATTGGGACTTAGTTTTAGAGTCAGCGCCAGCCAGTGGCAAGTTATAGCCACTATAAGCATCTACACAGAACTAGCGTCTGACAGTGCACCCCATCTTGGGCATTGTCAACTAGCAGCAGTGTCTGTTGCTGCGCTGCAGTCTGCAGCTCCTTTTGGCACTGGCAATTGTGACGCCGCACGCACAGTAGGTCTAAATAAACACTGACCCTCTGCCTAGGGCCCAGTCCTGTGACCATATACGGTGCATGCACTCCTCTGAGACCTGTGACACTAACAGGCTCAGCCCTTTTGTGTTTTGCACTTAAGGCATCTCTGTGAGTAAAACAGAGATCGCTCCGCGCATCTGGGTGACGTTCAACCCGCGTGCATTATACCGCCATCTCATATGTCCGCCATCAGCTAGCAGCAGTGTTAACACCTTCTGCACAGTGGACTCCGGGTGGCGAACGCACTTTATGTTATTTTATATTTAGTGCGTTCCGCCATCCCTAACAGTGTAATAGCTGGTGCAGTATGCAAAGTGTCACTTCAGAGAGAAAGAGGACTATATCTCTAGTGCCATCTAATGGAAGTAGCAATCTTAAACGTCAATATTGACCTTTCAACAAGTCTTGCCACATGATTTAGGATAAAACCCAAAACTAGAATCTCAATTTGTAGACACTGTTTTGGGTTACTGTCCCTCATCAGTGCAAATAGTGAGATCTAGTTTAGCTGGGTGAGAGGCGTCTGACTGGGATCCAAGGGGTAATGATCCTCCTTGGGGAGAGTGACATGTCAAGCCTGACATGCTAAGGTGAGGAGACTTTTAAGCCTTGAAATGCTCCACTGGAAAATTAAATATACAAATTATCTCTCCAGAGAGGAAGAGGACTAGAATTTTAGTGCCACCTATTGAAAGTAGCAATTCTAAAAGTCAATATTGAGCCTTTAACGAGCCTTGCCACATGACCAGTAGTGTAGCTAGCAGGGGGGCAGAGGGGGCAGTTGCCCCAGGCCCCTTGCTCTGAGGGGGCCCACCCACACCCAGAACTTCTGCCACTGTTAACTATGTCAGCGTGCGCAGCTCACTGATGTAGCTAAGCTGCACTGTAGTTGCAGGGAGACTATAGCTTTAAGCTTCCTCCAGCAAACTGCAGACACACCCACACTGCTCCCTGTGTGTCTGCAGGAGAGAGGTCACCACAGAGCACCAGCTTCTTCACCTGGACAGGAGCAGGACAAGACGGGGCTGTGAGTAAGAACTCGGGGGCCCTGAGGGGTCTGTGCATTGAGGAGGGGGAAGGACGCTGCTCACCTCCTGACAAGTCCTGGATGGTTTATTTTCTTGTATCTGAGGCACAGTAGATTTATGGCAGCTACTTGAAAATTTATACAGCTCATGTGGTGTCTCTGTCAATGCAACTCAGCTGCCATAAATCTCACTGTGCCGCAGAGCGACTGACATGAGTGGTCAGTATCATATGTATGGTATATACGGTATATAAATGTAAAAATATATAGTAGTAAAAAAATTAAGGCAGCGCACTATTGACAAAATTAAAAAATAGCCCATTGGGGCTTAGCAACGTTTCGGTTCACTGAGAGCCTTTTTCCAGGAGAACCAAAATTCTGTTTTTTTTTTCATTCTGTCTAAATGGTGTGCTACGTTCACTTTTGCTGCTATATTGAAGATCGGTAAATGCCTGGAATGTTTGGCAGCCGTATATTTCATATATCTCTACATATATATGTATATATACAGTGTATATACACATATATACACTCACTGGCCACTTTATTAGGTACACCTGTCCAACTGTGTGTTAAGACTTAATTTCTAATCAGCCAATCACATGGCGGCAACTCAGTGCATTTAGGCATGTAGACATGGTCAAGACAATCTCCTGCAGTTCAAACCGAGCATCAGTATGGGGAAGAAAGGTGATTTGAGTGCCTTTGAACGTGGCAAGATTGTTGGTGCCAGAAGGGCTGGTCTGAGTATTTCAGAAACTGCTGATCTACTGGGATTTTCACGCACAACCATCTCTAGGGTTTACAGAGAATGGTCCGAAAAAGAAAAAAAATCCAGTGAGCGGCAGTTCTGTGGCCGGAAATGCCTTGTTGATGCCAGAGGTCAGAGGAGAATGGGCATACTGGTTCGAGCTGATAGAAAGGCAACAGTGACTCAAATTGCCACCCGTTACAACCAAGGTAGGCAGAAGAGCATCTCTGAACGCACAGTGCGTCGAACTTTGAGGCAGATGGGCTACAGCAGCAGAAGACCACACTGGGTACCACTCCTCTCAGCTAAGAACAGGCATCTGATGGCTACTTTCAGCAGGATAATGCGCCATGTCATAAAGCTCGAATCATCTCAGATTGGTTTCTTGAACATGACAATGAGTTCACTGTACTCAAATGGCCTCCTCAGTCACCAGATCTCAATCCAATAGAGCATCTTTGGGATGTGGTGGAACGGGAGATTCGCATCAGGGATGTGCAGCCGACAAATCTGTGCCAACTGTGTGATGCCATCATGTCAATATGGTCCAAAATCTCTGAGGAATGCTTCCAGCACCTTGTTGAATCTTGCCATGAAGAATTGAGGCAGTTCTGAAGGCAAAAGGGGGTCCAACCCGTTACTAGCATGGTGTACCTAATAAAGTGGCCAGTGAGTGTATATACACACACACACACCCTGTAACTTGGTCCTGTAGGCGGGGTGAGGGTCCTATCATCTCATATTGTAAATCCAGGGTGGCAAGCATGAAAACCCAATTACGGTATATAACTTTTTATTAAAAAAAATAATCCCCACAAAGTTGAGGATGAATATATATATGATAAAGAGCCAAATAGAAGAAAATATAAACAGTCAGTATGTGCATATAACTGATCACATAAAGACCACTGAACGTATACTCAGTCTGGACAAGACCCCCTCAAGGGCAGAAAAGAGAATACAAGAGAAGATGTACCAGGGGGCCCAGTTTCTTCTTTACATGAGTAATATTTTACCTCCCTCTCTTCTAATTCCCTCTTACTTTACAGTTCCCTCTTTGGGATCTTGTCCAGACAAGAGTATTTCTTTTAGGGTCACCTGGATACATTCAGGGAGCTGTACCCATATTCTGGCCTCTATACACACCCACTGGCTGTTTATATTTTCTTCTATTTAGTTCTTTGTCATATATCAGGACTGTGCAGGAAGGAGACCACAGACTGGGACCGACAGAGACCTGAATCAAAGGCGTGGGAGCTACAGTTGGGGTCATTATACAATTTTAGAGCTAATTCGGGGGTCATTATCCAGCCGATGAGCTAATGCGAGAGTCAGTATACAGCATGAGAGCTAATGCAGGGGTCATTATACAGTATGGGAGCTAATGCAAGGGTCATTATACAGTATGGGAGCTAGTGTGGGGCCAGTATAGAGCGTGAGAGCTAATGCAAGGGTCATTATACAGTGGATGCGCTAATGCAAGGGTCATTGTATAGCATGGGAGCAAATGTAGGGGTCATTATACAGTATAGGAGCTAATGTGGGGGCTATTATACAGTACAGTTTAAAGGCTACTGTGGGGGCCTATATACAGTGTGGGAGCTACTGTGGGGGCCATCATACAGTATGGGGGCCTATATACAGTGTGGGAGCTACTGTGAGGGCACAAGAGAGATTCTGCTATGTAAAGGGCACAATGGTGGCATTATTATGTGAGGCAGTTAGAGGATCCCTGCGCTTGTACCACACAGCAGGTGCAGTAGTAGAGATACATACGGCAGCAGCGGCTCAGTATTGGGGTATCAGGTACAATAGTAGGGACACATACGGCAGCAGCGGCTCAGTATTGGGGTATCAGGTACAATAGTAGAGACATATACGGCAGCAGCGGCTCAGTATTGGGGTAACAGGTACAATAGTAGGGACACATACGGCATCAGCGGCTCAGTATTGGGTGAGTAGTTTGTGCAGGTTGGATATAGATGGGTACTAAGCTGGAAATGCGAGAAGTCAAATGTGTCTTTGTTGTAATCTCTGAAGATGAGTCCTGGCTGGAGAAGTAGACATGTCGGTCTGAGTAAGATGTAAAAATGAACTATTATCAGAAAGAATGTGGCCTGTAAGTTGTCATATGTAACTGTATAGTAAACTCTTGTATATGCTGCAGGACTGGTATCTACCACTATGAGGCTGCATAGAGATTTTTTTCAGTTACAGCGCGGTCATCTGCTGAGGTTCCCCTATACTCCCGACTAGAGTGTGCCAACCTGAGTTGTAATCAGGGTTACCGGCTAGGGGCCCACTCAAATTTTTTTGCCCCCCCCCTAAGCTGAACCCCTAGCTACGCCTCTGCACATGACTTAGGACAAAAGCCAAAGCCAGGACCTCAATTTACAGACACTGTGCTACAGAGTACTTCCACTCGTCAGTGCAAAGTGTGAGATCTTGCTTAGCTGGGTGACTTATAACTGTGACACTATATTTAACAGGTCAGTGATAACCATATCCAATTTCAGACATTGTTCCCAAACTGTTTAGCGAAATTAGTTACCATATACAATAGGCTCACTCACCAGTAAGATGTGGCTCACGACTGTATGTCAACTTGGGGCTTTAGCACCAGGTGTTGCAAACAACTATTAAGAGAAGGTACCCAGATTATGACTCTTGTGAGTAGACCCCCACAGAAGATTAGATCTGGATGTGCATATACTAGACTTGTGGGTAGAGAGGTTATTTAAGTATCGTAAGCCTGAAGTGCTCCTAGCTTGATGCGACAGGATTGTTGCAGCTCTTCATGCAAGAATACTGAAAGGAAGTAATGTGAAAACCGCTGGATGTAAGTATACTGCCTCTTTGAGATTTCTGTACTGACACTTTGGTTGTTGTTATACCCAAAATGGGCAGTTTGGGTCTCAGTACTCTTCGGGCAGAGGAAAGAGCCGGATATGGCTACTCAGGAGGACTCTGGATATGGCATGCAACCCTTTTTCAGAGGTGAATATGGCTTTCAATGGAAGAAAGGTTGAGGACTACAGTATTATCCAGATGCTAAAATCATGTGCTCCCAACATCCAGGAGGAAAGATTGATACATCTATGTCATTGCACAAATGCAATTAGGGATTTTTGGATATTGTCTAAGGCTGGTTTCACATTAGCATTTTTTAACACAGCGCATCCATGCGCATGCGCCATGCGCCCCTATGTTTAACATGGGGGCGCATGGTCTAGCATTTGCACGCGTTTGTATGCGTTTTCGTGCTCATGCGTTTTTTGCAGTGTGCGCCTAGGCACGCCGGATGCAACCTGTTGCATTTTTGGTCCATCCAACCTGTGTCAAAAAACGCATGCGCACCGAATGCACCAAAATAACACATTACAGTCTATGGGAACGCAGGCGTGCACATGTCTGCGTTTAAAATCGCATGCATTTTAAGAGTTAACATGGCTATAAACGCATGCGCCTAAAAAAAGCAAACGCATGCAAAACGCATGATGCGTTTCTTGCATGCGTTCCTATTGCGCACGAAGCGCAGCGCTAAAAAACACTAATGTGAAAGTAGCATAAGAAAGAGTAAAAAATAGGTTTCATCTGTTCTTCAGTATTTCATTTAGCCGATTAGTAAATCTTGCACTAAATGACATTATTGACATCACTGTCGAGGACAGTGATGATAATGTGTTCAAACTGTAAAACGCTGCGGAAAATGTTAGCGCTATATAAAAATAAAGATTATTATTATTATAGTTTATTTCATGTTCTAATATGCAGAACACATTAAAAACTGTTTTTTTTAAATTAATGTGCTGCTCTTAAAAATAACTGCCTGATTTAAAGAGTCTCATTCCTATATGATGAATGCTCCAGATTTTATAAGATTTATATAGCTTTTCAGTGTGAACAATAAAAACGTAGTATACAACTATTTTTCTTTGCATTTGAAAAACATACTTTCATATTTAGGATGCAATGCCATGTCTGAGATGAAGGGAGTGTATCAGACAGCAAGAAAGAGGAAAGATTGAGAAGAGTTATTCAGTACGTGCACAGCACAAAGCCTAAATGATAAACTCATAGAGCCGGCAAATGAACAGAAAGCAATGAGACATTGAACTATTCCAAGCTCTCAAATAAGAGAGAAGGAACATTTTAAGCTACATTGCAATTTAAGGATGATATTGTGAGCCTTGCAAGCAGTGTCAATTTTTACAACTCCCTATCATATACTGGGACAAAATAAATGATATGGGAATAGCCGAGTGAATAAGTCTCTCTGCTTGAAATAGATCTCCTATAATTGGATCCTGGTTACTTGTTCCTGACAATAACATAAGTAGTACAAAAACCATCCTGCAGAAATAATTAATGTTGTTCTAAGATGTATGAAGCTCTTTCAATGTATAGTAGTATAGAAATATTAATGCTCCCATTATTTGCAGTAAAGAACACTATGTTTATTGTAAAGCCCACGTCACACACAGCGATCTCACTAGCGAGATCGCTGCTGAGTCACAAGTTTTTTGACGCAACAGCGATCTCACCAGTGAGATCGCTGTGTGTGACACTTATCAGCGACCGACCCCCCTGCCGGGTATCGCTGATCGTGCTCGAATGGCCTGGACTTTTTGATCATTGGTCTCCTGCTGGCCAGCACACATCGCTGCGTGTGGCAGGCGGGAGACCAGCGATCAGCCAGCTGGAGCTGGTAACCAAGGTAAACATCGGGTTTCTAAGAGCTGCGCGGCGCTTAGAAACCCGATGTTTACCTTGGTTACCAGCTCCCTGCACCAGAGCTCTGGTATCTTAACGTACACTGCGGGTAACTAAGCGACGTGCGTTGCTTGTTACCCGCCTGTCGCTGTCCTGATCGCTGGTGAAGCTGTCTGTTTGGCAGCTCACCAGAGATCATGTAATGACACACCAGCGATCCTGACAAGTTCATATCATTGTTGGGATCTCAGGTGAGTCGCTACGTGTGACGGGGCCCTTAATGTCATCGTTTGCACTGTATCTCATTTTGGCAGTCAAAAGTTTGGCACCAGAAATCAGCAGATGGATTTGCTGCCAGTCGATTTCCAATCAAATTTCCTCAAATTTGCAGGTCTCTGCAAATTTGAACAGTTTTTAATTTGATTTGCAAGGAGCAGCAAAAAAAACAATAAAAGCCGCCAGCTATCATTTCATACACTGCTCAAGACACAGAGAGCAGGCTAATGACGTCAGACATGGACGGGTGTGTTTCCCCATAATGTCCTGCCCTGCAATTATGACATCTCATCATGTGGTCTAGTGCAGTTAATCAGCTGGGTGCTACTAAATAATAGCAGCTTGGCATACATTTTTTTGCAAAAAAAAGTATCGACTAAATACCCTGTGTTTGTTATTACCTTTTATCAGCACTTGCTGATTACTGCTATATGTCTTATTGCAAGGTATTTTTGCACATTTGTCATTCTGTGCTTTTTGTTTGTGTTTCAGTCAGGGTGGTGTGAACATGGTCCAACAGACTTGTTCACATTGTGCATGTCACATGTGTGTTTTTAATCCTGTTTTTTTCGTGCTTATGCATGATTTGAGAGACCCCACCCCTCTCTTGTGTGACATGCACATAAGGAGCTGTCTTACACCACGTGCCCATACCAGAAAGCGCCTGTCTTAATCCTGCTCATTTAGACATTGTTCATATGTTCAGGTATAAAATACATTAGATAGGGACTGCTTCAATACGGGTTACCTTGACGATGGTGAAGCAGCTTGGCATACATTTTTTTGCAAAAAAAAGTATCAACTAAATACCCTGTGTTTGTTATTACCTTTTATCAGCACTTGCTGATTACTGCTATATGTCTTATTGCAAGGTATTTTTGCACATTTGTCATTCTGTGCTTTTTGTTTGTGATTCAGTCAGGGTGGTGTGAACATGGTCCAACTGACTTGTTCACATTGTGCATGTCACATGTGTGTTTTTAAATAATATAGGGAAATCCTGTAACTGCGTAGTAGTGTGAGGTTTAATTAAGTGATCTGTTAAATACTGCAACAACATCCCTTAATAACAGCAATTTTGATATTCTTCACAAACTGAAAGCAAGGAGGGCATTTTAATACATTTGTGTCCTAATTTTCATACCAAATCAAAATCTTGAAACTGAGGCTTGTGTCACAAAAAGTGTACTTCTTGAATTGTGAGATGTAAAAGTCATAACTTTTATTTTTTAAAACAAAAGAAATCCACAATCCAAAAATATAATAACTACTTTACTTCTTCACAAAGTGCTCATGTGATAAAGAGAAAATATATGCAATTTTAGGATGTACTGCAATGCAATTCTAGGATGTATTAACAGAAGCATACAGTCTAGATCACGTGAAGTCATTATTTCCCTCTACTCCTCTTTGGTCAGACCTCATCTGGAATATTGTGTCCAGTTTTGGGCACCACATTTTAAAAAAGACATCAACAAACTGGAGCAAGTTCAGAAAAGAGCGACCAGAATGGTGACCGGTCTGCAAACCCTGTCTTATGAGGAAAGGTTGCAGGATTTGGGAATGTTTAGTTTGCAAAAGAGAAGACTGAGAGGAGACTTAATAGCTGTCTACAAATATCTAAAGGGCTGTCACATTGTAGAAGGATCAACTTTATTCTCATTTGCACAAGGAAAGACTAGAAGCAATGGGATGAAACTGAATGGGCACAGATTAGATATTAGAAAAAACTTTTTGACAGTTAGAGTGATCAATGAGTGGAACAGGCTGCCATGAGTAGTGGTGAGTTCTCCTTCAATGGAAGTCTTCAAACAGAGGCTGGACAGACATCTGACTGGGATGATTTAGCGAATCCTGCTTTGAGCAGGGGGTTGGACCAGATGGCCCAGGAGGTCCCTTCCAACTCTACGATTCTATGATTCTATGATTCTATGATTCTATTTGTATTATTAAATTCTACCAATGATACCTATTTCTTCTCTGCCCATAGTTCCTTAGCCAACCGAACGATGGGAACTATAGCATATTTGAAATTCTTCCCGTTGATAATATGGAATATTTTCAAAGTCATGATATTGGATATAGAGTAAACAATTCTAGCACCATGATGAGTTGATGGCTCTGTGAGTTTTGTTGGTGGGGGGATTTGGCAGTGACACTAGCACTCTGAGTCATGGCTTTTCTTGAGATGGAAATCAGGAGAAAAAGAAGTAGCTCAGGCCATTTACCAAACCAAGGCAACTGTCAGCCAAATTAAGGATGATGATAATGTTATGGTGGACCAGACATGGGAACCAGACATGGGTGCAGAGGAGGTGATGTCAGCAGATGAGAAGGGTGTTTGTCTATATATAGCGCAGGGGATGTACTGCTAACAAAAATTTTAGCAAAATGCATAACATGCTGTTGGTGAAGGCTCAACAGTGACTGAAAGCTGAGGTTGAGGTTGAAGCTGTGGTGATTCCTATGTGATGGCATCTCAGATATGGGAATCATTTTCCACATTGCTGGAGGACAAATCCATTGTAGTGTTGTTTGAAAATTACCCATGTACATCGACTAGGGAGTATATCACTATATCTACACATGAAAATAGCATCACCTGCTCATGTGAGAAAGCAAACAGTCCAGCAATGTGAGCAAACTCTTTCTCATCATGCTCATCTTTCATGACTTCCATATGACAGAGTTCAATACTAACGATGTCAAGCTACTTGAGTTGTACTGCACTTAGTGAAAACATGGCATGTGCTCAGCCTCAGTGGAGGAAACCTACCTGCCATAGTTACATAAGTAAAGCTGTTCATGCTATGGCACAAAATGCTGATTTTTTTTCCTAAACAAAATTTATTCCATGCGTCAAATTTTCAAGATGTTTGACTCTCACCTTCTTTGTCATTTTGACTGAATTAACATTGTACAGTATTGTGCCTGCATCTTGAGTGACTTTTATTGGCTGAACATTGGGCAGGATTAGGCCCCTTAGAAGGACAAGGCATAAAGGGGAAACTATTATAATTTATAAAAAATAAGTTGTTTTAATTCTGTAAATGTATTTATTTTTTTCTAATTCACAATTATTGTCGATATTGTTAATGATTTTTTTGTGGTGGGTAACTTGGTGCATTACCAGGTTAAGCTGTGTTCCCTGCGATTTTTGCATTTTTGTGTGCTCGGTGCAGCGCCAAAAGGGTGCATGCACCGGCAAAAGCAGACCAGCGCATGGCCAGCATACCCAACGTTAAATATAGGGTACGCCAGTTGCATGCAGAGTCATGCGCCCATAGAAGGAGCTGACCGGAGGAGGCGCAGCCGAGGATGGAGCTTAGTGGCAGCCCTGCGCTGCGCTTCATAACGCAAGTCTGAAAGTAGCCTAAGCGATGACATACAAACAATAAATTTAATGCAAGGTAAAGAGAGTTTAAACAGTTGCAGGATGAGTGAGGACCGTGCTTGCAAGCTCACAATCTACAAGGAAATGGGGGGTATCAACAGGATTACCTGTCCTCCCTGCTTGGTAAAGCTTTTCCAGAGTGTACATCTAATGACCACATATCTGACCAGGAAAACTCATAAAATATGTAAAACATGAAAATGATCAAGACAGCAGCAATTACAATATGTATGACATGATGGACCTAATGTTACATCTGTATCTGCTGTTGCACCAAGCTGATACACATTAGCAGAAAAAGTAATATTTTAAAAGCTAATTTCAGTTATTCCTGTATGCTATTCTTTTTCCTGCAGATACTATGATCACCTGATCCTATGGATTTCTGACTCAGCAGATTGAACCAGTGGCAAGATGTGCTCCAGTTTTTATGGGCATATTGTCATTTTCAGCATCCATTGTATTTTGAAATCGAGGGGGTTCAGCATGGCTTGTGGCTTTGTCACACCCAAGCATGTGAGGTTATCTGCCACCAGTAGTGTTGAGCATTCCGAAACCGCAAGTATCGGGTATCGGCCGATATTAGCGGTATCAGAATTCCGATACTGACTTCCGATACTTTTGTCATATCGGATACCGGAATCGGAAGTTCCCATCATGCTATGAGCCTGCTTGCTTTGATTAAGCCAATGGGAATCCTCCGAAGTGTGGGCACATCCTGTTAGGCATCTAGGCATGTTAACTATTGGCATGGCTGTGATTGGCTGCCGAAATGATGTCATGATGCACTATAAAAGCCACCGCAGCCGCCATTTCTGGTTCACTCTGCTGTGAATTCAGTTAGGGACAGGCTGCTGTAGAAGACTGTGAGGGACAGTTAGAAATAGCGATTCCACCAAACTTCTAGTGCTTTACCCAGGCTACATAAACCACCACTGTAGCCTTCTTTGCCCTAGCAGCAATGTTCACAGCTGTCTGCAAGGGCTGTGTGAGTGCAGCTCACGCTGTGGAGTGGGTCCTACAGCCACGTCAGGCTGTAGGCCACCCAGTGTGATCACTGCTGCCTCATACATCTTTTAATTTTTGAGCTGCATTTTTTACATAATTTCAATCTAGTGTGCTTCCATCCGTATCCATATACGTTGGTTGCAAACACTAGTAGTAGACAGCGGAGCCTTTCTGCAGCCTTTCAGTGCTAGTGTCCACTTTGCTGCACTGTTCACGGCTGTCTGAGAGGTCTCTGACTGTGTGTGAGTGCAGCTCACGCTGAGTAGTGTGTCCTGCAGCTACGTCTGGTTGTAGGACGCTCAGCGTGCGTCAGTGCCTCACACATATTTGTATTTGAGTGCAGCTCATTTTTTCTTCTATTAGTGTGCATCCATCCGTCTCCATCTACGGTGGTTGCAAACACTATATAGGAGTACACAGCGGAGCCTTTCTGCAGCCTGTCAGTGCCAGTGCCCACTTAGCTGCACTGTTCACGGCTGTCTGAGAGGTCTCTGACTGTGTGTGAGTGCAGCTCACGCTGAGTAGAGTGTCCTGCAGCTACGTCTGGTTGTAGGACGCTCAACGTGCGTCACTGCCTCACACATATTTGTCTTTGAGTGCTACTAATTTTTTTTCTCCTATTAGTGTGCATCCATCCGTATCCATCAACATTGGTTGGTTGCAAACACTATATAGGAGTAGATAGAGGAGCCTTTTTTTCTGGCTTGTGCCCTGCCGGCGCAGCCAGATTAGTATTACCCAATTTTTTTGGAGCCTCATCTTTTGCATTGTAGGATACCTGCCTGCATTGTAATAGCTCCAAAAAGTTGGTGATACTATCAGTTTCAATTCTTTGTTCACATACTTTGAGTTTGTTTCCAACAAAGAAACCACAGAAAAAGTTCACCAAACACTACATTTGGAACTTGTGTAGGCCACATCAGCTCCTATTAAAGTGTAGTCCACACACACACACTTCATAAAATTAGTGTTTCTTGTACCTGTAACCAGCTGTTCAGGAATAAGCACACTAAGGCCCCCCTTTGTACTTTTCTGCCTATCTTAAGCAGTCTGGCAAGATGAAGAAGGCAGGGAGTAAGGCGCGTGGGCGTGGGCGTGGGCGTGGAGTTTCAGCAGGGAGAGGACGTGGGGATTCTGCAGGGAGAGGACGTGGGGATTCTGCAGGTAGAGGACGTGGGGATTCTGGGCCTGCTGCGGGCACCAGTGGATCAGCATCCCCCAGTTTTAGCAGGCAACAGTCCTTTATGCGCAGCTTTGTAGGACCTCAACGTACCCCACTGCTGCGGGAGGAACAAATTGAAGCCGTTGTCGGATGGATGGCAGCTAACGCATCGACTTCAATTACTTCCGCATCCTCTCAGGACCAGAGCACCGAAGAGCAACCATCTGTCTCTTCACCACCTCCCAAAGTGCCCAGGCAGTCAGAGAGACATGGACAGGAGCCATCACAGTCTCTACTTCTGTTCTCAGAATCTGTTGGCTTGGAAAGAGGGGGCCAGCCAAGCAGCATTCCTGAATGTGAAGAAGAGGGAGTATGCAGTGATGCGCAACTTCTTTGTCCCTCTGAATCTGAAGAGGCGAGTGGGCCAGTGCCTATGGTCAGCACACCTCAGTACGCATCAGATGATGATGAGACTCAGTTGCCACTTTCTGTTGCGTACGGTGCTGGCGAGACAACCCCGCAGAAGCAGCTGTTTGAAGAGGGGAGGGAAGATGATGAGGTCCTTGACCCATCATGGCGTGAGGAACAGGAAGGTGGTGGGAGCAGCTCGGAGGAAGAGATTCCCCTACCGGCCAAAACAGGAGGCAGAGGGAGGGGGAAGACTTGGTTGCCTGTACCCTACACTTCGGCACCCGTTAGGAGCATTCCTCATTCCAAAGGCAAAACGGGCGCTCCCAAGACTTGCAGTGCGTGGTCCTTTTTTGACACAGTTGCAGATGACATTTGCTTTGTCAAATGCAAGCTGTGTCATCAGAAAGTCAAAAGAGGGAGAAATGTCAGCAACCTCAATACCACAAATATGTGGAAACATGTGCGCACCAAGCACGAGTTGGAGTTGCAGAGACACCCTGAAGACGTAGGCCAACGTACAGCACCACCTACCACCTCTTCAGGTCGTGTTGGGGCCTCTTCCTCCAGCTCACACACTGCTGGTTCGGCTTCCTCACAGGATCACCAAGGAAGAACCTCTGCCACTGTTGTCCGGAGACCCTGTCATATTCCACCCATAGCAGCACGTTCCCATCCATCACAGCCATCGGTAGCACAGGCATGGGATAAAAGGCGCCCTTACTCGGCAAACCATCCCCGAGCACAGTCTCTGAATGCTGGCAATGCCAAACTTCTGGCAGTTGAAATGCTGTCATTCATTCTGGTGGACACTGACACCTTCCGGGACTTAATGGCATTGGCAGTCCCCCAATGCAACGTGCCCAGCCGCTTTTATTTCAGCAGGCGAGCCGTCCCTGCCCTGCAGAAACATGTTGAGGGCAAAATAAAACATGCGCTACTAAACGCCGTTAGTAGCAAGGTCCACCTGACCACCGATGCGTGGACCAGTAACCATGGACAGGGACGATATCTTTCCCTCACTGCCCACTGGGTCAATGTTGTGGAGCCAGGTACAGATCTGGAGAGTGGCGCTGTACGTGTTCTTCCAACGCCACGGATTGCAGGACTCCAGTCTGTACACATAGACTCCTCCTCCTACTCAAGTTCCTCAGAAACAGCAGAGCAGGAGCCTGTTACGACCGATATGAGCACAGCCGTGGCCAAACGTCAACAGGCTGTACTCAAATTAATTTCTTTGGGGAATCGAAGCCACACAGCGCAGGAGCTCTGGAATGCTATCAAGCAGGAGAGCGATGTGTGGTTTGGGCCAGCGAATCTCCAGCCGGGCTTGGTAGTGTGTGACAATGGCCGAAATCTGGTGGCAGCTCTTGGCCTAGGCAACCTCACACACATCCCATGTCTGGCACATGTGCTTAACTTGGTCGTGCAGAGCTTTCTGAGGGACTATCCGGATCTTGTTGCACAAGGTCCGCATAGAGTGCGCTCACTTGCGGCGTTCCAGCACGGCAAGATCGCACCTCGATGCTCTGCAGCGACGATTTGGCCTTCCGGAACATCGCATCATATGTGACCTACCCACCCGGTGGAATTCAACGTTACATATGTTGGAGCGGTTGTGTGAGCAGCAGGCAGCAGTCATGGAGTACCAGCTGCATCAGGCGCAAACAAGTCGCACTGTGCGCCGTTCACACTTCAGCACCATTGAGTGGGCCTCTATGAAGGACATCTGCCTCGTTTTGCGTGCCTTCGATGAATCCACGCGGATGGCGAGTGCAGATGATGCACTAGTCAGCATGACTGTCCCCCTTATCTGCCTGCTTCAACAAACACAGCAAGCACTAAGGGATGAGGTTTCGGAAGAGGTGGAGGATGAGGAGTCCCAAATGCCATCTGCTTCTGGACAGTCTGCGCTACGTGTTTCCTCACAAAGGCCTAGGCAGGGGACACTTTGTGAGGAGGATGAGGAGGAGTCGATGGAGGAGGAAGACATCTCTCCAGAGGAGAGAGGTACACATACCTCTACTCAGTATGTACAGCTAGGGTGGGGTGATGCAGAGCAGGCCGAGGTCACGCCTCAAACAGGGGACAGCGGTTCTTTGGCAGTTGGGAGTCTGCAGCACATGGTTGATTTCATGCTGCAGTGCCTGAGAAACGACCGCCGCATCGCCCACATTCTCGTCTCGGCTGATTACTGGGTGTACACCCTCCTAGATCCTCGCTACCGGGACAGCGTACAAAGGCTCATACCAACGTTGAACCGGGAGCGTAAACTGAGGGAGTACGAAGAGTCACTGGTGCAGTCCATAATGTTTTCCATTCCACCCGACAGCATTGTTGCTAGTGCTTTACAAAGCAGCTCTGTGCGTCGAGGCAGTGGAGGAAACTCTGCACAAAGAGGGAGCAGAGGCAGCGCCGCAGCACAAGGCAAGACCACTATGGCCCAAATGTGGCAAAGTTTTGTGTGTCCACCACAATTGTCTACACCATCAGCGACGCCTCGAGTCAGCAGGAGGCAACGCTTCCGTCAGATGGTGTCAGACTACATGTCTTGCCCTGTCGCTGTACTCCCAGATGGCTCTTCCCCCTTCAAGTTTTGGGTCTCTAAGCTGGATACATGGCCAGAGCTTAGCCAGTATGCATTGGAGGTGCTGGCTTGCCCTGCTGCCAGTGTATTATCGGAACGCGTCTTTAGTGCCGCAGGTGGTGTACTAACAGACCGTCGCACGCAACTATCTTCCGATAATGTTGACCGGCTGACTTTTCTGAAAATGAACAAGGCCTGGATCTCCAAAGACTTTGCCATTCCTCTTACAGACTAAATTAGTGGTTGGCAACTGTATCCAGGTCTGCTGGTGTGTTCATTTTTCTACCACCTGAACTATAATCCCTGTGCTTCAACACAGCCAGTTGTCGCTCAGATGTGTCGTCTGCACAGAGAAACACACTAGCTCCTGTGTTAGTGGGGTTCAGTAACGCCAGCTGATCCCCTGCTGTGTGGACGGCAAAGTCACCAGCTCCATTAACATTCAAACCACTACTGATTTTTAACCGTGCCCAACTTAGGTCTCTGGCTCCACTGTCTCTACTATTTCCCCTGGCCTCCAACCCCGCTATCTACATCTCTGAAGTGGCGTCAGCACAATCTACACTTGTTCCTGTGTTCCTGTGGCTCAGTCCCATCAGTTTATCCCCTGATGTGTGTCCGGCAAGGTCTCCTGCTCTGTCCACATTCCCATAACCAGTAGTGGGAATGAGGACAGAGCTGGCGAACTTGCCGGACAAACATCAGGGGATCAACTGACGGGACTGAGCACCAGTAACACAGGAACAAGTGTAGATTGTGCTGACGCCACTTAAGAGATGTAGCTGGCGGGGATGGAGGCCAGGGTAAATAGTAGAGACAATGGAGCCAGAGGCCTAAGTGGAGCATGGTTAGAATCAGTAGTAGTCAACAACCTCCATAAAAACCACTGCCCATTGGCCTCTGCATGTGGCATGCGTAATCCTGGGCTCCAACAGCGTCAGTTGGTGTTCAGAAGTGTCGACTCCACAGAGCCAAACACATTCGTTCAAGTGTTAGTGGGGTTCAGCACTGCAAACTGTTCCCCTGCTGTGGAGATGGCAAGTGTCCTGCTGCCTACACCTGCCAAAATCCAGTAGGCCCCAGCCTGCTCCACGCCTGATCCTGGGCTCCAACAGCGTCAGTTGGTGTTCAGAAGTGTCGTCTCCACAGAGCCAAACACATTCGTTCAAGTGTTAGTGGGGTTCAGCACTGCCAGCTGTTCCCCTGCTGTGGAGATGGCAAGTCTCCTGCTGCCTACACCAGCCCAAATCCAGTAGGCCCCAGCCTGCTCCACGCCTGATCCTGGGCTCCAACAGCGTCAGTTGGTGTTCAGAAGTGTCGTCTCCACAGAGCCAAACACATTCGTTCAAGTGTTAGTGGGGTTCAGCACTGCCAGCTGTTCCCCTGCTGTGGAGATGGCAAGTCTCCTGCTGCCTACACCAGCCAAAATCCAGTAGGCCCCAGCCTGCTCCACGCCTGATCCTGGGCTCCAACAGCGTCAGTTGGTGTTCAGAAGTGTCGTCTCCACAGAGCCAAACACATTCGTTCAAGTGTTAGTGGGTTTCAGCACTACCAGCTGTTCCCCTGCTGTGGAGATGGCAAGTCTACTGCTGCCTTCACCTGCCAAAAGCAACAGGCCCCAGCCTGATCCTCGCCTAATCCTGGGCTCCAACAGCGTCAGTTGGTGTTCAGAAGTGTCGTCTCCACAGAGCCAAACACATTCGTTCAAGTGTTAGTGGGTTTCAGCACTGCCAGCTGTTCCCCTGCTGTGGAGATGGCAAGTCTACTGCTGCCTTCACCTGCCAAAAGCAACAGGCCCCAGCCTGCTCCTCGCCTAATCCTGGGCTCCAACAGCGTCAGTTGGTGTTCAGAAGTGTCGTCTCCACAGAGCCAAACACATTCGTTCAAGTGTTAGTGGGTTTCAGCACTGCCAGCTGTTCCCCTGCTGTGGAGATGGCAAGTCTACTGCTGCCTTCACCTGCCAAAAGCAACAGGCCCCAGCCTGCTCCTCGCCTAATCCTGGGCTCCAACAGCGTCAGTTGGTGTTCAGAAGTGTCGTCTCCACAGAGCCAAACACATTCGGTCAAGTGTTAGTGGGGTTCAGCACTGCCAGCTGTTCCCCTGCTGTGGAGATGGCAAGTCTCCTGCTGCCTACACCTGCCAAAATCCAGTAGGCCCCAGCCTGCTCCACGCCTGATCGTGGGCTCCAACAGCGTCAGTTGGTGTTCAGAAGTGTCGTCTCCACAGAGCCAAACACATTCGTTCAAGTGTTAGTGGGGTTCAGCACTGCCAGCTGTTCCCCTGCTGTGGAGATGGCAAGTCTCCTGCTGCCTACACCAGCCCAAATCCAGTAGGCCCCAGCCTGCTCCACGCCTGATCCTGGGCTCCAACAGCGTCAGTTGGTGTTCAGAAGTGTCGTCTCCACAGAGCCAAACACATTCGTTCAAGTGTTAGTGGGGTTCAGCACTGCCAGCTGTTCCCCTGCTGTGGAGATGGCAAGTCTCCTGCTGCCTACACCAGCCAAAATCCAGTAGGCCCCAGCCTGCTCCATGCCTGATCCTGGGCTCCAACAGCGTAAGTTGGTGTTCAGAAGTGTCGTCTCCACAGAGCCAAACACATTTGTTCAAGTGTTAGTGGGTTTCAGCACTGCCAGCTGTTCCCCTGCTGTGGAGATGGCAAGTCTACTGCTGCCTTCACCTGCCAAAAGCAACAGGCCCCAGCCTGCTCCTAACTAGTTATGGCAATGTGGACAGAGCAGGCGGCATTGCCGGACACACATCAGGGGATTAACTGACCGGACTGAACACCTGGAACACAGGAACAAGTGTGGATTGTGCAGACGCCACTTCGGAGCTGTAACTGGCGGGGTTGGAGGACAGGGGAAATACGAAAATCAGTGAAGCCACAGGCCTAAGAGGAGCACGGTTAAAATTAGTAGAAGTCTACAACCGATCTTAAAATTTCTTCAATGCAGCCTCAGCCTGCTCCGTGCTTGTCCCTGGGCTTCAACACAGCCAGTTGTAGCTCGGAAGTGCCGTCCACACGGAAAGAGACACTTGCTGCCGTGTCTCAGTGGGGTTCAGTAACGTCAGCTGTTCCCCTGCTGTGTAGATGGCAGTCTCTCCTGCTGTCTCCGCATTCCAAAGACAGTAGGCCTCTGCCTACACCCTCCTATTTCCTGGGCTTCAACACAGCAAGTTGTAGCTCAGAAGTGCCGTCCACACGGAAAGAGACACTTGCTGCCGTGTCTCAGTGGGGTTCAGTAACGTCAGCTGTTCCCCTGCTGTGTAGATGGCAGTCTCTCCTGCTGTCTCCGCATTCCAAAGACAGTAGGCCTCTGCCTACACCCTCCTATTTCCTGGGCTTCAACACAGCAAGTTGTAGCTCAGAAGTGCCGTCCACACGGAAAGAGACACTTGCTCCCGTGTCTCAGTGGGGTTCAGTAACGCTAGCTGATCCCCTGCTGTGTGGATGGCAGTCTCTCCTGCTGTCTCCGCATTCCAAAGACAGTAGGCCTCTGCCTACACCCTCCTATTTCCTGGGCTTCAACACAGCAAGTTGTAGCTCAGAAGTGCCGTCCACACGGAAAGAGACACTTGCTGCCATGTCTCAGTGGGGTTCAGTAACGTCAGCTGTTCCCCTGCTGTGTGGATGGCAGTCTCTCCTGCTGTCTCCGCATTCCAAAGACAGTAGGCCTCTGCCTACACCCTCCTATTTCCTGGGCTTCAACACAGCCAGTTGTAGCTCGGAAGTGCCGTCCACACGGAAAGAGACACTTACTCCCGTGTCTCAGTGGGGTTCAGTAACGCTAGCTGATCCCCTGCTATGTGGATGGCAGTCTCTCCTGCTGTCTCCGCATTCCAAAGACAGTAGGCCTCTGCCTACACCCTCCTATTTCCTGGGCTTCAACACAGCCAGTTGTAGCTCCGAAGTGCCGTCCACACGGAAAGAGTCACTTGCTCCCGTGTCTCAGTGGGGTTCAGTAACGTCAGCTGTTCCCCTGCTGTGTGGATGGCAGTCTCTCCTGCTGTCTCCGCATTCCAAAGACAGTAGGCCTCTGCCTACACCCTCCTATTTCCTGGGCTTCAACACAGCCAGTTGTAGCTCGGAAGTGCCGTCCACACGGAAAGAGACACTTGCTCCCGTGTCTCAGTGGGGTTCAGTAACGTCAGCTGTTCCCCTGCTGTGTGGATGGCAGTCTCTCCTGCTGTCTCCGCATTCCAAAGACAGTAGGCCTCTGCCTACACCCTCCTATTTCCTGGGCTTCAACACAGCCAGTTGTAGCTCGGAAGTGCCGTCCACACTGAAAGAGACACTTGCTCCCGTGTCTCAGTGGGGTTCAGTAACGCTAGCTGATCCCCTGCTGTGTGGATGGCAGTCTCTCCTGCTGTCTCCGCATTCCAAAGACAGTAGGCGTCTGCCTACACCCTCCTATTTCCTGGGCTTCAACACAGCCAGTTGTAGCTCGGAAGTGCCGTCCACACGGAAAGAGACTCTTGCTCCCGTGTCTCAGTGGGGTTCAGTAACGTCAGCTGTTCCCCTGCTGTGTGGATGGCAGTCTCTCCTGCTGTCTCCGCATTCCAAAGACAGTAGGCCTCTGCCTACACCCTCCTATTTCCTGGGCTTCAACACAGCCAGTTGTAGCTCGGAAGTGCCATCCACACGGAAAGAGACACTTGCTCCCGTGTCTCAGTGGGGTTCAGTAACGCTAGCTGATCCCCTGCTGTGTGGATGGCAAAGTCTCCTGCTGCCTACACAGTCCTACTACTACTGATTTTTAACCGTGCTCCAATTAGGCCTGTGGCTCCACTGTCTCTCGTATTTCCCCTGTCCTCCAACCCTGCCAGTTACAGCTCCGAAGTGGCGTCTGCACAATCCACACTTGTTCCTGTGTTCCAGGTGTTCAGTCCGGTCAGTTAATCCCCTGATGTGTGTCCGGCAATGCCGCCTGCTCTATCCACATTCCCATAACTAGTTATGGGAATGTGGACAGAGCAGGTGACATTGCCGGGCACACATCAGGGGATTAACTGACCGGACTGAACACCTGGAACACAGGAACAAGTGTGGATTGTGCAGACGCCACTTCGGAGCTGTAACTGGCGGGGTTGGAGGACAGGGGAAATACGAAAATCAGTGAAGCCACAGGCCTAAGTGGAGCACGGTTAAAATTAGTAGAAGTCTACAACCGATCTTAAAATTTCTTCAATGCAGCCTCAGCCTGCTCCGTTCTTGTCCCTGGGCTTCATCACAGCCAGTTGTTGCTCGGAAGTGCCGTCTTCACAGAGTAAAACACTAGCTCCTGTGTTTGTGGGGTTCAGTAACGTCAGCTGTTCCCCTGCTGTTTTGATGGCAATCTGTCCTGCTGCCTCCCAATTGACAGCACATCAGGCCTCAGCCTGCTAAGTGCTTGTCCCTGGGCTCCAACATCGCCAGTTGCTGCTCATAACTGACTTTGGCACGTGTACTCCCTCCTGCCCAGCTTGGTTCCAGCCCTGCCTGCTGTTTCCGGGAAGTGTCAATGTCAGTTTGCCACCCCAAGTTGCCATGTCGTGTTGCGGTTGGGTTAGCCGAGGCTAGGGTGCCAGCAGTTTAGGTGCTTCCTATGTGGACTGCGGGTTCTGGTAAGAAAGGCTTGTTCCGTAGTGCCAGTAGGACAAGCACCCCCTGTAGGACTGTGTGATTCGGTAACTGCGGCCAGCTTGCGGCATGCCAACTTTGCTTTTCAGGGGTAACTTCAGCTGCCCCTCCGGGTTCCAGCACCGTCAGCTGGTTCTCGGCAGAGCCTTTGGCCTAGGTGCCTCCATCTCGGTATCCGAGTTCCGGCAACGTCTGCTGGTCCTTGGTAGTGCTTTGTAGCACAGGTACCTCCTGCTTAGTAACCGGGTTCCAGCACCGTCAGCTGGTCCTCGGTTGTGCCATTGGCTCTTATTCCTTCTGCTGCCCCTCCGGGTGCCAGCACTGTCAGCCGGTCCTCGCTATTTCCATTTGCTCTTGCAGCTTATGCTACCCATCTGGGTTCCAGCACTGTCAGCTGGTTCTCGGCAGAGCCTTTGGCCTAGGTGCCTCCATCTCGGTATCCGAGTTCCGGCAACGTCTGCTTGTCCTTGGTAGTGCTTTGTAGCACAGGTACCTCCTGCTTAGTAACCGGGTTCCAGCACCGTCAGCTGGTCCTCGGTAGTGCCATTGGCTCTTGTTCCTTCTGCTGCCCCTCCGGGTGCCAGTACCGTCAGCTGGTTCAAGAGGACAAAGAACAGGAAGACAACCACCAAGATGCAGAACAACAAGAGAGAGAAGACAAAGAAGCATAAAAAAACAAAGCAGAAGAACATTAAGCATAAGACTAATACTCTGAGCAAATGATATTATCTTATTTATAAGCAGAAGAAGACTAAGCAGTGTATGGGGGTGAGTCCGTTCCTCCTCGTGGTGCCCCTGGAAAAGGCCTGCTGCTGCAGGCCAAACTGAACGCGGACAAATCCTGTTGTAAATCTTTTGTGACAGGCAGAACGCAAGGTGTAAACTTCTAACTTTTCTAGATAACAACTACAGGAATGCCTGACACAAATAAGAATATGATGAAGAAGAATAGGAAGAAGATGAAGAAGTTGAATATGTAGAATAATAATTGTTGAATAAGAAGAATATGAAGAATGTAAGAAAAGGAAGAAGAAGAATGTAAAAAAAGGAAGTAGAAGAATTTAAAAAAAGGAAGAAGAAGAAGAAGAATGTAAAAAAAGGAATAAGAAGAAGAATGTAAAAAAAGGAAGTAGAAGAATGTAAAAAAAGGAAGAAGAAGAAGAAGAATGTAAAAAAAGGAATAATAAGAAGAAGAAGAAGGTAAAAAAAGGAAGAAGAATAAGAAAGAAGAAGAAAGAAGAAAGAAGAAGAAGACATACATGTCTGGCAAAATATAAATGAGGCTAACATAGTCAATATCTTTGTAACTCCTAACGTCTTTAAAAAAAAAGTTTAATTCCTGCTATTCCATTTGATTGGGCTAAACCTCTATGGCTTTAATGTCTCCTCCACCTCCCACAATACATTCTACATTATTCTTAGTTGTTTTTCTTCATGTAGAATTAACCTACAAGGAAAGAAAGGGTTTTTTTAATTCCAATATTTTGGCCCCATTGACTTGCATTGGTTCCCGGTATCGGAATCGGCGATACCGATACTTTTTTTTAAGATCGGCCGATCCATTCCGATCCGATATTTTCAAGTATCGGCTGGTATCGCTCAACTCTAGCCACCAGTATAGAAATCCTTACATTTTTCAAAATGAATCAGGCATGAAACATTGCCAAATTTAATTCACCTATGTTTGATGCAAGTTATTAAATCAGCCTCACTATCTACATGCCTGACTGTCCATCAGTTGTCTGTCTTCTACATAGATCTCCTGCTGCCAATATAGTTGGCCCACTCTCAACCGGGCACCAACTCCTTGTTCATCATATTATTTTCACTATATTGCTGTTGCTGTTAGGACTAGACATTTCCTTGCCTTTGCTAATTTTCTACCATGCAGCTTCTGCCACTACCGGTATATAGTCACGGTGTTCACCACACACGTCCTCACCTCTGTGTTTATAGCTATAATATATTGTTGCTGAAAAGCATACTTTGCTAAGAGTACACAAACGTGAATTAACTCCAAAAATATGCCAACTTTTTTTGCGTGGCTTATTGACAAGCCATTGCTTTTTCGGTTTAAAAATAGGTAGCCTGTTCATGCTCCCTAAAAAAGGCATCCATTTAGATGTCTTGATCAAAGCCTTTGCAATTGTTTAATAATTTTGACAAATAATAGCAGACCTGTTACAGATCCCAAAAAAGAGAATAATGGTTTCACTCCTATTTGAGAAGCTATTCTTTACTTTTTAAAGAGTTCACCTGTTCCTGCTCCCTGAATAAAGGGATAATCTGTATATGGCTTGTAAAAAGCTATGGCTATTTTTGCACCATCCAATGCGGAAATGTGATGGCGTCTTCAGTTTGCACAGCTTGTGTAAAAAAAAAATTCATCAAAGTAGGCATTTTCCCTGAACGAGGGATCATTTTTGCTCTTTTTTTGTAATTTAAATAGCCTAAAAATTCTGATTCTGCAATATTGTTAAATAGGCTGTTTGCTACCACAAGTTAAATTACACAGCACCATAGTGGTTCAATACAGTAATACAGAAATATTTGACCTCAGAGTATTATGTGAGTCTTTTCCAGGTATTTAGAGGCTTCTCAGTATTGCAATAAAATTTTAAATAATTACTGGAGAATTTGAATTTCAAACAATTCACTCATCTCTAACTTATATATTATTTTTTATGACGAGAAGGTCAGTACCCTATAAAATGGTCTGCAAATTTTCATATTATTCAATGCTGGACAAATGTATTAAAAATTAGAGAAAGTTTTGTCTAGCAAGAAAATAACAACAGAGTTAAAATGGCTGCCTCCTTTTTACCCCAACAAGAACTTTGCCTAGAATGTTTATAAAACTCCCCTTCGTGTCCATGAAGATATACTCCCAGTCAAGGGCATAACTAGAACTGATTGGGCCCAATAGCAAACTTTTAAACGAGGCCCCCTTAAAGACACACCCCCTCAAAACCACACCCCCTTCAAGACACACCCCCTTACTGATAATGCATACTAGAGTCACATTAAGTAACAGAATTAGAAATAATGTAAAACAATTATTCCTAATCCTGTAACTCAGTCAATACAATCAAATTAGTTAAGCATTGATAGTTTTATATTTTAAGTTGCTGACCCAACACCACATGGTATACAGCACCCAGCGCGACATGGTATATAGTGCCCAGCACCACCTGGTATATAGCGCCCAGCACCACCTGGTATATAGCTCCCAGCACCACCTGGTATATAGCACCCAGCACCACATGGTATATAGCACCCAGCACCACATGGTATATAGAACCCAGCACCACATGGTATATATATATAGCGCCCAGCACCACATGGTATATAACACCCAGCACCACATGGTGTATATAGCACCCAGCACCACATGGTATATATATATAGCGCCCAGCACCACATGGTATATAACACCCAGCACCACATGGTGTATATAGCACCCAGCACCACATGGTGTATATAGCGCCCAGCACCACATGGTATATAACACCCAGCACCACATGGTATATAGCACCCAGCACCATTTGGTGTATATAGCGCCCAGCACCACATGGTATATAACACCCAGCCCCACATGGTGTATATAGCGCCCAGCACCACATGGTGTATATAGCGCCCAGCACCACATGTTATATAACACCCAGCACCACATGGTATATAGCACCCAGCACCACCTGGTATATATATAGCACCCAGCACCACATGGTGTATATAGCGCCCAGCACCACATGGTATATAGTGCCCAGCACCACATGGTATATAACACCCAGCACCACATGGTATATAGCACCCAGCACCATCTGGTATATATATAGTGCCCAGCACCACATGGTATATAGCGCCCAGCACCACATGGTATATAACACCCAGCACCACATGGTATATAACACCCAGCACCACATGGTATATAGCACCCAGCACCACATGGTATATAGCACCCAGCACCACATGGTATATAACACCCAGCACCACATGGTATATAGCACCCAGCACCACATGGTATACAACACCCAGCACCACATGGTGTATATAGCACCCAGCACGACATGGTATATTGTGCCCAGCACCACATGGTATATAGCACACAGCACCACATGGTATATAGCACCCAGCACCATATGGTATATAGCACCCAGCACCACATGGTATATAGCACCCAGAACCACATGGTATATAGCACCCAGCACCACATGGTATATAACACCCAGCACCTCATGGTGTATATAGCGCACAGCACGACATGGTATATAGCACCCAGCACCACATGGTATATAGCACACAGCACCACATGGTATATTGCACCCAGCACCACATGGTATATAACACCCAGCACCACATGGTATATAGCACCCAGCACCACATGGTATATAACACCCAGCACCACATGGTATATAGCGCCCAGCACCACATGGTATATAGCGCCCAGCACCACATGGTATATAGCACCCAGCACCACATGGTATATAACACCCAGCACCACATGGTATTTAACACCCAGCACCACATGGTATATAGCACCCAGCACCACATAGTATATAGCGCCCAGCACCACATGGTATATAGTGCCCAGCACCACATGGTGTATATTTACCCGGTAGCCCACCAGGCCAGACAGAGCCTGCCCCTGAGCCTCCCTCCGTTATACTCAGTCACCTCTCTCTCTGTCTCTTGGATCCCCCAGCCCGTGCTTGTTCCATCTTCTCATCTCAGCAGTGTTCTTCCTGCTTTCAGCATCCACATGGTGCCGCTAATTACATATGCGCATATGTAATGAGCCGCTCATTACTTATGCGCATAGGTAATGAGCGGACGTTGAAAGCAGGAAGAACACCGGAGAACTGAAGATGGAATAAGCACCAGCCCGGGGCTGCAAGTGCAAGAGACATGCATTGCTAGGGGAAGAGTTGTAGTTAATTGCACTACCCGGGTAGCGCCGATTGGAGCCGGTGACCCGGGCCCCTATATGTGCCGGGCCCCAAAGCAACTGCTTCAGCTGCTACCCCGGTAGTTACGCCACTGCTCCCAGTTGATATTTTGACTTGATTCTGGAGATACCAGGGGTAAGAAAAGTCTGTGCACACTGATATCCACCTTGTATTTTTAATCTAATACTCTAGTTACCAAGGTAGTTTTAAAAAAATAATCGGCCACTCATACTGCTGTCCTCCCTGTTTTTCTGATCTAATATTAAATAGAATATACTGCTTTGCTCCCATCTATTTTGAGGTCCGCTGACAAATAGAGAGGTTTAATACTAGAGATTCGACTAATCCCGGTTTGGTGTAACTTTTTGCAGTTGGATGACATTTACACTTTTTTTTAATCAAAATAGTGTTAACTAAGTAACCTACATTATATACGTTCACTATTACTATTTATTTATTTACGTACTACATGATATTTTCTCATTTTATTTTTTGTTAGGTTTTGTCTGTCATGTGATATAGTTAACATTTATTCCTTTTCTATTTGTTTGTCATTATCAGTCTAACCTTGCAGAGGATAGCAAGGGATCAGTAAATCTTTGAGGCTGAGTAGAGTTGAAAAACTTCACTTGTAGATTGAGCCCTGGTATATAGCCACATGGTATATAGCACCCAGCACCACATGGTATATAGAACCCAGCACCACATGATATATATATATATAGCGCCCAGCACCACATGGTATATAACACCCAGCACCACATGGTGTATATAGCACCCAGCACCACATGGTATATATATATAGCGCCCAGCACCACATGGTATATAACACCCAGCACCACATGGTGTATATAGCACCCAGCACCACATGGTGTATATAGCGCCCAGCACCACATGGTATATAACACCCAGCACCACATGGTATATAGCACCCAGCACCATTTGGTGTATATAGCGCCCAGCACCACATGGTATATAACACCCAGCCCCACATGGTGTATATAGCGCCCAGCACCACATGGTGTATATAGCGCCCAGCACCACATGTTATATAACAACCAGCACCACATGGTATATAGCACCCAGCACCACCTGGTATATATATAGCGCCCAGCACCACATGGTGTATATAGCGCCCAGCACCACATGGTATATAGTGCCCAGCACCACATGGTATATAACACCCAGCACCACATGGTATATAGCACCCAGCACCATCTGGTATATATATAGTGCCCAGCACCACATGGTATATAGCGCCTAGCACCACATGGTATATAACACCCAGCACCACATGGTATATAACACCCAGCACCACATGGTATATAGCACCCAGCACCACATGGTATATAGCACCCAGCACCACATGGTATATAACACCCAGCACCACATGGTATATAGCACCCAGCACCACATGGTATACAACACCCAGCACCACATGGTGTATATAGCACCCAGCACGACATGGTATATAGCGCCCAGCACCACATGGTATATAGCACACAGCACCACATGGTATATAGCACCCAGCACCATATGGTATAAAGCACCCAGCACCACATGGTTTATAGCACCCAGCACCACATGGTATATAGCACCCAGCACCACATGGTATATAACACCCAGCACCACATGGTGTATATAGCGCACAGCACGACATGGTATATAGCACCCAGCACCACATGGTATATAGCACACAGCACCACATGGTATATAGCACCCAGCACCACATGGTATATAACACCCAGCACCACATGGTATATAGCACCCAGCACCACATGGTATTTAACACCCAGCACCACATGGTATATAGCGCCCAGCACCACATGGTATATAGCGCCCAGCACCACATGGTATATAGCACCCAGCACCACATGGTATATAACACCCAGCACCACATGGTATTTAACACCCAGCACCACATGGTATATAGCACCCAGCACCACATAGTATATAGCGCCCAGCACCACATGGTATATAGTGCCCAGCACCACATGGTGTATATTTACCCGGTAGCCCACCAGGCCAGACAGAGCCTGCCCCTGAGCCTCCCTCCGTTATACTCAGTCACCTCTCTCTCTGTCTCTTGGAGCCCCCAGCCCGTGCTTGTTCCATCTTCTCATCTCAGCAGTGTTCTTCCTGCTTTCAGCATCCACATGGTGCCGCTAATTACATATGCGCATATGTAATGAGCCGCTCATTACTTATGCGCATAGGTAATGAGCGGACGTTGAAAGCAGGAAGAACACCGGAGAACTGAAGATGGAATAAGCACCAGCCCGGGGCTGCAAGTGCAAGAGACATGCATTGCTAGGGGAGGAGTTGTAGTTAATTGCACTACCCGGGTAGCGCCGATTGGAGCCGGTGACCCGGGCCCCTATATGTGCCGGGCCCCAAAGCAACTGCTTCAGCTGCTACCCCGGTAGTTACGCCACTGCTCCCAGTTGATATTTTGACTTGATTCTGGAGATACCAGGGGTAAGAAAAGTCTGTGCACACTGATATCCACCTTGTATTTTTAATCTAATACTCTAGTTACCAAGGTAGTTTTAAAAAAATAATCGGCCACTCATACTGCTGTCCTCCCTGTTTTTCTGATCTAATATTAAATAGAATATACTGCTTTGCTCCCATCTATTTTGAGGTCCGCTGACAAATAGAGAGGTTTAATACTAGAGATTCGACTAATCCCGGTTTGGTGTAACTTTTTGCAGTTGGATGACATTTACACTTTTTTTTAATCAAAATAGTGTTAACTAAGTAACCTACATTATATACGTTCACTATTACTATTTATTTATTTACGTACTACATGATATTTTCTCATTTTATTTTTTGTTAGGTTTTGTCTGTCATGTGATATAGTTAACATTTATTCCTTTTCTATTTGTTTGTCATTATCTGTCTAACCTTGTAGAGGATAGCAAGGGATCAGTAAATCTTTGAGGCTGAGTAGAGTTGAAAAACTTCACTTGTAGATTGAGCCCTGGTATATAGCCACATGGTATATAGCACCCAGCACCACATGGTATATAGAACCCAGCACCACATGGTATATATATATATATAGCGCCCAGCACCACATGGTATATAACACCCAGCACCACATGGTGTATATAGCACCCAGCACCACATGGTATATATATATAGTGCCCAGCACCACATGGTATATAACACCCAGCACCACATGGTGTATATAGCACCCAGCACCACATGGTGTATATAGCGCCCAGCACCACATGGTATATAACACCCAGCACCACATGGTATATAGCACCCAGCACCATTTGGTGTATATAGCGCCCAGCACCACATGGTATATAACACCCAGCCCCACATGGTGTATATAGCGCCCAGCACCACATGGTGTATATAGCGCCCAGCATCACATGTTATATAACACCCAGCACCACATGGTATATAGCACCCAGCACCACCTGGTATATATATAGCGCCCAGCACCACATGGTGTATATAGCGCCCAGCACCACATGGTATATAGTGCCCAGCACCACATGGTATATAACACCCAGCACCACATGGTATATAGCACCCAGCACCATCTGGTATATATATAGTGCCCAGCACCACATGGTATATAGCGCCTAGCACCACATGGTATATAACACCCAGCACCACATGGTATATAGCACCCAGCACCACATGGTATATAGCACCCAGCACCACATGGTATATAACACCCAGCACCACATGGTATATAGCACCCAGCACCACATGGTATACAACACCCAGCACCACATGGTGTATATAGCGCCCAGCACGACATGGTATATAGCGCCCAGCACCACATGGTATATAGCACACAGCACCACATGGTATATAGCACCCAGCACCATATGGTATATAGCACCCAGCACCACATGGTATATAGCACCCAGCACCACATGGTATATAGCACCCAGCACCACATGGTATATAACACCCAGCACCACATGGTGTATATAGCGCACAGCACGACATGGTATATAGCACCCAGCACCACATGGTATATAGCACACAGCACCACATGGTATATAGCACCCAGCACCACATGGTATATAACACCCAGCACCACATGGTATATAGCACCCAGCACCACATGGTATATAACACCCAGCACCACATGGTATATAGCGCCCAGCACCACATGGTATATAGCGCCCAGCACCACATGGTATATAGCACCCAGCACCACCTGGTATATAACACCCAGCACCACATGGTATTTAACACCCAGCACCACATGGTATATAGCACCCAGCACCACATAGTATATAGCGCCCAGCACCACATGGTATATAGTGCCCAGCACCACATGGTGTATATTTACCCGGTAGCCCACCAGGCCAGACAGAGCCTGCCCCTGAGCCTCCCTCCGTTATACTCAGTCACCTCTCTCTCTGTCTCTTGGAGCCCCCAGCCCGTGCTTGTTCCATCTTCTCATCTCAGCAGTGTTCTTCCTGCTTTCAGCATCCACATGGTGCCGCTAATTACATATGCGCATATGTAATGAGCCGCTCATTACTTATGCGCATAGGTAATGAGCGGACGTTGAAAGCAGGAAGAACACCGGAGAACTGAAGATGGAATAAGCACCAGCCCGGGGCTGCAAGTGCAAGAGACATGCATTGCTAGGGGAGGAGTTGTAGTTAATTGCACTACCCGGGTAGCGCCGATTGGAGCCGGTGACCCGGGCCCCTATATGTGCCGGGCCCCAAAGCAACTGCTTCAGCTGCTACCCCGGTAGTTACGCCACTGCTCCCAGTTGATATTTTGACTTGATTCTGGAGATACCAGGGGTAAGAAAAGTCTGTGCACACTGATATCCACCTTGTATTTTTAATCTAATACTCTAGTTACCAAGGTAGTTTTAAAAAAATGATCGGCCACTCATACTGCTGTCCTCCCTGTTTTTCTGATCTAATATTAAATAGAATATACTGCTTTGCTCCCATCTATTTTGAGGTCCGCTGACAAATAGAGAGGTTTAATACTAGAGATTCGACTAATCCCGGTTTGGTGTAACTTTTTGCAGTTGGATGACATTTACACTTTTTTTTAATCAAAATAGTGTTAACTAAGTAACCTACATTATATACGTTCACTATTACTATTTATTTATTTACGTACTACATGATATTTTCTCATTTTATTTTTTGTTAGGTTTTGTCTGTCATGTGATATAGTTAACATTTATTCCTTTTCTATTTGTTTGTCATTATCAGTCTAACCTTGTAGAGGATAGCAAGGGATCAGTAAATCTTTGAGGCTGAGTAGAGTTGAAAAACTTCACTTGTAGATTGAGCCCTCACGGGCAGGGTCCTCTCTCCTCCTGTACCCATCGTGACTTGTATTTTTTAAGATTATTGTACTTGTATTTATTATGTATACCCCTCCTCACATGTAAAGCGCCATGGAATAAATGGCGCTGTAATAATAAATAATAATAATAATAACATAGCTTCTTCTTTGAAGCTAGACATTGTTAACAAGATTAAAATATAATTAATATCTTTGTGATACCTTTAATATAAAATTGCTTAACCCCTTAACGACCAGGGGTATTTTTGGTTTTGCATTTTTATTTTTCCCTTCCCTTCTTTCCAGAGCCATAACTTTTTTATTTTTCTGTCAATATGGCCATGTGAGGGCTTATTTTTTGCGGGACGAGTTGTACTTTTAAATGACACCATTGGTTTTACCATGTCAGGTAGTCAAAAACAGGAAAAAAATTCCAAGTGCGGTAAAATTGCAAAAAAAGTGCAATCCCACACTTATTTTTTGCTTGGCTTTTTTGCTAGGTTCACTAGATGCTACATCTAACCTGTCATTATGATTCTCCAGGTCATTACGAGTTCATAGACACCAAACATGTCTATGTCCTCTTTTATCTAAGTGGTGAAAAAAAATTCCAAAGTTTGCTAAAAAGAAAAAAAAAAAAATTGTGCAATATTCCGAGACCCATAGCGTCGCCATTTTTCATTATCTGGGGTCGGGTGAAGGCTTATTTTTTCCGTGCCGGGCTGACGTTTTTAATGATATCACTTTTGTGCAGATACAATCTTTTGATCGTCTGTTATTGCATTTTAATGCAATGTCTTGGCGACCAAAAAAACGTAATTCTGGTGTTTTGAATTTTTTTCTCGCTACGCCGTTTAGCGATAGAGTTAATGCTTTTTTTATTGATAGATCGGGCGATTCTCAACGTGGCGATAACTAATATGTGTATGTGGGATTTTTTTTTTTACTGTTTTATTCTGATTGGGGTGAAAGGGGGGTGATTTGAACTTTTAGGTTTTTTTAATTTTTTTTATTTTTAAACATTTTTTTTTACTTTTGGCATGCTTCAATAGCCTCAGCGCCGGAGCCCTCATCAAAGCAGGGGAGATGTCTGATGACGGACTGTGTCCGTCATTGGACATTAAGGGGTTAATTATAATTATTGCCCTGGAGGTAGAGATGTCACAAATGATATGAGCCCCAGGCTAAAATATCCACCTCAAGTGTCTCATTATTTTAACGTCTGGTGCATCTTGATGACATTTGCTTTATAATTGAAAAAGGCACACTCCATAAAAGCACATACATAACTTGACAGCATTTTCTAATTCATGAAGCAATCCCAATTCTCCTATTGATAGTTCGAGGGCCCTTTATGAACTGCTCAGATATTTCCATAACTTGAAAAATTCATTATAGTACATGTCTGAGCCTCATGTAGAGTTGCTAGCATAAAATCTTCCAATCAATGGGTGTCTCTCCTCGGTATGTAGCACTAAACCTGTCAGGACTATGAGATTTATTTGAGTTTGCCACAATGTTGCAAATCCCGAATAGTGAAAAGAAAATATCTTTTTTCTCTAATTTAGCTTAGAAATCTTTAATTTTCTTCTTTATATGCTGACAACATGTGGATACAGCTTCTGTTTCATCACAGCAAGTGCGGTTCTTCAGTAAAAGCTGAAGCGTTCAGGACGCAGGAAATAAAATTCCATAAGTCTATTGCACACAATAACTTTTAATGAGAGGCACCTTGAAGACTCGAAGTTTCCAAGTATTTAGACACTTAGAAATGTCAAAAAAGCAGGCTCTCCTTTCTAGTATTTATTTGTTTAATTAGTCAACATGGTTCATTCATTTACCTTTGTAACACTTTTTAAGAATTTCTGGATTTTGTTAAACTTATGCTAAAAAAGTTTTTTAAAAGGAAATGTGTCATCAGTCAAAGACCTTTTTTCTTCCTCAAAAAAATGCTTTGCTTTGTTTCAATTTCCACACTGTGATGGGCTGAAATCAATATAAAGTTCATGACAAATAAAGGGAATCTGTCAGCAGGGCTTTGATTTTGAATCAGACAGCAGCATTAGTTAGTGACAGAGACCCAGATTACTTAGTTTACTGGGTGAAGCAGTTATGATAGAATCACAATTTCACTGCGGCAGATCTAGGAAAGATCAATTGTTGAGCTTTGTATGCTCCTGCCAACACCATAGCAAATAGCTATGGTGTTGGCAGGAATATACTGTACAAATATATATTTCTGCAAGCTGTTTGTGTCAGAAAGGTGGCATGATAAACCTGAGATAGTGCTATTATTAAGAATGTGGAAATGCTTGAAACGCGTGAGCATGGTGTTATGTATTTTTCCTCATGTTTGTAGAGCATATCAACAAATGGTGCTTTTAATTTTTTTACATAATTTTCTATTTTTTATTATGGTCAGTAGCTGGATGCTTGTTTCAATTTTACTTGATTGCTTACCTGGAATCTGAGCCAGGATTTTTCTGTGCATAGCTCCTTTCATGGATAATTACCCGCAGCTAATATGAACTTTTTCATTTTGTTATGCCATCATAATCTGCAGCACTTTACATACATTATCATATATGTTCCCACTGTGATGGTAATGTATGCTCACCATATAAATTCACCAATAAGAATTGGAATGTGGGAGGAAACTGGCAAAACCCCCCATAAACAAAAGGAGAACATACAAATTCCTTGCAAATGTTGTTTTTGATAGGATTTAAACCTATGACTAGAGATGGGTGGAGACCTGGATGTTCGGGTCCAGCGGGTTCAGTCAAACAGTTACAAAAAGTTTGGGATTGGGTACCAGAACATTACCCAGACCCGAACCCGAAGCCGGACCCCATTCACTTAAATGAGGACTGAACATCCAATGTTTGCCAAGCTGTCATGTGCATGACAGCGCAGCAAACAGCGCTTCTGATCGGCGGTGAAATCATCCCTGCCGGTCAGAGAGCCACGGTTCCCATGCTGTCAAAAGACAGGGTGAGCACGCAGCTGTGATCAATGGTATAAAGTTTACCTCCAATCACTGGTGTCAGCTGATGGGACTACTGGTGCTAATAACAGTGACTGCAGGAGAGGATGGGAGTATTCATCAGTAGGCTCCTGTGCTGTAAATAAATATAAAAAAAACAGCATTGGTTCCCCCATATCTTTGATAACCAGACAGGAAAAGCTCACAGCTGGGGGCTGCAACTCTCAGCTATCAACTTCAGCAAGGCTGGTTATTGAGAACAAAGGAGTCCCCACACCATTTTTTTAAATTATTTAAATAAACAATGAAAAACAATGGCATGGGGTCTCCCTTTTTTTGGCCTTGTTAAAGCAGATAGCTGGGGACCGGTATTCTAAGGCTGGTAAGTGGCCATGGATATTGGCTCCTCTCAGCCTAAAAATAGCAGCCGCAGCTACCCAGAAAAGGCACATCTATTAGAAGCTCCAACTCAGGTGCTTTGCCCGGGCTCTTCCCACTTGCCCTTTAGTGGTGGCAAGTGGGATTTATATTTGTGGGGTTGATGTCACGTTTGTATTGTCTGGTGACATCAATCCCACATATTAGTAATGGAGAGGTGTATATAAGACACCTATCCTTTACTAATCCTATAGTTATATGGTACTGTAAATAAACACCTATCCAGAATAAAGTCCTTTATTTGAAATAATACAAAGCACACACTTTTACTTTTTTATTTAAAAATAACAAACACAGTTATACTCATCTAGCGCCTAATTCCACTAAGTCCCTCATCTCCTGTAATAAAACAAAAAAAAACAACACCCCTCACCTCTCAGGCATTCCGTACCACGCCGTAATCCATGTCAGGGTGATAAACAATTTTCAACCTGGACGGTGCAAAGATGCTACCGTCCATGCTGAGAACTACTGGTGACTGAACTATTGCGAGCGCAGCCTCAGTGACCTGCAGTTACTGCCAGTCACTGAGGCTGCGTTCCCAACAAGGTTCAACTGTGGTGACCTCAGCACCGTGGGAAAAAGTCAGTGATGAGGTCACCGCAGTAAGCTGAGTGAGTTCAGAGCAGATCACTATGAAAATTTCTTATCATGATCTGCAGTGAAGTCACTGCTGACCACCAATGAGAGGTTGCTACCTCATGAGCATGCTCAGTAGTGGCAAACCCAAACTTAGTCTCAAGAACGACTGCTCGCTGCTGTTTGCTGTGTTGATTGCTATAGCTTAACCTGGAGAGGCAGCAGCAATCAATCACACAGCATTACGCTGAGACCGATGTCTCTACTGAGCAGGATCCTCTGCTGACGAGACTGAATGGGAGACCGCAGGAGAAGACATGGCTTGGGATTCCTCCTGTGCAGAGGGAGAATCCCAGGTGCCTAACACCTGGTATTTCAGTTTTTCTTTTCAATAAATTTGCAAAAATGTCTGCATTTATGTTTTTTTCAGTCAAGATGGGGTGCATAGTGTACATTATTAAGAAAAAAAATGAACCTTTTTGAATTTACCAAATGGCTGCAATGTAACAAAGTGTGAAAAATTTAAAGGGGTCTGAATACTTTCCACACCCATTGTATGTGGTGTTAACTCTGGAACGCTTCAACAAATCTTACTGAACTTGAAACTGTTTTTTCATGACATGCTGTACATTTTGACAGTGGTAAAATTTGCACGATATGACTTGCATTTATTTGTGAAAAAACTGAATTTCAAGCTTTTAATTTTTATGACCTTAAAAAAGACAATTATGTCACACAAATTGGTTAATAGATAAAATTTCTCAATGCAATTAGAAGGGTCAAAGTTGATCAGCGACTTGGAATATTTCCAACAAAATTTACAAAATCAATAATGACCACATCACATTTGAATAGTGATGACGAGAGAACGTGCTTGTTGTTAACCGAGTTTCTTCGGCGAGCTCAAAAAATATAATTGAGTCCGAGCGGCTGCATATTTCTTGGCTGGTCGACAATAGCAACACATGCAGAGATTGTCTGTTTGGTAGGCAATCCATGCATGTGTTGAGGTTATCGAACAGATGTGAGACATGCAGGCACATGCACTCAAACCTATTATATGAGCAGGCCGAAGTCACTCGGTTAGAACACTCGTTTGATCGAATAACACCTTATCCAAGCACATTCACTCATCACTACATTTGAAGTGAATTTGAGGGGTCTATATGACATTTAATGCTCAAAAGTGATGCCATTCTAAAAGCTGCACCTCTCATGGTGCTCAAAACCACATTCAAGAAGTTTATTATCCCCTCAGGTGCTTTACAGGAATTAATGGAATGTGGAAGGAAAATATTTACATTTAACTTTTTTCAGAAAATTTTTCCTTTAGGCAATTTTATTTTTTTACTTTCACAAATGTAACAGGAGAAAATGGACCCCAGAATTTGCTAAGCAATGTCTTATGAGCATGTCCATACCCCACATGTGGGGCAAAACTACTGTTTTGATGCACGGCCGAGCTCTGAAGGAGCAAAGTTTGACTTTTTCAATGCAAAATTGGATTGGAATCAAGAGCGGGTGCCATGTCGCTATTGGAGAGCCCTTGATGTGCCTAAACAGTGGAACCTCCAATAATTGCTTCCATTATAGAAGCTAGACTTCTCAAGGAATGGTTCTAGATGTAGGTGAGCAACTTAAACCCCCAGGTGCTACACAGAAGTTTAGAATATTGAGCTGTAAAAATAAAAAAACACATTTTTCCCACAAGAATGGTATTTTAGCCCCAATTTTTTTATTTTTACAAGTATAAAAAGAGAAATTGTGCACTTTCTCCTGACTATGCTGATACACAATAAGTGGGGAAAAACTACTGTTTGGGCTCATGGCAGAGATCGGAAGGAAAGGAGCACCATATGACTTTTGGAGTGTAAAATTGGCCGAAATCATTAGCAGAAGCCATATCGCGTTTGGAGAACGCCTGATGTGCCTAAACCGTGGAAACTCCCAACAAATGATCTTATTTTGGAAACTAGATGAATGTTGAGCAGCTTGAACCTACCAACCCCACGGAGGCTTCACAAAAGTTTATAATGTAGAGTCGTGAAAATAAAAAAATCTAATTTTTTCCCACAAAAATGAGTATGCTGATACCCCATATGTTTGGGCACATGACATGTCTCAGAAAAAAGGAGTAACATTTTGGAAAGCAAACTCTGATGGAATGGTCTGAAGGTCTCATGCTTGGAAAACCACTGATGTGCCTAAACAGTGGAAACCCCTGAAAGTGACCAATTTTTGAAACTTGGCAGAAAAAAAGAAGAGATGTGCTCCAGCGATGAAACAATCCACTGATGTATTAAAAACAGTTTTTTATTTGCTTTTTAAAAACATGGAAAAACAACGTGGGTAACACAAGATGCAGAAATATGGCCAACGCATTTCAGCAATTAAGCCTTAATCATGATTTTAACACAACAGTGGATTGTTTCATCGCTGGAGCACATCTATTCTTTGTTTCTGCTGATTGCTGATACCCTGGACTGAGGCGGCTCCGTGCAGAGGACTTCCACTATTACAGACCAGCATGCTGTGGTGAGTTGACTTTCCTTTTCCCCTACCCTATCTTTTGATATATTTTTGAAACTTGATCCCTTATGGAATTTAACTAGATGTGTGGTGAGCACCTTGAGTCCCCAGGTGCTTCACAGAATTTTACAACATTGATCTGTGAAAATGAAAAAAAAAATATATTTTTCCCACAAAACCATTGTTTTGGAGTTCAGATTTTGCTGGACTGGTTGAGGGTGCAATGTTACATTGGCAGAACCCCTGATGTGCCTTCATAAGTGACCTCATTTTATAAGCTACACCTCCAATGAGCTCATCCAGTGGTTCATGAGCGTTGTTATACTTTTCAAACTGTGCTACACTGACATACAAGCTTGATGCACCATGCTTTTAGTAGGGTGTATCAAGTTTGCTAGTAGGGATGAGCAAACGTGCTCGGTGATACTCGGGTTCTCTCTCTTCGATGTGCTCATTACTTGGCGAGCAAAGGGTGGTGCTGGATGTAAAACTCGAATTCCTGCACCATATCTTTGACACCTGTTACACAGCCAATAAGGATGCGGGGACAGCCAGGGAATCACTCTAATGCCGTAGTAATCTTGGTTTTGGCATTACTGTGAATGGCAGGCCATCTGACATAATCAGGGAATATTAGAGGACAAGCACTGCCCAGCTTGGCACACTGACACCACTACACAGCTCTTTGACACTTTGTATAGGAGTGAGAGAGTGCTTCTGTAGGCCTGTGTGCACAGCATAAAAATTCAGAGGCCTGTAGTCTTGATACTTGTGCTGAAGCTTAGCCGTCATACTAACAGCCCTTCTAAGGGCTAGTCATTTTCTTTGTTGTTTGTATAAAACACAATTTGCATTTAGCCAAGGGAGGGAGAGAGAGTCGCAGGAGCAGGAAGAGTGACAGAAACCAGACTGTAGACAGGTAGTAGGCCTGTAAAGACTATTAGACCAATGGACATAGAGAGGAGTTCATTGCTCTAATGGATGTAGATTTTCAAGCAGGATGCACTTGTTATGTCAATCTTATTGTTGTGTTTTATTAGAGATTTGCTTGCTCGTCAGTTTAAGGTGCACAGATCTCTCCTGGAAAGTGTTCAGCCTCAGAAGTCAATGTTTCCATTCAAAGACAGTGAGCCGAGGAAGATGTGCTGGATGGATCTTATGTATACATAAGGTCAGACATGAGATTAGTGATGATCAGTTAAGGCAATCACTCCATTACTCTTGTTAGTTTCTTAGGGGCCTCAAGCTATTGTTCTCCAGTCACTAATCCCATTACGGGGATTGGGATAGTAGATCTAGGGGAGCCTTCACCACAGGGTGGTTTCACATGCATTCCCAGTTGATGTGCTTGGCATCAGGAAAATACCTCCACCAAAGTACACTGACGAGGAAATGGAGGGGTTGTTACTGGCTGGATCTGGATGCATGTGCTTTGGTCACGGTATCTGTCATTTGGATTTGAGGAACTATCCTAAAGACTGTTGTTGATGGCTGGTGCTGGATATTTGTTCTATGGTTGTGGTATCTGTCATCTGGATTTGAGGAGCTTTACTAAGGTATTTTGTTGCTTGTGGGAGCTAGATACACGTGCTACGCTTGTATTATCTATTGCCTGGATTTGAGGAGCTATTCTAAGGACTGTTGATGCTGGTTGGAGATGGACACATGTGCTACGGTCGTGGTGTCTTTTATCTGAAGGAGCATGGACTGTGACTATGGACTATTCTGTCAAAAGATACAAAAGCTGTGGATCAGTCAAAAGTGACGAGACAGTGGGCAACATATTGTACGGGGGCAGTGGAACTACCAGCCCCGATGTGGAGATCTTGTGGACTGGGTGCACTGCATTGTGCTCATCCACCCAGAATTGTTGCAAGACCATGGATGTAAGAAATAAAGAACAGTTCCATTGTTAACATGCCTGAGTAACCTACAACCTACAACTTCAGATCCTCACAATGGTCGATTGCTAATTTTTTTTCTTTATAATGTGACTTAATTTTTATTTTCACTATGTTTCCTTGCTCGTGAATGAAGAGAGGCAGATGATCATCCTAGGGGTGCATCCTAGAGTTGAGTCTATTAGATAAATATGGATGTGCCCTAATTTTATTAGATGTGAATAACCCATTGACTTTCTCAAGATTTGAGGGTTTTTTGTGATTTTCCTTTTTAAAATCATGTCTGATTTTAGATTTTATTCTTATTCTTCTAAATGTAATATGGAAAAATGTTATAAAACCAAGATCCTGTATTATTACATAAAGCCCAATTTTTATTTTCTAAAAGGAAAAATAGGGTCAAGAGACCTACCTGAAAACATAAGATAGTTGGTAATCACAGTGCATCTGATTTTCTGATGCAGGGAGAATTCTCTCTCTCAATAAGATGATCTCCTTAGCTGATAGGTGTCAGTATGAACGGCTTCTGTTTCATGTGTAGATTTTATATGAGGGATTACGAATTTACAGCTTCAGTAACCATATGATTTTCACCACATGAAGCACTGAGGTAGCCTGGACACCTAAAGCTTTCCTATCTGCATCTGTGTTTGCTTCTTATTTTCCACAAAATATAAATATTAACAGTTAACACTTATCAACAGGTTCATTGCTGATACCAAAACATTACCGTTTTCAGATATCTTTACATATAATTTACCATACATGCAGAAAACAACTTTCTTAAATTATCAAATAAGAATTATGAACGTATGGCACTAAAATTGCACCAGGAATGTATTGTAATAGCACAATTTTGACTCCTTTAAAGTATACGCAGAAATAAACACCTGATAAGCAAAAGGAGGCTCTGTTGGATATTGTATCCCTCACACATAGACAATAAGGTTACTCTCCCACGATGAGTGCACACATGGTCAAAATTGTTAGTACCCCTCATTTAATGACAGAGAAATCCCTAATGCTCACAGAAATAACTTGAATCTGACAAAAGTAATAATAAATAAAAAATCAATGACAATTAAAAGTCAGACATTGCTTTTCAACTATGATCCAACAGAATTTAAAAAAAAAATGAAAAAGGCCTGGACAGAAATGATGGTACCCTTAACTTAATATTTTGTTGCACAACCTTTTGAGCCAATCACTGCAATCAAACGGTTCCTGTAACTGTCAATAAGACTTCTGCACCTCTCGACAGGTATTTTGGCCCACTCCTCAAGAGCAAACTGCTCCAGTTGTCTCATATTTAAAGGTTGACTTTTCCAGATGGCATGTTTCAGCTCTTTTTAAAGATGCTCAACAGGATTTAGGTCATGGCTCATAGAAGGCAACTTCAGAATAGTTCAATATTTTCCACTTAGTCATTCTTGAATGTTTTTAGCTGTGTGTTTTTCGGTTATTATCCTGATGTTAGACCCATGACCTGTGACTGAGGCCAAGCTTTCTGACATTGGGCAGCACATTTCTCTCTGGAATCCCTTGATAGTCTTGAGATTTCATAGTATCCTGCACAGATTCTAGACACCCTGTGCCACATGCAGCAAAGCAGCCCCAGAACATAACAGAGCCTCCTCCATGTTTCACAGTAGGGACAGTGTTCTTTTATTGATATGCTTCATTTTTCCATCTGTGAACATAATGCTGATGTGCTTTGCTAATGAGTTCCTTTTTTGTCTCAACTATCCATAGGACATTCTCACAGGAGCTTTGTGGCTTGTCAACATGTAGTTTGGGCGAATTCCAGTCTGGCTTTTTTATGATTTTTTTTTTACACACTAGTGTCCTCCTTGGTCTTCTCCCATGAAGTCTACTTTGGCTCATACAACGACAGATGGTGTGATCTGACACTGATGTTCCTTGAGCTTGAAGTTCACCTTTAATCTGTTTAGAGGTTTTTCTGCTTTTTCTGTTACCATTCATATCATCTGTCTCTTTGATTTGTCATCAATTTTCCTGCTGCTGACACTTCCAGGGAGATTGACTACAGTCCCATGGAGCTTAACTTTCTCAATAACATGTGCAAATGTAGTCACAGGAACATCAGGCTGCTTGGACATGGCCTTATAACTTTACCTTTAACATGTCTGTCTATAATTTTCTTTCTATTCTCCTGAGACAACTCTTTCATTTGCTTCCTCTGGTCTATGTTGAGTTTGATACACACCATGTCATCAAACAGCACAGTGAGTATTTGTAGCCCTCTATACAGGCCGCGCACGTTTAGATACCCACTGTTTACCTTGGATACCAGCTCCCAGCACGAGCACGCTGGTATCGAGGGTACACAGCGGGTAACTAAGAGATGCGTGTGTTTAGTTACCCGCTATTTACCTTGGTTACCAGTGTCCTCATTGGTCCTGATCGCTGGTGAGTCTGCCTGTTTGAGAGCTCACCAGCGATCATGTAGCGACGCACCAGAGATCCTGACCAGGTCGTATCATTGTCGGGATCGCTGGTGCGTCGTTTAATGTAACGGGACCCTTACTTGATGGATTTATGTCTATTTTAGACCAAAAAACTATGAAACTATGAAACTCATCCCCTGTATGGTTGTCACCCATGCTCTTAAGATATAAAACAGCTAAGCATGCTTTAACCTTACAAGAACAAAATGATTGAGGATAAATAGTGGATGCAATGCTGTGCCATGTTGTTGTTGGGCATGGGGTGATATAAATTAAGGAGAATACAGAGACGTTCTTGGAAAAGGTGGTTAACCTGCGCCCATTGGTGGGACAAGGCAGTGAGTCTAATTATGGAGCCTTTACCACGTGTCCTGGTTGTGGTAGTGCATCACTGCTGCTCAAAATATTTTCAAACAACTCAGGAAAGACAAGATTTTCATGTCTATGATAGATATGTCCATATTCATAGTTGCTGTTCTACATGTCTATGGTGCAATGCACTTTCAAACTTAATGCCAAGTTAAGAGAGCTGCCTATGTTCTCCTCAACTTGAAAGTACAGCTGTCAGGAACACCGCACTGCACTTGCTCACTGAGCCAGTGCGTGTGTCCTGAGTACAAAGACTGTGCACAAAGATACCTGCGGTGCGGGGTCTCAGTGGTGACATTGCATGCTCCAAGCTCACAGGACCTGAAGCATGTGACTGCTGGGGGCGTGGCCTCAGCGCCACAGAGCCAGGAGCTGCAGGGAAACTCCTAGAAAGGTAACTACAGGGCAATGTTACCAAGGGGCATAGACAGAGACAGAAACCAGATCAAGCCAGGTCAAAGCACGAGATAGCAATACAGTACCAAAGGGTTAGACAGAATGGATAGTCAGGACGTAGCAAAAGATCAGAAAACCAGAACGGGCAATAGACGGTACAATAGGGACAAACTGTAACGGAGTAATGATAGCCAAGCCAGGAGGTCAGAACCGGAAAAGACAATGGTGCCAAAACAAGAAACGGAGTACAGAGTGAGGGAACGGACCGGGTCATACACGGGACGCAAACAAGCAATGCAGAATACACGCACACCAGGGGTCAGACACACCAGAACAACAGTATAGCTGACAGAGAACCCTGGTAAAGAGTGAGTATAAATACCCCTCCCAGATCTAGAAAGAGGCCACGAACACTTAACCCTGTGAGTGAAGGGCAAGAACCCAGCTCAAACCATGACAACTGCATTGTCATCACTTTGTGAGAGAAATAATGGTGGCTGGATATAATCTAGTGAGGCTGAGTGCACACCATCATTTCTCAAAATGGTATGGCAACAGCTACACCACCAGCAACTTTACCATGTGGTTGATGAGTTGTTACACATACAGATGATTGAGAGAATGTAATTGTTTCTGCATCATACAATCAGGAATGAATATCTGATAGTATCACTGAGAAAGAGAAAAAGTTGGACCACGAAACGCAGAACTTGAGGAAGATAATGAAGATGACACCGACCAGGTACAATTTGAGAAATCGGTTCGACTGCTAGAAAGATGCGCAAAAGCAGAAATGGTAGTATGACAGCGCAAGCCATGCTCAGCTTGCTGGTCAAATTGTTTTTTTTTTCAAAATGAGCAGGTGATGTTGTTTTATGTGCTAATGGAAAGCTGTAGGTTCTATCCTATTCAAGCCTAGACGTCCATAGTCAATCTTTCTCCTGCAGAGCCAGCACATTGAAATATTTGTCATCCAGCAGCATGGAAAAAAATCCACACAGAAGATGCATGCACATTGCTGTGGAGTCTCCTGCACGGACAGAAGTTGCAACATCCCCTACTCCTGCATTGACTGCAGAAGAAGTAGATCTCCAAAATATCTTTTGGAAGATGTCAGTTCCATTTTTTATTGTCGATGCCAATACACTGATAACATCACCTCCATTCTGACCTTGTTGCCAGGTCTTGTCCACCACACAATCATCATCATCATGATAATAATAAATAATAATTTTAAATCAGTGGATATTGGGAAATAGCTTGATTGTGTAGTGCATTCAAAAGAACTGGTGAATCTTTGGAAATGTCTTTGAGGTGGGAGTGATATGTAATCCTTAAATTGTTAGTGGAACAAGGAGCACTGGTAGTACAGTAGGCAGGGATGAGATTTAGGGTAGTGCAGCACTGTGGAGAACTTTGTGGGTGAGATAAGTTTATTTCGTATTTTGTAGGACAGCCAGTGCAATGACTGACATAGGATAGATGTATCAGAGTAGCAGCTGAACAGAAATATGATACTGGCTGCTGCATTCATATAGATTTGAAAGAATAGTGTTTACTAAGAGGGAGAGTGATTTGTAGAGCGATTTGGTTTTCTTTCGTATTGTGAGGCAAATAAAAAATAGCACAAAATAACTGAAATCTTCAGTGTGCATACCTATTCACTCCCCTGAATTCAGTATTTTGTAAGGCCTTATTTTGCGTAAATTACCAATGCAAGTTGCTTTGGATAAGTCATTATGAGCTTTCCACATCTTGCCATTGGGATTTTTGCCCATATCTCAATGCAAAACTGCTCCAGCTCCTCCAAGTTAGATGGTTTCCTTTGGTGAACAGCAATCTTCAAGTCTGATCACAGATTCTCAATTCAATTAAGGTCTGGGCTTTGACTAAGCCACTCCAAAACTTTTACATGTTTCCCCTAAACCACTCGAGTGTTACTTTAGCAGTATGCTTTAGTTCATTGTGTTGTTGGAAAGTGAGCCTCTATCCCAATCTCAAATCACTGACAGAGTGAAAGTGGTTTTGCTCAAGAATATTCTTGTATTTTGCACAATTCATTTTCCCCTCAACTCTGATCATTTTCCCTTTCCCAGCTTTCGAAAATCATCCCCAGTTTCACCGCTGGGATGGTGTTATTGATGAGAATAAATAAGAGTAATAGAAAGCATTTTATAAGGCAAGCAAAAGGAGAATCTGGAGATGTTTGTGAGGTTCAGGTGTTATGAATAAGTGAGTGATTGGATACAGGGAATGAAGGAAAGTTCCAAGTCAAATATTACCCCAAGGCAGCGGATGTGCAGATTGGGATAAATAAAAGTATCAGATTTGGGTAGGTTAATAGAGAGAATGAATGCAAGAAGTTTAGTTTTGGAAAAATTCAGCTTCAGATATGTAGAGACCATGATGTTAGAGATGGCAGACAGACACTGGTATTTTCTGGTATTTTATAGTAGAGCAAGGGTGATATCAGGAGAAGATGTGTCTTATTGAATGTTATCAGCATACAGATGATAATGAAAGAAAAATTGGCTGATGTCTAGAGTTGAGCGACTTTGGTCGGATCGGGTTTCGTGAAACCCGACTGAAACAAAATTTGTTTCAGATGAAACTGGTCCGACTAGGGCAAAAAAAGTCGGAGTTTCGTCCGAAACCCGACCCTAATGCAAGTCAATGGGGAATAAAAGTCAGCATTGAGTGGATGAATGTCATCCGCTCATTGCCAACTTTTATTTCCCATTGACTTGCATTGGGGTCGGGTTTCGGACGAAACTCCGACTTTTTTTGCCCTAGTCGGACCAGTTTCATCTGAAAAAAATTTTGTTTCAGTCGGGTTTCACGAAACCCGATCCGACCAAAGTCGCTCAACTCTACTGATGGCTTGTTCAGTAGGGGCTAAACAGAGATATAAATGGTGGGGGCCTAGGACTGAACAAGAAGGAACCTCAACAGTAGTAAATAAGAGCCGGTAAAGAAGAGCTAGTGAATTATGCAATGAAATAACAGAGAGGTAGTCTGGAAATAGTAGTTGAGAACTAGTAGTAGAGAATTTTCTGGGGAGAAAACCAACTGCAGTCGGGGAGAAGAATTTTACAAAACTTGGGACCCCTCTCTAAGTCTTGTTCTTTCCAAAAAACTGAATAAATGGATCACACAGTGACAATGTTGAATTAAAGGAGTATTCTTGCTTCATGTCTTGTAATTTGGCAAGCAGAATAAAAGTATGCATATTAAATAGATTTATGAAAAAGATGAAAGTTTTCAGGATTTATTTCCAGGTGTGCACGTCGATCATGTGAGCTCAAACCCTATACTAAAATGACAAGAAAACATTTGCTTTACGACTTCAATTTTTTTTTTTCAACTGAATGTCAGAGTTTACAATGTAATACTAGGAAGTAGTTACAGAGAATGAACAGCCAAGAAGAATGCAGAAGAGATGCTTTCAAATTACTAATATTGTTAATTGTCAGGCACTATACATATTTGATGAGGTTTTGCATGTATCTTTCAGTTTCCCAGTCAGTTTGATCAAATTAAAATAGTATAAGGTATTAATAATTTAGTTTGTTCTCTTGCATATGATTTATTATTTCAAGGCAATATAATAATATTTTTTTTATTCCCTATGGCTCAAAAACATGTTTTCTTCAATAATTCCAATTATTTTCAGTAGGTCTTATATCTGTTGTACTGTTTTATATCTAGAAGCTATGCTCAACACTATTGAAATCTTTTTATCTATTTTACAATAACAAATTATTACTTCATGCATAATCATACAATGTATATTATCATACGCAATTCCCATATGATTAAAGCATATCTGACATGCAGAAAACAGATAATATAATATAAAACACAATGACCCACATACAGTAAAGCAAAAGACAACTGGGCAAGAATTGTGTATAAACACTCAGCATTCAGGTCAATATTCTTTAGCCACTGGATGGGAGCCCTGGGAACCACCTACCAGGGCTGCCACCAGGAATTTCAGGGCCCCATACTGACAAAATATTCGGGCCCCCTTGAGCCTCCATACAGGCTCCACCCCAGCTCCACCTCCAACCTGCAAACCTTCCACAGTCCCACTGCCCACTCATTGAAAAACCCAACACCTGCATCTCGTTTTCACCAATCACATGTTATCAGTTCCCATCTAATACTGGATCACATACATCACCAACAGTTTTTGTTTTGGCTAAAAGATTTTTTTTAAGCCGCCACCATGACTAGGTAGATTTATTTGGAAGAACCCTATTCCTCTCTAGACTGTTAAATATTTGTTAAAACATCCAATACTCTTTAAGGTATATTTTTATTTATGTTTCTTTAAGGGAATGTGTTATGAATGGGTCACCGAGGAGAAAAACTAAACAAGCTAAGTCACAGAAAACCAGAGAGGTTGGTAACTATGCAGATTGCAGACCCCTGATCCTAACCACACAACTAGCAGCAGCCATGGAGCATTCCTACGATGAATCTAGATGCCTCATCACAGCCGGAGGACTAAATAAGCCTAAAGCAAGAAAAGGGGAAAACTAACTGCCCCAGAGCAGACCCCAAAGGAATAGACAGCCCCCAGACATGTATTGACGGTGAAACAAGATGAAAACACAAACACAGGTAGGAAAATAGGCTGAGCAAACGATGGGGCCCAAACTAACTAGAAAGGACAGGAAAGGAAAGACACTGTCTGCAATCTGCCCAAAAAAACCCTACAAAAATAATGTCCAACACTTCTGTTAACAAAATTAACCCTGAAGTCACTAGACTTCTCCCAATATATCAGCACTCTGAAATATTCTGAGACAGAGCAAAAAAGAAGCCAATCTAATAAGGGACAAAAAGCAAATTGGCAAATACAGATAAATAAGAGTGGAAATTCAGCACAGCCCCAGCCAGGGCTGGCTGACCACACAAAAAACTGAATAGACCAACAAAATCAAGTGTGAACATTAGCAGAAACACTTGACTTGAGATGACTGGAACAGAGCTGAAAACCAAGACCAGAAAAGCCAAAAGGAATCTTCAGCACCAGAATAGGGCGTCAGCTTAAATTCAATCTGAGATTCCAGAGATCCAATCGTTATCCTCATCATCAGGTGGCAGATCTCTACTAATTAAATCAACCTCACTACCTCCACCACCAGAGGGAGCCCAGAAGGAGAATTCACAACTGGTAGACCAGAAAATGAGTTCACAACAGGAATGTGTCACATACAATGTACAGCAATATCACATACAAGAACAAATACTGTTATACTGTGACCAGACCACATATTACCACCACATAGTGAAATAATAATACCATATACAAGGCAGAAATACCGCCACACCATGGCCGACCACATTATCACCATACAGTGACCAAATAAAACCACATGCAAGGGACAAATATCACCACACCATGGCCAATCCACATATTACCACCACATAGTGACTGAATAATGCTACATACAAGGGACAAATATGGCCGCACCATGGCCGGATCACATAGTGACAAAATACTACAATATTGATCATTACTAAAAAACAATACTAATTTTACCATAAGTACCATTATACACAGGAGCTCTGTATATAGTGTCACTGCACAGAAAATGCAGTGATCACCTTTAACATTGTACACAGGACCTCTACATATAGCATACAGTGTATAGTTTTAGTGTACAGGTAACACACCGACTCACCGGTGACATCTCTAGTTGAAGTCTTTCATCTTCGCTTTTCATCTTCATCGAGCACAGACTGCCATCACTTCTTCCAGCCAGGACTCATCTCTGCAGACAATAACAGTTATTTAGAGCACATTCCCCAACCTCTACACTACGCCAAGTAATGAAAAAAGGTGACCGTGTTATCATGCACAGTAACAGGACCTCTTCTCCCCCTTACTGAAAACAGTATCCTCAAAAATAATATCCTTTAATTAGCCCCTACAATAATAATATCCCACATTCTGGACCCTGTGTGTAGTCCCATTCTGCCTCATGTCTCTGCATATTGACCCCATTATCATCCATATAATAGAATAATGCACCCCATAGTCATATATAGCAGTATAATGTCGGCACATACATGTACAATGCAGCCCTATACCAGTACCAGGCAGCCCCATACCAGTACAATGCAGCTCCATGGTAGTATAATGCACCGTCATGGTGCTATAATGCACCTCAATAACAGTACAATGCAGCCCCATACCAGTACAATGCACCCCCATGGCAGTGCAATGCAGCCCCATGGTATTACAATGCAGCCCCATAGTAGTACAATGCAGCCCCATGGCAATATAATCCACCCCATAGTAGTGTAATGCACCTCATAGTAGTATAATGCACCTCAAAGTGGTGTAATGCACTTCCATGGTAGTATAATGCAGCTCCATGGCAGTAAAATGCACCCCCATAGTATTATAATGCACCCCCATAGCAGTACAATGCAGCCTCATACTGCAGCTTTACAAAAAAAGTTTCTCCTTACCTGACTGAGGTCCACTGGTGTCCTCTGCTCGATTCAGCTGATATGAGCACCACCGTTTTGGCTTCTGACAGTGACGTTATACATCAGCGACGTGTGCGCTGATGTCAGCTACATGCCTATGATTGGCTGGCTGCTTTTAATCTACTGTATGGTAACAGGTTTATCTGTTTGTGCATTTGAGGATGCACGATCAGTAACTAAAGCGGCAGAGTCCTGCAGCTGGGGCCCGGTGAGCAGAAGAGAGGGGGCCCCATACACCAGTAAGGGCAGTAATGCCATGATGGCAGTCCTGCCATCTACTATATGACAGCATCTGCATCTCATCTTTTGATTAACCAGTCAGGCGTGACATCATCAATGAGTCATAACACTCTCGCAATGCTGTGGAAGAGGAAGGAAGAGTAGGAGGAGTTTCGCAAGGTGAACATCCAAGAATCAATAGAATAATGACTAGTGATGAGCAAGTATGCTCGTTGCTTGGGTTTTCCAGAGCATGCTCGGGTGGGCTCCATGTATTTGGAAGTGTTCGGAGGTTTAGTTTCTGTCACAGCAGCTGCATGATTTGTGGCTACTTGACAGCCTGAATACATGTGGGAATTGCCTGTTTGTTACGGAAAAAATATCGGATATAGTCGATTCCGATACCGGAAACCAATGCAAGTCAATGGGACACAAATACAGTATTTAATTTTTCCCTCCACATGCTTTTGCAGGGCAGGGATGGCTTGCCTGCTGAAATAAAAGCGGCTGAGCACGTTGTATTATGGGACTGCCATTGCCATGAAGTTATGGAAGGTGTCAGTCTCCACCAGCCTGAATGAGAGCATTTCAAGGGACAGTAGTTTTGCAATGCCAGCATTCAGAGCCTGTGCTCGGTTGTGGTTTGCCGAGTATGGGCGTCTTTTCTCCCATGCCTGTGCTACCGATGGCTGTAGACTGGCCTGGGAGTGTGAGGATGACAGGGAACATGGTGCTGTGGGTGGAATGACACTGTGTCAGTGCCAGCAGTTCTTCCATGGCGATCCTGTGAGGAAGCCGAACCAGCTGTGTGCGAGCTGGAGGAAGAGGCTACAACAGGAGCTGAAGAGGTGGTAGGTGGTGCTGTAGGTTGGCCTAGGTATTCAGTGTGTCTTTGTAACTCCACCACGTGCTTGGTCCATACATGTTTCCACATATTTGTGGTATTGAGGTTGCTGACACTTTTCCCTCTTTTCACTTTCTGATTACACAGCTTGCATTTGACAAAGCAAATGTCATCTGCAACTGTGTCAAAAAAGGACCAGGCACTGCAAGTCTTGGGAGCGCCCGTTTTGGGTTTTGGAAGAGGCATGCTCCTAATGGGTGCCAAAGTGGAGGCTACAGGCAACCCAGTTTGCCCCCTCCCTCTCCCTCCTTTTTTGGCCATTTGGGAAATTTCTTCCTCAGAGCTGCTCCCACCACCATCCTGTACCTCACGCCATGATGGGTCAAGGACCTCATCATCTACACTACCCTCTTCAAACGACAGCTTCTCCTGGGTTGTCTCGACAGCACAGTATGCACCAGAAAGTGGCACCTGAGTCTCATCATCAGATGCGTACTGAGGTGTGCTGACCATAGGCACTGGCCCACCCGCCTCTTCAGATTCAGAGAGACAAAGCTGTTGCGCATCACTGCATACTACCTCTTCTTCAAATTCTCGAATGCTGCTTGGCTGGCACCCTCTTTCCAAGCCAAGAGATTCAAAGAACAGAAGTATAGATGGCTCCTGTCCAGGGCTCGATGACTGCCTGGGCAATTTGGCAGGTGGTGAAGAGACAGATGGGATCTCTTCAGTGCTCTGGACCTGAGAGGATCTGGAACTAATAGAAGTCGATGCGTTAGCTGCCATCCATCCGACAACGGCTTCAATTTGTTCGTCCCGCAGCAGTGGGGTACGGCGAGATCCTACAAAGCTACACATAAAGGACTGTTCCCTGGTAAAACTGGGGGATGCTGAATCACTTGTGCCCTCAGCAGGCACAGAATACCAGCGTCCTCTCCCTGCAGAAACTCCACGCCCACGACCACGTGCCTTGTTCCCTGCCTTCTTCATCTTGGTAAATTGATAAAGATAGGCAGAAAAGTACTAAGGGCTTAGTGTGCTTATTCCTGAACAGCTGCTAACAGGTATAAGAAACACTAATTTTATAAAGTGTGGACTAGACTTTAATATGAGCTAATGTGGCCTACACAACTGTAAAGTGGAGTGTTTGGTGAACTTTATTAGCTTTTTTTTCTCACAAAAAGACACTGGATGTGCCCAAAGATGTAAAAATCTTTTTGTAGCTATGACAATGCAGGAAGGTAACCTACAATGCAATCAATGAGGCTCCAAAAAATAGGCTAATCCTAATCTGGCTGGGGCTGCAGGGCACAAGCCAGAAAAAAGGCTCCTCTATTTACTCCTATCTAGTGTTTGCAAATATTCTAGCTGGATACGGATGGAACCACACTAATAGGAGAAATCTGGAAAAATGAGCAGCACTAATGCAAAAAAGGACAATGTATGAGGCAGTGACGCATGCTAAGCAGACTACAACCGGAGGTGGATGCAGAACACACTACAGCGTGAGCTGCACTCACACACAGAGACCTCGCAGACAGCCGTGAACAGCGCTGCAAGGCAAAGGAAAGCTTCTCACACAGCGGTTGCTAAAGTAGCCTGGGTAAAGCACAATAAAGCAAATCGCTAGCTCAAACTGTCCCTCAGAGTCAGAACAGTAGTGTCCTGTCCCTAAGTAAATTCACAGCAGAGTGAACCCAAAATGGCGGCGGCTTTTATAGTGCATCATGACATCATTTCAGTAGCCAATCACAGCCATGCCATTAGTTAACATGCCTAACATGCATAACAGGATGTGCCCACACTTCTTAGGATTCCTCATTGGCTGAATAAAATCAAACTGGCTCATTGCATTATGGGAACTTCCGTTTCCGGTTTTCGATATTCTAAAAGTATCGGAACTCAGTACCGGAACTCCGATACAGTGAATATTGGCCGATACCCGATATTGCAGTATCGGAATGCTCAACACTACTAATTACCTGTCCAAATAACAAATAAATTTATTCACTCATTTCTACTAGATTTCCACAGATACTATTATGTTATTTAGGTGGACCAAGGTACATTTCCAGTTCACACACTCAGTTACAGGAAAATGTGTTCTTCTTACTTAAAACTACTGGTCATTTTAAACAGGTAATCTCAAATAAATAATTATTTAAAAACTTAAAGTAATATTTCCATGTGCTGTTGCAATAATGATATACCATGTTTGAAATGCTTTTTTGTGCTGAAATAATTTACCTTAGTGGCAGCAACAGCTACCATGTTTTTTTTTCAGTTTTCATTCCTTGTCAAAACATAGGTCCATTCAACATATAAATACATATGCTTAGTTATTGATTTTCTGTCTTCTTAAGCTCAGTGTTGCACATAGATTTTTCTTCCAAAAATATACTGAAAAGTTAGCAGCTACATACTGCACCTGGTTAAAATTGTTGGTACCCCTCATTTAAAGACAGAAAAACCCACAATGGTCACAGAAATAACTTGAATCTAACAAAAGTAATAATAGATCAAAACTCTTTGAAAATGAACAAATGAATTGCTTTTCAACCAGGAAGGAATATATATGAGGCAGCCAGAATGCATATATGGGGTGCCAGTATGTATATATAGGGGAGGGGCAGGACAAGGGACCAGGATGGATATATGGGGAGCCTATTTGCATATATACAGTATGGTACAGCCAGGATGCATATATATGGAGGACCCAGATGGATTTATGGGGGAAGGTGGCAGGACAAGGAACCAGGATGCATATATATCAGCGGGGTAGGATGGATATATGGGGAAGGGCTAGTATGGATATATATGGAGGCAGGTGGCATATATGTGGGGCAAGGAGGGATATATGGGGGGCAGGACAAGAAACCAAGAAGCATATATAGGAAGGGGCAGGATGCATACATATGGGGGTCCAGAATGGATATATGTGGGAGTCGGGACAAGGGACCAAGATGGATATGTGGGGGTCCAGGAGAGATATATGATCTAGCAGGACAAGGGACATATGAGGGCAAGTATGTATAGCTGGGGTAGCGGGATGGATATTTGGGGCCAATCTGGACAAGTGACATAGGGTGCAAGGCTGGGGCATATTATAAAATAAAGGGGGCCAGGCTGGGAAATATTATAAAATATAGAGGGTCAGGCTGGGGAGATTATTAAATAAAGGGGGCCAGGAATAGGGACTTAATTACTGTTCGAGGGCCAGAATGAGGAACATGCTATATTAGCTTATCGTGACAAGTGGGGAACATATTTTCTCTAGGGTCCAATTAGGGACATTATTACAAATGTAATATAATTTACTTTTTAGGAAACGGTTTTCCATGGAGGGAACAAAAGGGAGGTCCTGTTACTGTGCAGGGCGGCACTGTATTACCTGTACACTGACAATATACACAAAGCTCTTGTGTATAATGTCACCTGTGATCACTGTATTACCTGTACACTAACAAAATATACAGAGCGCCTGTGTATAATGTCACTGGTGGTAAAAACAGTGTTGTTAGTATTGTTTTTTTGTATTCCTAATCAGTATTGTAGTATTCGGTCACAATGTGGTGGTAACTTGTGGTCTGGTCACGGTGTGGCAGTATTTCTCCTTGAATGTGGTATTATTTGGTCCCTATATGCTGTTTATTACTATTATAATATATATTATTATGTCATATTATTCAGTCACTATGTAGTGGTAATATGTGGTCTGGTCATGGTGTGGCGGTATTTGTCCCTTGTAATATTATTTGGTCACTATGTGGTCTGGTCAAGGTGAGGTGGTATTTCTTCCTGTATGTGGTGGTATTGGTCTTGGTATAGGGGATTTTGTTGTGTATGGCGGTCATTTGTTCTCTCTGATATTAATTAGGAGAAGATTCTTTATTTCCATTCGAGATTAAATAGTTTGTACATAGCAGCAGAGATGCACTTATAGGGGGTTTCCTGTGGAAAAAAGTAATCAACTATCCACAGGATAAGTGATAATGTATTGATTGGTGGGGGTCTAAGTACTTGGACCAACTCAGCAAAATGTGGAACTTTTCATCCCCATTAGACTGGAGTGGCATGTCCAACCTAACCACTGATCCATTCATTCCCTCAGTCGCTGCACTTGTTTTTTTATAGAAGCCCCAAAGAGAATGAATGGAGCTGTGGTCAAATATCCCACCTGCGGCTCCATTTTAAAATAGGGATAAGTGTCCTATCAACACCAAAACTTCCTCATTCTTCCAATTGATGCAGTTTCTAATGGTCAGACCTAAGCAATCACCTATCCTGTGGAGTCCATGGATTGGTGATAACTTGTTTTAACCAAAGAGCCTCATTAATGTAAACTATCGTAATTATACATCCCAGTTATGTGGGCGCACAGTAGATGTGCAGGATCCGCCTGTGTTTTTCAGCCGATGCTCCACTAAAATGGAGAAAATGACTGACAGATATTTGCATATAGCTGTATTGCAGACCCTTAGAGTCCTTTCCCCGGGTGGGTCCCAGACTCCCCAGTCCAACCCTGGTATTAGGTATGAATTAAACTGGATATTCAGGTGGTGCATTGCTGTTTTCTGATGTGCATCAGGTTAGCTCAGTAACTGATAATACATTTGGTCCATCATGTCATTTATACTGCAATTGCTGTTGTTCTTTGGCTATTTGTTGTAACCATAGATCTGAAAAGACATCTGCTTAGCAAAAGCTTCACTGAGCAGGTATCAGAGCTATTTATGGTAATGCACCATCTTCACTCCCCTTAGAAAGAAATAACAAATTCCACCATTTTATTGTCATAGCCATAGTGTAGAGTCACGGCTTTCCAGTACTCAACCTTTTGCATGATGTTAATGATGCTTCTGTCATCTCACAAACCATGAAGCATACAGCTAGCCATGCTTGTCAGCATAACCTAGGGCCCATTGGCTTTCTATTTGCACCCCTCTCTGATGGTTTATCATCATAGGGAGTGTCTTCTTCATCATCAATTTCCCATTGACTGTCAGCCTCATCCATTGCCTGTATTTGCTGTACCTGGGATTACTCTACATTATGTTCCACATCTACCTGCTGGTGCACTTTAAGATTCCCCTCCTCCAACTTTTTCCGCATGTGGCATTGAACATAAAGTCCCCATTAGCCCAACGGCTGTAAAATAATGCATATTCTGTAAAATACTCAGGACTAGTTACCAGATAAAAATGTAGTGGTTTATTTGGATTCTTCCATCAAAGAAAGGATTATTACAGAAAAACATAAAAATAGGTGAAAGAGAGATTGTCCATTAGTTCATATATACAGTTGTGGCCAAAAGTATTGACACCCCTGCAATTCTGTCAGATAATACTCAGTTTCTTCCTGAAAATGATTGCAAACACAAATTATTTGTTATTATTATCTTCATTTAATTTGTCTTAAATGAAAAAACACATACAGAATTGTCCTAAGGCCAAATTGGAGATAATTCCACACCAAACATAAAAAAGAGGGTGGACAAAAGTATTGGCACTGTTCGAAAAATCATGTGATGCTTCTCTAATTTGTGTAATTAACAGCACCTGTAACTTACCTGTGGCACCTAACAGGTGCTGGCAATAACTAAATCACACTTGCAGCCAGTTGACATGGATTAAAGTTGACTCAACCTCTGTCCTGTGTCCTTGTGTGTACCACATTGAACATGGAGAAAAGAAAGAAGACCAAAGAACTGTCTGAGGACTTGAGAAACCAAATTGTGAGGAAGCATGAGCAATCTCAAGGCTACAAATCCATCTCCAAAGACCTGAATGTTCCTGTGTCTACCGTGCACAGTGTCATCAAGAAGTTTAAAGCCCATGGCACTGTGGCTAACCTCCCTAGATGTGGACGGAAAATAAAAATTGACAAGAGATTTCAACGCAAGATTGTGCGGATGTTGGATAAAGAACCTCGACTAACATCCAAACAAGTTCAAGCTGCCCTGCAGTCCGAGGGTACAACAGTGTCAACCCGTATTATCCGTCGGTGTCTGAATGAAAAGGGACTGTATGGTAGGAGACCCAGGAAGACCCCACTTCTTACCCGAGACATAAAAAAGCCAGGCTGGAGTTTGCCAAAACTTACCTGAAAAAGCCTAAAACATTTTGGAAGAATGTTCTCTGGTCAGATGAGACAAAAGTAGAGCTTTTTGGGTAAAGGCATCAACATAGAGTAACAGGAGAAAAAAGAGGCATTCAAAGAAAAAAAACACGGTCCCTACAGTCAAACATGGTGGAGGTTCCCTGATGTTTTGGGGTTGCTTTGCTGCCTCTGGCACTGGACTGCTTGACCGTGTGCATGGCATTATGAAGTCACAAGACTACCAACAAATTTTGCAGCATAATGTAGGGCCCAGTGTGAGAAAGCTGGGTCTCCCTCAGAGGTCATGCGTCTTCCAGCAGGACAATGACCCAAAACACACTTCAAAAAGCACTTGAAAATGGTTTGAGAGAAAGCACTGGAGACTTCTAAGGTGGCCAGCAATGAGTCCAGACCTGAATCCCATAGAACACCTGTGGAGAGATCTAAAATTGGCAGTTTGGAGAAGGCACCCTTCAAATATCAGGGACCTGGAGCAGTTTGCCAAAGAAGAATGGTCTAAAATTCCAGCAGAGCATTGTAAGAAACTCATTGATGGTTACCGGAAGCGGTTGGTCGCAGTTATTTTGGCTAAAGGTTGTGCAACCAAGTATTAGGCTGAGGGTGCCAATACTTTTGTCTGGTCCATTTTTGGAGTTTTGTGTGAAATGATCAATGTTTTGCTTTTTACTTCATTCTCTTTTGTGCTTTTTCATTTAAGACAAATTAAATGAAGATAATAATATCAAAAAATTTGTGATTGCAATCATTTTCAGGAAGAAACTGAGTATTATCTGACAGAATTGAAGAGGTGTCAATACTTTTGGCCACAACTGTAAGCTTGTAACCTTTCCTGGAACTCTGAAAAGACATGTGTCTTGTAGTGCGTAGCTCCTCTGGATGTGTGTTGGATTAACATACCAGCTGTTATTTCCGTGCAGAGATGACATCTTGCGTCTGTGTCTCATGATGGTGAAGGAAGGAACGAGCGACCTCTACAGTTAATCATGAATTATTTACATCTCCTAAAGCACGTGACCTCTGTATATATGGAGTTGACTTTACCATGTGCCAAGCTTACAAAAATAGCCTATGTCGTGTCAGCTAAAGCAATGTACAGAACTGAGTCTTATACGAAATTAATGGATTATTAATATTTAACAATTCCCCCTTTTGAGGGAGACAGACATTATTTGGAACCCTCAAATTATAACAAGATCTTCTTCTTTTCTTCTTCTTTGACAAAATAATTTAATATCAATAATAATAATAATAATATCAGATTACCGTTATACGCACTTAATGACATAATTGATGTGAATTCATGTTATGGTAAGCCGTGAACAATATTCATATAAAATATGTATAATTATACTTCCCTAAGTCTAAATTGAAGCATCTCAGGTCCAGTCATCATCATCTGATGTCATCTGGTCTTCATTTTGATGTCTTCTGTCTTCTTCTTGGTTCTTTTAAAAACACAGTTTTTCTCTAGCATATAGATGTTGTAGAAATTGTGTTGTGTATAAAATCAAAGTCCATAAATTCAAATGTTAATAAGAAACAAAGTCTATAGATGAAATGCAGCTTTAATATCTGTGCAGTGTCACCTTTAAAAGCCTGAGCTTACATTGGCTCGCCTTGGATATTCTGGAATCCTTCATCGGCACTGGTCTTTGAACAGGTGTGACGTCTTTGGTCAGCAAAGCAAGGGTTAAAATGACTCTTCCTTGCTAAACATAGCACCATAACCAGTCCTTGTCCTAGTGCACAGGACATATGTCAGGGTTGTAGCTTCCTGACAATCACCTTCATTGTTCACCAGCCTTCATCGAAGCTTTACAGGTGATTGGAAGCTTCTGGAACTTGATAAGAACGTGATAACACCGTTCATCTCAGCATCATAGGATCATCATCCTCTGGTTGTCAGGTTAGACACTTTAATTGTGACTGTCAGTGGTGGATACTAGAGTTGAGCGACTTTTGGTTTTTTAGGGTCGAGTTTCGTTTTGTGAAACCCGACTTTTCCAAAAGTCGGGTCGAGCAAGATCGTCCGATTATAGGGAAAAGTCGGGGTCTTCCCGAAACACGAAACCCAATGTAAGTCAATGGGGAATAAAAGTCGGCAGTGAGAGGAGGACAGGAAACACACCTACAGTGCCCATTTGAATGCCAAAAGCATCAATTCTTCTTACTTAAGCTTGTCAACCTTAATTAACTTCATAATACAAGTTGCGCACTGAAAAATGGGGGTTATTTGGCTAAAGTTGTGGGGGGGGGCTGGCTCCAGGTTTTCATGTGCCCTGGGCGAAAGAGCGCCCCTTTAACACATACCACAACTCATCATGCTCCGATACGGCAGAGAAATAGCGGTATAGTACAATGAAAAATACTTCACTTTTTACATCTCATGACAAGGCCCATCTATTTCTCCATACAGAATCATTGGTCCCATATAATGTTTGAAACAGTATATGATGAGCTCCACATAATGCTACAGTATATGTTGGTCCCCATGGATGAAGCTCCACTGTCTTATGGGCCCAAATAATGCTCCAAACATAATGGGCCCCATTTCTAATGCTCTAGTGTATAATGGGCCCTGTAAATGCTGCTCCAGTGTCTGATGTCCACCTTTGGAATGTTCCAGTGTATGGTGGGCCCCATCTATCATTCTCCAGAGTATAGTGCTCCCCAAAAATTGCTGTCCCAACATTGAAAACAATCAAATAAGTCTCCTCGCTAGGGAATCCCTGTACTAGTCTGGACTCCTCGTCGTCCCCATCTTCCATCTCACTGCACAGTATTTCAACCTTGCAAGTGCTGTGATCCTGAGCAACCAGGGGGGGCCCACTCGTTGGCGACGGCACTGGCACAGGGCCTCTGATAGTACGGTGGTGTGTCTGATGGCGGGTGGGCCGAACCTGCACTTTCATCTGCAGCTTCCTCTTTGTCACCGTGTAAGATGGAACTGTATATGGGAAGGGTAACCTGAGTTTCATCAGGGTCAGATTCAGGCCGTGTAGCGTGCGAGGGGAATGTAGTGGTCTGGATCAATGTACCAGCAGATTCATCGAGAAGTGGCTGGGCATCAGTGCACTTGTGTCGCCCCCAGGAGTACGGTCGCCACAGTGGCATTACCTTCCTCCTAGGGAGTGTGATGTCATGCTTGGGAGCAACGAAGGATCTCTCTAGCAGGTTAACTGATTGGGCGGCGTTATTCCCACGAGTCATGACCCTCCAAACAGCGTTCATGAAGGCAAAGTGTTTTACGTGGGCAGTATGGTTGCAAAGCTGAACCTTAAAGGAATGTCCAGAAGGGCACCACCAGGAGTGGAGCCTACGGTTAAATTCGACTCCACCTGGGAAACCTCAACCATGCCAGCTACAGAACAGATGCACACATTGCAAGCTTAATTCCGTTAACGAACGAGACTCCGTCATGCCCCGCGGTCCGAATCCGGCTTACTAGAGGGACACATGAGGCTCTGGCACATGAGATTGGCCAATAACTGGTGTGTCATGCCCTTACATGTCCGTGGCTGCATGTGCGCTACACTGAAAAGGTCAGCGTTTGTCGCTTACAGGTGCAGATAACCCGCTGAACAACGTTAGTGATGGGGATCACTGATTACAATTATTACCCGCGAACAATGATTTCCCAGTAAGTGCAGGTCAACCGCAGTTCCGGAATTAGGCCTAACCGTCATTCCTGAAAAAATGAAAAACTTACGTGTGCAAACCACAGGTGCTGTAGCTTGCTTAACAGCTCGCCAGCCGTTCTCACGCCCAGTATGGATTACACGTGATTGCACAAAGGTTAGAAAGGGTACCGTATCCTTGGATAACAAGTATGGATAGCGTACACATTCAAAATATATGTCTCAGGAGGCAGGCTCAGACGGTGTTAGGCCCAGTATGGATTGCACGTGATTGCACAAAGGTTAGAAAGGGTATCGTATCCCCAGATAACATGTATGGATAGCGTACACATTCAAAATATATGTCTATACATCAGGAGGCAGGCTCAGACGGTGTTAGGCCCAGTATGGATTGCACGTGATTGCACAAAGGTTAGAAAGGGTACCGTATCCCCGGATAACATGTATGGATAGCGTACACATTCAAAATATATGTCTCAGGAGGCAGGGTCAGACGGTGTTAGGCCCAGTATGGATTGCACGTGATTGCACAAAGGTTAGAAAGGGTACCGTATCCCCAGATAACATGTATGGATAGCGTACACATTCAAAATATATGTCTATACATCAGGAGGCAGGCTCAGACGGTGTCAGGCCCAGTATGGATTGCACGTGATTGCACAAAGGTTAGAAAGGGTACCGTATCCCCGGATAACATGTATGGATAGCGTACACATTCAAAATATATGTCTCAGGAGGCAGGCTCAGACGGTGTTAGGCCCAGTATGGATCGCACGTGATTGCACAAAGGTTAGAAAGGGTACCGTATCCCCGGATAACATGTATGGATAGCGTACACATTCAAAATATATGTCTATACATCAGGAGGCAGGCTCAGACAGTGTCAGGCACAGTATGGATTGCACGTGATTGCACAAAGGTTAGAAAGGGTACCGTATCCCCGGATAACATGTATGGATAGCGTACACATTCAAAATATATGTCTCAGGAGGCAGGCTCAGGCGGTGTTAGGCCCAGTATGGATTGCACGTGATTGCACAAAGGTTAGAAAGAGTACCGTATCCCCAGATAACATGTATAGATAGCGTACACATTCAAAATATATGTCTATACATCAGGAGGCAGGCTCAGACGGTGTTAGGCCCAGTATGGATTGCACGTGATTGCACAAAGGTTAGAAAGGGTACCGTTTCCCCGGATAACATGTATGGATAGCGTACACATTCAAAATATATGTCTATACATCAGGAGGCAGGCTCAGACGGTGTTAGGCCCAGTATGGATTGCACGTGATTGCATAAAGGTTAGAAAGGGTACCGTATCCCCGGATAACATGTATGGATAGCGTACACATTCAATATATATGTCTATACATCAGGAGGCAGGCTCAGACGGTGTTAGGCCCAGTATGGATTGCACGTGATTGCACAAAGGTTAGAAAGGGTACCGTATCCCCGGATAACATGTATGGATAGCGTACACATTCAAAATATATGTCTATACATCAGGAGGCAGGCTCAGACGGTGTTAGGCCCAGTATGGATTGCACGTGATTGCACAAAGGTTAGAAAGGGTACCGTATCCCCAGATAACATGTATGGATAGCGTACACATTCAAAACATATGTCTATACATCAGGGGGCAGGCTCAGACGGTGTCAGACACAGTATGGATTTGACGGCCCAGATTACACAGCGGAGGAGCAGGGAGAGGTAAAGATTGCAAATGCTGGGGCCCTGCCCAAGCAAGGGGGGCCCACTCGTGGGCGTCGGTACTGGCACTGGGCCCCTCATAGGACAGCGGTGTGTCTGACGGCGGGTGTGCACCACCACCGTCAGAGACACTTGATTGCACTATGAGGGACCCTGTGCCAGTGCCCGCGCCCAAGAGTCGGCCTACCCACCTGTCCAGGGCAACGGCACTCGCACGGTGTCGTGCGCTAGGTGGTGACCCCGGCCATGGGGGGGAGGCAGCACAGTTAGGGAGTTTTAGAAAGTGGCATATGTTGATGTTGGACATTCAGCTGATGCAAAAGGCGAAATAGGTGAAGTCCCACGAAGAGGTGGACCAAAGCAAGCCATTTTTCTGTCACCCTATGTGTCATCAGGGGAAGGTGGGACAAAATCCTTGGAAACCCATGCATGGTTCATTTTAATGAAGGTTAGATCATCCACATTTTGGGTTGACAGACGGGTCCTTTTTTCTGTCAGGATTGATCCAGCTGCACTGAAGAATCTTTCCGATAGCACACTTGCAGCTGGGCAAGCGAGCTCCTGTAAGGCATATTGGGCCAATTCAGGCCAGGTGTCCAGTTTAGCGGCCCAATAGTCAAAGGGGAATGACCTGTGAGGGAGAACATCGATATAGGAGGAAAAGTAGTTTGTAACCATAGTTGACAACTGCTGTCTCCTGTCACTTTCCATCGATGCAGTATTACCAGTTGTGTGAGCGGTATTTGAAAAATCAGTCCACAACATTGTCATGAAACCCCTGTCTCCAACGCCACTTCTGCTGTGTGCACCATGAACACCTCTGCCAAGCTGCCCCCGGCCCGTACGGCTCGTGTGAGAACCATCACCGCTGCTGTGTGCTGGGAATGCCTCAAGCAACCGATTTACCAGAGTTGCTTGTTTATTAGCCAATATTAGGTCAAGGTTCTCCTGTGGCATGATGTTTTGTAATTTGCCTTTATAGCGTGGATCCAGGATGCTGGCCAACCAGTAGTCGTCATCGTTCATCATTTTGGCAATGCGGGGGTCCCTTTTTAGGATCTGCAAGGCATAATCTGACATGTGGGCCAATGTTCCCGGTGTCAATGATGCACTGCGAGTGCTGGGTGGAGGAGCACTTTCTGGCAAATCCACATCCCTCCAGTCACGCACAAACCCTGTACCAGACCTTGCCACGCCAACATTTTCACTTGCCCCACGAGATGCATCCTCCTCCCCTAAGTAATCATCCCCATCATCCTCCTCCTCCTCTTCTTCCTCCACCTCGTCCAGGAGAGGTCCCTGAGCAGACAATGGCTGAATGTCATCAAGGATTCCCTCCTCCTCTTCCTCCTCATCAACATTGGCTGCAGACACCTGCTCCTTAAGGTGCGTCAAAGTTTGCATGAGCAGACGCATAAGTGGGATGCTCATGCTTAGGATGGCGTCGTCTGCGCTTACCAGCCGTGTGCATTCCTCAAAACACTGAAGGACTTTACAGAGGTCTTTCAGCTTCGACCACTGCACATCTGTCAACTCCATGTCTGCTCTCAAAGTGCCTGGCCGTGTATCCTCCCACAAATGCATTATGGCCTGCCTCTGCTCGCACAGCCGCTCAACCAATGTGCAGGGTGGAGTTCCACCTTGTTGCAATGTCGATAATGAGGCGGTGGTTGGGAAGGTGGAGCAATCGCTGCAGCTTCTGCATACGAACGGAGTGTACAGGCGACCGGCGGATGTGCACGCACAGTCTTCGCACCTTCTGTAGCAGTGCTGTTAACTCCGGATAATTTTTGAGGAAGCACTGCACCACCAGGTTCAAGGTGTGAGCCAAGCAAGGTATGTGGCTGAGTTTTGAAAGGGCTATGGCTGCCACAAAATTACGGCCGTTATCACTAACTACCTTGCCTGCCTCAAGATGTACACTGCCCAGCCATGACTCAGTTTGTCGCTTCAAGTACTCGGCCAGCACCTCGGCGGTGTGTCTGTTGCCCAAACTCATCATCTGCAACACAGCCTGCTGACGCTTTCCACTAGCTGCTCGATAGGGGGACACATCGTGTTCAACAGTGGCAGCTGCAGATGGAGTGCTCGTACGACTGCGCTCTGTGGACGAGCTTTCGCTTCTGGAGGAGGAGGAGGAGGGTCGAACGCCTACAGCCAACTGTTTCCTATACCATGGGCTAGGCAGCACTGTCCCACCACCGCTGTCCCCTGTGGACCCTGCATCCACCACATTAACCCAGTGCGCAGTGATGGACACGTAACGGCCCTGGCCATGCCGACTGGACTATGCATCAGTTGTGAGGTGCACCTTTCCGCTCACTGACTGCTTGAGTGCATGGACAATGCGGTCTTTCACATGATGGTGGAGGGCTGGGATGGCTTTGCGAGAGAAGAAGTGGCGACTGGGTAGGTCATAGCGTGGTACTGCATAGGCCATGAGTTCGCGGAAAGCTGTGCTTTCCACCAACCGAAAGGGCATCATCTCAAACGAGATTAGTTTGGCAATGTGGGCGTTCAAACCCAGTGTACGCGGATGAGAGACTGAGTACTTTCTTGACCTACTCATAGTGTCTGGGAGGGTGAGCTGGACTTGAGAGCTGCATATGGTGGAAGTAGCGGTGGACAGGGCGGACTGAGAGAGGGTTGATGATGGTGATGGAGTTGGTGTTCTTTCTGATGGCCTAGAATCAGTCTTTCGTTGATATAACAGTGGGATTCCCTGACTGCTGTGGCCTTGCAACGACACCTCAACATTTGATGCTGTGCTAACCGGTGGGCTTACAGTGGGGGAAACAATGTAGCGTTCCTGACTACCTTCGTTGTGATCAGTTGCACATGTGGCACTTGAGGTTTGGTGTTGTGTCCACGCTTGCAAGTGCATGCTGGTTAAATGTCTAAGCATGCAACTGGTATTCAAATTTTTCAGATTTTTCCCTCGGCTAAAGGTCTTTGCGCACTTCTTACAGATAACCTTGGCCTGATCATGAGGATTTTGTTCAAAAAAGTGCCACACTCCACTCTTCCTACTTTGGCAGACATTTTGCGGCCTAGCACGCTGTGATCTTTTGACCCTCTGGACAAGCTGTCTAGCAACTATTTTGATGTTTGGAACCTGTCTTTGGAGTGCTACGGGCCTGCCAGATAACAGCTGTTGCGATGTCGATGTCTGCTGTGGATGCTCCTCATCTGAGCTATTGGAAGCAGCACCCTCTTCCCCCAATGGATGCCAATCTGGGTCAACAACTGGGTCATCCATCACCTCCTCTTCTATGTCATGTGCACCTTCCTCTGTGTCACCGTGTATGGTGGTATAGTGTGCGGGAAGGGGCACCTGAGTCTCATCAGGGTCAGAATCTGGCTCTGTACACTGCGAGGACAATGTAGTGCTCTGAGTGAATGTACCAGCAGAATCATCCATCAGCGGCTGTGCATTAGTGCACTCCATGTCAGATTCATCTTGGCCTGGGTAATTCACCATTTGACTTGATAATCCAGGCATGGTATGTGAAAACAGCTCCTTGGAGTAATCAGTATTATGGCCTGCGTCATCCTTCAATCTTGGTTGGGGTGAAGGACACAAGGAAAGGTGTGGTTCATGAACATGAGCCTCCAATGACGACTCAGTGCTTTTACTTTTTACAACTGAAGAAGAGGAGGCGATAGAGCTGGAGGCTGAGTCAGCAATGTAAGACAAAACTTTTTCCTGATGCTCTGGCTTTAAAAGCGGTTTGCCAACTCCTAGAAAACTAAGCGTTCGAGGCCTTATGTAGCCAGACGATGACGCAGGCTCAACACCTCCTGCATTCGGTCCTATTTTGCTCTTGCCACTACCATCAGATCCACCACCAACACCATCATTACCAGCTGCCAACCCCCGCCCAATTCCACGGCCTCTTCCACCAGCCTTCCTCATTTTTGGTAGAAATGTAGACAAAATCCAACAAACTATATAGTAATGTAAAACAAGGTACAAGGTGTCTATAGGACAGGGGAGATTTTGAATTTCAGCAGACACTTGTGGACACTGGACACTTTTGGATTGTGTGAGGCCCAATGAATATCTGAGCGCTATGTGACAGGCTCGATGGCACAGCTGTGACCAAAGTGACTAGAGGATAAGGGAGATTTTGAATTTCTGCAGACACTTTTGGACACTGGACACTTTTGGATTGTGTGAGGCCCAATGAATATCTGAGCGCTATGTGACAGGCTCGATGGCACAGCTGTGACCAAAGTGACTAGAGGATAAGGGAGATTTTGAATCTCTGCACACACTTTTGGACACTGGACACTTTTGGATTGTGTGAGGCCCACTGATATCTGAGCGCTATGTCACAGGCTCGATGGCACAGCTGTGACCAAAGTGACTAGAGGATAAGGGAGATTTTGAATTTCTGCAGACACTTTTGGACACTGGACACTTTTGGATTGTGTGAGGCCCAATGAATATCTGAGCGCTATGTGACAGGCTCGATGGCACAGCTGTGACCAAAGTGACTAGAGGATAAGGGAGATTTTGAATCTCTGCACACACTTTTGGACACTGGACACTTTTGGATTGTGTGAGGCCCACTGATATCTGAGCGCTTTGTGACAGGCTCGATGGCACAGCTGTGACCAAAGTGACTAGAGGATAAGGGAGATTTTGAATCTCTGCACACACTTTTGGACACTGGACACTTTTGGATTGTGTGAGGCCCAATGAATATCTGAGTGCTATGTGACAGGCTCGATGGCACAGCTGTGACCAAAGTGACTAGAGGATAAGGGAGATTTTGAATCTCTGCACACACTTTTGGACACTGGACACTTTTGGATTGTGTGAGGCCCACTGATATCTGAGCGCTATGTGACAGGCTCGATGGCACAGCTGTGACCAAAGTGACTAGAGGATAAGGGAGATTTTGAATCTCTGCACACACTTTTGGACACTGGACACTTTTGGATTGTGTGAGGCCCAATGAATATCTGAGCGCTATGTGACAGGCTCGATGGCACAGCTGTGACCAAAGTGACTAGAGGATAAGGGAGATTTTGAATCTCTGCACACACTTTTGGACACTGGACACTTTTGGATTGTGTGAGGCCCACTGATATCTGAGCGCTATGTCACAGGCTCGATGGCACAGCTGTGACAAAAGTGACTAGAGGATAAGGGAGATTGGATTGCTTTTAAAAAAGCAGTTTGCAGAGCAGTGGGTAAACAGCAATGCCAGCCTGTCAGGAAGCCTTAAAAGGCAGCCCAACAACCAACACCACTGATACACCACAATATAGCCTCCCCTTGCACTGCACACACAGTGACTTGTGTGTTGTGCAGGCCAAATTGCTTGCAGCAGAAGCAGTTTTTTTTTTCTTCTCAGCAGGACAAAAAAAAAAATTGGGATTGCTTTTAAAAAAGCAGTTTGCGGAGCAGTGGGTAAACAGCAATGCAGGAATGTCAGGAAGCCTTAGAAGGCAGCCCAACAACCAACACCACTGATACACCACTATATAGCCTCCCCTTGCACTGCACACACAGTGACTGGTGTGTTGTGCAGGCCAAATCGCTAGCAGCAGAAGCAGTTTTTTTGTCTTCTTCCCTGCCTAACGCTCTCCCTACAGAATCAGCAACCTCTCCCTATACTGAGATCGGCAGAAGTAAGATGGCGGTCGGCGTGCACGCCCTTTTATACCCCCTGTGACGCCCACCAAAGCAAGCCAATCACTTGCATGCCCTTCTGAAAGATGGTGGTGACCCCTGCCTATGTCATCACGTTGCCCACAGTGTCCGTGGATCCTGATTGGCTGAAAAAGAGCGCAAAAAAAACTTTTGAAATGCGACTTTGGCGCGTAAGTCACCGACCTCGTGGCCGACCTCATCCTAGGGTCGGGTTTCGTTTCATGAAACCCGACTTTGCCAAAAGTCAGCGACTTTTGAATTTTTTCGACCCGTTTCGCTCAACTCTAGTGGATACTGCACTTGTGACTGACAGTGGTGGATACTGCACTTGTGACTGTCAGTGGTGGATACTGCACTTGTGACTGTCAGTGGTGAATTCTGCATTTGTAAGTAACACAGTCTTACTCTGAAATCATAGCTTTGTTACCTTCTGGGACTTCTGGATCACATTCTTCTTCTTGCAACTGATAAGAATCAAGAAGAAGTCTTTATTAACGTAATTTCAGTATCTTGCTTGAAGTCTTCATTCCCTAGTCTATACCAAATCTGGTAATTTTCCTATACTATAATATCACAGCGTACCATAGCAATCAGTAATATCCATATAATTATTATCAGAATTTGTACCATATATGGATTTCAATGTTTGAAATAATAAACCAATAATAAGTGATAATACATTATTATCCATATTCTTCATGTAATAGAACATTTTTTTATGTCATAGGTGTAATTACCTTTTTCAACCCATAGGTGTCACTGTGTTTTATGTAGCCAGTGTTTTCATCTTTATTAATAAGGAATATATTTATTATACTAATAATATGTAGGAATGTATAGCCATGAACCAAAATAAGAATATATGAGTGAGCGAATGGATGAATGAATGAATTATTGCATATAACTCAGAAGTGAAACATTTTCCTTTGTAATAGAACCATATCATCATGATGAAAGAAAAAATAAAAATGTAAGAATTAAAATAAAAATAGATTAAAAAATTGAAAATTAAAAATAAGAATAAGAATAAAAATAAAAATAAGGCCTTTTATGTTGATGCAGAGTAGTTATGTCTTCAGTAACATATACCCTTAATATTTCCATGATCTGGATTAATTCATAATTGTCATAAACTTGTGTTACCAAAATATTCAAATTATGCAACTTTGCATGTAATACTCCTCTTAGTGTAAAGAAATGACTCTTTATATACTTGTTATTATACCCAATACTTATACCATTGTACCTTATTTATATTTCTTTTCTATTAAAATGTGTGAAGAAGAGGTATTAATCAAATGTGATGATGTAGTCAGGATCAAAAACACTTTTTCCCCCTTAATACCGAAAAATATTGTTCTATGAAATAATTCATTTATCAAAACCAAAATTAAAAATAATTAATTTATAAATTGTGTGAATATTATACTTGCTTATACCATTATTTGTCTGAAGATGTGTGACCATTAAAATTAATTTGAATATTATAAAATTATCCTTTGGAAAAATTAATTTAAATGTAGATTTTCTTCATAAACCATTTTGATGTGCGATTGCACTTATCCACAATTAACTAAATCAAGAAATAATAATTACTTTAGAAATATAGAAATATATGTTGTGTAGATAATATTTCATTATTTATCCTAATATTCTGATAATTTAACTGATCTGCATATTTCTTCTAAAGATAAAGGTTTTTGTTTTCTTTTTTTTTTTTTTCCTCTCTTGCATTCAGAATCCTGAGGCCTCACAAACGTATCACATCACTCGCTCAGCAGCTGCTCATACACTCAGTCACTGTCACTCAGACGGTGTCACATATTTAAGTTTAAACCAAATACCTCACATACGAAGGTGTGATGAATACACGTATTTTAACCCTAATTATCAATGCATTGTAAACTATTTAAATTTAGTCTTAATATTTCTTTGAATATTCCCCAAATACACATGACATAAATATATGTTGTATAGCTATACTTGACATTTAGTCCTGGAAAAGAAATTCCATTGGTTTGCAAAAGTTGAGACCCCCTTAAAAATGATTTTCCTTTACAGCACTAAAACCAGGGACATAATATACTGGTATACTTATTATTATTAGAACAAGGTTCAAATTTCACATGCTGTGGTAGTCATTCAAGCCATGCAGTAAAGGCATACACACAGAACACATTTTAAAATGCAGTTAGTTATTTTCTTTTAAGTGTTAAATATAAAATCATGCAATTATTGCAACTTCCTGTGTAAATAAAGGCATAAATCCTTGTAAGAGAATTTTTCCCGATTAAGTCCTGCTTTGAAATGAAAATTCTAAGGAAAAATAAAAGATAAGGTTAATATCATATTCATAATTCTAAATATTATTACTGAAGTAGATTACTTCTACAAACACTATATACTGTATATACTGTATGAATAAGTATATCTACAAAACTATAGAACTACAGAATTATACTCTATAAAATAATTACATATAATTGACTAATAAATACATTGTATAATTCTTTTACACAATATATATAATTACTTTTTTTTTTTAGCCAATTCCTACACCCACTCTTTCCCTGTAAAAAATGTCTTTAAATATTCTTGCTACTTTGAAGTTAACGGATTTTCTGAGCTGCTCAGATGAACCCTTCAGCTCAAAGTCAATGATGTCACTCACCACCTGCTTCTGTCTGTCAAATTCGGCCATCTTTTTTACAGAAGGAAGAAGATCAGAACTTTGAATTTTCCTTAACTCAATCTGTGTTTTTTTGGTGATCCTTTGCATCATTCCATATGGCTTATAACAAACATGTGATTTTCTTCGTTCTTCATAGATTTGATTTTGGGGAAAACTCATTTTAGAAGGCTTTGCTAATACAGGCTTCTGATAAGATTTTACTCTGCCTGTCTTCACAAAATTAGCACAATTTACTTTCCTTTCACGATTCTCGTGTTTTCTGGCAAAATCAAGGGATTGCACACATTCCAATAAAGAATCTTTTTGTGACGCAATAACACGAGATGCAGGATTTAAAAACCAAAATTTGCTTACAAAACTCCTTATGAGGGACTGTGTTTTGACATTCTCACTCAGCATTTTGTACAGACGTTCATATATGGACATAAACGTAAAAGTACATTCCTTCCGACCAATCCTTAATTTTTGAAGAATATCAATATCTGGATGATTTTCATTTGATGAACAAAAAAGAATTTGTAATCTGTCTTTATCGTTAAAGTGCTCATGTGTTTCACCAGATAACTTTAAAGACAATCTCCTAGCAAAGTTTACAGGGATCCACATTTTGAACAACTGATTCTTCTCCTCGTTAGATAAATCAAATTTGTCAACACAACTTTCAAAAACCTCAGAGTTTCTACAAACATGGATTCTGTTATCATATGCAGGAATGATTTTGCATATTTTTAGCAAACTTTTTCTTACTTTACTTGGAAGTTGGGCCTGTGAGTCGTCTATTTTTAGTGGTACGTCTTTCCCTTGTATGTCCTCTACGTCAGTACTGAAGTCTCCTCCTACTTCTCCATCCTGTTCCACGTCTGCAAGGTCACCTTGAATGGCTGCTGCTACTATTTGCCTTTCATCTTGTAACTGCTTTCCTACATTACAATGTATCTCGAGAACATCACTATTTTCCTTCACACAATCATTTTTTGTTTCTCTGACACAGATCTATGAAATATATCTACCATCTGTAGAATATTTTTTAATTTATCTCTTTCTCTGTTGAAAAACTTAGAATCTAACTTCTGATTCTCTTTTTCACACTCAGCATATAAGCTGAGCCATAAAACGTCTACATTAGACTCGTCTACAGACTTAAATTTCAATTTACTCTGCTTAGCATAAGAATTAATGACATCCATTTCTCTTACCTTGAAATGTCTCAGCTTGTTCCTTTGATGGACAACGCTGGGCTCTTGTCTTCACACGTCTGGGTTCAGCACGTCTGGCACTTGTAATACTTCTCAATCCATGTGGCAATTCTTAGTCCTCACTTCTAGGTTCTGTCTGATTCTTGTGAGTAGTGGAGTTCCTGATAACTTGCATATATGACTGATGTTAGCAAAGTTCAATCCCCCTTTTGGGCAAGTTGAGGGAAATCCGCAAAAAAGAACAAAAATTCAGATCTGGCTGGCTCTCCAATGTAGAAAAATGCATTTCTTGTAAAATACTCAGGACTAGTTACTCATTGCCAGAGAAAGTAAAAATAATCCCAAAATATTCTTTAACTACATAAATAGTAAGAAGCTAAAAAATCATAGCGTTGGTCCCCTTAAAAATAGTCTGGGTGAAATGGTGGATGAGGATGAGGAAAAAGCCAATATGCTAAATGACTTTTTTTCAACAGTATTTACACAAGAAATCCCATGACGGATAACAAGATCAGGGATAAAAATTAAAGAATCCATAATAACAGGGTCTGTACCACAGGACTGGCGTATAGCAAATGTGGTGTCAATATTCAAAAAGGGGACAAAAACTGAACTTTGAAATCATAGGCAAGTAAGTTTAACCTCAACTGTGGGTAAAATCCTGGAGGGTTTTCTAAGAGATACTATATTGGAGTATCTGGGGAAGAATAACCTCATGACCCAATATCAACATGGGTTTACAAGGGACCGTTCCTGTCAGACTAATATGATAAGCTTTGTTGAAGAGGTAAGTTCCAAACTGGACCAAGGGAATGCAGTGGACGTGGTGTACATGGACTTTTCAAAAGCTTTTGATACGGTGCCACACAAAAGGTTGATACATGAAATGAGAACAATGGGGATAGGAAAAAATATGTGTAAGTGGGTTAAGAGCTGGCTCAGGGATTGAAAACAAAGGTTGGTTATTAATGGAGCACACTCGGACTGGGTCACGGCTAGCAGTGGGGTACCACAGGGGTCAGTTTTGGGCCCGCTTCTTTTTAACATATTTATTAATGACCTTGTAGGGGGCATAGAGAGTAGAATTTCAATATTTGCAGATGACACGAAGCTCTGCAGGGTAATCAATACAGAGGAGGACAGTATCGGAATGCTCAACACTACTCCAGAGTTATAACCTCATAAAGTGGTCAGAATTGTAAAATTTGGCTTGGTCATAAGGGCCAAAATTGGCTCGGTCATGAAGGTGCTAAACTCTTCATTTTTTCACAGTTAATCAAGCACAAAAGATTAAGGCCATGTGCACATGTTTAGTATAATAATAATATCTGCCCCATCTCTGCTGCTCTGGCAGATAAAAAGCAGTGCAAAACAGCACAGTTTTGCCAGGCTTTTGGTTCATTTTTGGTGCTTTTTTTGAGTGTTATCAATGACGAAAAACACAGGGCAAAAATGCACAGAGAATTGACATATCGCAGATTATTTTCTGCTCCAAATCTGCAAGTCACAAAGAAGCAACATGTGCATGACACTTAAGGTTTCTTATTCACTTTGCTAACATCAGGATAGCTTCAGTCTTTGCTAGCAAATCTGCATGGCAAAAACGCACGAAATCTGCAACATTTGCAAAAGCCGTAAAGAGAACCTGTCCGATGAAACATGCTGTCCAAACTAAATACATAGATAGCTGCTACTGCACAGGTGTGGTGGGTGCCATTTTAAAATTGATTTTATACTCCTCAGGAAAATATCAAGCACAGCTTTTAAATGCACATTAAACATGCAATTAAACTAAAGTGCAGGTGCCACGGCTGGCATCTGCCTGCAGTAGGGTTTTTACTTTTTAAGGAATGTACATGTATTCATCATGTAAAATAGGGGGCAGGTCCTTGAGGGATCAGTGACCTGTCAGCAGTCTGCATTATGAATACCTACTGTAAACAGCATCATATGAAGCACCCCCCACAGGCTCACCCCGAAGCATGAGAATCTCATTAACTCAACGAACAGCCACATGATGGATCATCAACCAAGGCATCACTTTAATCAGTATAATGGCACCAACCTGACACTGTCTGTAGGTTACTGTGCACAATCCTGCTGACAGGTTCCCTTTAAGCATCTTCAGCTGACAGGTTGCCTTTAACCCCTTTCTGACATGAGACGTACTATCCCGTCCATGGGACCCGGGCCCCTATGCCCATGGACGGGATAGTACGTCTAGCGCGATCAGCGGCGCCCACTTTAACAATTTTACCGCACGCGGAACGGTGTAAACGCACCCCCAAAGAAATTCATGAAACGCTGGTTTTTGTTCATTCGGCGTCCCAAAAATCGGAATAAAAAGCGATCAAAAAATGTCACATGCCCGAAAATGGTACTAATAAAAACATCAACTCGTCCCGCAAAAAATAAGACCTCACATGACTCGATGGGTCAAAATACGGAAAAATTATAGCTCTCAATATGTGGTGATGCAAAAACTATTTTTACAATTAAAAGCGTCTTTTAGCATATGACAGCTACCAAACATAAAAACCCACTATAAATAGTAAATCAACCCCCCCACTATCACCCCCTTAGTTAGGGAAAAATAATAAAACTAAAGGAAAATGTATTTATTTCTATTTTCCCATTAGGGTTAGGGCTAGGGTTAGGGCTGAGATTAGGGTTGGGGTGTGTTGGGGTTAAGGTTGGAGTTAGAATTGGGAGTTTCCACTGTTTGGGCACATCAGGTGCTCTCCAAATGCAACATGGCGTCTGATCTCAATTCCGGCCAATTCTGAGTTGAAAAAGTCAAATGGTGCTCCTTCCCTTCCAAGCTCTGCCATGTGCCCAAACAGTGTTTTACCCCCCACATGTAGGGTATAAACCTAATAAGGACAAATTGCAAAACAACTTTTGGGGTCCAATTTCTTCTGTTACCCTTAGGAAAATAAAAAATTGGGGGCAAAAATATCATTTTTGCCCGGGCGTTATAAACTTTTGTGAAGCACTTGGGGGTTCAAAGTGCTCACCATACATCTAGATAAGTTCCGTGGGGGGTCTAGTGTCCAAAATGGGGTCATTTGTGGGAGTTTCAATAGTTTAGGTACAACAGGGGCTCTCCAAAGGCAACATGACACCCACAGACCATTCCATCAAAGTCTGCATTCCAAAACGTCTCTACTTCCCTTCCGAGCTCCGACGTGTGCCCATACAGTAGTTTTCTCCCACATTTGGGGTATCAGCGTACTCAGGACAAATTGGACAACAACATTTGGGGTCCAATTTCTCCTGGTACCCTTGGGAAAATAAAAAAAATTGGTGACTAAAAGATCATGTTTGTGGAAAAAATACAAATTTTTTATTTTCACGCCCGGGCGTTATAAACTTCTGTGAAGCACTGGGGGGTTCAAAGTACTCACCACACATCTAGATAAGTTCATTGGGGGGTCTAGCTTCCAAAATGGTGTCATTTGTGGGGGTTTCCCACTGTTTTGGTACATCAGGGGTTTTCCAATCGCGACATGGTGTCCTATCTCAATTCCAGCCAAAAACGTCAAATGGCGCTGCTTCCCTTCTGAGCTCTGAAATGCACCCAAATAGTGGTTTACCCCCACATGTGGGGTATCAGCGTACTCAGGACAAATTGCACAATAACCTTTAGTGTCCTGTTACCCTTGGGAAAATAAAAATTGGGGGTGAAAAGATCATTTTTGTGGAAAAAATGATTTTTTAATTGTACCGCTGTACGTTATAAACTTCTGTGAAGCCCTTGTGGGTTCAAAGTTCTCACCACATATCTAGATAAGTTCCTTGGGGGGTCTAGTTTCTAAAATGAGGTTACTTGTGGGGGGTTTCCACTGTTTAGGTACATCAGGGGCTCTCCAAACGTGACATGGAGTCCGATCTGAATTCCAGCCAATTTTGCATTGAAAAAGTCAAACGGCGCTCCTTCCCTTCTGAGCTCTGCCATGCGCCGAAACAGTGGTTTCCCCCCCACATATCAGGTATCAGCGTACTCAGGACAAATTGCACAATAACTTTTGCAGTCCATTTTCTCCTTTTACCCTTGGCAAAATAAAAAAAAATTGAACCAGAAGTATTTTTTTTGTGAAAAAAAGTTAGATGTTCATTTTTTTCAAATATTCAAAAAATTCCTGTGACGCACCTAAAGGGTTAATAAACTTCTTGAATGTGGTTTTGAGCACCTTAAAGGGTGCAGTTTTTAGAATGGTGTCACTTTTGGGTATTTTCTATCATATAGACCCCTCAAAGTGGCTTCAAATGTTATGTGGTCCGTAAAAATAAAATGGTGTTGCAAAAATGAGAAATCGCTGGTCAATTTTTAACCCTTATAACTTCCTAGCAAAAAAAAAATTTTGGTTCCAAAATTGTGCTGATGTAAAGTAAACATGTCGGAAATGTTACTTAGTTTTTTGTGTGCTGTATCTCTGTGATTTTAGGGCATAAAAATTCAAAGTTTGAAAATTGCGAAATTTTCGCCAAATTTCCGTTTTTTTCACAAATAAACACAAGCTATTTGAATGAAATTTTACCACTGTCATGAAGTACAATAGTCACGAGAAAACAATGTCAGAATCACCGGGATCCATAGAAGTGTTCCAGAGTTATGACCTCATAAAGGGACAGTGGTCAGAATTGTAAAAATTGGCCCGGTCATGAACGTGCAAACCACCCTTGGGGGTGAAGGGGTTAAACACAAGCACAGCAAATTGCTTTTACTTTGCTATGCAAATGTTCATTCTTTTTAATGTTTATTAAGCGCTTTTATAGAAGTGTTACAGAATGTACCTTGCTGAAAAAGACACCCTGTGCAAATACCCTAAGGCCATTATCACACTACCATGTGTGATGCGAGAAACTCGCACGAGTCTCTTGCATCAACACCCGGACTCAGGACCGGAGCTGTGGCTGAACAGAAATACATGCAGTCGCAGCTCCAGTCCTGAGGCCGGCGGCAGTGCCGGGTGTTGATGCCAGAGACTTGTGTGAGTTTCTCACATCACTCAAGGTAGTGTAATCCCAGACTAACTCTATTGCTGAGCAATGAGCTCTGACACCCTCTCGTTATGCAGGAAATATTGTAAAATAGCTGCTGCATTTTGTATCTCAATTTATACAATGGCTAGGATTATTCGACCTGATTGGCTGCATTGTACTATGTAACTTGATAGCTGCAAGACCTTTTAGTGAAGCCTGTGTCATGTTGGACTTCTCTGACTGATGTTGTCTTTTGATTTGTATTAAAGTTGCAATTTCTTAAAATTTGACATGAATTTGATTCTTGTGCAATCAATTTGCTCATCTCTAATTATTATACACTGCTCAAATAACACATTCTAGATCTGAATGACTGAAATATTCTCATTGAATACTTTGTTCTGTACAAAGTTGAATGTGTTGACAACAAAATCACACAAAAATCATCAATGGAAATCAAATTCATTAACCAATGGAGGCCTGGATTTGAAGTCACACCCAAAATTAAAGTGGAATGTAATGTGTCCTTAAAAAACAAGTCAAAATGAGGCTCAGTATTGTGTGTGGCCTCCACGTGCCTGTATGATCTCCCTACAATGCCTGGGCATGCTACTGATGAGGTTGCGGATGGTCTCCTGAGGGATCTCCTCCCACACCTGGACTAAAGCATCAGCCAACTCCTGGACAGTCTGTGGTGCAACTTGATGTTGGTGGATGGAGCGAGACATGATGTCCCAGATTTGCTCATTCAGATTCAGGTCTGGGGAACGGGAGGGACAGCCAATGCCTTCTTCTTGCAGGAACTGCTGACACACTCCAGCCACATGAGGCATGGCATTGTCCTGCATTAGTAGAAACCCAGGGCCACCTGCACCAGCAAATGATCTCAGAAGTGGTTTGAGGATCTCATCTCGGTACCTAATGGCAGTCAGGCAATCTCTGGTGAGCACATAGCGAGCTGTGTGGCCCTCCAAAGAAATGCCACCCAACACCATTACTGACCCACTGCCAAATCGGTCATGCTGAAGGATGTTGCAGATCGCTCTCCACGGCGTCTCCAGACTCTGTCACATCTGTAACATGTGCTCAGTGTAATCCTGCTTTCATCTGTGAAGAGCACAGGGCGCCAATAGCAAATTTGCCAATCCTGGTGTTCTGTGGCAAATGCCAAACTTCCTGCACGGTGTAGGGCTGTGAGCACAACCCCCATCTGTGGACGTCGGGCCCTCAAACCATCCTCATGGAGTCAGTTTCTAACCTTTTTTGCAGACACATGCACATTTGTGGCCTGCTGGAGGTCATTTTCAGGGCTCTGGCAGTGCTCATCCTATTCCTCCTTGCACAAAGGCAGAAATAGCGGTCCTGCTGCTGGGTTGTTGCCCTCTTACGGCCCTCTCCACATCTCCTGGTGTACTGGCCTGTCTCCTGGTAGCGCCTCCAGCCTCTGGACACTACGCTGACAGACACAGCAAACCTTCTTGCCACAGATTGCATTGATGTGCCATCCTGGATGAGCTGCACTACCTGAGCAACTTGTGTGGGTTGTAGAGTCCGTATCATATTGAGTGTGAAAGCACAACTAACATTCAAAAGTGACCAAAACATCAGCCAAAAAGCATTAGTACTGAGATGTGGTCTGTGGTCCCCACCTGCAGAACCACTCCTTTATTGAGGGTGTCTTGATAATAGCTAATAATTTCCATCTGTTGTCTATTCCATTTGCACAACAACATGTGAAATTGATTGTCAATGTGTGTTGCTTCCTAAGTGGACAGTTTGATTTCACAGAAGTTTGATTTACTTGGAGTTATGTTCTGTTGTTTAAGTGTTCCCTTTATTTTTTGAGCAGTGTATATATTAGCTACATCAGACTATTCACATCATGTTGCATCTTTTCCCTAATAAAGTGTATTTTTATAAGTATAAATAAACACATCTGAATAAATTAATATTTGTCAAAATGCCATCAGAGCAACATATGATGGGTTAATACTAGAGTTGAGTGAAACGGGTCAGTCAATTTCAAAAGTCGCCGACTTTTGCAAAAGTCAGGTTTCATGAAACGAAACCCGACCAGAGCGCCAAAGTCGCGTTTCAAAAGATGCTTCCAGCACCCTTTTTCAGCCAACGATGGAGGACGCACACTGTGGGCAACGCAATGACATAGGCAGCGGTCACCACCATCTTTGAGAAGGGCATGCAAGTGATTGGCTTGCTTTGTGTGGCGTCACAGGGGCTATAAAAGGGCATGCACGCCGACCGCCATCTTACTTCTGCTGATCTCAGAATAGGGAGAGCTGCTGCTGATGATTCTGTAGGGAAAGCGTTAAGCAGGGAAGAACAAAAAACTGCTTCTGCTGCTAGCGATTTTGCCTGTACAACACACCAGTTAGTGTGCAGTGCAAGGGGAGGCTATATTTTGGTGCATCAGCTCTGTTGGTTATTAGGCTGCCCTATAAGGCTCCCTGATAGCTGCATTGCTGTTTTCACACTGCTGTGCAAACTGCTTTTTTAAAAGCAAAAATACATTTCATCCTCTTTTTTGCCCAGCTACCAAGCGTTCATTTTTCCACACTTTTGTGTGCTGCAGTCCTGCTTATTAGGCTGCCTGCTGCCATACTTGGGACTGAGAGCATCATTGTCATCCAGTCCTATATAGACATTTTATACACCATCCAATTTCAGCCTGTTATATTGAGGTGTAATCTACACTGGGCCTGAGATAATAGTTCAGTGTCCTCAAGTCTGTAGGGAGATTCAAATTCTCCCCAGTCCTATATAGACATTTTATACACCAACCAAATTTTAGCCTGTTATATTGAGGTGTAATCTACACTGGGCCTGAGATAATAGTTCAGTGTCCTCAAGTCTGTAGGGAGATTCAAATTCTCCCCAGTCCTATATAGACATTTTATACACCATCCAATTTCAGCCTGTTATATTGAGGTGCAATCTACACTGGGCCTGAGATAATAGTTCAGTGTCCTCAAGTCTGTAGGGAGATTCAAATTCTCCCCAATACTATATAAACCTTATATCTTGTTTTACAGTACCATATTGCTGGTGGTATTTTGGGTACATTTTCCCAAAAATGAGGAAGTGTGTTGGAAGCGGCCGTGGAAGTGGGCGGGGGTTGCCAGCTGGTAATGATGGTGTTGGTGGTGGTGGTGGATCTGCTGGTAGTGGCAAAAGCACAATAGCACTTAATGCAGGAGGTGTTGAGCCTGTGAGATCGTCTGGCTCCACAAGGCCTCGAAGGTTCCCTTTTCTGGGATTAGGTAAACCGCTTTTAAAGCCAGAGCTTCAGGAACAAGTTTTGGCTTACATTGCTGACACAGCCTCCAGCTCTATTGCCTTCTCTTCTGAACTTTCAAAAAATAAAAGCACTGAGTTGTCATTGGAGGCTCATGGTCAGGAACCACACCTTTCCTTGTGTCCTTCACCCCTACCAAAAGTAAAGGATGCAACAGGCCACACTACAGATTACTCCAATGAGCTCTTTTCACATACCATGCCTGGGTTATCAAGTCAAATCATGAATTACCCAGTCCAAGAAGAATCTGACATGGAGTGCACTGATGCACAGCCACTGCTAGATTTATCTGCTGGTACATTCACTCAGAGCACTACATTGTCCTCGCAGTGTACTGAGCCAGAATCTGACCCTGATGAAACTCAGGTGCCCTTCCCGCATACTATACCACCTTACATGGTGACACAGAGGAAGGTGCACATGAAATTGAAGAGGAGGTGATGGATGACCCAATTGTTGACCCAGATTGGCATCCATTGGGGGAAGAGGGTGCCGCTGCCAATAGCTCAGAAGAGGAGGAGGAGCATCCGCAGCAGGAATCGACACCTGATATCTGGCAGGCCCGAAGCAGTCCAAAAACGGGTTACAAAAAACAAAAGAGTTGCAGGACAGCTAGGCCAGACGGTCAAATTAGCACAGCGTGCAAGGCCTCAAAATGTCTTCCACAGTAGGTAGAGTGCAGTGTGGCACTTTTTTGAACAAAATCCTAATGATCAGGCAAAGGTTATCTGTAAGAAGTGCACAAAGACCTTTAGCCAAGGGAAAAATCTGACAAATTTTAATACCAGTTGCATGCTTAGACATTTATACATTTATCCACCATGCATTTGCAAGCATGGACGGACTACCAAACCTCACGTACCACATGTGCAACTGCTCCCAATGAAAGTAGTCAGCAACACTACAGCGTTTCCCCCACTGTAAGCCCACCGGTTAGCACACCACCAGCCGCAAATGTTGAGATGTCGTCACAAGGCCAAAGCAGTCAGGGAATCACAATGTTATTGCTATGAAAGACTGAATCTAGGCCATGAGAAAGAACACCAACTCCATCACCATCATCAGCCCTCTCTCAGTCCGCCATGTCCACCGCTAGTTCCACCATATGCAGCTCTCAAGTCCAGCTCACCCTACCAGAGACGATGAGTAGGACAAGAAAGTACTCATCCTCTCATCCACATACACTGGGTTTGAATGCCCTCATTGCCAAACTAATCTCGTTAGAGATGATTCCCTATCGGTTGGTTGAAAGCGAAGCTTTCCGCGAACTCATGGCCTATGCAGTACCACGCTATGACCCACCCAGTCGGCACTTCTTTTCTCGCAAAGCCATCCCAGCCCTCCACATTCGTGTGAAAAACTGCCTTGTCCATGCACTCAAGCAATCAGTGAGTGGAAAGGTGTACCTCACAACAGATGCATGGTCCAGTAGGCATGGCCAGGGCCGTTACGTGTCCATCACTGCGCACTGGGTTAATGTGGTGGATGCAGGGTCCACAGGGGACAGCGGCGGTGGGACAGTGCTGCCTAGCCCACGGTATAGGAAACAGTTGGCTGTAGACGTTCGACCCTCCTCCTCCAGAAGTGAAAGCTCGTCCACAGAGCGCAGTCGCACGAGCACTCCATCCGCAGCTGCGAGTGTTGCACATGAGGTGTCCCACTATCGAACAGCTAGTGGTAAGCATCAGCAGACTGTGTTGTAGATGATGTGTTTTGGGCGATAGACACACCGCGGAGGTACTTGCCGACTACTTGCAGCAACAAACTGAGTCATGGCTGGGAACTCTACATCTTGAGGCAGGCAAGGTAGTTAGTGATAACGGCCAGAATTTTGTGACAGCCATAGTCCTTTCAAAACTCCGACACATACCTTGCCTGGCTCACACCTTGAACCTGGTGGTGCAGTGCTTCCTCAATAATTATCTGGAGGTAACAGGCCTGCTCCAGAAGGTCCGAAGACTGTGCTCGCACATCCCCTGGTCGCCCGTACACTCCAGTCGTATGCAGAAGCTGCAGCGATTGCTCCATCTTCCCAAGCACCGCCTAATTATCGATGTTGCAACAAGGTGGAACTCCACCCTGCACATGGTTGAGAGGATGTGCAAACAGAGGCAGGCTGTAATGCATTTGTGGGAGGATACACGGCCAGGCACTTTGAGGGCAGACATGCAGTTTTCGAGTGTGCATTGGTCGAAGCTGAAAGACCTCTGCAAAGTCCTTCAGTGTTTTGAGGAATGCACACGACTGGTTAGCGCAGACGACGCCATCATAAGCATGAGCATCCCACTTATGCGTCTGCTCATGCAAACTTTGATGCACATTAAGGAGCAGGCGTCTGCAGCCGAGGAGGATGAGGAAGAGGAGGAGGGAAGCCTTGATGACAGTCAGCCATTGTCTGCTCCGGGACCTCTCCTGGATGAGGAGAAAGAAGAGGAGGAGGAGGATGATGATGGGGATGATTATTTAGGGGAGGAGGATGCTTCTCGTGGGGCAAGAGAAAATGTTGGCGTGGCAAGGTCTGGTACAGGGTTTGTGCGTGACTGGTGGGATGTGGATTTGCCAAAAAGTGCTCCTCCACCCAGCACTCGCAGTGCATCATTGACACCTGGAACATTGGCCCACATGTCAGATTATGCCTTGCAGAGACTAAAAAGGAGGCATTGCCAAAATGATGAACAATGACTACTGGTTGGCCAGCATCCTGGATCCACGCTATAAAGGCAAATTCCAAAACATCATGAAACAGGAGAACCTAGAGCTAATATTGGCTAACAAACAAGCAACTCTGGTAAACCGTTTGTTTAAGGCATTCCTAGCACACAGCAGCGGTGATGGTTCTCCAACGAGCCGTAGGGGGCAACATGGAAGAGGTGTTCGTGGTGCACACATCAGAAGTGGCGTTGGAGACAGGGGTTTCATGACCATGTTGTGGACTGATTTTTCAAGTCCCACTTACATGACTGGTAATACTGCATTGATTGAAAGTGACAGGAGACAGCAGTTGTCAACTATGGTTGCAAACTACTTCTCATCCCATATCGATGTTCTCCCTCACAGGTCATTCCCCTTTGACTATTGGGCCTCTAAACTGGATGCCTGGCCTGAATTGGCGCAATATGCCTTACAGGAGCTCGCTTGCCCTACTGCTAGTGTGCTATCCGAAAGAGTCTTCAGTGCTGCTGGCTCAATCCTGACAGAAAAAAGGACCCATCTGTCGACCCAAAATGTTGATGATCTATCCTTCATTAAATTGAACCATGCATGGGTTTCAAAGATTTTGTCCCACCTTCCCCTGATGACACATAGGTTGCCAGAAAAATGGCTCGCTTTTGTCCTCCTCTTCCTCGGACTTCTCCAATTCCTCCTTTTGCAGCTGCTGAATGTCCAACATCAACATATGCCATTTTTTAAACCTCCCTAACTGGGCTGCCTCCCCCCCAATGGCCGGGGTCAACACCTAGCGCACGCAACCGTGCGAGTGCCATTGCCCTGGACAGGTGGGTGGGCCGACTCTTGGGCACCGGCACTGGCACAGGGTCCCACATAGTGCAATCAAGTGTCTCTGACGGTGGGGGTGCACACCTGTCGTCACACACACCGGCGTACTATAAAGGGCCCAGTGCCAGTACTGACACCCATGCGTGGGCCCCCCTTGCTTGGGCAGGGCCTCAGCATTTGCAATATTTACCTCTCCCTGCTCCTCCACTGTGTATTCTGGGCTGTCAAATCCTTCCCTGGGACTGCCACTACAAACTTGGTGAACTGATAGATGATGGATAAGACGTAGCTATGCCCTGTCCTGCTGGCCGGGCTCTAGCTTCAGATGATCAATGGCTTCCATTTCTTATGAACGTCGACTCACCATGAGATGCAGTGATGGTTTATCATCAGCTTTCACAGTTTTCCTACTCACAGACGTGTGACATTCCTGCCCACATTTTTAAATGTGCCCTCTCATGCCAATCCAATAGAATCGCCTACAGCCTCTGGCTTCTGTCTTTTGCACTCCAAAGCTACCTGACAGATCATGATAGGCAGTGAGGACCATGTCTACATCTCTCCCTGTGATCAAAATTTGATGGAGATGAGTAACGGCCTATGGGATCAATGGTACTGCGATACAGCAACCCTTTCTTCACAAAGAACTGTTTTCGCTGTCTCCACACACAAAGTAATTGAGGGTCAGCATCGCCTCTGAGAATTCTCCCGGGAGTTTTTCCCCTGATTAGTAATTCCTAAATTTCTGCAATCACTCGACGTTATGTCTGTACTTTTATCCATCTCGTTTCCTCTTGCGGAGAGTCTGGACTGTCTTACTGAGACAGAAATATATATTAAGATTTAAAAATACCCCAACAGTGTATCCTGGTGTACGCTTCAAAAGCATTTCCTTTTTTCTACTTTTTAGCTTGTTGTCTAATCCATACTGAGGCTGTGAGTGTTTTTGTCGTACTCCGGAAATAAACATGGAGATTTTAAATGTTTAAACTATGCTATATATACCTGTTATCCGGTGATACTGTACCCTTTCTCAACTTTCTGCAATCTTGTCTAATCCATACTGTGCCTGAGACCATCTTAGTCTGCCTCCTGATTACAGATGAGTGGTGTCTGAGTGGAACTGTTGGCCAAGTTCAAATTCTAGCTGTTTTGGATGGTGTTAGATCCGTTCGTCGAACTTTGATTAAAATTCGGCTGTTCGAGTTTCCGTTCGAGAACGTTTCGTTAAACAAAAGCGTATCTTTTTTCACATTAATAATGGTTTTCAATGATAATAGACAGTTTTAGGGCATAGTAGCGGTGTCTGGTAGCCAGTGGTGTAGTACACCTGTGAAGGAGCTGCACCATGTGTGTTTCTAATAATTTTTTACCACATATTGTCCTGAAAATCCTTTTGGGCCTAGTAACTGTGTCTGCTACTCAGAAGAGTAGCCCACCCGTGAACCGAGCTATGCCGCCTATTTATGAAAGAACCACTTTTTGACTGCATTTACACCACTTAATACTTTGGGCCTAGTAACTGTGTATGCTACTTAGCAGAGTTGGCCACCCGTGAACCAAGCTATGCCACCTGCTTATGTAAGAACTGTGTGCTACTCAGCAGAGGAGCCCAGCTGTTAAGCAAGCTACAGCACCTGTGGTTTGGACACTTAATTTTTTCACATTCTTTCTGGAATGCCGTTAAGGCCTAATTCCGGAATTACGGTTAACCTGCACTTACTGGGAAATGCTTGTTCGTGGGGAAGAATTGTAATCCCAGATCCCCATCACTAACTGGGTTCAGCGTGCTATCCGCACCTGTAAGCGATACACGCTGGTCCTTTCATTGTAGCACGCGTGCAGCCCCGGACATGTAAGGGCATGACAGACCTGTTATTGGCCGATCTCGCGTGCCAGAGCCTCGCGTGTCCCTCTAGTAAGCTGGATGCGGACCGCGGGGGCATGCCTGAGTCTCGTTCGCTAACGGAATTAAGCTTGCAATCTGTGCAGCTTTTTTTGGATGGCATGGTTGAGGTTGCCCGTGTTGAGTCCAATTAAGCCGCAGGCTCTACTTCTGGTGGTGCCCTTCTGGACATTCCTTTAAGGTTCAGCTTTGCAACCATACTGCCCCCGGAAACCAAACACTATTCCTGACAGTGACATTCTGGTCAAATAGCGCGATGACATCACGTCTGTATGCCCTCTGCCTAAACAGTCCAAGTGCAGAGAGATGAAAGATGGGGACGACGAGGAGTCCAAACTAGTACAGGGATTCCCTAGTGAGGAGACTTATTTAATTGTCTTAAAGTTTGGGAGCAATTTTTGAGGAGCACGATACTCTGGAGAATGATATCTGGGGCCCACCATGCACTGGAGCATTCCAAAGGTTGACATCAGTCACTGAAGCAGCATTTACAGGGCCCATTATACACTGGAGCATTAGAAATGGGGCCCATTTTATATGGAGCATTATTTGGGACAATAAGACACTGGAGCTTCATTCATGGTGAACAACATATACTGTAGCATTATGTGGAGCTCATCATATACTGTATCGAACATTATATGGGACCAATGATTCTGTATGGAGAAATATATGGGCCTCATTGCTCTGTATGGTGCACTATGCGATGGCCATAATACTGTATGGAGGAATATACTGTCTGTTTTTGGAGCTATTGGAGAATTTAAAATGGCTATCAGTCATGTGATGTAAGAATTGAAGTATTTTTCCTTGTACTGTACCGCTATTTCTCTGCCGTATCAAAGGATCATGAATTGTGTCATGTGTTAAAGGACACTCTTTGGCCCTGGTCCCATGAAAATCTGGAGCCAGCCCTACCCCCCACAACTTTAGCCAAATAACTCCCATTTTTCAATGCCTAACTATTATTATAAAGTAAATTAAGGTTGACAAGCTTAAGGAATAAGAATTGATGTTTTTGGCATTAAAATGTGCACTCTAGGTGTGTTTCCTGTCCTCCTCTCACTGCCGACTTTTCTTCCCCATTGACATACATTGGGTTTCGTGTTTCAGTCGGCCTTCGACTTTTCACGATAATCGGCCGATTTCGTTCCACCCGACTTTTGCGAAAGTCGGTTTTCGTGAAACCCGACACGACCCGTAAAAAAGGCAAAGTCGCTCATCTCTAGTTAATACATTTATTTATTGATCATATGCAGGATTTTGCTGGAAGAATATTTGTCTAAATTCATGGAGACTTTCTGAGCAGCAAATTTATTACACATTTTTACCCTGCAGATGTTTTTAATTAGTAGATAAGAGAAACAAATAATAAACTTTGTAAGCATTTCTCTACAGTGTATGAGTATTAATTGCTGTCATTTCATAAAACCTGAAGCTCATCACTGTATGAAAATAATATTAATTTAATTTAGGATTTTAAGTGAAATATAAACATTTAACATTGGCAAATGTACAGAATCAGAGAGCAGACAAAAATAATCTGTTTTCATATTATAACACAGTATAATTGCAATTTTGGTTGGACAGAATTTAATACACAGAGAAGAAATGTGCAAGGTTAATGTGTTTTGTGCATGTAAATCACAGAAAAAATTAAAACTTTAAATAAAAAATGCAGAAATATTATATTTAGCGTTGAGCAAATGTGCTTTGATAAGATGTTATTCGAGCATGCTCAGGTGCTAACAGAGCATCTTTGGCATGCTTGAATAATAAGTTCTAGTAGCCGTGGCTGTATGTCTCGCGACTGTTCGATACCTGCAATACATGCAGTTGTAGAACAGGGAAGGAGCACCATTTGACTTTTTGAATGTAAAATTTGCTGGAATAATTAGTGGATGTAATGTCATGTTTAGAGAGCCCCTGATGTGCCTAAACAGTTGAAACCCTCCATAAGTGACACCATTTTAAAAACTAGACCATTCAAGGAACTTATCTAGGTTTGTGCTGAGCCCCATGAACCCCCAGGTGTTTCACAGAAGTTTAGAATGTTGAGCCACGAAAATAAAACAAACACTTTTTTCACACAAAAATGTTTTTATCCCCAAATTTTGCATTTTCACAAAGGTAACAGTAGAAATTGCATTCTAAAATTTGCTGTGCAATTTCTCCTGAGCAGTATATATTACATATATTGCATAGATAGAAGAAAAACTGGCAATTCAGCAGTCGCGGTAGTGTAAGATCACAATCACAATAGGAGCCAACCTGCTGAAAAAAATGACGTGGGCTCCCATGTAATTTTTGTAACCAGCAGAGGAAAAGTCAATGGCTGGAGGCTGATGTTTATCACCTGGGAAGGGGGTAATACCCATGGAGTTTCCCATGCTATTAATATCAGCTCACAACTGTATACTTAGCCTTAACTAGCTTTTAAAATGAGGGATCTTAAAAAAAGATGTAGGGTCCCCCTATAATTAACAACCAGCAAAGGCTATGCAGACAGTTGCTGGCTTATATTAATAGCCAAAGAAGGGGCAATGGATACAGCCCCCCAGGGTAAAAACATCAGCTCTCAAGCACCCCAGAAAAAGCGCATCTCTAAGATGCTCCAATTCTGGCACTTAGCCTCGCTCTTCCCACTTTCCCTGTAGTGGTGACAAGTGGGGTGATAGTTGGGGGGTTGATGTCACCTCTGTATTGTCAGGTGACATCAAGCCCGGAGGTTAGTAATGGAGAGGCATCAATAAGACGCCCACATTACTAATCCCATAGTTACATTGTATGAAAACACACACACACCAAGAAAAAAGTCCCTTAATTGAAAAAATGACACAGATTCCTTTAATCTTAATTAAACCATACTTACAATCTTGCCTAATTACACCAAAGCCCTCGTTCTCCTGTAATAAAGCTAAAATAAAAAGACAAAAATATACCATACCTGTCTATCGTTCAGTCCAATGCCATAATCCATGTCTGGGGGAGAAATAGTTTTCTACCTGGATGGTACCAAGATGTGACCATCCAGGCTTAGAACCACTAGTGACTAGAGTTGAGCGACTTTTGCTTTTTTAGGGTCGAGTTTCGTTTCATTAAACCCGACTTTTCCAAAAGTCGGGTCGAGCAAAATCGGCCGACTATAGGGAAAAGTCGGGGGTCCGACCGAAACACGAAACCCAATGTAAGTCAATGGGGAATTAAAGTCGGCAGTGAGAGGAGGACAGGAAACACACCTACAGTGCCCATTTGAATACCAAAAGCATCAATTCTTCTTACTTAAGCTTGTCAACCTTAATTAACTTCATAATACTAGTTACGCACTGAAAAATGGGGGTTATTTGGCTAAAGTTGTGGGGGGGTAGGGCTGGCTCCAAGTTTTCATGTGCCCTGGGGAAAAGAGCGCAACTTTAACACATACCACAACTCATGATGCTCCGATACGGCAGTGAAATAGTGGTATAGTACAATGAAAAATACTTCACTTTTTACATCTCATGATGAGGCCCATCTATTTCTCCATACAGAATCATTGGTCCCATATAATGTTTGAAACAGTATATGATGAGCTCCACATAATGCTACAGTATATGTTGGTACCCATGGATAAAGCTCCACTGTCTTATGGGCCCAAATAATGCTCCAAACATAATGGGTCCCATTTCTAATGCTCTAGTGTATAATGGGCCCTGTAAATGCTGCTCCAGTGTCTGATGTCCACCTTTGGAATGTTCCAGTGTATGGTGGGCCTGATCTATCATTCTCCAGAGTATAGTGCTCCCCAAAAATTGCTGTCCCAACATTGAAAACAATGAAATAAGTCTCCTCGCTAGGGAATCCCTGTACTAGTCTGGACTCCTTGTCGTCCCCATCTTCCATCTCACTGCACAGTATTTCAACCTTGCAAGTGCTGTGATCCTGAGCAAGCAGGGGGAGCCCACTCGTTGTCGACGGCACTGGCACAGGGCCCCTGATAGTATGGTGGTGTGTCTGACGGCGGGTGTGCCGAACCTGCACTTTCATCTGCAGCTTCCTCTTTGTCACCGTGTAAGATGGAACTGTATATGGGAAGGGTAACCTGAGTTTCATCAGGGTCAGATTCAGGCCGTGAAGCATGCGAAGGGAATGTAGTGGTCTGGGTCAATGTACCAGCAGATTCATCGAGCAGTGGCTGGGCATCAGTGCACTTGTGTCGCCCCCAGGAGTACGGTCGCCACAGTGGCATTACCTTCCTTCTAGGGAGTGTGATGTCATGCTTGGGAGCAACGAAGGATCTCTCTAGCAGGTTAACTTATTGGGCAGAGTTATTCCCACGAGTCACGACCCTCCAAACAGTGTTCATGAAGGCAAAGTGTTTGTTTTACGTGGGCAGTATGGTTGCAAAGCTGAACCTTAAAGGAATGTCCAGAAAGGCACCACCAGGAGTGAAGCCTACGGCGTAATTTGACTCCACATGGGCAACCTCAACCATCCAGCCACAAAAAAGATGCACGCATTGCAAGCTTAATTCCGTTAACGAACGAGACTCCGTCATGCCCCGCGGTCCGAGTCCAGCTTACTAGAGGGACACGCGAGGCTCTGGCACGTGAGATTGGCCAATAACTGGTGTGCCATGCCCTTACATGTCCATGGCTGCATGTGCGCTACACTGAAAAGGCCAGCGTTTGTCGCTTACAGGTGCAGATAACCCGCTGAACAACGTTAGTGATGGGGATCTGCGATTACAATTATTACCCGCAAACGATAATTTCCCAGTGAGTGCAGGTCAACCGCAGTTCCGGAATTAGGCCTAACCGTCATTCCTGAAAAAACGAAAAACTTACGTGTGAAAACCACAGGTGCTGTAGCTTGCTTAACAGCTCGCAAGCCGTTCTCAGGCCCAGTATGGATTACACATGATTGCACAAAGGTGAGAAAGGGTACCGTATCCCCGGATAACATGTATGGATAGCATAGTGTACACATTCAAAATATATGTGTATAGATCAGGAGGCAGGCTCAGACGGTGTCAGGCCCAGTATGGATTACACGTGATTGCACAAAGGTGAGAAAGGGTACCGTATCCCTGGATAACATGTATGGATAGCATAGTGTACACATTCAAAATATATGTGTATAGATCAGGAGGCAGGCTCAGACGGTGTCAGGCCCAGTATGGATTACACGTGATTGCACAAAGGTGAGAAAGGGTACCATATGCCCGGATAACATGTATGGATAGCATAGTGTACACATTCAAAATATATGTCTATAGATCAGGAGGCAGGCTCAGACTGTGTCAGGCCCAGTATGGATTTGACGGCCCAGACTACACAGCGGAGGAGCAGGGAGAGGTAAAGATTGCAAATGCTGAGGCCCTGCCCAAGCAAGGGGGGCCCACTCGTGGGCGTCGGTACTGGCACTGGGCCCCTCATAGTACGGCGGTGTGTCTGACGGCGGGTGTGCACCACCACCGTCAGAGACACTTGATTGCACTATGAGGGACCCTGTGCCAGTGCCCCCGCCAAGAGTCGGTCTACCCACCTGTCCAGGGCAGCGGCACTCACACGGTTTCGTGCGCTAGGTGGTGACCCCGGCCTTGGGGGGGAGGCAGCACAGTTAGGGAGTTTTACAAAGTGGCATATGTTGATGTTGGACATTCAGCTGATGCAAAAGGCAAAATTGTTCAAGTCCCAGGAAGAGGAGGACCACAGCAAGCCATTTTTCTGTCACCCTATGTGTCATCAGGGGTAGGTGTGACAAAATCCTTGGAAACCCATGCATGGTTCATTTTAATGAAGGTTAGATCATCCACATTTTGGGTTGACAGACGGGTCCTTTTTCTGTCAGGATTGATCCAGCTGCACTGAAGACTCTTTCCGATAGCACACTTGCAGCTGGGCAAGCGAGCTCCTGTAAGGCATATTGTGCCAATTCAGGCCAGGTGTCCAGTTTAGCGGCCCAATAGTCAAAGGGGAATGACCTGTGAGGGAGAACATCGATATGGGAGGAAAAGTAGTTTGTAACCATAGTTGACAACTGCTGTCTCCTGTCACTTTCCATCGATGCAGTATTACCAGTTGTGTGAGCGGTACTTGAAAAATCAGTCCACAACATTATCATGAAACCCCTGTCTCCAACGCCACTTCTGCTGTGTGCACCATGAACACCTCTGCCAAGCTGCCCCCGGCCCGTATGGCTCGTGTGAGAACCATCACCGCTGCTGTGTGCTGGGAATGCCTCAACCAACCGGTTTACCAGAGTTGCTTGTTTATTAGCCAATATTAGGTCAAGGTTCTCGTGTGGCATGATGTTTTGTAATTTTCCTTCATAGCGTGGATCCAGGATGCTGGCCAACCAGTAGTCGTCATCGTTCATCATTTTGGCAATGCGGGGGTCCCTTTTTAGGATCTGCAAGGCATAATCTGACATGTGGGCCAATGTTTCCGGTGGCAATGATGCACTGCGAGTGCTGGTTGGAGGAGCACTTTCTGGCAAATCCACATCCCTCCAGTCATGCACAAACCCTGTACCAGACCTTGCCACGCCAACATTTTCACTTGCCCCACGAGATGCATCCTCCTCCCCTAAGTAATCATCCCCATCATCATCCTCCTCCTCCTCTTCTTTCTCCACCTCGTCCAGGAGTGGTCCCTGAGCAGACAATGGCTGAATGTCATCAAGGATTCCCTCCTCCTCTTCCTCCTCGTCAACATTGGCTGCAGACGCCTGCTCCTTAAGGTGCATCAAAGTTTGCATGAGCAGACGCATAAGTGGGATGCTCATGCTTAGGATGGCATCGTCTGCGCTTACCAGCCGTGTGCATTCCTCAAAACACTGAAGGACTTTACAGAGGTCTTTCAGCTTCGACCACTGCACACCTGTCAACTCCATGTCTGCTCTCAAAGTGCCTGGCCGTGTATCCTCCCACAAATGCATTATGGCCTGCCTCTGTTCGCACAGCCGCGCAACCATGTGCAGGGTGGAGTTCCACCTTGTTGCAATGTCGATAATGAGGCGGTGGTTGGGAAGGTGGAGCAATCGCTGCAGCTTCTGCATACGAATGGAGTGTACAGGCGACCGGTGGATGTGCGCGCAGAGTCTTCGCACCTTCTGGTGCAGGGCTGTTAACTCCGGATAATTGTTGAGGAAGCACTGCACCACTAGGTTCAAGGTGTGAGCCAAGCAAGGTATGTGGCTGAGTTTTGAAAGGGCTACGGCTGCCACAAAATTACGGCCGTTATCACTAACTACCTTGCCTGCCTCAAGATGTATACAGCCCAGCCATGACTCAGTTTGTCGCTGAAAGTACTCGGCCAGCACCTCCGCGGTGTGTCTGTCGCCCAAACACATCATCTGCAACACAGCCTGCTGACGCTTTCCACTAGCTGCTCGATAGGGGGACACCTCGTGTGCAACAGTGGCAGCTGCAGCTGGAGTGCTCGTACGACTGCGCTCTGTGGACGAGCTTTCTCTTCCGGAGGAGGAGGAGGAGGGTTGAACGCCTACAGCCAACTGTTTCCTATACCGTGGGCTAGGCAGCACTATCCCACCACCGCTGTCCCCTGTGGACCCTGCATCCACCACATTACCCCAGTGCGCAGTGATGGACAAGTAACGGCCCTGGCCATGCCGACTGGACCATGCATCTGTTGTGAGGTGCACCTTTCCACTCACTGACTGCTTGAGTGCATGGACAGTGCGGTCTTTCACATGATGGTGGAGGGCTGGGATGGCTTTGCGAGAGAAGAAGTGGTGACTGGGTAGGTCATAGCGTGGTACTGCATAGGCCATGAGTTCGCGGAAAGCTGCACTTTCCACCAACCGATAGGGCATCATCTCTAATGAGATTAGTTTGGCAATGTGGGCGTTCAAACCCAGTGTACGCGGATGAGAGACTGAGTACTTTCTTGACCTACTCATAGTCTCTGGGAGGGTGAGCTGGACTTGAGAGCTGCATATGGTGGAACTAGCGGTGGACAAGGCGGACTGAGAGAGGGTTGATGATGGTGATGGAGTTGGTGTTCTTTCTGATGGCCTAGATTCAGTCTTTCGTTGATATAACAGTGGGATTCCCTGACTGCTTTGGCCTTGCAACGACACCTCAACATTTGCTGCTGTGCTAACCGGTGGGCTTACAGTGGGGGAAACAATGTAACATTGCTGACTACCTTCTTTGTGATCAGTTGCACATGTGGTACTTGAGGTTTGGTGTTGTGTCCACGCTTGCAAGTGCATGCTGGTTAAATATCTAAGCATGCAACTGGTATTCAAATTTTTCAGATTTTTCTCTCGGCTAAAGGTCTTTGCGCACTTCTTGCAGATAACCTTGGCCTGATCATGAGGATTTTGTTCAAAAAAGTGCCACACTGCACTCTTCCTACTTTGGAAACATTTTGCGGCCTAGCACGCTGTGCTATTTTGACCGTCTGGACAAGCTGTCCAGAAACTCTTGATTTTTGGAACCTGTCTTTGGAGTGCTCCGGGCCTGCCAGATAACAGCTATTGCGATGTCGATGTCTGCTGTGGATGCTCCTCCTCCTCATCTGAGCTATTGGAAGCAGCACCCTCTTCCCCCAATGGATGCCAATCTGGGTCAACAACTGGGTCATCCATCACCTCTTCAATGTCATGTGCACCTTCCTCTGTATCACTATGTATGGTGGTATAGTATGCGGGAAGGGGCACCTGAGTCTCATCAGGGTCAGAATCTGGCTCATTGCACTGCGAGGACAATGTAGTGCTCTGACTGAATGTACCAGCAGAATCATCTGTCAGTGGCTGTGCATCAGTGCACTCCATGTCATCTTGGCCTGGGTAATTCACCATTTCACTTGATAACCCAGGCATGGTATGTGAAAACAGCTCCATGGATTAATCAGTTGTATGGCCTGCGTCATCCTTCAATCTTGGTTGGGGTGAAGGACACAAGGAAAGGTGTGGTTCATGAACATGACCCTCCAATGACAACTCAGTGCTTTTATTTTTTATAACTTCAGAAGAGGGGGCGATAGAGCTGGAGGCTGAGTCAGCAATGTAAGCCAAAACTTTTTCCTGAAGCTCTGGCTTTAAAAGCGGTTTGCCAACTCCTAGAAAACTAAGCTTTTGAGGCCTTGTGGAGCCAGACGATGACGCAGGCTCAACACCTCCTGCATTCGGTCCTATTTTGCTTTTGCCACTACCATCAGATCCACCACCAACACCATCATTACCAGCTGGCAACCCCCGCACAATTCCACGGCCTCTTCCACCAGCCTTCCTCATTTTTGGTAAAAATGTACACAAAATGCCACAAACTATATAGTAATGTAAAACAAGGTACAAGGTGTATGTAGGACAGGGGAGACGTAGAATTTCAGAACACACTTGTGGACACTGTTGGATTGTGTGAGGCCCAGTTAATATCACACCGCTATGTGACAGTCTCAATGTCGCAGGTGTGAAAAATGTCACTATAGGACAGGGGAGATGTAGAATTTCTGAACACACTTGTGGACACTGTTGGATTGTGTGAGGCCCAGTTAATATCACACCGCTATGTCACAGGCTCAATGTCGCAGGTGTGAAAAATGTCACTATAGGACAGGGGAGATGTAGAATTTCTGAACACACTTGTGGACACTGTTGGATTGTGTGAGGCCCAGTTAATATCACACCGCTATGTCACAGGCTCAATGTCGCAGGTGTGAAAAATGTCACTATAGGACAGGGGAGATGTAGAATTTCGGAACACACTTGTGGACACTGTTGTGTGAGGCCCAGTTAATATCACACTGCTATGTCACAGGCTCAATGTCGCAGGTGTGAAAAATGTCACTATAGGACAGGGGAGATGTAGAATTTCTGAACACACTTGTGGACACTGTTGTGTGAGGCCCAGTTAATATCACACCGCTATGTCACAGGCTCAATGTCGCAGGTGTGAAAAATGTCACTATAGGACAGGGGAGATGTAGAATTTCGGAACACACTTGTGGACACTGTTGTGTGAGGCCCAGTTAATATCACACCGCTATGTCACAGGCTCAATGTTGTAGGTGTGAAAAATGTCACTATGGGACAGGGGAGATGTAGGATTTCTGAACACACTTGTGGAGACTGTTGGATTGTGTGAGGCCCAGTTAATATCACACTGCTATGTCACAGGCTCAATGTCGCAGGTGTGAAAAATGTCACTATAGGACAGGGGAGATGTAGAATTTCTGAACACACTTGTGGACACTGTTGTGTGAGGCCCAGTTAATATCACACCGCTATGTCACAGGCTCAATGTCGCAGGTGTGAAAAATGTCACTATAGGACAGGGGAGATGTAGAATTTCTGAACACACTTGTGGACACTGTTGTGTGAGGCCCAGTTGATATCACACCGCTATGTCACAGGCTCAATGTCGCAGGTGTGAAAAATGTCACTATAGGACAGGGGAGATGTAGAATTTCTGAACACACTTGTGGACACTGTTGGATTGTGTGAGGCCCAGCTAATATCACACCGCTATGTCACAGGCTCAATGTCGCAGGTGTGAAAAATGTCACTATAGGACAGGGGAGATGTAGAATTTCTGAACACACTTGTGGACACTGTTGTGTGAGGCCCAGTTAATATCACACCGCTGTGTCACAGGCTCAATGTCGTAGGTGTGAAAAATGTCACTATGGGACAGGGGAGATGTAGAATTTCTGAACACACTTGTGGAGACTGTTGGATTGTGTGAGGCCCAGTTAATATCACACCGCTATGTCACAGGCTCAAGGTCGCAGGTGTGAAAAATGTCACTATAGGACAGGGGAGATGTAGAATCTCTGAACACACTTGTGGACACTGTTGGATTGTGTGAGGCCCAGTGAATATCACACTGCTATGTCACAGGCTCAATGTCGCAGGTGTGAAAAATGTCACTATAGGACAGGGGAGATGTAGAATTTCTGAACACACTTGTGGACACTGTTGGATTGTGTGAGGCCCAGTGAATATCACACCGCTATGTCACAGGCAGAAATTGGCTAGTGTATGACAAACTACAAGGTGTATATAGAATTGGGCAGAATAGGAATCTCCCTAGAGTGTAGGTCTGTAAGAACGGAACATGTCCTCGACTTATCCTTACAGAGTGACACACAGATAGCTTCACTGTGGCCGTGATAACAGCCGTTACACGGTACAGAGAGAGGAGCGTGCACGTACACCGCTGTCCGGTGTCCGTAAAATTGTCAAGCTCCGTGTTTTTTAAGTATATGGACTGACACATGCTGTCTCTCTATAGTTTTGAATGTGATCAAACAGCAAATATACTTAACTGTTTGAAAAGCAGACAAAACTAGAAGGTGGAGGTCTGTAAGAACGGAACATGTCCTCGACTTATTCTTACAGAGTCACACACAGATGGCTTCACTGTGGCCGTGATAACAGCCGTTACACGGTACTGAGAGAGGAGCGTGCACGTACACCGCTGTCTGGTGTCCGTAAAATTGTCAAGCTCCGTGTTTTTTAAGTATACGGACTGACACATGCTGTCTCTCTATAGTTTTGAATGTGATCAAACAGCAAATATACTTAACTGTTTGAAAAGCAGACAAAACTAGAAGGTGGAGGTCTGTAAGAACAGAACATGTCCTCGACTTATTCTTACAGAGTCACACACAGATAGCTTCACTGTGGCCGTGATAACAGCCCTTACACGGTACTGTGTGAGGAGCGTACACCGCTGTATGGTGTGAAAAAATGCACGCTCAGTACCTCACCAGGACAAAAAAAAAAAATTTGGATTGCTTTTAAAAAAGCAGTTTGCAGAGCAGTGGGAAAACAGCAATGCAGCTATCAGGAAGCCTTATAAGGCAGCCTAACAACCAACACAGCTGATCCAGCAAAATATAGCCTCCACTTGCACTGCACACACACACAGTGACTGGTGTGTTGTACAGGCAAAATCACTAGCAGCAGAAGCAGTTTTTGGTGTCTTCTTCCCTGCCTAACGCTCTCCCTACAGAATCATCATCAGCAGCAGCTCTCCCTATTCTGAGATCAGCATGAGTAACATGGCGGTCGGCGTGCACGCCCTTTTATACCCCCTGTGACGCCCCCCAAAGCAAGCCAATCACTTGCATGCCCTTCTCAAAGATGGTGGTGACCCCTGCCTATGTCATCACGTTGCCCACAGTGTCCGTGGATCCTGATTGGCTGAAAAAGGGCGGAAAACAAACTTTTGAAACGCGACTTTGGCGCTAAAGTCGCCGAGCTCGTGGCCGACCTCACCCTAGGGTCGGGTTTCGTTTCATGAAACCCGACTTCACCAAAAGTCGGCGACTTTTGAAATTTTTTGACCCGTTTCGCTCAACTCTAGTGATGGCAACTTTGCCCCATGCTAAAATGATGACTTTGTGCCAGGCTAGCTAACCAAAAAAGAGCCACAGAAGCCATCAGGTAAAAGGTGGTTTTTACACTTTTTGTCCATCAGCCAAAAATTACTGAAATGGCCAATGGACCGGGTCACCAAATTTATCCACACCATTTCCAAATTATTTGACCTTTTTGGGAATCACTTTTTTGTGTCTCTTTTTGGACCTTTTTTGTAAGCATTATATTTTTTGTTTTATGCTAAAAACTATAATAAACTAAGAATCCATAAGTGGAGGTGATAACATATTGTGCATCTGATGTGTGTGAACTATGCTGGGTTGTTTTATGCTTACTTTGCAGCATCAATAAGTGGAGGTGATGACATATTGTGCATCTGACGTGTGTGAACTATGTTGGGTTGTTTTATGTTTACTTTGCAGCATGAATGGAAGGAGTGCAGATTATTTCTTGGCAAATGCACCTATGTCAAATGCTGAGAATGTGTAAAAATATTTTAGAAGATTTATCAGCACAGGATAGTGGATTTAGAAATGGCATAGTGTTATAAGGTGGACATTGCCTTTAAAGTTATGAGACAAAATTTATTAAAGATATATAGCTCCTTCATGTTTTTCTTTATTTTATTAGAAAACAAATTGGTGATCAATAACTTTCTGGGGTGAGAACCTCACACCTGAACCTATTAACATGCCTTTCCACCACTGAGCTGTTAATTTTGCACTCTTGTCAGAAATGTTGACAGGTTATTTAATTTTTTACTGGCTTCATAAAAACTGATTTTAACTATGCTACTAATCACTGAATATGGTTGATTGGTTTACTCTACTTCTATACTGTGGGGCTATCATAATGATGTGAAATTGAAAGGAATTTATACCAAACATCTTATTAATAGTCTGGGAAACCTGACCTTTAAGTCTGTTTTGTCTGTTACTCATTCTGATTAGCTATTGTCTGTTTTAAAATGGAAATATCTCATTAAGATTTTAAGCAGACATAGAAAACAATTATTGCAGTGTTAAGAGAAAACAATGTTGGAGAGATTGCCAAATAGCCATTTTATGCTCAATTACAGAATTTCTGCTAAATCTATGATAATGTCTTAAAGTGAAACTCAAAAACTGTGTTTTTTACGTGAAAGAATATTCCCGGTCCAGTCCATATCATAAATCAAAAAATGCATTGGGTAACAAGTTGTTACAACCACAAATCTTCATTATATTCTGTTGTTACTAAAACATTTGGGAACTAATACATATGTTTACTCCACTTGAATTAACAATTAAGTTTTGAGCAAACGGAACTATTAATAGGGGATTCATTTTAAATGGGTTCCTAGTTTAAAACAACATGTCTGCAGTTACTATATGTGACTGCAGACTTGTGACCCGGGCGTGCTTTTCACTGCACGCCATACGTGCTCCTGTGTATTCGCCTTGCACTATCCAGTATCTAGCGCACTCCCGTGTACATGCCCTGTATTGTCCTGCACCCTCCGTGCTTCAAAACACTCACCCTGTATTGTTCTATACCCTGCATGCCCCTGTGTCCATGCTTTACACACTTCCAGTTGCATCCTGCAGACACACTCATTCGTGTCTCCTGTGAGTCAGCCACCTAGTTCCGGCAGTCATGGTACCTTACCCCCTTGGGCTTTCCCCTGACACTCCCTGTATAGGGGATGGTCCTCACTAGGTCAGCTCACCCAGGGTGGGTTGGTGCCACGACCCAGAGGGTCCACTCCAGGAGTCTTCACAGGAGTGTACCCAGACTGAAACTTTTTGAAGTGAATAAGTTCATCATAATGCACAATTTCAACTACTTTGGAGGTGGAAGTGCTGACTAGTAATTCTTAGGCCTCTGGGTGGCTACACAGGTTTCAATGGTTTATTTGACCATACTAAGCAAGGGCACTGTTTGCATTATGTACAGTACATATGTGCTTGAGGTTATCCTGAGAGTATAAAAAAAATCATTTTTAAAATGGCACCCGCACTGCCTGAGCAGTAGCAGCTATCGGTGTATATAGAGGTGATCCGAAGCAGTAGCAGCTATCTGATCACCTCTATATAAGTCGAAAGCTGCTACTGCACAGGCACAGCGGGCGCCATTTTAAAATTGATTTTTTTTTTACTCTCAGGATAACCTCAAGCACATTTATTAATAACACAGTGAACATGCGATTATGCTGCAGTGCAGGTGCCACCTGCCTCAGAAGGTTTTATTTTGCAGTATGTACATAGGTATATATTCATTATGCGTCAGGACTCTGAATATTTTTGGTTACCTTTTGGGCATTCCTGCCCTTTTTCAAGATGGCTTCTTTTGTTTCATGTGCCCCTTGTCTTCCAGCCTTATACATCCACTCCATACTCTAGTCTGTGCTAGAGTATTCTGCCTGTGTCCTCCTCCTGGTGGTTTCCTTGCTTTCTAGCTGCTCCTACATACCTATGTGTATATCCTGCTCCTCGCTCTCTGATATTGTGCTGTATTCATCTGTGCCAGTGTATCTCCTGCTCCTGACTGCTCATGCTGCTTCCTCGATACCGCTGACCTTCACCTGCAATTGCTAAACATGTAAGCTGATTGCTGCTCTGGTTCTGCCTTCACTTAATTAGCTGCAAAGCTTGAGACTACTCTGCTTAATCTGAGACTTCCTACCAGGCCTCCCTGGATAATCTTACACCTTGTTTGGACTTGCTTAGCTGTGCATGGACTAGACACGGACTTACTTGTTTCCAACATTCTCAAGTATAAACTGCTCTTCACAGACTGTTTCGCTAACTGCATTTCTCTCTGAGGTTTCCAACAGACTTATTAAGTTTTGTATGAAACAAAGCCTCCCACTAGAATGGACAGGCAAAATAATTTATGGTTTAAAATATATATTTTTTTATTCATATCACAAAAATCATTACAGTGTTATAACAATTCCAATTATAATGATGCCTCTAGCCAAACAGATCACACTTGATTCCTGACTATATATAAGCTATTGCAAAAACTAAACAATGTCTCTGTTTGGAAGAATTCTTTTTTTGGCATTAAGCCTTAAAAAATATAATAAGGTGCCACATAACTCTCAATACACCACAGGTAATGTGCAAATAAAGCAAATGCAAAGTGCCAAAGTGCCTGTAAACATTACCAGCATAAAATAAATAATGAGAAAAGGGATCACCATTAGATGAACCAAGACATAGTGGCTAAGCGCATGTAAACATTGCTAGCTAATGCGATCAAAGTAAAGTGCTCATATAGAATTCATTACCTAAGTAGGTGAACCGTACGAGACCTGCCACCCACCTCAATGTACGTTTCAATATATTCTTCTTCTGGGGGCATGGTTGACAGAGGGAAATGGGAATGTATTTATCATGACCACAAGCCAATCAATGCTCCTAAATACCCCACTTTGTCTAGCTCAGAGTTAAGTAACCAATTGTTTTCAGTTGTAGTATTTCCAAAGTATTCCTAAAGATAGGACCTTTCCAGTCACATGGCCTAAATTTCTTACTGAGCATGTCAAGGACTAGTATTATTGAAGCGCACTGCATTCCAACCAGCGGAAGTGCCCACCCACCTGACGTCATTGGAGCACATTGAAAGATATCGAAGGTCTGCAAAAGAAACTTGGAGGCATTGAACACAATGAGCAAGTGTTTGGACAGTCTTTACAGGACTTAAGTACCAGAATGGTGGCCCAGGAAAGCAAACTTGCTGGCGTAGAGTCCCAGTATGGACAGGCTTTCCAGGACATAAGTACGCAAATGGCAGCACGTGACTTTATTTTCTGGGCAACTGCCACCAGCTAGCCCACATAAGTTGCCTCCATTCAGATATAATGGCGATCATGACAAATTCTGCGGTTTTGTGAATCAGTGTATGCTATATTTTGATGTGCATGCTGACCGTTTCCTTACTGACAGATCCAAAGTAATTATGCTGTTGATCTCACAAGCGCTCGCCTAGCCGAATCCAATGATCAAGTCTCGAGACCCACGGCTAAATAATTTGGATGATTTCTTGGCCGCTATGGCATTTATGTTTGGTGACCTTAATCGCCACACAAATGCTGAATCTGCTTTATTATCTTTACGCCAGGGTAAACATTCTGTTATTGAATATGCCACTGAATTCTGGGGTCTGTCTAGTATTGTATTTTTTGAATTAGCCCGCTCTAAGTCACCACAAGAGCTATAAACTTATATACAGCATTGTGTGCGCATAGACATTCGCTGTAGATAACCGTACTCCTAACTTGTCCTTCTGTAACAATTATACAGTATGGGCACTACTGAATCTGATTGCGTGGGATAATACGAAACTGAGACCAAAGTTGACGCAAATGAGTATATTAACAAGAGAAACAAAACTAACAGAGCACTTCCTGCAATAGTAGAAAAAATAGCACAATATAGAATGATGCAAGTGAAACAAAACTAACACAGCATTTCCTGCAACAGCAACGAATGCACAACACAATATGGAAATGTCCAGTGTAACAGTAATATAACTCAGGTGTGCAAAGGCACTAAATGTGGGAGTCCAGTAGTAAGTATGAGAGTAAGCACACCGCGTTTAATAAGGAAGTCCAGCTATATTATGAATGAGCACGCACACAGCACTAAAGTGTAGAAGTCAAGCATATGGGTGGAAAGGCACACTGCACATAAAAGTAGAAGACCAGCATTACATGGGAGTGGCATTAACAGGAGAAGGTCACCATATGTACCTTTTTGGGCTGAAAGTCCCGTACAAGTCTAGCACCGTAGCCCAACAAACACAGGCCTGGAAGAGATGGTGATATCAGGGTTCTTTACACGCCACAGCAGGTCCAGAGGTGAATAGTTCCAAACTAGAAGTCCAGACAGTAGTTAAGCACTGACAGCACCGATACGCACAGAGGACTGTAGGCAGCATAATATGGAGGGGCAGATCACCAAGTAATGAGCAGCAGCAGCAGCAGGGAGTCCACCAGTAGACAGGCAGGAGCTTAGGAGCCAAAAGCAACAAAATACTCAGGTAAAGAGGAACCCATGGCCCGGACTTAAATAATCAGAACAGACAGGAAGTTTCATGACAAGGCGAGATACAAGACTCCATCTTGGATAAGGGCGAACAGGCACAAAGGAAAGTCGAGAATCTGTACATTACTCCCACCTCAGAAGCTGCCTCAGGACGATCCAGAACCAGGTTTTTCAGGATATCTTTGATGGAACAGAGTAATTTTTTGAGGAGCACAGATATTACTTACTGGCTCCCAAGAGTTCTCAGATGGATATCCTTGCCACTTTATGAGGTATTGTAGCTGATTCCTGCGCATTCTAGAGTCCAGATCTCACACCATTCTGTCTGTACCTGGTTGTTGGCGTGACAATGGATGTCTTTGCTTTAACCCTTTGCTCCTTTCCCCCTAATTTAGCTGGGATACTGTTGGCTGTTACCTGTATTGTGCCTGCTCAGTTCCTTGCTCTGCTGCGTAGTCTTACATGTGTTGTTAGGTCTTTGCTCTGCTGCATGACCATCAGCATATGCTGTCCCTGGTTGCTGCTGTGGAAGCTGTCCACAGGTTGCGAGGTCATTTGCAGCTGGTGCATGACTTTCAACGTGTGTCTGGGTGTGCAGCCACTGCCAGGTGCCCTGAGCCTCAGTTCCTGCACTGACTGTGCTGTAATGGTTTCTGTTTGTGCTTAGGGTGTGCACGGCCACACCTTCCCTGCTTTTATCTGGGTTAGTGTGTGTACTTGAAATGCTGTCCCCAGCCAATTGCTGAGGGCAGCTCCTATATAAAATTCCCTTGCCCTATGGGCAGGACCAGAGTTACTCACAAATCTCCTGAACTTTGCCATGTGAGTTTTGTGTTCCTGGACTTCTCCTGTCTATATTTTGGAACCAAAGTTCATTCCTTGATTCCTGTTTTGTCCTGTTCCGGTGCCTGTCCTGGAGGAGGTATAGCCAGACCTGAATCCTTGATCCTGTACCTGTCCTGTACCTGACCCTGTCTGAACTGTGTCTGCTGTGTTATGTTCCTGGAATCCCTCTGTGTCTGGAGCCTCACACCCAGTGACTCTGAGTCTCTTGTAACCGGTATTCCTGCTGAGCATCTACTACCCTGTGCTCTGACTACCATGCAGTGCTAGCTCCTTGCCGGCCCAGCAATCCTACAGTTCTAGCACCATCACGCTTGAGGTCATTCCTAAGTCCGATGCCCGAAGTCTGACTATCGCAGTCTGGAACCTGAAGACCGCTGCCTGGAGCTTGGAGCCTGATGACTTCAGTGGTGCCTGTAGGATGGGTCGGAAATCCGGAACCGAATGACTCCTGTCTGATGTCTGCCAATGACTCTGATGTACTTTGGGTGACCTTGATGTCCTGCCTGTGTCCTGATGTCTTGATGTCCAGCCTGTGTCCTGATGTCCAGCCTTTGTCCTGATGTCCTCATGTACCCTGATGTCCTGCCTGCATCCTGATGACCTTGTGTACCCTGATGTCCTGCCTGTGTCCTGATGCCCCGCCTATGTGTGCCTTGGTGATCCATTGGTGCTTTGGGCTCCACTGGGTGTTACCCTTCTCAGAGGTGTGGAATCGGGAGCCTGGCACAGTCATGTTTGGTTTATGTACTGTATGACTTTACTTTAGTAAACTTTACATTCTCTATACCTGAAGTTGTGCGGTGTAATCAAGTCCTATGTGTCTTCTCCTTGCCCACATGCTCAGCTGCTACAGAATCCCCGTCACTGCCCTTCCCTAGTTCGGGTAGGCCCAGGTCCCTTTCTGCGGTATAGAGGGTCCATATTGCATCCCTGGAGGACGTACCTGCCACACCGTCGTGGTCGGTCGGCGTGGGAGCGTCTTTGGGCTGGGCCGTGTCTGCAGTTTTCATGACACCAGAATCTTCTCTACAACAAATTGTTCTTGTCCATCCACCAACACAGGCTGAGGATGAAGCATAGTACGACCCTGAAAAGTATTTTGAGACACTGGATTTAATAGGGAGACATGAAACACAGTATGTACCTTCAAGGACCTTGGTAACTTCAGACAACAGGCAACGAAACTCACAATCCCAGAGATCTTGAATGGGCCGATTAATTTTTGTCCCAGTTTCTGTAATGGAACCTTCAATCTCAAGTTTTTTGTGGATAACCACACAGAGTCCCCTACCTTGAACATAGGTCCAGGCATCCAAAAACTATCAGCAGATCTTTTATGTCTCTCCTGTGCAGTAGATTGCGACTACTTCAGGGTTTCCAGATTTTATCTCATTGTCGCCAACCTCTCATGAACTGCTAGCATCGGTGCACCGATTGGGGATCTGGGAAGAATAATGGGATGATAACTCAAGTTGGCAAAGAAGGGTGTTAACTTAGTAGATGAACTCTGAGAGTTGGCAAAGAAGAGTGTTAACGTAGTAGATGAACTCTGAGAGTTGTTGTAATAAAATTCTGCTAGCGAAAACAACTCCAGCCAGTGATCTTGCGAATGGTTGACATAACAATAAAGATACTGTTCCAGAGTCTGATTAGTCTGCTCCGTCTGCCCGAGGACATTATGCAGAAGACAGACAAACTGTAACACCAAGCGAAGAATAGAATCCCTTACAGAACCCGGATGCAAACTGCACTCCCCGATCTGAGATGACTTAATCCGGAACTCGATGCAGCCGGAATAAATTTTGGATGACCAAATCTACCGTCTTCTTGGCTGAGGGAAGACCAGTACAAGGGATGAATTGGGCAGCATTAGTAAGGTGATCTATTACCACCAGAATAGAATTCTTTCCCATAGAGATGGGCAATTCTACTATAAAGTCCATGGAAATAGACCACTAAGGGCGAGAGAGGATGGGTAGTGGTTGTAGCAATCCAGTAGGTGACACACAAGGAACCTTAAAGCATGCACATACCTCACAAGAGAACATAGCTATTCACATCTTACAGACAGGTAGGCCACCAAAAGAAATGGCTCAGGAACCGCAGTGTCTTCTGTACCCCCCGATGACCAGTCAACTTGGAGTCATAGACAAACTTGAGAACCTGCAGCTTTATGGCCTCTAGAACATATAAACGTTAATCCCGGACCCACCGTTTTTTAAAAGTAAAGTTGGCATCAGATGAGACGGTCTTAGATGGGGTCCCAGGTACGGAATCTGTTGCATGGATTCGGGACAAAGCATCCATTTTCCTATTTCGTGAACCTGGGCGGTATGAAATGACAAAATTAAATTGGTTCAAAAATAGACTAAAACAAGCCTGCCATGGCGAAAGACATCTAGCAGATCTAAAAAATTCCAGATTGTGTTGATTCATGAGCACAATAACTTGTTGTGTTGCCCCCTGCGGATGGTGCCTCCATTCTTTAAATGAAATGATAATGGCTAGAAGCTCTTTATCTCCCACATCATAGTTCTCTGCAGATGAAAGTGTGCAAGAATAAAAAGCATATGGATGTAACAGACCCTTCTCTCCTGTTCTCTGTGAAAGGATGGCCCCCAGCGCACAGTCCGAAGTGTCCACTTCCAAGATGAAAGGATGTGCTGGGTTATGGTGAATCAGTACAGCTGCAGAAGTAAACCGGGACAATCAAAAGCTTCCTGAGCCTGTGAGGACCACAAGAAAGTCTTTTCCTTCTTAGTTAGCTGTTTAATGGTCCGAACAATTTCAGAGAAATTATGAATAAATCGTCTAGAAAAGTTTGCGAATACGATGAAATGCTGTACCTTCTTGACATTTTTAGGTGCAGGCCAATCAAGAATAGCCTGGATCTTACTTGCCCCTATGTTATCCCCTTATGGCGAGATGATATACCACAGAAATTGAATCTCTGTGTGATGGAGTTCACATTTCTCAGTCTTAATGTAGAGATGATTCTCTTTCAGATGTCTTAGGACGGTTTTAACATGCTCCTGATGTTCCTGCAATGAATCAGAAAAAATCAAAACATTGTCCAGAGAGATCATGACAATATCTCTACAGATAACAGATCTCTAAAAATATCATTACCCAAGTGTTGGAATGTTGCCAGAGCATTGCAGAGACCAAAAGGCATCACAAGATATTGAAAATGTCCGTACCGACATCTAAATACAGTCTTCCATTCATCTCCAGAGTGGATCCAAATCAAATTATACACTCCTCGAAGATCCAACTTAGAGAAGATCTTAGCATGTTGTATTTTTTCCAGCAGTTCAGGAATCAACGGTAAAGGGTAGCGATTCCAGATGTTTAACTTATTGAGCCCCCCGATAATGAATGCAAGGTCTAAGAGTTCCATCCTTCTTTTTTGCGAAAAAGATGGGTGCTCCAGCCTGTGATGAGGGACGAATGAAACCCTTAGCCAAATTCTCATCAATATATTCCTTCAAAGCCTGCAGCTCCGGAGCTGCTAGTGGGTGGACATTCTTGAATGGGATAGCTTCCCCCGGAAGCAGTTCAATGGGACAATCATAAGGTTTGTGAGGAGGAAGCTGATCTGCCATCTTGTTTTCACAATTGTCCGAGAATTCATTATAAATAGATGGTAACAAAGATACCTCAGTGGTACATTCCGTATTCCGAGAACTTGCCTGGCTTGTCCCTGGTGTTTCCCTAGATGGGAAAGTGATTTCCTTGGTCTCCCAGTTGAGAATAGGATTCTGCGACTGCGGCCATGGAATTCCTAAAATTAAAGGAAAATGTGGTGAGGAAATCAGCATAAAGGAAAACATTTCCTGATGGTCGGGTTCAATGAAAACTTCCAGTGGTACAGTACAGTTTCCTGATTTACTGGTCCAGAAACTAGAGGCTTTCTGCTGAGTCTGTATGTCATGTTCCTTGGCAAAGGTTAAGTTCATAAAATTACCTCTTGCCCCTGAATCCACCATAGCTGCACAGGGAATCCACTGTCCCAACAACCGGATATTAATGGGAAAGGAGCAATGTGTCTCTTTATTCCCCTGTGTTTTAGGAGCAGCAGTCACAGACAGAGAATGAAAGGTAGCATTCACAGAAAAACTAGACTCAGACATAACAAATTCAGCATCCTGATTCTCAAATTCTCCTATGGTGGCCAGTACCTTGCAAGGTCACTTGGGACAGTTGATAAGGAAGTGATCTGAATGACCGCAGTAAAAACACAGACTTTCCCGAAAATGCATACACTATTGGCAAGGCAATTCAAGGAGAAGGCTTTATCCTAAAAATCCCCAAGCAATAAGAAGTGAAGATGGCACTATGCACTACAATCCATCTGATATTTCTAATTTATTTTATAATTTCTATAGTAAATTATATAATCTCAAGGATACACTTACTTTGGATGAAAATAAAAGAAACTCCCTGTTGAAAAATTATTTATCCAATTTATCCAATTTAAATTTATCAGTCCTGGCCCCTGAAGCGATAAACTCTCTTAATATTCCATTTACTCAAGAGGAAATAACTGAAATCTGAAAGGCTTGCCTTTGTGAAAGTCTCCTGGCCCAGACGGGCTGACACATCTTTATTATAAAACTTTTTGCAGAGGAGCTGATCCCCCACATGACTAAAATGTTTAACTTATTCATGGAGGGCTCTCCCATACCAGATACCCAGTCACATTCATACTTGATACCTATTCCTAATGCAGGAAAAGACCATTTGGATTGCCTATCATCCGATAGCCCTATTAAACTCGGACTTGAAAATATTTACCCGTGTGTTGGCTGATAGACTTAATCAGTGGCTACCCCGGCTTATTAGTAACGATCAGGTAGGCTTTGTCCCTTTCGCCAGGGAGGGGACAATACTAGAAGGGCAATAGATTTGATTGATGTGTCCAACAAAAATAAAACATAAATGCTTATTTTAAGTTTAACGCAGAGAAGGCATTAGACCGACTTAATTGGTCTTTCTTGTTTGAAACATTGAAAACATTTGGTATCTTGGGAGCTTTTTTTACAGCATTAAAGGAATTTGGATCCCAATCACCAAAATTTCTCAATGGTAAATGATTTTAATCTACTAGCCAAAGGCCAAAAAAATCACATTTGAAACAAATCAAAATAAAATGTACATTAAATTGTTAAATTATATGTACTAAATAATTACTGCAAATCATATGTTACAGTGCACATTAAAATTACAATCTGTATCTAATTGGTTATGACTGTATTTGCATATAATATCCCAAATAGCTACATTTCTATACTAGTTGAGCAATTCAAATTAGTTTTTACATGTAGATATTTCTACCTGTCAGTGTGACAACCGTCTGCGAATCTGAGCTGCAGTAGGAACAGCGCCCCGAGTAACCCCGAGACCCTTATCCCCATACAGGGATCTGGAATTGTAGCACGGCCCAGGGGGTAGCTGTCTAGGGGATCAGAGCAGAATGGTCATCAAGGGGTTAAAACTAAAAACCCGTAATCGTGGTCCGGAGGCAGGAGTCGGAGGCCGGCAGGTCGCAGAGGTACAAAATCAGCAGGCAGAAGAAGGGTCTAAAGTCCGGGCCAAGGTCAGTAAAAAAACAGGAGGGCAGCAAAGGTACAAAATCAGCTGGCAGAAGAAGGGTCAGGAATCCAAGCTAAGGTCAGCGTCAAAAATCGGGAGAGAGGCAGAGGTACAAAAACAGCAGGCAATAGAATGGTCAGAAATCCAGGCTGAGGTCAGAGTTAACTATAGCAAATTACACAGTAGCACGCAGGGGAACCAAGAATATATCCGGCGGCTTGCAAGACCAGTCCCAAGGTATTTGAGGGATCAGGTCATCCCTCACAGGTTCCCGGACTGATTATGTCATTAGGACCGCCCCCAGGACTAGGCCAGATGGTGATGCAGTAACCCCCTGATGACTAACAGAGGGGCCGAGCCTGCGCCCACCAGATGCCTGCGCAGGAGCCCCTTCTCTGTCACCACCATCACCCATGGGTGAACCACGGTGCCTCCCAGTGGCCGAGGCAGGAACAGCCATCCCCGAGTCTGACGGCGAAGTGACGGTCCGGTGCCTCCTAGTGGCCGAGACCGGAACAGCAGGCCCCGAGTCTGACGTCGACATGACAGACCGGCTCCTCCTAGTGGCCGAGGCCAGAACAGCAGGCTCCGAGTCTGGCAGCGACGTGCCTGTCTGGCGCCTCCTAGTGGCTGAAGCCAGAACAGCAGGCCCTGAGTCTGACAGCGACGTGACAGTACCCCCCCTCCAAGAGGGGCCTCCGGACCCTCAAAACCCGGTTTGTCAGGGTGAAGGAGGTGAAACCTTCTAATTAACCCCTTGGCATGGATGTCACTAATGGGGACCCAGGACCTCTCCTCTGGACTGTAGCCCTTCCAATGCACCAAATATTGCACGGACCCTCTCACCAAACGGGAATCAAGGATACCCTGGACTTCGTACTCCAAGGCACCCTTGACCAAAACTGGAGGAGGAGGGGACTGGACGGGATGAATTGGGGAGCAGTACATCTGGAGGAGGGATTTGTGGAAAACATTGGGTATTTTAAAGGACTGAGGGAGCTTTAATCGAAAGGCTACCGGGTTAATTACCTCTGTTATCTCATAGGGACCAATAAACCTGGGACCCAGTTTAGCAGATGGCACCTTAAGCTTAATGTTCTTGGTAGACAGCCAAACTTTGTCCCCAACTCCTTGGTGCGGCCCCGTGGACCGCAGTCTATTTGCGGCTGAAGCCTGCCTGACCTGGGACCCTTTCAAGTTTGTGTTCACCTCTGACCAGATTGTCCTTAAGTGACATATGGATTTCTCTACCTCCGGGAGCTCCGACATCTTGGCTGAAAATGGACCAAAACGTGGGTGCAAACCATGATTGCAGAAGAACGGGGTGGTTTTGATGGATTCCTGGTGTTGGTTATTTAGAGTGAATTCGGCTAACGGGAGATGTTCCACCCAATTGGACTGATGTTCCGAGACATAGCAGCGGAGATACTGCTCAAGAGCCTGGTTGGTGCGCTCAGTTTGACCATTGGTCTCAGGGTGGTAAGCGAAGGAGAAGGATAATTCAACGCCAATGCGTTTGCAGAATGCCCTCCAGAATTTAGAAACGAACTGGGTACCTCGGTCGGACACGATATTCACCGGAGTGCCATGCAGTCGTATTACATGAATAATGAACAACTTACTCAAAGTTTCTGAATTAGGTAGTCCAGACAGGGGAACAAAATGTCATTGCTTACTGAACCTGTCCACCACCACCCAAATACATGTCTTCCCTTCTGAGGGTGGCAGGTCAGTAATGAAGTCCATGGAGATGTGGGTCCATGGACTCTCTGGGGTGGGCAAGGACTGGAGCCAGCCAGCAGGCCGATTATGGGGCGACTTGGCGCGAGCACACATTTCACAAGCTAGTACATAATCTTTACAGTCCTTAACTACCGTCGGCCACCAAAAATTCCTAGTCACTTGTCTGGCGGTATTATTGACACCAGGATGGCCTGCCAAGACAGAGTCATGTGACTCCTTTAGAACTTGTAGACAAAACGGGGCTGGAATGAACAATTTCTAGGGGGGCGTTGTGTCAGGGGCTGGTTCTGAGGACCTACGGATCTCCTCCAGAAGGTCCAGAGACACTGCAGACATAGTGATCCCATTGGCCAGTATTAGAACTGGTTCTGAGTCCTCGGCTTGAGAGGGGCAGAAACTTCGAGAGAGGGCATCAGCCCTTACATTTTTAGTCCCTGGACAAAACGTGATCACAAAGTTAAACCTTGGGAAGAATAAAGCCCAACTAGCCTGCCTAAGATTCAGTAGTTTAGCTGACTCCAAGTAGGTCAGGTTCTTGTGATCTGTGATCACTGTAATCTTGTTTAGCACCTTCGAGGAAGTGGCACCATTCCTCGAAGGCCCATTTTATGGCCAACAATTCCCGATTCCCTATATCATAATTTTTCTCAGTAGAAGAGAATTTTCAGGAAAAGAAGGCACATGGACGGAGTTGAGTGAGGGAGGCAGTGTGTTGGGAAAGCACTGCCCCTACTCCAACCTCAGAGGCATCGACCTCTACCACAAAGGGGCGGTCTAGATGAGGCAGGATTAATATCGGGTTGGCAGAAAAACAATCCTTTAAAAGAGAAAATGCCTGAAGTGCGTCAGGCTTCCAATTAACCACGTCTACTCCCTTCCGAGTCAAATCCGTGAGCGGTTTGGCGATCTCCGAGAAGCCTTTGATAAATTTACAGTAGTAATTTGTAAACCCCAAGAATAGCTGCAGCGCTTTTAGAGTTTTGGGTTACACCCATTCTCTAATGGGTCGGATCTTGGCAGGATCCTTGCGGAACCCTTTAGCAAAAATCATGTACCCCAAAAATTGTACCTCCTCAGCCATAAAAACACACTTTTCCAGTTTGGCAAATAGAGAATGTTCTCGAAGTCTCTGGAGCACAGAACAGACATGTTGCACGTGTGTAAGAACATCAGCAGAGTAGATCATTGTAGCGAATGGAAGCGGAGGCAGAGATGGTGAAGTTCACATTCGTTTTATTTTTTAAGTGGAACCTCGGGACCATGGTTCGGGGGGCTCCGAAGGGGGCGTGACTGGCAGGGCCAGAATGGAATACCTGGAGGACACGGAGGCTACCTCCAGTTAGACCCCGAACATGTGGCAGCTGTCCCAGTGGGACCAAAAGGGATAACAAAAGTTATAGCAGAGTCCGTAATGCGCTGGGTCCTGGATCCGGTTAGTTGGTGAGGAGTCGGTTCCAGTGACCTTCACACAGTTCTTGAACTCAGATGGCTGTAGGTGGAATGGGATGGCTTAGGCCCAGATGGTGGCTGATATAACCAGGTAACACAGGATACTGATATGCTGTGGAAACAGAGAGCATTAGACAATGCACAGAGGCTGCAGATGCAGCGCAGACAGGTTAGGATGAGAACTGGATGTAGCAATGATAGATACTCATTGCTCTGGCGCTCTCCCTATGGAGGACAGGCCAGAAATAGCAGCCAGTGCGCTGCCATTGGTTGATTGCATTTTCTGAATAATGCACGGCGCCCCTTTAAGAAGGCAAGAGAGTGGGCGGGCGTGCCCTAATAGCCTTAGCTACAGATCTCACAGGATGCCAGGAGGAGGAGGCAGGACTGAACACTGAGCAGCAGCATGAGAGGCTCGAGGAGAGCAGCGGCAGGCCTGGACGCAGCGCCAGGATGGGGGCCAGGTGTAACAGCGGCATACCTGGGCGTAGCACCAGGACGGGGACTGGGTGTAACAGTATCCCCCTCTTTACACCCCCTCTTCTTCAAGCCTGCGTAGAACCGTTTAAGGAGAAGAGGAGCCTGGATGTTCTCCCTAGGTTCCCAAGATCTCTCCTCAGGACCAAAACCCTTCCAGTCCACCAGGTAGTAGGTCTTACCCCTTATTTTTTTTTATGGCCAGGATATGGTTTACCTCAAAAACATTCATCCTCCGAGACAGGGTCAGGAGTGGTACCCGGATCCTTAAAGAAGAGACTCAAAACTATTGGTTTGAGGAGGGAAACATGAAAGGAGTTAGGCACACGTAGGGAAGTGGGCAACTTCAGCTTGTGCGAGACTGGATTGATCTGTCTCAAGATCTCAAATGGTCCGATGAACCGGGGACCCAATTTGTAGGATGGCATCTTTAACCGGATGTACTTAGAAGAGAGCCATACCTTGTCTCTGGGACGAAAGATAGGCGCATCCAAACGTCTCTTGTCCGCATGCCTTTTTATATGCTGGGAGGCTTGCTCCAGAGCAGTTTTGGTATCCCTCCAGACCTTAGAAAAATCTTCGGAGAAAGTATCGGCAGCAGGAACGCCAGATGATCCGGAGATGGGAAGAGGTATTCCGGGTTGCAATCCGAAGACAATCTGAAAGGGAGACTTTCCAGAAGATTCACTTACTTGATTGTCGTAAGAAAATTCAGCCTAGGACAGTAAGTCTACCCAGTCGTCATGATCGGTGTTGACAAAGTGACGCAGGAATCCAGCCAGGATTTGATTTGTCCTCTCCACTTGTCCATTGGACTGGGGATGGTACGCTGAGGAAAAATCCAGTTCAATTCTTACCAGTTCACAAACTGCTCTCCAGAATCTTGAGGTGAACTGAACTCCTCTGTCGGACACGATATGGAGAGGGAAACCATGGAGACGGAAGACGTGCTAGATGAACAAGTCCACCAACTCAGTAGCAGTTGGAAGACTGGGTAGTGGAACGAAGTGAGCCATTTTAGAGAAGCGATCCACCACTACCCACACCACAGAACAGCCAGATGAGATCGGGAGATCTGTGATGAAGTCCATCACGATATGTTGCCAGGGAGCAGATGGAATTGGAAGAGGCTGAAGCCTACCTGCGGGTAGATGCTTGGCCGTCTTGTTATGAACATAGGAAGGACAGGCTGTGACGCACTCCAGAATGTCCTTAGCCATGGCAGGCCACCAGTAGTACCGGGAGATGAGTTGCAGAGTTTTTCTCTAGCCAGCATGACCAGCCAACTTGGATGAGTGACCCCACCGAAGGACACAAATACACTCAGAAGCTGACACGAAAGTCTTTCCGGGAGGCAGCCGGGTAAGATCAGTAGAAGCGACCGCGACTAACCTTGAGGGTTCAATGATGTGCTGCGGTTCTTCTTCTTGATCAGGAGGTAGAAAGGCTCTGGAAAGTGCGTCTGCTTTGACATTTTTGATAGCTGGGCGAAAATGAAGAACAAAATTAACATGAGCAAAAAACAAAGCCCAGCGGGCTTGACGAGGATTCAGCCTTTGTGCAGTTTGGAGGTAAGCAAGGTTTTTGTGATCGGTGTATACGACTACCTGATGAAGAGCTCCTTCTAGAAGATGCCTCCACTCCTGCAGAGCCAATTTGATAGCCAACAATTCCCGATCTCCAACAGAATAATTCCTCTCTGCGGAAGAAAAAACCTTTGAAAAAAACCACAGGAATGCATTCCCCCGGAGGACGATTTCTGGGTTAGTACGGCTCCCGCACCTACTGAAGAGGCATCGACCTCAAGAAATAATTGTTCATTGGAGTTAGGACGATGAAGAACAGGTGCGACAGCAAAGGCTTTTTTGAGAGAAACAAAGACCTCCTCAGCCTCAGAAGGCCAATCCTTCGGATTTGTACCTTTCTGGGTTAGAGCTGAGATGGGCGCCACTCGGGTGGAGAAGTTAGGAATGAATTGCCTGTAGTAGTTGGCGAAGCCCAGGAATCGCTGTATGGCCTTCAACCCAGACGGACGAGGTCACTTGAGTACAGCCGATAACTTCTCTGGATCCATTTTTAATCCTGTGGAGGAAACAATGTAACCGAGGAAAGGCAAAGAGGATTGTTCAAAGAGGCACTTTTCAAACTTGGCGTACAGTCTGTTCTCCCTGAGCCTCTGTAAGACCAGGCGCACTTGTCTGCGATGCGAGACCAAGTCAGTAGAAAAAATCAGAATGTCGTCTAGGTAGACAACAACACAGGTGTAAAGCAGATCCCTGAAAATGTCATTGACGAACTCTTGGAAAACAGCGGGAGCATTGCTTAGACCAAATGGCATTACCAGGTACTCGTAGTGGCCATCACGGGTGTTGAAGGCTGTTTTCCATTCGTCTCCATCTCTGATTCGGATCAAATTGTAAGCCCCTCTGAGATCCAGCTTGGTGAAGATCCTGGCCCCTCGGAGACGGTCAAACAGATCTGAAATTAGAGGCTAAGGGTACCTGTTTTTTACCATGATCTGGTTCAGTCCTCGGTAGTCGATACAGGGCCGCAGGGATCTGTCCTTTTTCTTCACGAAGAAGAAGCCTGCTACTGCTGGTGACAATGATTTTAGGATAAACCCTCTGGCCAGGTTCTCCTGGATGTAGTCCGACATAGCCTGAGTCTCTGCCTGGGAAAGAGGGTAAACTCTTCCACGGGGAGGAGATGTTCTGGGAAGAAGGTCTATTGGACAGTCATACGACCTGTGAGGAGGAAGTTTTTCAGCCTCCTTTTCTGGAAGACATCCGAGAAGGACCAGTAAGCGGATGGTAATCCAGGAAGGGTAGCAGATTGAACCGGGGGTGAAGCTGGTTCAATCCGGGTTAAACAACGGTCCGAGCAGGAATCTCCTAAATGTAGAATTTAACCTGTTCTCCAATTAAGGACTGGTTCATGTTTCTGAAACCAAGGCAAACCTAGAAGCAAGGGATGAGACAAACCAGGGTACACATAAAAATGGATTCTTTCAGAATGCATAAGACCTACCCGGAGTTCCACTGGCTCAGTCTGGAACTGGATGGGTTCGGTCAGAGGCTGGCCATTGACAGCGGTTACCCGCAACGGGTTGGGAAGAGCCTGAACTGGTAAGTGGTAGCGATCCACAAGTGTCTGCTGGATAAAGCTTCCGGTGGCTCCGGAGTCCAACAGACAGAGTTCAGAAAATGTTATTGCTCTGCAGGTCACGGAGACTGAGATCTGCAACGAAGGAGAGGAACGTTCTCTACCTAGGGTGGCCTCTCCTACCGAGCCTAGGCACAGGAGTTTTCCGACTTCTTTGGACAGGAGTGGATCAGGTTTTCGGAACTACCACAGTACAGACAGCTTCCGATTTTGTGACGCGCCTCCTGGCGGCGGCTGTTCAGACTTACTCGATCTACCTCCATAGCTTCGGGAGAAGAGGATGAGGTAAACGTCTTGGAAGAATTAGAGTCCAGGTGGTAGGACCTCCTGTCACGCTTAATCTCCATGGAACGCTTCTGAAAACGCAGGTCAATCCGGGTCGCCAAGGAAATCAGGTCATCCAAAATGGTAGACCTGTCCCGTCCCGCCAACTCATCCTTAATCTTTCCAGATAGGCCCTCCCGGAAGGTAGCCAGCAAGGCCTCATTGCTCCAGGATAACTCAGACGAGAGGGTGCGGAACTGAACAGCATACTGAGCCACCGTGAGGGTTCCTTGGCGTAAGTGAACCAGTGCAGAAGTGGTCAACGTGACCCGGCCAGGTTCATCAAAGGTCCTGCAAAAAGTTTCTAGGAAAGATTAAAGATCATTAACCAGTGGGTCTCCTCTCTCCCATAACGGTTTCAGCCAGGCGAGAGCCTCTCCTGCTAGATGTGACATAATGAAGCCCACTTTGGCACGGTCAGAAGCAAACATATGCCCCAAGATTTCGAAGTGTAGAGTACACTGATTGAGAAAATCCCAACACTGAGTGGGATCACCATGGAAGCGGGTAGGAGCCGCCAGGCGGGGGCCCTTGCTTGTCATGACAGCAGGTACCTGGGTGTTGCTAGGTGAATCAGGAGCAGCCGGGTTCTGCAGAGAATCCATGCGGGTGGACAGGTTACGTAGATACGTTGTGATCTTATCCTGTTGATCTCTTAAACGGGTCACCTCTTGGCACAACTCCAACATCAGAGGCCTCTGGGGTCCAGCGGATTCCATGGCTGGAGCAATCTGTGATGAATGGAAGCGGAGGCAGAGATGGTGAAGTTCACATTCGTTTTTATTTTTTAAGTGGAACCTCGGGACCACGGTCCGGGGGGCTCAGAAGGGGGCGTGACTAGTGAGCCTCGGGCACCCGTAGTTATGCCCCTCAGGCAGGGCCAGAATGGAATACCCGGAAGACACAGGTGCTACCTCCAGTTAGACCCCGAACACGTGGCAGCTGTCCCAGCGGGACCAAAAGGGATAACAAAAGTTACAGCAAAGTCCGTAATGCGCTGGGTCCTGGATCCGGTTAGTTGGTGAGGAGTTGGTTCCAGTGACCTTCACACAGTTTTTGGACTCGGATGGCTGTAGGCGGAACGGGATGGCTTAGGCACAAATGGTGGCTGATATAACCAGGTAACACAGGATACTGATATGCTGTGGAAACAGAGAGCATTAGACAATGCACAGAGACTGCAGATGCAGCGCAGACAGGTTAGCATGAGAACCGGATGTAGAAATGATAGATACTCGTTGCTCCGGCACTCTCCCTATGGAGGAGAGGCCATAAATAGCAGCCAGTGCGCTGCCATTGGTTGATTGCATTTTTTGAATAATGCACGCCGCCCCTTTAACAAGGCAAGAGCGTGGGCGGGCGTGCCCTAATAGCCTTAGCTACAGATCTCCTCACAGGATGCCAGGAGGAGGAGGCAGGAGGGAGGACAGAATGCTGAGCAGCAGCATGAGAGGCTCGAGGTGAGTGCCCAGAACGGAGAGCAGCGGCAGGCCTGGACGCAGAGCCAGGACGGGGGCCAGGTGTAACAGCAGCAGGCCTGGGAGCAGCGCCAGGATGGGGACCGGGTGTAACAATCAGGATGTCATCTAAATAAACCACTACATATACCCCACAGATATCCCTGAAGATATCATTCACAAAGTTTTGGAACACGGCAGATGCATTACTTAACCCGAACGGCATAACAAGATACTCAAAATGACCAAGGTGTGTGTTAAACGCGGTTTTCCACTCATCTCCCTCTCTTATGCAGACAAGATTGTAAGCTCCCCGGAGATCAAGCTTAGTAAACCAACGGGCTCCCAGTAGCTGATTAAAAAGATCAGGGATGAGTGTAAGCGGATACTGATTCTTTACAGTAATAGCATTCAGCTCACGATAATCAATACAAGGTCTGAGTCCACCATCTTTTTTTTCTACAAAGAAAAACCCAGCCCCTACAGGTGAGGTGGATGGTCAAATAAAGCCTTTTCGTAGGCTGTCTGCTACGTAGTCATTCATGGCTACACGCTCTGGACCAGAAAGATTAAATATTCTCCCCTTAGGGAGATGGGAACCTGGGACCAAGTCTATAGGACAATCATACTCTATGAGAAGGTAATTTCTCAGACTCCACTATGGAAAAGACATCCTCATCGTCCCTGAATGCATATAATATAAAGGGTGTTTTAATTTTAATTTGGTTCACTGACAGCGACATACAGTTATTCTGACACTGTGAACTCCAGCGCACAACATCACCTATGTGCCTGTCAATAACAGGATTATGCTGGCGCAACCATGGCATACCTAAAACAACTGCATGTGATAAATTGTGAATAGCAAAAAACATCTGTTCGGTGTGTAATGTCCCCACTGACATAGCAATTTCTGTAGTGACAAATTCTACTCCACCCTGGATAATAGATGTACCATTAATCACAGTGGTTTGAACAGGGGCATTAAGCCTTAGCAGAGGTACACCAAGATTCCTTGCAAGCAAAAAATCCATAAAGTTGCCTACTGAACCACAATCCATATAAGCGTTTACACACAGAGATTTCTTAGAAAATCAGTGAGAGACGGGTAACAAAACTTTAGCCGCATTTACGGGCAATACCTGAGCCCCCGGGCAGGTTTGACCAGAGCTGACCAGGATCCAATGTCCCAGGAATGTGGATTTCTGACGCCCAGCATTTCCCTTGAAGTCTCTAGGCTACAGCATGCTGGTATAGGAAGATGGGAGTGTTCCTTCAGGCTGTGCACTGAAGCAGGTGTTAGGCCAAGAAATCAGCTCAGGCAGGAGAAGAAGGGGAAAAAAAAGTTCAAGAGACTGCATTTATATATGATGGACATACATACAAAAAGCAGTCTTTTTTTGGCAGGATATAATGTGACGACCGTTTGCGAATCTGGGCTGCAGTAGGAACAGCTCCCCGAGTAACCCCGAGACCCTTAACCCCTATACAGGGATCTGGAATTGTAGCAAGGCCCAGGGGGTAGCTGTTTAGGGGAGCAGTGGACCAGAGCAGAAGGGTCGTCAAGGGGTTAAAACTTAAAACCTGTAATCGTGGTCCGGAGGCAGGAGTCGGAGGCCGGCGGGCAGCAGAGGTACAAAATCAGCAGGCAGAAGAAGGGTCTAAAGTCCGGGCCAAGGTCAGTAAAAAGCCAGGAGGGCAGCAAAGGTACAAAATAAGCAGGCAGAAGAAGGGTCAGGGATAGTGTTGAGCGATACCACCCGATATTGAAAAATATCGGATTGGATTGGATCTGACGATATAAAAAAAGTATCGGGTATTGCAAATTCCGATCCTGGAAGTCCCATTCAAGTCAATGGAACAGAAATATCGGAATAAAAAAAAACCCTTTCTTTCCTTGTAGGTTAATTCTACATGAAGAAAAACAACTTATAATATTGTAGAATGTATTGTGGGAGGTGTAGGAGACATTAAAGCCATAGAGGTTTAATCAAATGGAATAGCAGGAATTAAATTTTTTTTTTAAAGACGTTCGGAATTACAAAGATATTGACTATGTTAACATCTTTTATATTTTGTCAGATATGTATGTTTCACTACTTCCATGCTCTTCACCTTCTTTTTTACTTCTCCCACACTTTCTCCTTCATGATCCTCAGCAGCAGCAGCATCTTTTTCATCAACTTCTTCTTATTCACCTTATTCATCTTCTTCTTCACCTTCTTCCTATTATTCTTTTTTTGTACATTATTCATATTCTTCTTATTCAATGATTATTCTTCTTCATATTCTACTTCTTCATCTTCTTCCTATTCTTCTTCTTCATCATATTCTTATTTGTGACCGGCATTCCTGTAGTTGTTATCTATAAAAGTTTGAAGATTACACCTTCCGTTCTGCCTGTCACAAAAGATTTACAACAGGATTTGTCCGCGCTCAGTTTGGCCTGCAGCAGCAGCCATTTTCTAGGGGCACCACGTGGAGGAACGGACTCACCCCCATACACTGCCTAGTCTTCTTCTGCTTATAATTTAGATAATATCATTTGCTCTGATTTTAAGTCTTATGCTTAATGTTCATCTGCTTTTGGTTTTTCTGCTTCTTGGTCTTCTATCTCTTGTTGTTCTGCATCTTGGTGGTTATCTTCATGTTCTTTGTCCTCTTGGTCATCTTCTTCAGGGTCATCTTTTTGGTGTTCTTCGGTGTGGTCTTCAGGGTCGTCGTCTTCAGGGTCGTCGTCAGGGAGATCCAGAGTGAGAACCAAAAACCATTTCCACAAGCTTGAACTTGGAAAAGTAGTAGAAGGTACAAGAAGGCTGAGGAACTGCCGAGAACCCACTGACGGTACTGGAACCTGGATGGGTAGCAGAAGGAGCAAGAGCAAATGGAACTAGCGAGGACCAGCTGATGGTGCTGGAACCCGGAGGGGTAGCAGAAGGAACAAGAGCCAATGGCACAACCGTGGACCAGCTGACGGTGCTGGAATACGGTTACTAAGCAGGAGGTAACTGTGCTACAAAGCACTACCAAGGACCAGCTGACGTAGCTGGAACTCGGATACCAAGAAGGAGGCAACTAGGCCAAAGGCACTGCCGAGAACCAGCTGACGGTGCTGGAACCCAGATGGGTAGCAGAAGCTGCAAGAGCAAATGAAACTAGCGAGGACCAGCTGACGGTGCTGAAACCCGGAGGGGCAGCAGAAGGAACAAGAGCCAAAAGCACAACCGTGGACCAGCTGATGGTGCTGGAACACGGTTACTAAGCAAGAGGTACTTGTGCTACAAAGCACTACCAAGGACCAGCTGACGTAGCTGGAACTCGGATACCGAGAAGGAGGCACCTAGGCCAAAGGCACTGCCGAGAACCAGCTGACGGTGCTGGAACCCGGATGGGTAGCAGAAGCTGCAAGAACAAATGAAACAAGCGAGGACCAGCTGACGGTGCTGGAACCCGGAGGCGCAATAGAAGGAACAAGAGCCAATGGCATAACCGTGGACCAGCTGACGGTGCTGGAACACGGTTACTAAGCAGGAGGTACTTGTGCTACAAAGCACTACCAAGGACCAGCTGACATAGCTGGAACTCTGAAACCGAGAAGGAGGCACCTAGGCCAAAGGCACTGCCGAGAACCAGCTGACGGTGATGGAACCCGGATGAGTAGCAGAAGCTGCAAGAGAAAATGAAACAAGCGAGGACCAGCTGACGGTGCTGAAACCCGGAGGGGCAGCAGAAGGAACAAGAGCCAAAGGCACAACCGTGGACCAGCTGATGGTGCTGGAACACGGTTACTAAGCAAGAGGTACTTGTGCTACAAAGCACTACCAAGGACCAGCTGACGTAGCTGGAACTCGGATACCGAGAAGGAGGCACCTAGGCCAAAGGCACTGCCGAGAACCAGCTGACGGTGCTGGAACCCGGATGGGTAGCAGAAGCTGCAAGAACAAATGAAACAAGCGAGGACCAGCTGACGGTGCTGGAACCCGGAGGGGCAACAGAAGGAACAAGAGCCAATGGCATAACCGTGGACCAGCTGACGGTGCTGGAACACGGTTACTAAGCAGGAGGTACTTGTGCTACAAAGCACTACCAAGGACCAGCTGACATAGCTGGAACTCTGAAACCGAGAAGGAGGCACCTAGGCCAAAGGCACTGCCGAGAACCAGCTGACGGTGATGGAACCCGGATGAGTAGCAGAAGCTGCAAGAGAAAATGAAACAAGCGAGGACCAGCTGACGGTGCTGGAACCTGGAGGGGCAGCAGAATGAACAAGAGCCAATGGCACAACCGTGGACCAGCTGACGGTGCTGGAACTCGGATACCGAGAAGGATGCACCTAGGCCAAAGGCACTGCCGAGAACCAGCTGATGGTGCTGGAACCCGGATGGGTAGCACAAGGTACCCATAATAAACAAAGTTGCAAGGCCGCGAGCAGGACGCAGTTACCGAAACCCGCAGTCCAACAGGGGGTGCTTGTCCTATTGGCATAACGGAGCCCACAAAGGAAACATCGAAATTGCAGGCACCATAGACTCGAGTAACCCGACCGCAACACGACAGGACAACGTATTGGTGGCAAAGTGACGTTGACACTACCCAGAAACAGCAGGCGTGCTGGAACCAGGCTGGGCAGGAGGGAGTACCCGTGCCAAAGACACTGCCGAGAACCAGTTGAACCAGCTGATGGTGCTGGAACCCGGATGGGTAGCAGAAGCTACAAGAGTCAATGGAACTAGCGAGAACCAGCTGACGGTGCTGGAACCCAGAGTGGCAGCTGAAGGAATAAGAGTCAATGGCACAACCGTGGACCAGCTGATGGTGCTGGAACACGGTTAATAAGCAGGAGGTACCTGTGCTACAAAGCACTACCAAGGACCAGCTGATGTAGCTGGAACTCAGATACCGAGAAGGAGGCACCTAGGCCAAAGACACTGCGGAGAACCAGTTGACGGTGCTGGAACCCGGATGGGTAGCAGAAGCTGCAAGAGCAAATGAAACTAGCAAGGACCAGCTGATGGTGCTGGAACCCGGAGGGGCAGCAGAAGGAACAAGAGCCAATGGCACAACCGTGGACCAGCTGACGGTGCTGGAACTCGGATACCGAGAAGGAGGCACCTAGGCCAAAGGCACTGCCAAGAACCAGCTGAGCGTGCTGGAACCCGTAATATTATCATGGAAAAATAACCCATTAATAAGTAGTAAAACAAATACACTTATATATAAATTACCAACCAAAGGGATATAGTTTATACAGACCTAGAGGACAATCGCAAAGAAATATATAAAATATGTAGAAAAAACAGCGAAAAAAGAAAGTCCAATACAGATTTAGCAAATTTGTAAACAATTTTATTCAAATATATCAGGATAATCAAAAGAGGGGAGAAGTGAGACAATGATGACCAAAAAAGGTACATGGGCAAAAACAATAGGGCACACAATGGTGTCTAGACATGGGAATATACATAGTATTACAAGTATATCATACAAAATTAGAACATACATCATAATCCCATATGCAAAAAATATAATAATAACCCGTCACAATGACCCTTAATCAAAGCTAGACAGCATTAACATAGGCTGTGGAACCAGCCACCACTCATGGTAAGTGCTAACAGCAAGGTAAACTCAAAATAGTCACACAACGTCATATTACCTTCAGAATGGTCAGTGAAATAAGTTCACCCTAGTGTGCTGGAACCCGGATGGGTAGCACAAGGTACCCATAATAAACAAAGTTGCAAGGCCGTGAGCAGGACACAGTTACCGAAACCCACAGTCCAACAGGGGGTGCTTGCCCTATTGGCACTACGGAACCAGCCTTTATTACCAGAACCCACAGCCCACATAGGAAGCACCGAAACTGCAGGCACCATAGACTCGGCTAACCCGACCGCAACACGACAGGACAACGTATTGGTGGCAAAGTGACGTTGACAATCCCCGTAAACAGCAGGCGTGCTGGAACCAGGCTGGGCAGGAGGGAGTACCCGTGCCAAAGACACTTCTGAGCAGCAACTGGCGATGTTGGAGCCCAGGGTCAATCATGCAGCAGGCTGAGGCCTACTTGGAGCGAGTAGTAAATAAGATGTAGTGTGATTTTGGAGGCAGCAGGAGACTTTGTCGTCCACACAGCAGGGGAGCAGCTGGCGTTACTGAACCCCACTAACACTGGAGCATGTGTTTTTCTCTGTGCAGACGGCACTTCCGAGCAACAACTGGCTGTGTTGAAGCCCAGGATCAATCATGGAGCAGGCTGAGGCCAACTTGAATCAAGTTTTATATCGGTTGTACACTACTACTGATTGTAACCGTGCTCCACTTAGGCCTCTGGCTCTACTGTCTCTAGTATTTCCCCTGGCCTCCAACCCCGCCAGTTGCTGCTCTGAAGTGGCGCCTGCACAATCCACACTTGTTCCTGGGTTACAGGGGCTCAGTCACGTCAGTTGATCCCCTGATGTGTGTCCGGCAAGGTCTCCTGCTCTGTCCACATTCCCACTACTAGTAATGGGAATGTGGACAGAGCAGGAGACATTGCTGGACACACATCAGGGGATCAACTGACGTGACTGAGCCCCAGTAACACAGGAACAAGTGTGGATTGTGCAGACGCCACTTCAGAGCAGCAATGGTGGGGTTGGAGGCCAGGGGAAATACTAGAGACAGTGGAGCCAGAGGCCTAAGTGGAGCATGGTTAGTAGTCTACAACCTATATAAAACTTGCTGCAAGTTGGCCTCCGCCTGCTGCATGATTGATCCTGGGCTTCAACACAGCCAGTTGTCACTCGGAAGTAGTGGGAATGTGGACAGAGCAGGAGACATTGCCGGACACACATCAGGGGATCAACTGACATGACTGAGCCCCAGTAACACAGGAACAAGTGTGGATTGTGCAGACGCCACTTCAGAGCAGCAACTGGCAGGGTTGGAGGCCAGGGGAAATACTAGAGACATTGGAGCCAGAGGCCTTATTGGAGCACGGTTAAAAATCACAGTGTGTCTGTGTAACTCCTCCTCGTGCTTGGTCCGCACATGTTTCCACATATTTGTGGTATTGAGGTTGCTGATATTTTTCCCTCTTTTGACTTTCTGATGACACAGCTTGCATTTGACAAAGCAAATGTCATCTGCAACTGTGTCAAAAAAGGACCACTCACTGCAAGTCTTGTGAGCGCCCGTTTTGACTTTTGAAAGAGGAATGCTCCTAACGGGTGCCGAAGTGGAGGCTACAGGCAACCAAGTCTGTCCCTTCCCTCTCCCTTCTGTTTAGGCTGTTCAGGGAATCTCTTCCTCAGAGTTGCTCCCTCCACCTTCCTGTTCCTCATGCCATGATGGGTCAAGGACCTCATCATCTACACTCCCCTCTTCAAACACCTGCTTCTCCTGGGTTGTCACGCCAGCACCGTACGCACCAGAAAGTGGCACCTGAGTCTCGTCATCATCTGATGCGTACTGAGGTGTGCTGACCATAGGCACTGGCCCACCCGCCTCTTCAGATTCCGAGGAACAAAGAAGTTGCGCATCACTTCATACTCCCTCTTCTTCACATTCTTGAATGCTGCTTGGCTGGCCCCCTCATTCCAAGCCAACAGATTTAGACAACAAAAGTAGAGACTGTGATGGCGCCTGTCCAGGGCTCTCTGACTGCCTAGGCACTTTGGCAGGTGGTGAAGAGACAGATGGTTGCTCTTCAGTGCTCTGGCCCTGAGAGGATGTGGAAGTCATTGAAGTCGATGCGTTAGCTGCCATCCATCCAACAGCGGCTTCAATTTGTTCCTCCCGTAGCAGTGGGGTATGGCGAGGTCCTACAAAGCTATGCATAAAGGACTGTTGCCTGCTAAAACTGGGGGATGCTGACTCACTGGTGCCCGCAGCAGGCACAGAATCCCCACATCCTCTCCCTGCAGAATCCCCACGTCCTCTCCCTGCAGAATCCCCACATCCTCTCCCTGCTTAAACTCCACGCCCACGCCCATGTGCCTTACTCCCTGCCTTCTTCATCTTGGTAGACTGATAAAGATAGGCAGAAAAGTACAAAAGGGGGCTTAGTGTGCTTATTCCTCAACAGCTGGTAACAGGTAAAAGAAACACTTATTTTATGAAGTGTGTGTGGACTACACTTTAATAGGAGCTAATGTGGCCTACACAACTGTCAAATGGAGTTTTTGGTGAACTTTATTTTGGTTTTTTTTTGGAAAAAAAAACTAAAAGGATGTGACCAAAGATTTTAAAGCGATAGTATCACAAACTTTTTGGAGCTATTGTAATGCAGGAAGGTAACCTACAATGCAAAAGATGAGGCTCCAAACAATAGGGTAATACTAATCTGGCTGCAGCTGAAGGGCACAAGCCAGAAAAAAGGCTCCTCTATCTACTCCTATATAGTGTTTGCAACCAAGCAATGTAGATGGATACGGATGGATGCACACTAATAGGAGAATAAAAAATGAGCTGCAATAAAAGAAAAATATGTGTGAGGCAGTGATGCACGCTGAGAGGCCTACAACCAGACGTAACTGCAGGACACACTACTCAGCGTGAGCTGCACTCACACACAGAGACCTCTCATACAGCCGTGAACAGTGCAGCAAACTGGGCACTAGCACTGAAAGGCTGCAGAGAGGCTCCGCTGTCTCCTCCTATAGTGTTTGCATCCAACATATATAGATACGGATGGATGCACAGTGCACACTAATAGGAGAATGAAAAATGAGCAGCAAAAAAAGAAAAATATTTATGAGGCAGTGACACACGCTGAGCGGCCTACAACCAGACGTGGCTGCAGGACACACTACTCAGCGTGAACTGCACTCACACAGACCTTGCAGACAGCTGTGAATACTGCTGCAAGGCAAAAGAAAGCTACAGTGGTGGATTATGTAGCCTGGGTAAAGCACACTATGATTGAAAATCGCTGTCTGTAACTGTCCGTCACAGTCTTGAACAGCAGCCTGTCCCTAACTGAATTCACAGCAGAGTGAACCCAAAATGGCGGCGGCGGCTTTTATAGTGCATCATGACATTATTTCAGCAGCCAATCACAGCCATGCCATTAGTTAACATGCCTACATGCCTAACAGGATGTGCCCACACTTCTGAGGATTGTCATTGGCTGAATCAAATCAAACTGGCTCATAGCATTATGGGAACTTCCGATTCCGGTATTCGATATGCTAAAAATATCGGAACTCAGTATCGGAATTCTGATACAGTGAAAATCGGCCGATACCCGATACTTGCGGTATCGGAATGCTCAAGACTAGTCAGGAATCCAAGCTAAGGTCAGCGTCAAAAATCGGGAGAGAGGCAGAGGTACAAAAACAGCAGGCAATAGAATGGTCAGTAATCCAGGCTGAGGTCAGAGTTAACTATAGCAAATCACACAGTAGCACACAGGGGAACCAAGAATATATCTTGTGGCTTGCAAGACCAGTCCCAAGGTATTTGAGGAATCAGGTCATCCCTCACAGGTTCCTGGACTGATGATGTCATTAGGACCGCCCCCAGGACTAGGCCAGATGGTGATGCAGTAACCCCCTGATGACTGACAGAGGGGCGGAGCCTGCACCCACCAGATGCCTGCACAGGAGCCCCTTCTCTGTCACCACCATCACCCACGGGCGAACCACGGTGCCTCCCAGTGGCAGAAGCAGGAACAGCCATCCCCAAGTCTGACTGCGAAGTGACGGTCCGGCGCCTCCTAGTGGCTGAGACCGGAACAGCAGGCCCCGAGTCTAACAGCGACGTGACAGACCAGCGCCTCCTAGTGGCTGAAGCCGGAACAGCAGGCCCTGAGTCTGACAGCGACCTGACAGTCAGTAACTACAAAGGTGTGTGGCTCTAAAAAGCCTCGATTTATACTGTATAGCTAGCCGTGAACAACAGGATTGTTGTCCATTACCTAATCATCAAGGAATAGATCCTATCATTATAATTTTCCCGAGCATGCTCTGGTGTCCTCTGAGTATTTTGGCGTGCTCGGTGATTTAGTTTGTTTTGCTGCAGCTGCATGATTTGCGGCTGCTAGACAGCCTGAATACATATGGGGATTCCCTAACAACCAGGCAATCCCCACATGTATAAACCATAACTACCATTAGTAAATGGCAGAAAAAGAGGCAAAAAGCATGATAATAAAATTTCTTCAAAATGTATTATTTACGCAATACATAAAATAAACAAGGGAATATGCACAAAATGCCATGATAATACACAGACCAGAAACCATATCAGAAAATATGCCAGGAAAATACCATAAAACTCATGTAATAAAAAACTAATTGTTTGATAGATAGCCAAAATTATAATAAAATGCTTGATGTAATAGAGATATTATGTGCAAAAATTCACAATGAAAAAAGTGCTACATGCAAGGAGGTGCCAATAATTGTCTGCTGCATTTAAATTGCTAGCCACCCTATTGAAAAAAGCACAGCCTTTTATTAAATGCACAAAAATCCACTGTTGAGAAAATGGTGTATAGTGCCACACAGAATGAGCATTCACTTATTTAATAACTGAGACATGGTTAGATGACAGCTATGACTGGGCAGCTAACTTGCAAGGATATGATTTGTTTAGGAGGGATCGCAAAAAAAGGAAAGGGGGTGGAGTCTGTCTATATATAAAGTCCACTTTAAAGCCCACACTAAAAGAAGATATACAAGAGGGAAGCGAAGAGGTGGAGTCTCTATGGGTGGAGATACAAGGAGGGAAAAGTAATAAAATCCTCATAGGGGTTTGCCACCAAATATAACAGAAACCACTGAAAATGTATTATTGAAACAAATAGACAAAGCAGCAAATCACAATGAGGTGATTATTATGGGGGACTTCAACTACCCCGACATAGACTGGGAAACTGAAACCTGCGTATCTCAGAAAGGAAACCAATTTCTGTCAGTGACCAAGGATAATTATCTGTCACAACTTGTGCAGGGCCCAACTAGAGGGACAGCCCTTCTGGACTTAATTTTAAGCAACAGGCCAGATAGAATAACAGAAGTACGAGTCAATGGGCACCTAGGGAACAGTGACCACAATATAATACAATTCCACTTGTCCTTCAGTAAGGTGCCCTGGAAGGGGGTTACAAAAACGCTGAATTTCAGGAAAGCAAAGTTTGGTCAGCTTGCAGATGACTTTCGCCGAATTGATTGGGACAATTTCTACAAAAATAGGAGCACAGAAAATAAATGGGAAATATTTAAATCAGTTTTACACACCCACTACGAGCTAGCCATACCGTACAGAAATATAAGGGCTAGGAACAGGAGAACTCCAATGTGGCTAAATAAGGATGTAAAAAGGGCAATAAAGAACAAGAACAAGGCATTTAAGAAGCTAAAACAAGAAGGCAATGAAGAAGCATTAAAAAGTTATAGAGAAAAAAATAAAATGTGTAAAAAAACAAATACATTTAGCAAAAGTGGAAACTGAATGACTCATTGCTAAGGAAAGTAAAACAAACCCCAAACTATTCTTTAATTATATAAACAGTAAAATGATTAAAATTGATGGTGTCGGCCCTTTAAAGAACAATGAGAGTGAAATCATAGAGAGCGATGTGGGAAAAGCAAATGTTTTAAATACTTTTTTCTCAACAGTGTTCACATAGGAAAAGGATTTGCCATGGGAAATGCAGAATGATAATGTAAACTCCCCATTAAGTATTACCTGCCCAACCCAGGAAGAAGTGCAGAACCGCCTTAGTAAGATTAAAATTGACAAATCACCAGACCCTGATGGCTTTCACCCTCTGGTATTAAGGTAGTTAAGTAATGTGATAGACAGGCCTCTATTCCTTATATTTAAAGACTCTATAGAAACAGGGTCTGTTCCTTTTGATTGGCGGCAAGCAAATGTGGTACCAATATTCAAAAAGGGGTGTAAAAGGGAACCTGGAAACTATAGGCCGGTAAGCTTAACACCTGTTGTGGGTAAAATTTTTGAAGGGTTTCTAAGGGAGACCATTATGGAATATCTCAATGTTAATAAATGTTTAACTCCATATCAACATGGATTTATGAAGGATCGCTCCTGTCGAACTAACCTGATCAGCTTCTATGAGGATGTAAGCTCTCAACTGGACCAAGGAGAATCAATGGATGTCATTTATCTCGACTTCTCTAAAGCATTTGACACTGTCCCACATAAAAGATTGGTAAGTAAGATGAGAAAGCTTGGGCTAGGGGAAAATGTGTGTAGATGGGAGGTAGCTGGCTTAGTGATAGAAAACAAAGAATGGTTATTAATGGGGCATACTCAGATTGGGCCAGGGTTACTAGTGGGGTACCACAGGGTTCTGTATTGGGCCCCCTACTATTTAATACATTTATTAATGATCTAGTGGATGGCTTACACAGTAAAATATCCGTATTTTCAGATGATACAAAACTATGTAAGGTAGTTAACACAAAGGAGGACAGTTTGCAACTACAGACAGATTAGAGTAAATTGGAGAATTGGGCTGAAAAATGGCAAAAGAGGTTTAACACAGATAAGTGTAAGGTTATGCACATGGGAAGGAGAAACAGATGCTACAATTACTTACTAAATGGGAAACTGCTGGGGAAATCAGACATGGAAAAAGACTTAGGCATCTTAGTCAATAAGAAGCTAAATTGGAGTGCCCAGTGTCAGGCAGCTGCCACCAAAGCAAATAGGGTCATGGGATGCATTAGAAGAGGTCTGGGGACACGAGATGAAAACATAATTCTCCCTCTGTACAAATCACTCGTCAGACCACACTTGGACTATTGTGTGCAATTTTGGATGCCGGTGCTCAAGAAAGACATTACTGAACTTGAAAGGGTTCAAAGGCGGGCTACTAAAATGATAAATGGAGTTGGTTCGCTACAATACCCAGAAAGGTTATCAAAATTAGGTCTATTTACTCTAGAAAAGAGAAGACTTAGGGGAGACCTAATATATATGTACAAGTATATCAGAGGGCAATACAGAGATCTCTCCAATGAACTGTTTGTACCAAGGACTGTGACAAGAACAAGGGGGCATTCTCTTCGTTTGGAGGAAAGACAATTTCTGCACCAGCATAGAAGAGGGTTCTTCACGGTAAGAGCAGTGAGACTCTGGAATTCTCTTCCTGAGGAAGTGGTGATGGCCAACTCACTGAATGAAGAAAGGAATGGATGCTTTTCTTGTGAGTAACAGTATAGAAGGTTACGAATAACATAATATTATAGGTAGATGGTTGACTCAGCTTAGGGGAAGGAATTTTTTCCCTATGGAGAAAATTGGCTTCTACTCTGTGGGTTTTTTGCCCAGGATTAACAATGCAGAACAGCTGCGCTAAAAATAGGCTGAACTAGATGGACATAAGGTCTTCCTTCAGGCTTCAAAACTATGTTACTATGTTACTGTATTATTTCATATGAATTCCAGTCACCTATACCTCAGCGAAATAAAGTGCGTAATGCAATAAAATTGATTTTGTGTGCAAAATATGCAGGAAAAGTGCATAAAAAAGGTACCAATAGTTGCCTGCTGCAAATAAATGCTAGCCACCATATTGAAAAAGCACAGTCCTATATTCAGTGCACCTACCAAGTCACAACTGAGGGAAAAAAAAAGGTGATTCAGTTTCATTAGGAATGTTCATCCACTTGCTGCATGAAAAGCTGCTAGCCACTTAAATCTCATTACATTGCTGCATATAAATTCCAGTCACTTATACCTCAGAAAAATAAAGTGCTTAATGCAATAAAGTTGATTTTGTGTGCAAAATATGCTGGAAAAGTGCATAAAAAAAGCTGCCAATAGTTGCCTGCTGCAAATCAAAGCCCCTGTTTGAGGAAGCCTGTGAGGCGAGACAGCGCTGTCCGGGTGGCTGTGATAGACCAGACCAGTACTTGTAACATATGTAAGTTCAGGAGATCATTATGCCCTTAGGTGACTAGCATTTTATATGCAGCAAAATAAAGAGATATAAGTGGCTAGCAGCTTTTCATGCAGCAAGTGGATGAACATTGCTAATGAAACTGAATCACCTTTTTTTTTTCTCTCAGTTGTGACTTGGTAGGTGCACTGAATATAGGACTGTGCTTTTTCAATACAGTGGCTAGCATTTATTTGCAGCAGGCAACTATTGGCACCTTTTTTGTTTGCCCTGGGCCAAAGAGTGTCAGTGCACCCCTTTAACACATACCACAACTCATGATGCTCCGATACGCCAGAGAAATATAGGTATAGTACAATGACAAATACTTCACTGCTTACATGACATGACTAATCTATTTTAAATTGTACAATAGCTCAAAAACGGGACAGTATATTACTCCATACAGTATTATGGCCACCACATTGTGAGCCATACAGAATAATGAGCCCCATATATTTCTCCATACAGAATAATTGGTCACATATAATGTTCCATACAGTATATGATGATCTCCACATAATGCTCCATATATAATGGGCCCCATTTGTAATGCTCCAGTGTATAATGTACCCCTTAGATGCTGTGCCCCTTAGATGCTGCTCCAGTATCTGATCTGCCCCATTTACAATGCTCCAGTACATGATGGGCCTCATGGATGATGCTCCAGTGTATCATGGGCTCTAATAATGCTCCATATATAATGGGCCCTATTTGTAATGCTCCAGTGTATAATGTGGCCCTTAGATGCTGCTCCAGTGTCTGATCTGCCCCATTCTCAATGCTCCAGTACATGATGGGCCTCATGGATGATGCTCCATATATAATGGGCCCCATTTGTAATGCTCCAGTGTATAATTGGCCCCTTGGATGCTGCTCCAGTGTCTGATCTGCCCCATTTACATTGCTCCAGTACATGATGGGCCCTATTTCTAAATAACCCAGGCATGGTATGTGAAAAGAGCTCCATGGAGTAATCTGAAGTGTGTGCTTCCACATCCTTCACTTTTGGTGTGGGTGAAGGACACAAGGAAATGGGTTGCTCCTGACCAGAAGCCTGCAGTTATGACTCAATGCTTGCATTTTTTATAACTTCAGAAGAGGAGGCGATAGAGCTGGAGGCTGTTTCAGTAATTTAAGCCACAAACTGTTCCTGATACTCGCTTTAAAAGCAGTCTACCTACTCCCAGAAAAGGGAGCCTTACAGGCCTTCCAGAGCTACACCATGATGCTGGCTCAACACCTCCTGCCTTTGCTGTTATTGTGTTTTTGGCACTACCAGCAGATGCACCACCACCACCATCAGTACCAGTTGGCCCTCCATGCCCACATCCATGTCCTCTTCCACCATACTTCCTCATGTTTTGGAAAATGGACCCAAAATACCAGCAGATATATGGTATTGTATCAGAAGCGTGCAGCTCTATACAGTCTATGGATAACAGTAAATCTCTGTATATATTTCATGAGAAAATAGAGGGGGAAGCCAGCACTGCTTAAGGTTAGAACGCATAAATTGGAGTGCATACGCACATAATGTCTAGCTGTATTCAAAAATGAGATATTTAGCAAAAAAATTGATCAATTCAATTGAGCCACCCCGCCGCGCCAAGGCAATCTCATATGGGGGGTCCTACTCTATATATTTTTAATAAATGCTGTGCCATTACGGCCTCCTAAATACACTTAGAGCATGACCACATCAAGTGCAATCTGTACCTGAACATTGCTGGATCGCTCCCATGAAGCCAGATGAAGCAAGTCAATGGGAAATAAAAGTCGGCATTGAGCAGAAGACATTCATCCACTCAATGCCGACTTTTAATCCCCATTGACTTGCATTGGGGTCGGGTTTCGGACGAAACGCTGACTTTTTTTGCCCTAGTTGGACCAGTTTCATCTGAAACAAATTTTGTTTCATGAAAACCGGTCCGACCAAAGTCGCTCAACTCTAGTTTTGACCATAATAAAAAATGTTGTAAAAAAGGTCCTGGATAACAAGATAGCAAGTATATATTTTTTTAGGGTACAATTTAAATCTCATTATAAATAGTCCCGTAGTCACTCTCAGACGCTTACACAGTATGGATTTGACCGTAATGCTAATTGTCGAACAAAGGTACTGTATAACAAGATACAAGTTGTATCGAGTATAGTGTAAAAATGTGTTTCTCCGATTCACCGTATATATATAGAAGGTGTAACCCACACACGCTCACTCACTATGGATGATGTAAGGAAGGTGGACTGACAGACAAACCAGCCTGTAGTGAGAAGCAGAGGTGTAGGGCAGTGTAGGTGTGAAACCGCTAAGATAAAGAGAATGTGTTTTATCTTGCACATTGGAGTGCAGTGGAGAGTGTAGGAGTGGGACGGAATAACTGCCATTGGTCAGAGAAACTGTTAGATGATGGTGGGCGGAGTTGCCAGAACTGGAAGTATAAAAGGCTGAGGGAAGGTTCTGGAAGAGTCAGTCAGCAAAGGGAGCACAGTAAAGAGGAAGTTCTGCTGAGAAAATAGAGACAATGGAAAGGCTCGAGAGTGGACCGACAGTTGAGGCAGTCACGGGGGGTGGTCCAGAGGACGGTAGCCGCAGATGAAGACGGCCTGGGGCTATCATACGGACGGTGTGCTCAGACTGGTGCAGCACTGTGGTGGTTGGGCCTAGGCCAGCCACAGTGGAAGAGACATAGAAGATGCCACGATTATAGTTACAAAGGAAGTGAAGGTACCGGGGCCTGTGTACAGAGAAATGTGAAATGGCTGTTTTTGAATTGTTGCTGTCGACAGAAGGATGGGCACTAAAAACGGACCTGTTCAATACAAACTCTGTCTCAGCCTCGTGTTTGTCTGTGGCAAGAAGAGGATCCCCCCCACAGTTGGTTATCCTACGGATGACACCTTAATACAAATTTTTGAAACAAGGTACTGTATCAGCACATACCAGGTGTGTCCAGTCAAGGGTTAAATTTCCGTCTTTACTTCCGGAGTCAGACACAGACACTCACAGGCTCACAATGTATTACACCAGAATAAAAAAAGTAGAAAAAGGGAAAGGTATTAATAGCGTACACCAGTATACAGTGTTGTGGTACTTTTAAATCTTCGAATATATTTCAATCTCAGTAAGCCAGTCCAGAATCTACGCTACTGGAAACTACATGGATACAAGTACAGATGCAAAGTCGAGTGTTAGCAGAAATTTTGGAATTACTCATTGCAGGAAAACCTCCCGGTAGATGTTGCAAAGGCGATGCAGACCCTCAATTACTATGTCTGTGGAGAAAGCGAAAAAGGTTCTTTGTGAAGAAAGGATTGCTTTATAGCAGTAGCGTGGATTACATCACTGTTACTTGTCTCCATCAAATTGTGATCACAGGGAGAGATGTACCTATGGTCCTCACTGCCTATCATGATGTGTCTGGTCATTTTGGAGTGAAAAAGACCGAAGCCACAGGCCGTAGGCGATACTATTGGATTGGCATGAGAGTAGACATTGAAAAATGGTGGCAGGAATGTCACATGTCTGTGACTGTCACAACTGTGAAAGGTGATCATAAACCACCACTGCCTCCGCTTGTACGATGACGTCCATTACAAATGGTAGCCATTGGTCATCTGAAGGTAGAGGCCAGCAGGACAGGCCATAGCTACATCTTAGCCATCATTGATCAATACACCAATTTCTAGTGGTCGTCCCTGTGAAGGATTTAACTGCCCAGACTACACAGCGGTGGAGCAGGGAGAGGTAAGTATTGCAACTTGCAAGTGCTGTGGCTATGACCAAGCAGGGGGGACACAATCGTGGTCGACCGTACTGGCACAGGGCCTCTCATAGTACGCTGGAGTGTCTGACGGCGAGTGGACCCTCCCACCGTCTGAGACACTGTATTGTACTATGAAGGGCCCTGTGCCGTTGCCGTCGGCCATCAGTGGGCCCATCCACCTTTTCAGAGCAACGGCACTTGCCCGGGAGTGCCAGGTCTTGACCCCAGCCATTGGGGAAGGGGTGGGCAGCCCATTTAGGGAGGTTTAAAAATTGGCATATGTTGATGTGTTGGCTGGACATCCAGCTGCTGCAAAGGGCGTAATTGAGCAAGTCCGAGGAAGAGGAGGAAAAAACCGAGGCACTTTTCTGGTAACCTATGTGTCATGAGGGGAAGTTGGGTCAAAATCCTTTGAAACCCATGCATAGTTCATTTTAATCAAGGTTAGATCATCAACATTTTGGGTTGACAGACAGATCCTTTTTTCTGTCAGGATTGATCCAGCAGCACTGAAGATTCTTTCAAATAACACGCTAGCAGCAGGGCAAGCGAGCCCCTTTAGGGCATTTTGTGCCAATTCAGGTCAGGCATCCAGTTTAGAGGCCCAATAGTTAAAGGGGAATGACCTGTGAGGGAGAACATTGATATGGGAGGAAAAGTAGTTTGTAACCATAGTTGACAACTGCTGCCTCCTGTCACTATTAATCGATACAGTATTAGCAGTCGTGTGAGCGGTACTTGAGAAATCATTCCACAACATGATCATGAAACCCCTGTCTCCAACACCATTTCTGCTGTGTGCACCATGAACACCTCCTACATTGTGCCAACTACGGCTCGTGGGAGAACCAGCACCGCTGCTGTGTACTGGGAAAGCCTCAAACAAACGGTTCACCAGAGTTGCTTGTTTGTAAGCCAATATAATCTCTAGGTTCTCCTGTGGCATGATGTTGTGTAATTTGCCTTTGTAGCGTGGATCGAGGATGCTGGCCAGCCAGTAGTCGTCATCCCTCATCATTTTGGCAATGCGGGGGTCCCGTTTTAGAATCCGCAAGACATAATCGCACATGTGGGCCAATGTTCCAGGTGTCAATGATGCACTGCCTGTGGTGGGTGGAGGAGCAGTTTCTGGCAAATCCACATCCCTACAGTCACGCACAAACACTGTACCTGAACTTGGAACGCCAACATTTTCTCTTGCCCCCTGAGAAACATCCTCCTGCTCAAAATAATCATCCACCTCTTCCTCCTCCTTTTCCGCTTCTTCCTCCACCTCTTCCAGGACAGTTCCATGACCAGACAATGGCTGACTGTCATCAAGGCTTCCCTCCTCCTCTGCTACAGACGCCTAATCCTAAATGTGCGTCAAAGTTTGCATGAGCAGACGCATAAGTGGGATGCTCATGCTTATGATGGCGTCATCTGCGTTTACCAGCCGTGTGCATTCCTCAAAACACTGAAGGACTTTACAGAGGTTTTTCAGCTTTGACCACTACACACCCGACAATTCCGTGTCTTAAACTGCCTGCCCATGTATCCTCCCACAAATGCATTACAGCCTGCCTCTTTTCGCACAGCCTCTCAACCATGTGCAGGGTGGAGTTCCATCTTGTTGCAACGTCTATGATTAGGCAGAGATTGGGGAGGTGGAGCAATCGCTGCAGCTTCTGCATACGACTGGAGTGTACGGGCGAGCGACGGATGTGCGAGCACAGTCTTCGCACCTTATGGAGCAGGGATGTTAACTTTGGATAATTATTAAGGAAGCACTGCACCATCAGGTTCAAAGTGCGAGCCAGGCAAGGTTTGTGTGTGAGTTTTGCACGGGCTATGGCTGCCACAAAATTACGTCCATTATCACTGACTACCTTGCCTGCCTCAAGATGTAGACTGCCTAGCCATGACACTGTTGGTCACTGCAAGTAGTCGGCCAGTACCTCTGCGGTGTGTCTGTTGTCGCCCAAAAACATCATCTTTAACACAGCCTGCTGACGCTTACCACTAGCTGTTCGATAGTGGGACACCTCGTGTGCAACACTGCCAGCTGCGGATGTAGTGCACATGCGACTGCGCTCTGTTTACGAGCTTTCGCTGATAGACAAGGTGGAGGGTCAAAAGCCTACAGCCAACTGTTTCCTATACCGTGGGCTAGGCAGCACTGTTCCACCGCCGCTGTCCCCAGTGGAGCCTGCATCCACCACATTAACCCAGTGCGCAGTGATGGACACATAACAGCCCTGGCTATGCCTACTGGACCTTGCATCTGTTGTGAGGTGCACCTTTCCACTCACTGACTGTTTTAGTGCATGGACAATGCGGTCTTTCACATGCAGGTGGAGAGCAGGGATGGCTTTTCGAAAAAAGAAGTGCCGACTGGGTAGGTCATAGCGGGGACAGCGTAGGCCATGAGGTCGTGGAAAGCTTTGCTTTCAACCAAACAGTAGGGCATCATCTCTAATGAGATTAGTTTGGCAATGTAGGCGTTCAAGCACAGTGTACGCGGATGAGAGGATGACTACGTTCTTGTCCTACTCAGAGGGTCTGGAAAGGTGAGCTGGACTGGAGAGCTGCATATGGGGGAAGTAGCGGTGGACCGGATGGAGTGAGAGGGGGTTGGTGATGGTATTGGTGGTGATGGCCTAGATTCAGTGTTGTGTAGCAAAACCTTTGTGATTCCCTGAGTGCTTTGGCCTTGCGACGACACCTCTGCATTTAGTGCTGGTGGTGTGCTTAATGGTGGCGGTGGTCTTACAGTGGGGGTAGCGATCGAGCCTTGTTGGCTACCTTCAGTTGGAGCAGGTGCACATGTGCTACCTGAGATTTTTTTAGTCCATCCACGCTGGCAAGTGCATGTTGATTAAATGTCTAAGCATGCAACTGGTATTCAAATTTCTGAGTTGTTTACCTCAGCTAAAGGTCCTTCCACACCTCTTACAGGTAACCTTGGCCTCATCAGTAGGATTTTGGAGAAAGATGTGCCACATTGCACTCTTCCTACTATGGTAACCATTTTCTGGCCTTGCACTCTGTGCTAAGTTGACCGTCTGGTCAAGCTGTCCTGCAACTCTTTTAGTTTTTGTTCCACATTTTAGGACAGCTGCGGGCATGCTAGATAACCGCTGCTGCGATGTCAATGCATGCTGCGGATCCTTCTCCTTATCTGAACTATTGCCAGCGCCACCCTCCTCCCCCAATGGATGCCAATCTGGGTCCTGAAATGGGTCATCCATCACCTCCTCTTCAAAGTCATCTGCACCTTCCTCTTTACCTTCCTCTGTGTCACCGTGTAAGGTGGTATACCATGTGGGAAGGGGAACCTGGGATTCATCAGGGTCAGATTCTGGCTCAATAGACTGAAAGGGCAATGTAGTGCTGTGGGTCAATGTACCAGCAGAATCATCTAGCAGTGGCTGTGCATCAGTGCACTCCATGTAAGATCCATCTTGGATTGGGGAATTAAGGATTTGACTGGATAACCCAGGCATGGTATGTGAAAAGAGCTCCATAGAGTAATCTGAAGTGTGGGCTGCCGCAGCCTTAACTTTTGTTGGGGGTGAAGGACACAAGGAAAGGGGGTTTTGTATGACCAGAACCCTGCACTGAAGGCTCCGTGCTTGCAGGTTTCGACCGTTCAGAAGAGGAGGCAATAGAGCTGGTGGCTGTTTCTGCAATGTACGCCAAAACCTGTTCCTGATGCTCCGGCTTTAAAAGCGGTTTTCCTACTCCAAGAAAAGGCAACCTTACACGCCTTCTTGGGCCAGAGGATGACGCAGGCTCAACACCTCCTGCCTTAGCTGCTATTGTGCTTTTGCCAGAACCAGCCGATGCACCACCACCATCAGTACCAGCTGCGCCCCCCTGCCCACGTCCGCGGCCTCTTCCACCATACTTCCTCATGTTTGGGAAAATGTACCAAAAATACCAGCAGAGAGATGGTACTGTATGAGGAGCGTCCAGCTGTGTAAGGTGTATTAAACAAATTAAATCAACGTATATATTATGTTAGTCACAGGCACTCTCATAGTATGTATTGGACCGTAATCCAACAAGCAGATATACGAAACTGTATCAGAAGTGTACAGCTGTATACGATTTTTGTGCAACTAACAATCTCCGTATATGTATTTATGGAGTGTCACACACACGCTGACTAGGTATAAAAGTGACTGTTATGCGAACGGCAGATATACAATTCTGTTGGAGAATTGGACAGCTCTATGCGATGTGTGTATGTAAAATTGTCAAGCTCCGTGTATTTGTATACGGACTGACACACGCTGTCTCTGTCTAGTTTTGACCATAATCAAACAGCAGATCTACGAAACTGTTTTAAAAACGGACAGGACTCTAAGTTGTAGGTCTGGAAAAACTGAAAAACTCCTCGGCTTTTTTTTCCAGAGTCACACACAGGTAGCTTCTGTTTGTCCGTGCTAGAAGGTGGTACACGGTAGTGTGTGAGGAGCGTACAATGCTGTACAGTGTGTGTATGTAAAATTGTCAAGCTCCGTGTATTTGTATACGGACTGACACACACTGTCTCTGTCTAGTTTTGACCGTTATCAAACAGCAGATATACAAAACTGTTTGAAAAATGGACAATACTATAAGGTGCAGGTCTGAAAAAATGGACAAACTCCTCGGCTTTTTCACACCCAGATAGCTTCTATTTGTCCGTGATACCAGCCGGTACACGGTAGTGTGTGAGGAGCGTACACCGCTAGACGGTGTGTGAAAAAATGAATGCTCAGTAACTCACCAGGACAAAATAATAAAATTTGGAGTGCTTTGAAAAAAGCAGTCTGAACAGCAGTGTGCACACAGCAATACAGCTAGCAGGTAGCCTTAAAAGGCAGCCTAATCACCACTAGTGCTGCTACACACAACAAAAATCCTCCCCTTTCACTGCACACTAACTGTACAGTGAACAGCGCTATCAGCAGAAGCAGTTTTTTTTTTCTTCTTCCCTGCCTAACGCTCTCCCTGTTCAGAATCAGCAGCAGCACCTCTCCCTATTGTAAGATCGGCAGAAGTAAGATGGCGGTCGGCATTCACAGCCTTTTATACCCACTGTGACGCCACACAAAGCCAGCCAATCACTTCAATGCCCTTCTCTAAGATGTGATGACCGCTGCGCATGTCATCGCATCGCGTTGCTCACAGTCTGCGTCCTCCATCATTGGGTGAGAAAAGGCGCTGAAAGCATCATTTGAAGCGCGAGTTTGGTGCGCTGATCGGTGACCTCATGGCCGACCTCACACTAGGGTCGGGTTTCAAAAGTCGGCGATTTTTGAATCTGACCGACCTGTTTCGCTCAACTCTAATTATAACGTCTGAGGACCAAAACAATAAAGGTGTTATTAAAATTAATAATTAATAAAGAGCCTCACAAACATGTTTAACCCTTGCTGCCTTCACCAAGGTACTGAGGTACTGATGAAAGTTTTTTTTTATGGTTTATAGCACTGCCTGGTGGATATAGTGGGCTTGTTAGAAAAGACTGGAAAACATGGTGGCAAAAGCTTTTATAAGAACAACTTGATGACAGGTCTCCTTTAAATCATTCAGTATGCATGTGTAATGATATCAAAACATCCCCATAAGCAAATTCGCATCTATCATCATCATGGATATGAAGACTAACTTTTTTTCTACAATTAGTTTCTATCTTTGAATAAACAGTTCAGAATGTGCTGAAATATGTAAAACTGTAATAATAGTATGTTTAAACTTTTATGCATTTCTGTAAGCTGAAATGGCAGGGAACATTGTTATGCTAAACAAGGGTAAAATGTTTATAGTTTTTGCTTGCAGTCACAATGAAATAAAGCCATTGTTTGATGCAATCTTTTTTTATGTAGCTGAGCTTGTAGAATAAAAGGTGGTGAAAATTGTATCATTTTAAATACAGATGACAGAAAAACAAGATAGATGGAATTTTTGTAGATAATCCATTCGTGTAAACAAAAACTATGCAAATGCTGAAGAACTTTTTCCATCTTTTCTTTAAGTAAATTGGAAATGTACAATACATAGATAAGAACCCAAACTAAGCAGTTTTAGAGGTCAATCATTAGTCTCTCTATAAATATTTAATACTCTTTCGGCTCCACTGGATATATACACAGTTCTTTGGAGACGAGAATATTGTAATAAGATATTAAAATTTTATACAATGCCACAGCTGAGGTGATTGTCAGTGAATGTGTGATGATTTTTTTTCCCAAGCACTTTAAAACTTTTCTGGGTTAAAAAAAAAATATCACCTATTGCAGAGTGTTTGTACTTGAATAGATAAATAAAATTCAAAGGATATAAATGTCGACCGATTTTAGCATTATTGTCACACACTTGTATATTATTTAAAGGGTTTGTCTCAAGCATTATGCTATCATTTAATTGGTTACATATAAGAATAATAATATGCAATAAAAGTAGATTGGAAACCTTTTTGGAAAACTGGGCATTAAGGTTACAGAATTAAAGCAAATACAATTAGGAAGATTTTGTAGCTTGCTGTGATTTTGAACTTGTATGTCTATAATAAAGTGTAGTTAGAGGTCTGCTGTTTATATAATTGTTAACCTTTTACCTTTTATGTAATGGTACACTATGGATCTGAATAGTCAAGTGTTTTAGTCAGAATTCTGTCTTAAAATTGAAATGCTTTACTTGCACAAAAATGTAATGTCTTTTTGTTAGAGATGAGCGACTTTGCCTTTTTTAGGGTTGAGTCGGGTTTCATTAAACCCGACTTTCGCAAAAGTCGGGTCGAGCAAAATCTGAAACACGAAACCCAATGCAAGTCAATGGGGAAGCAAAGTCGGCAGGGAGTGGAGGACAGTAAACACACCTACAGTGCCCATTTCAATGACAAAAACATAAATTCTTATTACTGAAGCTTGTCAACCTTAATTTACTTCATAATAATAGTTACGCACTGAAAACTGGGGGTTATTTGGCTAAAGTTGTGGGGGGGTAGGGCTGGCTCCAGGTTTTCGTGTGCCCTGGGCCAAAGAGTGTCAGTGTGCCCCTTTAACACATACCACAACTCAGAATGCTCCGATATGGTACAGAAATATAGGTATAGTACAATGACAAATACTTCACTGCTTACATGACATGACTGATCTATTTTAAATTGTACAATAGCTCAAAAAAAGGACAGCATATAACTCCATAAAGTATTATGGCCACCACATTGTGCACCATACAGAATAATGAGCCCCATATATTTCTCCATACAGAATAATTGGTCCCATATAATGTTCCATACAGTATATGATGAGCTCCACATAATGCTACAGTATATGATGGTCCCCATGGACAATGCTCCAGTGTGTTATGGGCCCAAATAATGCTCCATATATAATGGACCCCATTTCTAATGCTCCAGTGTATAATGTGCCCCATAGATGCTGCTCCAGTGTCTGATCTGCCCCAATTAGAATGCTCCAGTATATGATGAGCCTCATGGATGATGCTCCAGTGTCTGATGGGCCCTAATAATGCTCCATCTATAATGGGCTCCATTTCTAAAGCTCCAGTGTATAATGGGCCCCGTAAATGCTGCTCCAGTGTCTGATTTCCCCCATTTGGAATGCTCCAGTATATCATGGGCCCCATTTTTAATGAACCCAGGCATGGTTTGTGAAAAGAGCTCCATGGAGTAATCTGAAGTGTGTGCTGCCGCATCCTTCACTTTTGGTGTGGGTGAAGGACATAAGGAAAGGGGCTTCTCCTGACCAGAAGCCTGCACTGATGACTAAGTGCTTGCATTTTTTTAGACTTCAGAAGAGGAGGCAATATTGCTGGAGACTGTTTCAGCAATGTAAGCGAAAAATAGTTCCTGATGCTCCAGCTTTAAAAGCAGTCTACCTACTCCCAGAAAAGGGAGCCTTACAGGCCTTCCAGAGCTATAGCATGATGCAGGCTTAACACCTCCTGCCTTAGCTGCTATTTTGTTTTTGGCACTACCAGCAGATGCACCACCACCTCCATCAGTACCAGGTGGCCGCCCACGTCCGCATCCTCTTCCACTATACTTCCTCATGTTTTGGAAAATGGACCCAAAATACCAGCAGATATATGGTACTGTATCAGAAGTGTACAGCTCTATACAGTCTAGGGATAACAGTAAAACTGTGCATATATTTCATGAGTCATACACAGATGCTCACAGGCTCAGTATGGATTACACAATAAAATAAAAAGTTGAAAAAGGGTACAGTATCACGAGATACAAGGTATATATAGTATAATGTAAACATTCTGACTCTCCGTATATATTTCAGGAGGCAGACACAAACACTCTCAGGCCCAGTATGGAATACACAAGAATATGAAAAGCTGTAAATGGGTAATGTAACACAAGCGTACAGCTGTATACAGTGTTGGGGTAATCTTAAATCTCCAAATATATTTCCAGAGTAACAGGCAGACGTTCACAGCTCATTTTGGATTACACCAGAATCTAAATAGCAAAAAAGGTTACTGTATCAGAAGCGTTCTGCTGTATACAGTGTTGACCAAATTTGAAATATCGGTATATATTTCCGGAGTCACCCTCAGATGCTCACTCAGTCTGGGTTTGACCATAATAAAAAATGTTGTAAAAAAGGTACTGGATAACAAGATAGCAAGTATATATATTATAGGGTACAATTGAAATCTCTGTATACATAGTCGAGTAGTCACTCTCAGATGCTTAGTCAGTATGGATTTGACAGTAATACTAAATGTCGAACAAAGGTACTGTATAACAAGATACAAGCTGTATCGAGTATAGGGTAAAAATTGGTATCTCCGATTCACCGTAAATATAGAAGGCGTAAACCACACACGCTCACTCACTATGGATGATACTGTAATAAAAAATTTTGAACAAAGGTACTGCATCAGCACATACCAGGTGTGTCCAGTCTAGGGGTAATTGTAAATTTCCGTCTATACTTCCGGAGTCAGACACAGACACTCACAGGCTCAGTATGTATTACACCAGAATTTAAAAAGTAGAAAAAGGAAAAGGTATTCGAAGCGTACACCAGTATACAGTGTTGTGGTACTTTTAAATCTTCATATATATTTCAATCTCAGTAAGCCAGTCCAGAATCTCTGCTACTGGAAACTACATGGATACAAGTACAGACGGAAAGTCGAGTGTTAGCAGAAACTTTGGAATTACTCATCGCGCAAAACCTCCCGGTAGATGATGCAGACCCTCAATTACTGTGTCTGTGGAGAAAGCGAAAAAGGTTCTTTGTGAAGAAAGGATTGCTTCTTAGCAGTAGCGTGGATCATCACATCACCGTTACTCATCTCAATCAAATTGTGATCACAGGGAGAGATGTAGACATGGTCCTCACTGCCTATCATGATGTGTCTGGTCATTTTGGAGTGCAAAAGACAGAAGCCACAGGCCGTAGGCGATTCTATTGGATTGGCATGAGAGGAGACATTGAAAAATGGTGGCAGGAATGTCACACGTCTGTGACTATCACAACTGTGAAAGGTGATCATAAAGCACCAATGCATCCGCTTGTAAGGTGACGTCCATTACAAATGGTAGCCATTGATCATCTGAAGGTAGAGGCCAGCAGGACAGGATATAGCTACATCTTAACCATCATTGATCAATAAACCAAATTTCTAGTGGTCGTCCCTGTGAAGGATTTAACTGCCCAGACTACACAGCGGTGGAGCAGGGAGAGGTGAGTATTGCAACTTGCAAGTGCTGTGGCCATGACAAAGCAGAGGGGGCACACTTGTGGGCGACGGTACTGGCACAGGGCTCCTCATAGTAAATTGGTATGTCTGATTGCGAGTGGGCCCCCCCACCATCAGAGACACTGTATTGTACTATGAGGGGCCCTGTGCCAGTGCCGTCAGCCATCAGTGGTCCCATCCACCTGTTAAGTGCAACGGCACTTGCCCGGGTGCGCCAGGTGTTGATCCCAGCCCTTGGGGAGGGCAGCCCAGATAGGGAGGTTTAAAAAATGGCATATGTTGATGTGTAGGCTGGACATTCAGCAGCTGCAAATGGCGGAATTGGGCAAGTCCAAGGAAGAGGAGGACATAAGCGAGGCAGTTTTCTGGCAACCTACGTGTCATGAGGGGAAGGTGGGACAAAATCCATTGAAACCCATATATGGTTCATTTTAATGAAGATTAGATCATCAACTTTTGGGTCGACAGACGAGTTCTTTTTTCTGTCAGGATTGATCCAGCAGCACTGAAGACTCTTTCAAATAACACACTAGCAGCAGGGCAAGCAAGCTCCTGTAAGGCATAGTGTGCCAATTCAGGCCAGGTGTCCAGTTTAGAGGCCCAATAGGTAAAGGGGACAGACCTTTGAGGGAGAGCCTCGATATGGGAGGAGAAGTAGTTTTAACCATAGTTGACAACTGCTGTCTCCTGTCACTTTTAATCGATGCAGTATTAGCAGTCATGTGAGAGGTACTTGAGATATCAGTCCACAACATGGTCATGAAACCCCTGTCTCCAACGCCACTTCAGCTGTGTGCACCATGAACACCTCTTCCATTGTGCCCACTATGGTTCGTGGGAGAATCGGCACCACTGCTGTGTGCTGGGAAAGCCTCAAACAAACGGTTTACCAGAGTTGCTTGTTTGTTAGCCAATATTACCTCTAGGTTCTCCTGTGGCATAATGTTGTGTAATTTGCCTTTGCAGCGTGGATCGAGGATGCTGGCCAGCCAGTAGTCATCATCCTTCATCATTTTGGCAATGCGGGGGTCCCTTTTTAGGATTCGCAAGGCATAATCGCACATGTGGGCCAATAATCGCACAGGTGTCAATAATGCACTGCCACTGCTGGGTGGAGGAGTACTTTCTGGCAAAGCCACATACCTACAGTCATGCACAAACCCTGTACCTGACCTTAGAATGCCAACATTTTCTCTTTCCCCTGAGAAGCATCCTCCTGCCCAAAATAATCATCCCCCTCATCCTCCTCCTCCTCCTCTTCTTCTTCTTCTTCTTCCTCCAACTCATCCAGGGCAGTTCGCTGACCAGACATTGGCTGACTGTCAGCAAGGCTTCCCTCCTCTTCCTCCTCCTCCAGTTCCTCCTCCACTGCAGATGCCAGATCCTTAATGTGTGTCAAACTTTGCATGAGCAGACGCGTAAGTGGGATTCTCATGCTTATGATGGTGTCGTCTGCGCTTACCAGCCGTGTGCATTCCTCAAAACACTGAAGGACTTTACAGAGGCCTTTCAGTTTTGACCACTGCACACCTGACAATTCCATGTCTTCCCTCAAACTGCCTGCCCGTGTATCATCCCACAAATGCATTACAACCTGCCTCTGTTCGCACAGCCTCTCAACCATGTGCAGGGTGGAGTTCCATCTTGTTGCAATGTCTATGATTAGGTGGTGCTTGGGGAGGTGGAGCAATCGCTGCAGCTTCTGCATACGACTGGAGTGTACGGGCGAGCGACAGATGTGCGAGCAAAGTTTTTGCACCTTATGTAGCATGGATGTTAACTCCGGATAATTATTAAGTAAGCACTGCACCACCAGGTTCAAAGTGTGAGCCAGGCAAGGTATGTGTGTTTTGCAAGGCCTATGGCTGCCACAAAATTATGGCCGTTATCACTGACTACCTTGCCTGGCTCAAAATGTAGACTGCCCAGCCATGACTCTGTTTGTCGCTGCAAGTAGTCGGCCAGTACCTCTGCGGTGTGTCTGTTGTCGCCCAAACACATCATCTTTAACACAATCTGCTGACGCTTACCACTAGCTGTTCGATAGTGGGACACCTCGTGTGCAACACTGCCAGCTGCGGATGGAGTGCTCGTGCGACTGTGCTCTGTGGACGAGATTTCGCTTATGGAGGAGGAGGAGGAGGGTCAAAAGCCTACAGCCAACTGTTTCCTATACCGTGGGTTAGGCAGCACAGTTCCACCGCCGTTGTCCCCTGTGGAGCCTGCATCCACCACATTAACCCAGTGCGCAGTGATGGACACGTAGCGGCCCTGGCCATGCCTACTGGACCATGCATCTGTTGTGAGGTGCACCTTTCCACTCACTGATTGCTTGAGTGCATGGCCAATGCGGTCTTTCACATGCAGGTGGAGGGCTGGGATGGCTTTTCGAGAAAAGTGCCGACTGGGTAGGTCATAGCGTGGGACTGCATAGGCCATGAGCTAAGGGAAAGCTTCGCTTTCAACCAGACGGTAGGGCATCATCTCTAATGAGATTAGTTTGGCAATGTAGGCGTTCAAACACAGTGTATGCGGATGAGAGGATGACTACTTTCTTGTCCTACTCAGAGTGTCTGGTAGGGTGAGCTGGACTGGAGAGCTGCATATGGGGGAAGTAGCGGTGGACCGGATGGAGTGAGAGAGGGTTGGTGATGGTATTGGTGGTGATGGCCTAGATTCAGTGTTTTTTTGCAAAACCATTGTGATTCCCTGAGTGCTTTGGCCTTGGGACAACACCACAACATTTAGTGCTGGTGGTGTGCTTAACGGTGGCAGTGGTCTTACAGTGGGGGAAGCGATGGAGCGCTGCTGGCTACCTTCAGTTGGAGCAGGTGCACATGTGCTACCTGAGGTTTTGTAGTCTGTCCACGCTTGCAAGTGCATGTTGATTAAATGTCTAAGCATGCAACTGGTATTCAAATTTCTGAGTTGTTTACCTCGGCTAAAGGTCCTTCCGCACTTCTTACAGGTAACCTTTGCCTCATCAGTAGGATTTTGGACAAAGAATTGCCACACTGCACTCTTCCTACTATGGTATACATTTTCTGGCCTTGCACGCTGTGCTAAGTTGACCGTCTGGCCAAGCTGTCCTGCAACTCTTTTAGTTTTTGGTCCACGTTTTTGGACAGCTATGGGCCTGCCAGATAACTGCTGCTGTGATGTCAATGCCTGCTGTGAATTCTTCTCCTTATCTGAACTATTGCCAGCGCCACCCTCCTCTCCAATGGATGCCAATCTGTGTCAAGAACTGGGTCATCCATCTCCTCTTCTTCAAAGTCATCTGCACCTCTTTACCTTCCTCTGTGTCACTGTGTAAGGTGGTATAGTATGCGGGAAGGGGCACTTGAGTTTCATCACGGTCAGATTCTGGCTCAGTTCACTGCGAGGGCAATGTAGTGCTCTGGGTTAATGTACCAGCAGAATCATCTAGCAGTGGCTGTGCATCAGTGCACTCCATGTCAGATTCATCTTGGACTGAGGAATTCAGGATTTGACTGGATAACCCAGGCATGGTATGTGAAAAGAGCTCCATAGAGTAATCTGAAGTGTGGGCTGCTGCATCCTTAACTTTTGGTGGGGGTGAAGGACACAAGGAAAGGTGTTTTTCCTGTCCAGAAACCTGTACTGACGACTCCGTGCTTACAGGTTTCAAACGTTCAGAAGAGGAGGCAATAGAACTGGTGGCTGTTTCGGCAATGTACGCCAAAACCTGTTCCTGATGCTCCAGCTTTAAAAGTGGTTTTCCTTCTCCAAGAAAAGGGACCCTTACAGGCCTTCTTGGGCCAGATGATGAAGCAGCCTCAACACCTCCTGCCTTAGCTGTTATTGTGCTTTTGCCCGAACCAGCCGATGCACCACCACCATCAGTACCAGCTGCGCCGCCCTGCCCATGTTCGCGGCCTCTTCCACCATACTTCCTCATGTTTGGGAAAATGTACCAAACATACTAGCAGAGAGATGGTACTGTTTGAGTTGCATCCAGCTGTGTAAGGTGTATTAAAAAAAATTGTATATATCTTGTTAATCTCAGACGCTCTCCCAGTATGTATTTGACTGTAATCCAACAAGCAGATATACGGTACTGTATCAGAATTGTACAGCTGTATACATTTTTTGTGTAACTAACAATCTCCATATATGTATTTACGGAGTGTCACACACACACGCTGACTCTGTATAGATGTGACTGTAATGCGTACAGCAGATATACAATACAGTTTGAGAATCAGACAGCTCAATACAGTGTATAGAGAAATGGAAATGTCCATATATGTATTTACGGAGTGTCACACACACACGCTGATTCTGTATAGATGTGACCATAATGCGAGCGGCAGGTATACAATACTGTTGGAGAATCGGACAGCTCTATACGGTGTCTCTATGGAAAATTGTACATCTTCGTCTAATTTTATACGGAGTGACACACGCTGTCTCTGTATGGTTTTGACCGTAATCAAACAGCAGATATACGAAACTGTTTGAAAAGCGGACAGCTCTATACGGTGTAGGTCTGGAAAAATGGAAAATCTCCTCTGCTTGTTTTTCCAGAGTCACACACAGATAGCTTGTATTTGTCTGTGATACCAGCCGGTACACAGTAGTGTGTGAGGAGCATACACCACTATACGGTGTGTGAAAAAATGAAAGCTCGGTAACTGACCAGAACAAAATAATAAAAGTTGGAGTGCTTTGAAAAAAGCAGTTTGAACAGCAGTGTGCACACAGCAATGCAGCTTTCAGGTAGCCTTAAAAGGCAGCCTAATCACCACCAGCGCTGCTGCACACAACAAAAATCCTCCCCTTTCGCTGCATACTAACTGTACAGTGAAAAGCGCTATCAGCAGAAGCTATTTTTTTTCTTCTTCCCTGCCTAAGGCAAAGGCAAATAAAATAATGGGATGCATTAAAAGAGGCATAGATGCTCATGAGGAGAACATAATTTTACCTCTATATAAGTCACTAGTGCGACCACACTTAGAATACTGTGTACAGTTCTGGTCTCCGGTGTATAAGAAAGACATAGCTGAACTGGAGCGGGTGCAGAGAAGAGCGACCAAGGTTATTAGGGAACTAGGGGGTCTGCAATACCAAGACAGGTTATTACACTTGGGGTTATTTAGTTTGGAGAATCGAAGGCTTAGGGGTGATCTTATTACAATGTATAAATATATGTGGGGACAATACGAAGACCTTTCTAATGATCTTTTTACTCTTAGACCTGTGACGGGGACAAGGGGGCATCCTCTACGTCTGGAGGAAAGAAGGTTTAAGCATACTCACAGACGCGGATTCTTTACTGTAAGAGCAGTGAGACTATGGAACTCTCTGCCATATGATGTTGTAATGAGTAGAGTTGAGCGATACCGTCCGATACTTCAAAGTATCGGATCGGAATGGATCGGCCGATCTTTAAAAAAAGTATCGGTATCGCCGATTCCGATACCGGAAGTCCCATTCAAGTCTATGGGACTTCCGGTATCGGAATAAGAAAAACCCTGTTTTTGCCTTGTACAGCCTCTCTGGGGTCTGTACGGGCCTTTCGGGGGGCTGTGCCGGCCTGCCAGGGGGTCTGTGCAGGCTCCGGTGGTCTGTGCCGGCCTGCCGGGGGGCTGTGCCGGCCTGCCGGTGGTCTGTGCAGGCTCCGGTGGGCTGTGCCGGCCTGCCGGGGGGCTGTGCCGGCCTGCCGGTGGTCTGTGCAGGCTCCGGGGGGCTGTGCCGGGCTGCCGGGGGGCTGTGACGGCCTGCTGGTGGTCTGTGCAGGCTTCGGGGGTCTGTGCAGGCATCGTCCGATGGGACTACAAGTCCCATCGGGCGATGCCTGCTACCATGACAGTGATTGACACATTAGCCAATGATGGGACAGTAGTAGTCCCATCATCCGGCTAATGTGTTAAATGTTAAAAAAAAAAAAAAAAAATACTACATACATACTACATGCATGCTACATACATACTACATGCTACATACATACTACATGCTACATACATACTACATGCATGCTACATGCATGCTACATACATACTGCATGCTACATACATACTACATACATACTACATACATACTACATGCATGCTACATGCATGCTACATACATGCTACATACATACTACATGCTACATACATACCACATACATACTACATACATACTACATACATACTACATGCATGCTGCATACATACTACATACATACTACATACATACTACATGCATGCTACATACATACTACATGCTACATACATACCACATACATACTACATACATACTACATGCTACATGCATACTACATATATACTACATGCATGCTACATACATACTACATGCTACATACATACCACATACATACTACATACATGCTACATGCTACATACATACTACATATATACTACATTCATGCTACATACATACTGCATGCTACATACATACTACATGCATACTACATACATACTACATGCTACATACATACCACATATATACTACATACATACAATACATTCATACAATACATACATAGACATACAGTACATATAACATAGAGTAACATACTTACCAATACTTGTCACATTGTTCCCCGAAGCCATTGTCTTTTCCGGAATAAATATTAACATAACAAACCACAAAAATACTCACCCACGATCCGAAGCAGTCCATGAGTGTGTCCCACGACGATCTTGGGTAGAGAACTGCAGCATCAGCTGTTGCTGCCGTTCTCTACGGGCTGCAGGAATCCAATGACGGAAGGTAGGTATCCTTCCACACTGTATTCCTCCGCCACTTAAAAAAAAAAAGTCCCTAGTCTCACTTTATGCCATTGCTGTGTGGGAAATTCCCACGCAGCAATGGCATAAAGTGAGACTAGGGACTTTTTTTTTTTTTAAGTGGCGGAGGAATACAGTGCGGAAGGATACCTACCTTCCGTCATTGGATTCCTGCAGCCCGTAGAGAACGGCAGCATCATCTGATGCTGCAGTTCTCTACCCAAGATCGTCGTGGGACACACTCGTGGACTGCTTTGGATCGTGGGTGAGTATTTTTGTGGTTTGTTATGTTAATATTTATTCCGGAAAAGACAATGGCTTCGGGGAACAATGTGACAAGTATTGGTAAGTATGTTACTCTATGTTATATGTACTGTATGTCTATGTATGTATTGTATGAATGTATTGTATGTATGTAGTATATATGTGGTATGTATGTAGCATGTAGTATGTATGTAGTATGTATGTAGTATGTATGTGGTATATATGTAGCATGTAGTATGTATGTAGCATGCATGTAGTATATATGTAGTATGTATGTAGCATGTAGTATGTATGTAGTATGTATGTGGTATGTATGTAGCATGTAGTATGTATGTAGCATGCATGTAGTATGTATGTAGCATGCATGTAGTATGTATGTAGTATGTATGTAGCATGCATGTAGTATGTATGTAGTATGTATGTAGTATGTATGTAGCATGTAGCATGTATGTAGTATGTATGTGGTATGTATGTATGTAGCATGTAGTATGTATGTAGCATGCATGTAGCATGCATGTAGTATGTATGTAGCATGCATGTAGTATGTATGTAGCATGCATGTAGTATGTATGTAGTATGTATGTAGCATGCATGTAGTATATATGTATTATGTATGTAGTATGTATGTAGCATGTAGCATGTATGTAGTATGTATGTGGTATGTATGTAGCATGTAGTATGTATGTAGCATGCATGTAGCATGCATGTAGTATGTATGTAGCATGCATTTAGTATGTATGTAGTATGTATGTAGCATGCATGTAGTATGTATGTAGTATGTATGTAGTATGTATGTAGCATGTAGCATGTATGTAGTATGTATGTGGTATGTATGTAGCATGTAGTATGTATGTAGCATGCATGTAACATGCATGTAGTATGTATGTAGCATGCATGTAGTATGTATGTATGTAGTATGTATGTAGCATGCATGTAGTATGTATGTAGTATGTATGTAGTATGTATGTAGTATGTATGTAGCATGCAGTATGTATGTAGCATGTATGTAGCATGTATGTAGTATGTATGTAGTATATATGTAGTATGTATGTAGCATGTAGTATGTATGTAGCATGCATGTAGTATATATGTAGTATGTATGTAGCATGTAGTATGTATGTAGCATGCATGTAGTATATATGTAGTATGTATGTAGCATGTAGTATGTATGTAGTATGTATGTAGTATTTTTTTTTTTTTTTTTTAACATTTAACACATTAGCTGGATGATGGGACTACTACTGTCCCATCATTGGCTAATGTGTCAATCACTGTCATGGTAGCAGGCATCGCCAGATGGGACTTGTAGTCCCATCGGACGATGCTTGCACAGACCCCCGGACATCAGCACAGCCCCCCGGCAGGCCGGCACAGACCCCCACAGGGTGCACAGACCACCGGCAGGCCGGCACAGCCCCCCGGCAGGCCGGTACAGACCCCCACAGGGTGCACAGACCACCGGCAGGCCAGCACAGCCCCCCGGCAGGCCGGTACAGAGCCCCACAGGGTGCACAGACCACCGGCAGGCCGGCACAGCCCCCCGGCAGGCCGGTACCGACCCCGGGCAGTCCACACAGCCCCCCGGCAGGCCGGCAGAGACCCCCGGAAGGCCCGAAATGACGGCGCATCATGATGCGCACACACCGCGCATCATGATGACGTCAGGCCGTCAATCAACTTTGAACTTCCGATTCCGATGCCGAATTCCGATATTGAAAAAATATCGGAAGTCGGTATCGGAATTCCGATACAGCAAGTATCGGCCGATACCCGATACTTGCGGTATCGGAATGCTCAACACTAGTAATGAGTGATTCACTACTAAAATTTAAGAGGGGACTGGATGCCTTTCTTGAAAAGTATAATATTACAGGGTATATACACTAGTCTCCTTAATATTGCGTTGATCCAGGGAGCTAGTCTGATTGCCGTATGTGGAGTCGGGAAGGAATTTTTTTCCCCAATGTGAAGCTTACTGTTGCCACATGGGGTTTTTTTGCCTTCCTCTGGATCAACATGTTAGGGCAAGTTAGGATAGGATATGGGTTGAACTAGATGGACTTAAAGTCTCCCTTCAACCTTAATAACTATGTTACTATGTTACTATGTTACTAACGCTCTCCATATTCAGAATCAGCAGCAGCACCTCTCCCTATTCTAAGATTGGCAGAAGTAAGATGGCGGTCAGCGGTCACGGCCTTTTATAGCCATTGTGACGCCACACAAAGCCAGTCAATCACTTCAATTCCCTTCTCTAAGATGGTGGTGGCCACTGCCCATGTCATTGCGTTGTCCACAGTGTGCGTCCTCCATCATTGGCTGAGAAAAGGTGTTGGAAGCATTATTTGAAACGCGACTTTGGCGCTCAGGTCGGCGACCTCATGGCCGACCTCACGCTATGGTCGGGTTTCGATTGGCGAAACCCGACTTTAGCTAAAGTCGGCGACTTTTGAATTTGACCGACCCGTTTCGCTCAACTCTACTTTTTCTGTTTCTACGCTAGTTTTGACCATATACACCATCTTCTTGAAACATGACTATGGCTTTGTCTGGTGAAGCATAACCAAGCACACCCTACAAATTACTCACATAAATCATGACAGAAATGTACTCCAGTTCCTGAAGAGGGTTGCACTGTTTTTTTTTGGGGGGGGGGTTTCATATTGAGACTTTCTGGTTCTTCACAAAAGATTTGCTTTTTAATTTTTCCCTTTTCTACCCTCTCTTTTGGCCTATTTTTCATAAATACATTGTAATATGGCCTGGTCTCATATATTTTTTATATTCAGTTGTATATTGTTTGTTTGTTTTTATTCTCATAGTATTTGTGATGAAGGTTTGATGACAAGATCGAAACGGTAATTAGCTTGATCTGCATATGTAAATGATACAAGAATCTAATATCTTCAATTCTTTATTTGAGTGCCAAGATTGATTGCTTTTTTAGACCTCAGGAGAAAAAGCGTGCAAGGTGGACTAGTAGTTGACTTGTGGTAGTCATGGTTTTCTTTTGCATTGCCTGTCTTTTTGTGGGCACATTGCAGTTTTGTATTAGGTTTTGGGAAGTTAACAGTGACAGAAGTGGAACTGGTGAAGCCCTTGAAAGAGTCAAGGTCTAAGTTGACTAACGCTGGTGAGAGAGGAGAAGGCCTGAGATGTGGGATGAAAAAAAGAGAGATGTAGTGCTAAGAAGCATAGCTCATAAGACACAGGGTGGGTGCTCCACGTGAAAGAAATCAGTGATATATAGTAGCTAAAAAAAACTCTTGGGTTTTAACCCCTTAGTGATGGAGCCAATTTGCAGCTTAATGGCCAGGCCAATTTTTACAATTCTGACTACTGTCATTTTATGAGGTTCTAACTCTGGAACGCTTTAACGGATCTTGCTGATTCTATGACTGTTTTTTCATGACACACTTTACTTCATGTTTGGGGTAGAATTTCTTTGATATAACCTGCATTAATTTATGAAAAAAAATGGAAATATGGCAAAAATTTAGCAATCTTCAAAATTTAATTTTTATGCCCTTAAATCAGAGTGATGTCACACAAATTACTTAATAAATAACATTTCACACATGTTTACTTTACATCAGCACTATTTTGGAACCAAAATTTTTTTGTTAGGTAGTTATAAGGGTTAAAAGTTGACCAGTGATTTCTGATTTTTACAACAAAATTTACAAAACCATTTTTTTAGGGACCACCTCACATTTGGAGTCACTTGGAGAAGTCAATATGACAGAAAATACCCAAAAGTGACACCATTCTAAAAGCTGCACCGCTCAAGATGCTCAAAACCTCATTAAAGAAGTTTATATTAACCCTTTATTGTACTTCACAGCAACTGAAGCAATGTGGAAGGAAAAAATTACCATTTAACTTTTTTTACAAACATTTTACTTCACAACCAATTTTTTTTATTTTCACAATTGTAAAAAGAGAAAATGAACAGCAAAATTTGTTGTGCAATTTCTTCTGAATATGCCGATGCCCCATATGTGGGGGGTAAACCACTGATTGGGCGCACGGCAGGGCTTTTAACTGAAGGAGCGCCAATTGACTTTTTCAATGCAGAATCAGCTGGAATTGAGATCGGACATCATGTCGCATTTGGAGAGCCCCTGATGAGACTAAACAGTGGAAACCCCCAACAAGTGACACCATTTTGGGAACTAGACCCCTTAAGGAAGTTATCTAGATGTGTTGTGAGCACTTTGAACCCCTAAGTGCTTCACAGAAGTTTATAATGCAGAGACGTGAAAATAAAAAAAATCTCTTTTTTCCACAAAAATGATTTTTTAGCCCCAATTTTTTTTCCAAGAGTAACAGTAGAAATTAGACCACCAAAGTTGTTGTGCAATTTGTCCTGAGTACGCTGATGCCCCATATGTTGAGGTAAACACTCTTTCAGCACACTTTGGGGCTCAGAAGGGAGGGAGCACCGTTTGACTTTTTGAACGCAAAATTGGCTGGAATCAATGGTGGTGCCATGTTGCGTTTGGAGTACCCCTGATGTTCCTAAACAGTGGAAACCCCTTAATTCTAACTCCAACCCCAACCCTATCCATAACTCTTACCACAAACCTAAACCCAACACACCCCTAACCCTATTCCCAACCCTAGCCATATCCCTAACCTCAAACCTAACCTGTTATGAATGGGTCACCGATGAGGAAAAAATAAACAACAAGCTAAGTCTCAGAAAGCCAGAGAAGTTGATAACTATGCAGATTGCAGATCCCTGAACTTAACCGCACAACTAGCAGCAGTCGTGGAGCGTTCCTACGTTGGTCCTAGACGCCTCGTCACAACCGGAGAGCTGCATAAGCCTAAAGCAGGAAAAGAGGAAAACTAACTGCCCCAGAGCGGACCCCAAAGGAAAGACAGCCCCCCACATGTATTGACGGTGAAACAAGATGAAATTACAAACAAAGGCAGGAAAATAGGCTGAGCAAATGATGGGGCCCGGCTAACTAAACAGGACAGGAAAGGAAAGACACTGTCTGCAATCTGCCAAATAAAAACCTACAAAAACATTGTCCAACACTTCTGATAACAAAATTAACCCTGAAGTCACTAGACTTCTACACCTATATCAGCACTCTGAAATATTCTGAGACAGAGCAAAAAGAGGCCAATCCAATAAGGGACAAAAAGCAGCTTGGAAAATACTGATAGATAGGAGTGGAAATTCAGCATAGCCCCAGCAGGGGCAGGCTGACCACCCAAGAAACTGAACAGACCAACAAGCGCAAGTGTGAACAATAGAAAAAAACAAACTTAACTTGAGAAGACTGGAAGAGAGCTGAAGTCCAGGACCTGAGAAGCAGGCTGAATCACAAGCACTAGGATAGGGCGTCGGCTGTCTTATATCCAGTCTGATACTCCAGAGATCCAATTGTTATCTTCCTCATCAGGTGGCAGATCACTACCACTTAATCCAACCTCACTACCTCCTGTCACCACCAGAGGGAGAATGGGAGGGGAACTCTCAACTGGTGGAGCCGAAAATGAGTTCATATCACTAACCCCAACACACCCCTCTCCCTTATCCCAACCCTAACCCTAATCCCAACCCTAACACTAATCCTAATCCTAACCCTAACCCCAACACTAATCCTAACCCTAATCCCAACTCTAACCCTAATTCCAACCCAAACTCTAATTCCAACCCTAACCCTAATTCCAATGGAAAAATGAAAATATATTTTCTTCATTTCATTATTTTCCCTAACTATGGGGGGTGATAAAGGGGGTGTTTATTTACTATTTTTTTATTTTGATCACTGTGTTAGGGTCTTTCACAGTGGCCAAAATTAACCAATAGGAAAATTCTTCCTATTGTTGCCGGGTGCTGGCTGGCAGATCTCACCTGCCATTTTTTTCCTGGGAAAAGATGGCAGCGCCCATGGGGAGAAGCACGTGGGATGAGGACCACTAGGAGGTACCGGGGGGATCGGGGACCCTATTTCTCTCTCCTCTGATGTGCGTTCACATCAGAGGAGAGTGAAATTAAATGGCACATCGGACTTTTTTTTGCAGTCGCCGTTATACGGTTAATAACGGTGATCGCAAAACTGGGGTGAAATCATGTTCTCTGAGAAAATCCGACTCTGGGGGCACTATATACCTTTTCCACAGTGCCGTTATGGTGCTGTGGTTTAAGTACCCTTAACTACCGCTGCTAAAAGGCATATGGGCATTCGTTAAGGGGTTAAGGAACTGTGACACAGAAACAAATTAGTTTGCGATACATGATACACTGAGACAGTGAAAGATGAAAAGTTAAGGTCCTTGACAGCAGGCTCCTTGTAGGAAATTACTTAAAAGGGTTTTCAGGGCATGAACTAAATTTATGTAGTTACTCTGTGTGACTGCAAATTGGAAAATCCACTCTCATCTACTTCTTTCAATGTTCTATTTGACTTTGTGTAACAGCAGATTGGTGAATCCTGACAGTGTGCACCACTTGCACTGTCAGGATCGTGACTGCCATATATGATTGGCAAAAAAACCCCCAAAGGTATGAACTGGGATATAAACTGGTGGGCATGCAGCATGTTAACACACGTTCACTCTAGCCACTGAACAGGAAAAAACAAAGACAGAAACATAATGATTAAATACCCTGCAGACAAATAAATAGCAAAGTGCATGAAAATAATATTCGGGTCGTAGTTAATTATATTTTGATCAAAAAAATGTGAAAGCCTTCCCACCTCTTCACGGTGACAGTAATAGACACAGTCCTAACTCTAATTTTAAATACCTTACCATTTGTCAAGTGACATACATGTGGATAAGGGCTGAGATGGACTGAGCCCAACTGGTGGACACACAAACATGAGAGACCTTATCAATGCAATGCCCAGCTCAAAGGTAAGGCAGGCCACACCTTTATATGCACATGATGCAAAGAGACAGAAAAAAACACAAAGGTATAAACTAGGATATAAACTGGTGTGGATGCAGCATGTAAGTGCACGTTCCCACTTGGCCACTGAACAGAAAATCCAAAGACAGAATCATAATGATTAAATACTCTGCAATAAATAAATAAATAAATATTAGAGTTAGTACTGTCCCAATTACGATCACCATGAAGAAGTGGGATGGCTTTCGCATTTTTTTAATCAAAAACAAGTTAGCTAAGTACCTTATATAATTTTCATGCACTATGCTATTTATTTACTGTAGAGTATTTATCATTATGTTTCTGTCTTTTTTTCATATTTGATTTGCCTACTGGTGGTTATTTGTTGACTAGGTTCTGATTAGCAGAATACAAACTGTCACCGTTCCCATCTACTGCCAGATCGAGCAGGTGTTCACATTGTTAGGCGTCAGATTTCTGTCATTGCACAGCGAGAATCCAGAGCCTTCCTTCCAGTGGTCTCCAATTCCTCTCCAGCTGCAGAGGAACTTGCTCAGCAAACTCGTCGGTCCCGGCGCTCTGCCCAGACCAGCTCCGTGGGTTTGCTTGCTGCTGCTACTTCTGGCACAGCTATGGCAATGCATGCTGCTCAGCAGCGAGATTCTCCAGGGACTAAGTCCTCATGTCGGGCCACTGAGCATGCCCATGGTGTGATCTCCCATTGGAGATCGAAGGTCACGTGCTCAGGTCCTGCTCGTGTTTGGATTGACCCATCGGAGAAGCCAGGAAGGTCCCGGATACTCGCGGCCATGCGCTAGGATAGCCAGTATTTTCTGACTATAAGGAGTGAGTGATGGATGCACGTATGAATGTCTCTGGTGACTGACTCATAATGAAACCCCTACCCTTGGTACGCATGTGTTGTGCAGCCTAGCCTGCTTGCGCCAGGCTTAGGCGTAGGTAGGAAAGAGTTGAGTCAGATATTAGTCACTATCAGTGACTCGGCATGCCTCAGAGCAAGTGCTCCGCACTCCTTAGCCAGGGTCTATAGCGGCATTTGTGGAAGCGATGCCTCGCACTCAGTGGCCTAGAAGGACTCTAACTCCGTGTCTTGGGGTGGAGTTCTGTGGCTGTTTGCTGAGCGCTCTGTGGCCGGGCTCTGTGAGCTAAACAGGCTCCGGCATTCACTTTCAAGCGGCTGTGCGGTTCTGTGAAGTAACAGAATCCGCTCCTGTTCACACTGGGTGACGTAACCCACGTGTGACTGTTTTTACGCCGCTCTTCCCTTGCGGCAGTGTGCCACCTCTGCACGGTGGACCCCGGGCTGCGAATGCACTCTCTACTATTTTATAATCTGGTGCGTTCCGCCAGCCCTAACACACGTGACCAAAAACATAATCTGCGCAAAGGCGGTAACGTCTTGACTAGATTCTCATCCACTTCTATTCAACTATTACGCATAACTGTTTACTTTCCAGTATGATCCATTATGTATAATCTGCAGTAAAATAAGAAACTAAATTATGTATCTATAAAATAGACAAAGATACTAGCATTAATAGAGCACCTCGTTAAGAAATGATTTTATTAAAATCAAACTGTGCAGTAGCACTTTAGCAATAAAAGAAAAAAAGCTATGTATTAAACTATTTTAATTAAATGCCTACGTGGACCTATATTGTTTTCCTATCATTATATTTTACTGAATCACTGAGAACAGTTCTCTTTATTTGCAATGTGCTCTGTTAATCTCTTATAGTTCTGGCAGACTAAACTTTAGAATCTTTAAAACAGTACAGAGAATTGTTATCTAATGTGCTGTTAAGAAATTTCTCCTCCTTTATTGATCATATGACATCGAAAGGTCTATAAATTAGGCTGCTCTCCAGGGGAAGACTGCAAACCATTTTACATGATAAAGGAGCTCTGTGCCTGGCGAGCACTATGCCTTATAGGAAATAATGCTTAATACTGTCTTAGCTATGGAGAGGCAATCAAGACAAATTTTTAAAGAATTAGTTTTGTTTTAATTAGTCTTAACAATGCAAATTGTACAATTAATTTTTAAAGGAAAAAAACTATTTAAATTGCCATTTTAGGCCTTTTCAAGTCAATTTTGTTTACTAAATAAAAGTATATGAAATCTAGCTATTCTAATAACAACTATTATACATTAATCTACATTTATTTGTGCAATGCTTCAATAGTAAAGAGATTGCGAGAGTTATCTGTTCTTTATACAAATCCTATTGATTGATGGGGTCTCTATGAAATTCTTTTTCATCGATGAAATTACTAGCCTTTCCATGAAAATTTGCTACATTGATGCATCTTACCAGATCTTTTTAAATATTCATCCAGGCTCGGACTGGCCCGTAGGGTAACAGGGAATCCCCCGGTGGACCCCTGTGCAATGTGGGCCTCCCACCCCACTGTATGGGCAGTACTAGGTATAATTCACTTGATTCACTCTGTACAGAAAAAAGCAGCATCTCATCATTCATTAACCAAACTACCCAGTTTATTATTATATAGAGATATGAGTAAATTTGAGAAGGAGGATAGTGTAATATTTTTATGTAGGTGAAAAGTGGGCCCCCAACGTCAATGTTACTGGTGGGCCCTTAGCACCCCAGAGTGACACTGTATTCATCAGCACGGAATTCTATTTGTCTTGTTCCACTTATACCTACTTTAAAAAAAATAGAACTTCCATACTTGTATTATGCCTTCAGAATAGCATATCTTTCTGACAGGGCAGCAATTTTTTTCTATTAAAGGAGCCCTCCCATGAGGTGTTTTGTTCACTAAATCTGTGTATATATACTGTAGTGTGTGTGCTGATACACTCACTAACTGCTGACTTCTCTGTGATCCAGAGCTGTTACATTCCCCTGCTGAGTGATGTTACCGCTATTTAGCCTCTCCAGGTCAAACTGCTCTCTGTGTTACCCAGAAGGGGACTTTACATTGTAAGCAACGTCAGAACAAGACTCCATAGACACATTAGTACATTGTAAAATTTACTTCATGCCCATGTATAGAGCAAAAACTGAGCTTGATAGTCTTAAGAACAGTGACATCAGAACCGTGCTGGATCATGGAGCAATAACCCTTTCAAGACCAGCACTTTTTTTGTTTACGCTTTCAATTTTTCAAGAGCCATAACGTTTTGAGTCATCATAGCCAGACAAGGTCTCAATTTTTTTCGAATGAGTCGTAGTTTAATGTAGTCTAATTATACTTTATAATGCACTGAAAAATGGTTACAAAAATTTAAATAGTGTGAAATGGTAGAAAACAATGCAATTTTGCCAAAGGTTTAGAGCGTTGTTTTTACTGCATTCAATGTTAAGTAAAATGATATTTAATCTTAGGAAAACTTGTTTGGTTATTCTTATATATTATTTGTTAAAAAATTCAGAACTTCGTAAAAAAAACACATACAGCAGATAAAAGAAATCTTCTAACTCCTGTTTAAATGTCAGGTATTTGTCATGTAAAAAAATCATACCAATAAGAGTTGTTTCAGAACTTTTCACTTTTAATATTACCCATAATTAGTGATGGGCGGGTTCATGGATTTTCAAGTTCAATAGGTTAGGCTGAACAATAAAAAAATGTGTGATTTGGTTACCCAAACTTGAACCCGAACCGAGACCCATTTCAAACAAATTGGAGCCCAATCATCCAGCGTTTCCCACTCTTTCATCTGTATGACAGTGTGTGTAACACTGGCTCAGATCGGTGGTAAGTTTGTGACTGCCATTCAGAGTGCTGCAGTTCCCACAATATCACACAGATGCAGCGTGTCAGCCAGCATCTCTGACTGGCAGTAAGTTGTTACCATCAGTCACAGGCATTGGCTGATGAGAGTACTACTCTCATCATCATATGCCTTATGTCTGGTCTGGCTGATAGCAGCAATAGCAGGCAAACGACGATGAGAGTATTCACCAGCCAGCACCTGTGCAATTAGTTTTGAAAAAAAATGGCATAGTGTCCCCTCTATTCTTGATAACCAATGCATGTAATGCTGACAGTTGCAGGATGCAGCTCTCAGTTGTCAGTGTTATCTTGGCTGGAAATAAAAAATTGAGGGCTCTCCATGCTGTTTTTTAAATTATTTAAATAAATGTTTTTCAATAACGGCATGGACCCCCCATTTTGGACAACCAGTCAAGCTAAAGCAGACAGCTGGGGGCTGGTATTCTCTGACTGGGAATATTGATATTGGCCCTCCCAGCCTAAAAATAGAAGCTTGCAGCCACCCCAGAAAAGGTGCATCTATTGGATTCACCAATTCTGGCACTTTATCCTGCTCATTCCACTTGCCCTGTCACAGTGGCAAGTGGGGTAATATTTGTGGGGTTGATGTCAGCTGTTTTATAGCCGCTGACATCAAGCCTATGGGTTAATAATGGAGAAGCATCTATAAGACACCCCCATTACTAACCCCATAGTAATAGTAAGAAGTCTCAAAAGCTTGCTTTATAACATAATTTATTTTATTTTTTGTTAGCCATTAAAAGGTATAATTAGAAATGAGGGAATATGTTCAGAAAATAATCACCAAACATAAATTCGGCACAAATTTGGTACAATCGGATTCATGATCGGAAGCATGAACATTTTACCTTAAAATCCGAAATAATTTGTAAAAATCGGTTAAATTGTGGGAAAATAATTGTGTTCCCACTAAAAGATTTTACAGTAGATGATAGATAGAAAGTTAGATGTCAATTCAGCAGCCACGTACATTAGAATCACAGTGGGACCTGACAGGATAAAATGGGTGGAATACATACAGAATATACACATAGAATAGCTATATATATAGATGTCAGTGACATATACGATTAGTTCAGTGCCACTTACTGTACACATATTTAATTATTAAAAGATTATTATTCTTCTGAAAAAAACTGAGAAGGGAAAGCCGATGGCGGGGGGCAGATCTTTACAACTCGGGAAGGGAGTAATACCCAAGGAGCTTCCAGGCTGTTAATATCAGCTCATAGCTGTATACTTAGCCTTTACTGGCTATTAAAATGAAGGACCCCCAAAAAAATTACTAGAGATTTCAACGCAAGATTGTGTGGATGTTGGATAAAGAACCTCGACTAACATCCAAACAAGTTCAAGCTGCCCTGCAGTCCGAGGGTACAACAGTGTCAACCTGTACTATCCGCCGGCATCTGAATGAAAAGGGACTGTATGGTAGGAGACCCAGGAAGACCCCACTTCTTACCCCAAGTCATAAAAAAGCCAGGCTGGAGTTTGCCAAAACTTAGCTGAAAAAGCCTAAAACGTTTTGGAAGAATGTTCTCTGGTCAGATGAGACAAAAGTAGAGCTTTTTGGGCAAAGGCCTCAACGTAGAGTTTACAGGAGAAAAAATAGGCATTCAAAGAAAAGAACACGGTCCCTACAGTCAAACATGGCGGAGGTTCCCTGATGTTTTGGGGTTGCTTTGCTGCCTCTGGCACTGGACTGCTTGACCGTGTGCATGGCATTATGAAGTCTGATGACTACCAAAAAATTTTGCAGCATAATGTAGGGCCCAGTGTGAGAAAGCTGGGTCTCCCTCAGAGGTCATGGGTCTTCCAGCAGGACAATGACCCAAAACACACTTAAAAAAGCACTAGAAAATGGTTTGAGAGAAAGCACCGGAGACTTCTAAGGTGGCCAGCAATGAGTCCAGACCTGAATCCCTTCGAACACCTGTGGAGAGATCTAAAAATGGCAGTTTGGAGAAGGCACCCTTCAAATATCAGGGACCTGGAGCAGTTTGCCAAAGAAGAATGGTCTAACATTCCAGCAGAGCATTGTAAGAAACTCATTGATGGTTACCGGAAGCGGTTGGTCGCAGTTATTATGGCTAAAGGTTGTGCAACCAAGTATTAGGCTGAGGGTGCCAATACTTTTGTCTGGCCCATTTTTGGAGTTTTGTGTGAAGTGATCAATGTTTTGATTTTTGCCTCATTCTCTTTTGTGTTTTTTCATTTAAGACAAATTAAATGAAGATAATAATACCAAAGAATTTGTGTTTGCAATCATTTTCAGGAAGAAACTGAGTCTTATCTGACAGAATTGCAGGGGTGTCAATACTTTTGGCCACAACTGTAGACAGATAGATAGATAGATAGATAGATAGATAGATAGATAGATAGATAGATAGATAGAAGAAAAGCTGGTAATTCTGCAGTCACGGAAGTGTGACATCACAGCAGGAGCCACCAGGATAGAAGCGATGGATTACATACAGTAAATACACATAGAATAGGCAGATATATGGATGTATGTGACATATACAATTAGTACAGTGTGTGTGCAGCTTACTGTACAAGTATTTAATTATTAAAAGTTTATTTTTCGAACAAAAGTGGCGTGAGCTCCCATGCAATTTTTGTAACCAGCAGTAGGAAAGCTGATGACTGAGGGCAGTTTTTTATAGCCTGTCACTGATCTGACATTACATAGTGATGTCCCATACTGGGACAATATAAAAAGGTAAAAAAAAAAAATTACAATGTGTAAAATGAAGTTACGCTTTTGGTGAACGAACCGTTCTCGAACAGCTGAATTTTAAGCAAAGTGTTGGAGTTCGATGAACGGCTCGAACACCGCTCAAAACAGCTGGAATTTTAACTTGGCGAACAGGTCGACTCGAACACCGCTCATCTCTAATCAGGAGGCAGACTCAAACGTTCTCAGGCCCAGTATGGATTCGACAAGATTGTAGAAAGTTGAGAAACGGTACAGTATCACCGGATAACAGGTATATATAGCATAGTTTACACATGAAAAACTTATGTCTATATATCAGGAGGCAGACTCAGAGAGTCTCAGGCTCAGTATGGATTTGACGTGATTGTAGAAAGTTGAGAAAGGGTACAGTATTACTGGATAGCATTTATATATAGCATAGTTTAAACATTAAAAATCTGCATGTATATTTCCGGAGTCCAACAAAGACACTCACAGACTCAGTATGGATTAGACAAGAATCTAAAAAGTAGAAAAAGGGTTATGTATTCAAAGCATACACCAGTATACACTGTTGGGGTATTTTTCAATCTTCATATATATTTCAGTCTCAGTAAGACAGTCCAGACTCTCCGCAAGAGGAAACAAGATGGATACAAGTACAGACGGAAAGTCGAGTGATGGCAGAAACTTTGGAATTACTAATCACGGGAAAAACTCCCAGGAGAATTCTCAGAGGTGATGCTGACCCTCAATTACTTTGTCTGTGGAGACAGCGAAAACAGTTCTTGTGAAGAAATGTTTGCTGTATCGCAGTACCGTGGAACCCATCACCGTTACTCATCTCCATCAAATTGTGATCACAGGGAGAGATGTAGACATTGTCCTCACTGCCTATCATGATCTGTCAGGTATCTTTGGAGTGCAAAAGACAGAAGCCACAGGCCGTAGGCGATTCTATTGGATTGGCACAAGAGGACACATTTAAAAATGTGTGCAGGAATGTCACACGTCTGTGAGTAGGAAAACTGTGAAAGCTGATGATAAACCACCACTGCATCTCATTGTGAATCGACGTCCATAACAAATGGAAGCCATTGATCATCTGAAGATAGAGCCCAGCAGGACAGGGCATAGCTACGTCTTAACCATCATCTATCATTTCACCAAATTTGTATTGGCAATCCCAGTGAAGTATTTAACAGGCCAGACTATACAGTGGTGGAGCAGGGAGAGGTAAGTATTGCAAGTGCTGGTGCCCTGAGCAAGCAGGGGGGCCCACTCATGGGCGGCGGTACTGGCACAGGGCCCCTCATAGTACGACGGTGTGTCTGATGGTGGGTGTGCACTCCCACCATCAGAGACACTTGATTGTACTATGAGGGACCCTGTACCAGTGCCGTTACCGAAGAGTGGGCCCACCCACCTGTCCAGGTCAACTGCACTCGCACAGGTGCGTGCGCAAGGTGGTGACCCCGGCCTTGTGGGGGGAGGCAGCCCAGTTAGGGAGGTGGAAAAAAATGGCATATGTTGATGTTGGACATTCAGCAGCTGCAAATGGAGTAATTGGAGAAGTCCGTGGAAGAGGAGGACAAAAGCGAGCCATTTTTCTGGCAACCTATGTGTTAGCAGGGGAGGGTGGGACAAAATCCTTTGAAACCCATGCATGGTTCATTTTAATGAAGGTTAGATCATCAACATTTTGGGTCGACTGATGGGTTCTTTTTCTGTCAGGATTGATCCAGCAGCACTAAAGACTCTTTCAGATAACACACTAGCAGCAGGGCAAGCGAGCTCCTGTAAGGCATATTGTGCCAATTCAGGCCAGGTGTCAAGTTTACAGGCCCAATAGTCAAAGGGGAATGACCGGTGAGGGAGAACATCGATATGGGAGAAGTAGTTTGTTACCATAGTTGATAACTGCTGTCTCCTGTCACTTTCAATCGTTGCAGTATTACCAGTCGTGTGAGCGGTACTTGAAAAATCAGTCCACAACATGGTCATGAAACCCCTGTGTCCAATGCCACTTCGGCTGTGTGCACCACGAACACCTCTTCCATGTAGCCCCCTATGGCTCGTGGGAGAAACATCACTGCCGCTGTGTGCTGGGAATGCCTCAAATAAACTGTTTACCAGAGTTGCTTGCTTGTTAGCCAATATTAGCTCTAGGTTCTCCTGTGGCATGATGTTTTGGAATTTGCCTTTATAGCGTGGATCCAGGATGCTGGCCAACCAGTAGTCATCATCGTTCATCATTTTGGCAATGCGGGGGTCCCTTTTTAGGATCTGCAAGGCATAATCTGACATGTGGGCCAATGTTCCAGGTGTCAATGATGCACTGTGAGTGCTGGGTGGAGGAGCACTTTCTGGCAAATCAACATCCTTCCAGTCATGCACAAACCCTGTACCTGACCTTGCCACGCCAACATTTTGTCTTGCCCCCTGAGAAGCATCTTCCTCCCCTAAATAATCATCCCCAACATCCTCCTCTTCCTCCTCTTCCTCTTCTTCCTCCACCTCATCCATGAGACTTCCCTGAGCAGACAATGGCTGACTGTCATCAAGGCTTCCCTTCTCCTCTTCCTCCTCGGCTGCAGACGCCTGCTCCTTAATGTGCGTAAAAGTTTGCATGAGCTGACGCGTAAGTGGGATGCTCATGCTTATGGTGGTGTCGTCTGCACTAAGGCCTCTTTCACCCTTCCGTTTTTGACAATCAGTCAAGATCCGCCAATTTTGAAAATAACGGATCCGCCATTTTTCTTTGCGGATCCGTTTTTTTCCCCATTGACTTTCATTATTGGCGGATCCTTACTGATTGCTGTCCATTGCATCTGTTTTTTTGAGGATCCGCCACAATGTTAGTGTCCGTCAACATCCTCAAAGATTTCCAAACGGAGATTGCAACGTTTTTTTGTCCGGCGGATCCTCCAGACACTGAATTAACCCCAAAATCTGTCTGGGTGCCAGAGAAAAAAAATTCTCTCTCTCTCTCTCAGCAATTCCTTTAAATTTCCTCATTTTCAGGATCCGTCTAAAAACGGATCCTGTGCCATCCGTTCACATCAGTTGAGAACGGATCCGCTTGTCTACCTTTTTGGCGGATTATAACAAAAAACTGAAGTGTGAAAGAGGCCTTACCAGCCATGTGCATTCCTCAAAGCAATGAAGGACTTTACAGAAGTCTTTAAGCTGTACACCAGACAACTCCATGTCTGCCCGCAAACCACCTGACCGTGTATCCTCCCACAAATGAAATACAGCCTGACTCTCTTTGCACAGCCTCTGAACCATGTGCAGAGTGGAGTTCCACCTTGTTGCAACGTCAATAATTAGGCAGTGCTTGGGAAGGTGGAGCAATCGCTGCAGCTTTTGCATACGACTGGAGTGTACGGGCGACCGGCGGATGTGCAAGCACAGTCTTCACACCTTATGGAGCAGGGCTGTTAACTCCGAATAATTATTGAGGAAGCACTGCACCACAAGGTTCAAGGTGTGAGCCAGGCAAGGTATGTGTCTGAGTTTTGAAAGGGCTATGGCTGCCACAAAATTCCGGCCGATATCTCTAACTACCTTGCCTGCCTCAAGATGTAGACATGACTCAGTTTTTTGCTGCAAGTAGTCGGCCAGTACCTCTGCGGTGTGTCTATTGTCGCCCAAACACATCATCTTAAACACAGTCTGCTGACGCTTACCACTAACTGTTCGATAGTGGGACACCTCGTGTGGAACACTGGCAGCTGCGGATGGAGTGCTCGTGCGACTGCACTCTGTGGACAAGCTTTCGCTTCTGGAGGAGGAGGGTTGAACGCCTACAGCCAACTGTTTCCTATACAGTGGGCTAGGCAGCACTGTCCCACCGCCACTGTCCCCTGTGGACCCTCCATCCACCACATTAACCCAGTGCGCAGTGATGGACATGTAACGGCCCTGTCCATGCTTACTGGACCATGCATCTGTTGTGAGGTGCACCTTTCCACTCACTGATTGCTTAAGTGCATGGACAATGCGGTCTTTCACATGCACGTGGAGGGCTGGGATGGCTTTTCGCGAAAAGAAGTGCCGACTGGGTAGGTCATAGCGTGGTACTGCGTAGGCCATGAGCTCGAGGAAAGCTTTGTTTTCAACCAACCGGTAGGGCATCATCTCTAACGAGATTAGTTTGGCAATGTGGACGTTCAAAACCAGTGTATGCGGATGAGAGGATGAGTACTTTCTTGTCCTACTCAGAGTCTCTGGTAGGGTGAGCTGGACTTGAGAGCTGCTTATGGTGGAACTAGCGGTGGACGTGGCGGACTGAGAGAGGGTTGGTGATGGTGATTGTGTTGGTGGTGTTGCTGATGGCCTAGATTCAGTTTTTCGTAGCAATAACATTATGATTCCATGACTGATTTGCCCTTGCGACGACACCTCTACATTTGCTGCTGGTGGTGTGCTAACCGGAGGGCTTACAGTGGGGGAAGCGACGCAGCGTTGCTGACTACTTTCATTCGGAGCAGGTGCACATGTGGTATGTGAGGTTTGGTAGTCCGTCCACGCTTGCAAGTGCATGGTGGTTAAATGTCTAAGTATGCAACTGGTATTCAAATTTCTTAGATTTTTCCCTCAGCTAAAGGTCTTTTCGCACTTCTTTCAGATAACTTTTGCCTGATCATTAGGATTTTGTTCAAAAAAGTGCCACACTGAACTCTTCCTACTGTGGAAGACATTTTGAGGCCTTACACGCTGTGCTAATTTGACCGTCTGGCCAAGCTGTCCTGCAACTCTTTTGGTTTTTGTAACTTGTTTTTGGACTGCTACGGTCCTGCCAAATAACAGCTGTTGTGATGTCGTTGCCTGTTGCGGATCCTCCTCCTCCTCTTCTGAGCCATTGGCAACGGCACCATCTTCCCCCAATGGATGCCAATCTGGGTCAACAACTGGGTCATCCATCACCTTCTCTTCAATTTCATGTGCACCTTCCTCTGTGTAACCATGTAAGGTGTTATAGCATGCGGGAAGGGGCACCTGAGTTTCATCAGGGTCTGATTCTGCCTCAGTACACTGCGAGGACAATGTAGTGCTCTGAGTGAATGTACCAGCAGATAAATCTAGCAGTGGCTGTGCATCAGTGCACTCCATGTCAGATTCATCTTGGACTGGGGAATTCACGATTTGACTTGATAACCCAGGCATGGTATGTGAAAAGAGCTCCATGGAGTAATCTGTAGTGTGGCCTGCCGCATCCTTCACTTTTGCTAGGGGTGAAGGACACAAGGAAAGGTGTTGTTCCTGACCAGGAGTCTCCACTGACGACTCAGTGCTTTTATTTTTTGAAACTTCAGAAGAGGAGGCGAGAGAGCTGGAGGCTGTGTCAGCGATGTAAGCCAAAACTTGTTCCTGAAGCTCCGGCTTTAAAAGTGGTTTACCTACTCCCAGAAAAGGGAACCTTCGAGGCCTTGTGGAGTCAGACGATGACGCAGGCTCAACACTTCCTGCCTTAGGTGCTATTGTGCTTTTGCCACTACCAACAGATGCACCACCAACAACACCCCCATCAGGACCAGATGGCAACCCCCGCCCACTTCCACGGCCTCTTACACCATACTTCCTCATTTTTTATGAAAATGTACCCAAAAGTACCACCAGCTATATGGTACTGTAAAACAAGGTAGAAGTTGTATATAGTATTGGTGAGAATTTGAATCTCACTAGAGATTTGAGGACGCTGAACTATTGTCTCAGGCCCAGTAGAGATTCCACCTCAATGTAACAGGCTGAAATTGGATGGTGTATGAAAAAATGGAAGGTGTATATAGTATTGGTGAGAATTTGGATCTCACTAGAGATTTTAGGAGGCTGACAATGATGCTCTCAGTACAAGTATGGACGCAGGCAGCCTAATAAGCAGGACTGCTGCACACAAAAGGGTGGAAAAATGAACGCTTGGTAACTGTGCAGAAAAGAGGAAGAAAAGTATTTTTACTTTTAAAAAATCAGTTTGCACAGCAGTGTGCAAACAGCAATGCAGCTATCAGGGAGCCTTGTATGGCAGCCTAATAACCAACAGAGCTGATGCACAAAAATATAGCCTCCCCTGTCGCTGCACACAAACTGTTGTGTTGTACAGTGAAAATCGCTACCAGCAGAAGCAGTTTTTTTGTTCTTCTTCCATGCCTAACGCTCTCCCTTATTCAGAATCAGCAGCAGCAACCTCTCCCTATGCTAAGATCGGCAGACGTAAGATGACGGTTGGTGTGCACGCCCTTTTATAGCCCCTGTGATGCCACACAAAGCCGGCTAATCACTTACATGACCTTCTCAAAGATGATGGTGACCGATGCCTATGTCATCGTGTTGCCTACAGTGTGCGTCCTCCATCATTGGCTGAAAAAGGGCGTTGGAAGCATCATTTGAAACGCGACTTTGGCGCTCGGGTCGCCGACCTCGTGGCCGACCTCATGCTATGGTCGGGTTTCATTTCGTGAAACCCGACTTCAGCTAAAGTCGCCGACTTTTGAATTTGACCGACCCGTTTCGCTCAACTCTAGTCACCAGGCCTTGCGATGCTCCCTGCAGGTCCCGTTCCCAGTGATGCATTGCGATAATGACCTTTGATGATGTCGCGGTCTTGCGATACCGTAGCGGTCTCGCAAGACCGCGACGTCATCAAAGGTCATTGTCACAATGCATCACTGGGAACAGGACCTGCCGGGAGCATCTCGATGACTGGGAATGCTGCGCTGGACGCTGAAAGGTGAGAAAAACACAATTTTTTATTTTTTTTGTTATTTTTAACATTAGATCTTTTTACTGCAGATGCGGCATAGGCAGCCTCAATAGTAAAAAGTTGGTCACACTCGTCAAACACTATGTTTGACGAGTGTGACCAACCTGTCAATCAGTTTTCCAAACTAATTACGCTTGCAGATCGCTAGTTTTTCTGCAGGAAATAGGCGGAAATTAAAATGCGATTTGCTCGCATATTTCCCGCAGAATGGAATTGAGGAATTCCCGCAGAAATTTCCGCAGCAATTCTGCAACGTGTGCACATAGCCTAATAGTTACCTGCACAAACAGATATCCTCCTAAGATAGCCAAATCTAAATAAACCCACTCCAACTTCCAAAAATAGTAAGCTTAGATATTTATGAGTCTTTTGGGTTGATTGAGACCATAGTTGTTGTTCAATAATATAAAGAATCCTCTCAAATACAACTTGCCTAATAATTCTGCACACAGTGTATCCCAGCGGCTCCTGCTGTGATGTCACACTACAGTGACTGCTGAATTACTGGCTTTTCTTCTATCTATTTATCTATCTATCTATCTATCTATCTGTCTGTCTGTCTGTCTGTCTGTTTGTCTGTCTATCTATCTCTATATCTATCTATCTATCTATCTCTATATCTATCTACCTGTCTATCTATCTATCTAAAGGAAAAAAAATAGGCAGCAGTCAAATTAAATGTGAAAAAAGTGGATACTTTACTGATCCTCAGATGGCAACGTTTCAACGGTGACCCGTCTTTGTCAAGACGGGACACCGTTGAAATGTTGCCATCTGAGGATCAGTAAAGTATCCACTTTTTTCACATTTAATTTGACTGCTGCCTATTTTTTTTCTTTTTGTCATTTTGGCTGTTTGGACACTGCTGAATAGGTTTTGCACCTGCTGTATTATTTTGGTAGTGCTGCCCTTTTTTCTTGATTTATCTATCTATCTATCTATCTATCTATCTATCTGTCTGTCTGTCTGTCTGTCTGTCTGTCTGTCTGTCTGCCTGCCTGCCTGCCTGCCTGTCTGTCTATCTATCTACCTGTCTATCTATCTAAATAGAAAAAACAGATAGCAGCACAAACTTGAGCAGATTTTGGGTGCAATAGTTCCTGACTCCTGAGTAATGCGGTTGTCCAATGCAAAAATATAAATGGAAACAAATCAGGCAAAGACCGTGCTGTGAGGTCGAAACGTTGCACCACTTGGCACTGGATTAAAGTCGACATTTTTCCTTGCACTGGAGTGCTGCCTGATTTTTTTCCATCTATCTATCTATCTATCTATCTATCTATCTATTATATATATACATATATGTGTGTGTCACTGACAACTTTATATATCTATTCTATCTTTTCTATTCTAACCCGTCAGTGTGATTTTACTGTATGCGGCACATGAATTGCTGTTTTTTCAAAGGACACTGGTGCATAGAAATCAGACAGGACTTGCATGGTGCGAGAGCTGTGTGATTTTTTTCTCACACCCATAGACTTGCATTGGCAAATCTCATCCGAATCTTGGTGCCAATCGCAGACTGCAGTGATTTTACATGCATGCTGAATACGCCTGATAAAATAAACGCTGATGGGAGCTGCCCCATAGATTAACACTGAGCCGATGTTTTTTCGCATAGAACTCGGCCGTATTCTACGGTATTGTGTGACCCGGGCCTTACAGAGAGAAACGACGCTCCGCAGATCTGTGAGATGGCAATGAACAGACGCACGTCCCCTGCAGAATCAGATAGTGTAGGACACTCCCAGAGCTCCGTTTTTTGCTGCTACAGGAGGACAATGCCTTGTACAGAGTGGATTAGTGGCACCACCTAGTGCTCATGAGTTTGTAGACAGTTATTGGGTGGATGCAAACAAAAAAATTCTATGAAGTAATTTGATCATTAGGCACAGCATGTCTGAAACTCTTTACTAACATGTCAGGAGGATAATAAGAATGTCAGATATTAAAAGTGAAGCACGATTGGATTTTGTGTGGTAATCTGCTATTTAAAAAAAAAAAAAAAAAAAAAATTGTATGTCGAACTTGAACCCTCATTTTCTATTCCATAAACCAGTTGCTTAACCACTCAGGAAACAACTTAACAGGCTGTGAATTATTGTTTTTTCTTCCCTTATGAGATGAACCATGCAAGTACTGTAGTGAGGTGTATCTGAATAACATTTTGATTTTGATCTTTGACTGGTCAAATGTCAGGTCTCAGACAAAAACATTTTGATGTTTGATGTTTGACTAGTCAAGTATCAGGTATCAAGTATCAAACTCATTCATTGAAATCAGACAGTTAGGAGTTACACCACATGTTTACCTCGACAGTCACATAAGCAAAGAGAAGACTGTAATAATTCAATTGATGGTATAGCACACTGGTTAAGGTCAGGCTTAGGAACTAGAGAACTATGATTTCAAATCCTAGCAATGTAGCTTAGTTTTTTTGTTATTATTTTAAACCAAAACTATGTGTGATGCAGATGCTTCACCCTTAGGCTAGATATTATTTTATTACAAGTCAGGAAAATAATAAGAATGTCAGATCTTAAAAGTGGAACAGGATTGGGAGTTTGTGTGCTAACCTGCATAACCAAATAAAAGAAAAAAAAATTCTAACATAGGATTTGAACGGAGAAAAACCAATACTTTAGAGACAGGAGCATTACCATTCTACTACAAGCTATTTCATAATAGCTCAACCAGCCGCAAATGGATCTGTTTTCTTCGTTTATAAGATGGACCACTCAAATACTGCATTGAAGGTATCTGAAAGACCTTGTGATTCTGATGTTTGAATGAGTCAGGTATCAGGTATCAGATATCAGGTATCAGAGTCAGGTATCAGATATCAGATATCAGGTATCAGATATCAGCTATCAGGTATCAGATATCAGATATCAGGTATCAGGTATCAGATATCAGGTATCAGAGTCAGGTATCAGATATCAGATATCAGGTATCAGATATCAGCTATCAGGTATCAGATATCAGATATCAGGTATCAGGTATCAGATATCAGGTATCAGGTATCAGATATCAGGTATCAGATACCAGGTATCAGGTATCAGATATCAGATATCAGGTATCAGATATCAGGTATCAAGTATCAGATATCAGGTATCAGGTATCAGGGTCAGGTATCAGAGTCAGGTACCAAGGTCAGGTATTAGAGTCAGGTATCGGGGTCATGTATCAGGTATGAGAATCAGGTATCAGACAGGTATCAGATATGAGAATCAGGTATCAGACAGAGTATTTCTGATGTTTGATTTTGATATATGATCATGTCCTAAAATGTACACTGTAGACTTGGTGATCGGTCGCATCACTGATATGACCGCTCTCCAAACCATCCAGATCATCATGGGACATCGTCATTAATGCATTATTGACAGGAAGTTGTGTATAACTTTGCTTTTTTATTTTAATTTTTGGTGAATAAATGAGTAAAAGAGGCGTCGGGGAGGTTTTTTTTTTCATATTAAGGAGTCTTTGTGTTTATTTCAATGAAAGGACTTTTCTTTCTGCCTGTGTCTTTATTAAATTTGACTATGGGGTTAATAATGGGGGTGTCTGATAGACTTCTTTCCATTACTAACCCTTGGGCCTGATGTTAGTGGTGTAAAACAGCTGACATCAACCCCACAACTTTTACACCACTTGTCGCTGCACCAAGGCAAGTAGGAAGAGCAGGGCAAAGCACCAGAATTGTCACAACTAATAGCTGGGGTAGCTGCAGGCTGCTATTTATAAGCTTGGGAGGGCCAATTTCCATAGTCCCTACCCGGGCTGAGAATACCAACCATCAACTGTCTGCTATAGCTTGGCTGGTTATCAACAGTGTGGGGGAACCAATTTCATTTTTTAAAATAATTTATTTAAACAATTTAAAAAACTGTGTGGGGACCAATTTAGTTTTAGTAACTAGCCAAGATAGTGTGCGCCGGCCAATCACAGTCATGCTAATACATGTCATGGCTGTAATTGAGCTGAAAGTGCCCAAACAGTAAATATTGTTGATTGGCAGCTCTGCAGCTTTTCAGCATGCTTTGTTCAGGTTGCCGAACTTGAACAGTAACACGGACCTCCTGGAGAAGTCTGTGTTCAGGACCAGTGCACGGACACTAGGTGTTCAGTATGGACCCCGAACTTTATCATTCAGGTTTGTCCATCTCTACCCATAATCTATGCAAGTCTATTAAAATCTAATTGAAATAACTTTGCAGGGAAAATAAAAGCAACAAAATGAAAATAATGTAGCTGCATAATTGTGAACCCAGCAATAGGATTTTGGGAGAATAATCTCTATTGAGAAATTTTTCTGACATTTCATCCAAACGAAAAGAGAGAACATTTTGGTCAGAGCATGTCCTAGAGATACGCTCAAATTGTGAGCGTGGTAAGCTATTTTTGGTGGATGGAAGGTGACAGCTTGAGTAATGGAGAAAGAGATTTCAATCTGTAGGTTTTGTGTAGAGATCTGTACTTAGTTTACCAAAGTTATCCTTTTGGACCAATGTGTCCAGGAATGGGATTTTATGGGGGTCATAATTCAATGTAAATTGAATTTCAGGGCAGAAAGAATTCAGAAACTGGTGAAAAAGGAGTAGTGATTCAACTGTGCCATCCCAAATGCAGAACACATCATCAATGCAGCATAACCAACATTTGGAGTGTTCTAGGAATAGATTGTTGGTGTAAATGAATTGATTCTCAATGGAAAGCATATAGCAGTTTGCATAAGCGGGGGCTATATTAGAGCCCATCGCTGTGCCTTGTATTTGTACGTAGGATTGATCCCCAAATAGGAAATAATTATCTTTAAGGACTATAGAACGTAAGTCCATGCAGAGTTCTATGGAGTTATGAGAAAGCTCTGATGTATTTATAAGGAGATTGTGTACTGCAGCGAGGCCTAAGTCATGTTGAATTGATGTATATAAACTATTTACATCTAAGGTAACATGGAAACTATCCTTAGAAATGTCAGACATTTCTCAGATAATCTTAAGGAAATGTCCAGTATCGAGGATAAACAAGCGGGTTCTTTTAATCATAGGCGTCAGTTTATATTTGTAATTAAATTGTACATGTGGAAAAAATTCAGAAATTATTTTTCCTGGTGTGATTTATTATTTGTTTTATTGATTTTTTTTTAACATATTGGTTTATAAGCTGTCTTTTGGCAACCAAATAGAAAATATATTTCTGAATAGAATTTAATATGCCAGTTTATATTCTACTAGTCATTTCTACTGTTAAAATTTATGTTCTATTAATATTTTAATTGCCCTAAATTGTTAACAAGATCCATAATTAACCCTCAGCATGTGCACTTTGCAAATGATACCTCAAAGTCTGCAATGGGAAATTTATTTTATTTTGTTAGTCACATAAAATATGCAAAGACTTTATTATAATTTCAAGCCATTTCTCACATGTTTTAACAATGCAAATTTTTTTTAAAAAAAAAAGCTACTCAACTAATTAGCATAAAGAATCGGGCATGCCATGGGATTTGTATATTATCATTTATTAATGGTACATTTGTAATAAATTCCCTTTAAAACATGCTTATTCTATAAGTGACTTTAACTTTTACATTAATTATTTAAAAGTCTAGCCTCAAATCAATTGTATGAGTGGCCTTTTGCTTAAAACAACAATATGGCAATCTATTATGTATTCTCATTTATTTAGATCTATGGGATATTCCTGCTGTTCATTTAGAATGGTAAATCATTGCATAGATGCTTGAAAAAACTGTATATTTATGTTTCTAGCACTCCTATGTAAATAAAATGCTTTTAATTACATACTGTTTTTGCATTGCCAAATCATACCTTCAAAAGTATTGCTGTTATGCCTCGGGTTCCTGCCTCTGCAGAGAAGGAAGCCCGAGCCTTGCCTTCTGTGGTCTCCCATTCTGTTCCGGCCACAGTGGAGGCTGCTCTGCAAATGCATCGATCCTGGCATCTTGCTCAAGCTAGTGCTGTCAGGTTGGTTGCTGCTTCCACCTCTGGGTCAGCTTTCGCAATCCTCACTAGTCAGCAGCAAGCAGCTCCAGAGTCTAAGTCCCCTTTGCAGCCTACTGAGCATGACCATTGGATGACCTCTCATTGGAGGTCGGAGGTCATGTGCTCAGGACCTCAAGCAGCTTGGATTGGACCATCAGAAAGGTCCCGGAAGGACGCTGCTATAAAAGGCTTGCATGGCCGCTCAGCCATGCGCTAGTATAGACACTTATAACTAAGTGTGTGTGATGATGGATGCTTGTGACAGGTGACTGACTCATTATGACTCCCTCCCTTGGTTCTGCATGAGATAGGGTTTGTAGAGTCAGAGCTAGCACCTAGTTGTGGCAATGCCTAGCGCCACATTGGTCTCAGCTCCTCACACATGCCAGCGCCTGAGTGTGCCATTCAGCACAAGGCACGACTGTACCGCATATACTGTGACATCCACCAGAGCAGCATCATGTGCAGATAGTGCGCTTACCAGCTCTAAGCTTAGGCTGGTTATTGGCATCCGCCAGTGCCGCACTGCATGCTCTAGTAGCAGTTTGCTCTATTTACGCTCTCCTGGTATCGCAGTTGCGGTGCCGCACGCCAATGAGTCTAGAGGGACTCTAGCCCTTTGTCCTTGGGGCAGAGTCCTGTGACTCTACACTAGGGCTCTCCTTGCTGGGTTCTGTGAGTGATAACAGGCTGTTGCATTTATGTTCTGCGGTTCTGTGAAGCAACAGAATCCGCCGCTGTACACACCTGGTGATGTTAACCCGTCTGAGTTCAGCTATCGTATTAACTTACTGTGTCCGCCATTACCGAGCAGCAGGTAACATCTCTGCACAGTGGACCCCAGGCTGCAAACACACCTTGATACCATCTTATTATTACTTGGTGCGTTCCGCTAGCCCTATCAGTATACTAGTGCCAGGGTCTGGCTAGTAATGGCGGACGAACAGCAGCGGTACATCCAGCAGCTGGAGGGCACGTTGGCGGCTCTCGAGCGCTCAGCCTCAGCTGTGGATGTTACCGCTGTCGCTGTTCAGGCAGCCACGGAGGCTGTCTCCCGTGTGTCCCCTGCCATCCCTGTCCAGACTTTGTCCCGCCTCCCATTGCCCGAGAAGTTCTCGGGCGATAGTGCTTCTTGTAGGGGTTTTGTGAGCCAGTGCACTATTCAGCTGGAGCGGCTGGCTACACGATTCCCCTCAGAGTGGGCTATGGTGGGATTTGTCATTTCCCTCTTGTCGGGCAGGGCTGTGTAATGGGTCACATCGCTGTGGGAGCATGGTAATCATGTGGTGCAGAGTGCCTTGCAGTTCTTGGGCACTCTGAAGCAGGTCTTCCTGGGACCACGAGTCACCCATGATACCACGCTCCAGCAGCTGGCATTGTCACAGGGCTCATCCTTGGTCAGCCATTTCGCCATCCAGTTCCGGACTCTGGCCTCGGAGTTGGAGTGGCCAGGTAAGGTCCTCATTCTGGCATTCTGGAGAGGTCTGGCTGACCATGTGAAGGACACCCTGGCCACCAGGGAGATTCCCGCCACACTGGAGGAGCTTATCACCATCTCAACCTGTATAGATCTTCGCTTCGCCGAGTGAAGGTTGGATCGGACCCAGGGTAGGCAGAGCTTTAGGTTAGCACCCAGTTTTGCTAAACCCCTGGAATCTCCCGATCGGGCATTCAAGCCTCAGGGGCCTTTCTGTGCGGGATCCAGGCCCCGGTCCGCTCGAGCTCCTGTGATCTGTCATGTTTGCTGGCAGTCTGGTCACCTTGCCAACTGGTGCCTCGGGGCAAGACATTTGTCCCTGCCCATTTGTGACCGGAGGTCCTCTCTTGGGATCACATGTCCAGGGTGGGTGGACACTTTGGGACAAAGGAGACCTCTTAGCTACTGGCGAGGACTTATTTTTGGTCGCATATGTTCCATGACATCGGAGACTACATTCGGGCGTGCGTCTCCTGCGCCAAGAATAGGTCTCCCCGCCTACAGTCTGCTGGGCTACTTTACCCCCTGTCGGTGGCAGACAGGCCCTGGGAATGGTTGGACTGGACTTCATGGTGGGCCGACCCAAGTCCAGTTTTTTATTCAAGTCCAGTGTCAGCACAGTTATTTGGGTCGTCACCGTCCATTTATCTAAAATGGTGCACCTGGTGCCACTCTCTCGGCCACCCTCTTCAGGGGGCCTGGCAGTGTTGATCATCAAGCATGTCTTTCACCTACATGGCATGCCAGACAAGATTGTCAGTGACCGAGGTCCCCAGTTTGCATCTCGGTTCTGGAGAGAGCTCTGTCGCTTGCTCAGCATTGAGCTGAATCTCTCCTCGGCTTATCACCCCGAGATGACGGGTTGGTAGAGAGGGTTAACCAGACCCTGGTCACATACCTATGACATTTTGTCTTGGCTGGGCAGGATGACTGGGTAGCCTTGCTGCCATGGGCAGAGTTTGCTTTGAACAACGCTGTGGCAGACTCCACCGGACAGACCCCATTCCTCCTTAATTACGGCCAGCATCCACGCGTTCCTGTGCCCATGCCCGTGTCATCCACCGATTCCAGGGTGGCAGACTGGGCGGTGGAGGCACGTGACATTTGGGATCGTACCCAGGATGCCATCTGGGCCTCTAAGGAGAGATTGAGGGTCTCCGCGGATGCACACCGATGCTCTGCTCCGACCTTCGCCCCTGGCGACTTAGTGTTGCTCTCCGCTCATAACATCAGGCTGCGGGTCGAGTCCACTAAGTTTGTGCCTCGCTACATAGGTCCTTTCAAAGTCCTCGAACAGGTTAACCCTGTGGTCTACCGACTGGCCCTTCCTCCATGCCTAGGTATCACTGATACCTTCCACGTATCCCTCATTAAAGGGAACCTTTCACCCCCACAGGCATTTTTAAGTAAAAGAGCCACCTTGTGGAGCACTAATGCTGCATTCTGTCATGGTGGCTCTTTTATTTAGCGTCCCTTCCACTGTCGAAATAATCGTTTTTAAAATTGGTCACACATATCTGAAGTTTGACTGTGGGGCAGGTTGTTCCCCTGGACAAAGACGCCTCACATCCGTCAGTCATGTCCTGCTTTTAAATTTGGTGCCGCCTCCTCAGCGTTCATTTCTTTTTCTCGCGCCTGTGCTGTAATATTCTTTATTGGGCATGCACAGTTAGCGCTGCCCGTCCTATGACATCACATGATGCGACACCATGTGAACAGGAGGGGCGGAGCTCAGCAGAGCAGTGGTGCAGCAGGACCTGTGATGACATCAGCACCATGTGACCAGTAGGGGCGGAGCTGAGCAGGGCAGCGGTGCAGCAGGACCTGTGATGACGTCAGCACAATGTGATCAGTAGGGGTGGAGCTGAGCAGGGCAGCGGTGCAGCAGGACCTGTGGTGACGTCAGAATATTACAGCGCAGGCGCGAGAAAAAGAAATGAACGCTGAGGAGGCGGTGCCAAATTCAAAAGCAGGACATGACTGACGTATGTGAGGCGTCTGTGTCTGGTGGGGGAATGAACTGCCCCCCGGTCAAACTTCAGGTATGTCTGACCAATTTTAAAAATGATTATTTCACCAGTGGAAGGGACGCTAAATAAAAGAGCCACTGTTACATCCGTTCCCTGTCCTGGTGAGGCACCCAGGTCTGCCACTGTTACACCTGGTCCCCATCCTGGCGCTGTGTCCAGGCCTGCCATGCTCTCCGTTCTGGGCACTCACCTCGAGCCTCACATAGGCAGCAGCTGGCCTCCTCTGGATCTCATGCTGCTGCTCAGCATTCTAGCCTCCCTCCTGCCTCCACCTCCTGTTATCCTGTGAGGAGATCTGTAACTAAAGCTATTAGGGCACGCCCGCCTGCTCTCTTGCCTTCTTAAAGGGGCGGTGTGCATTATTCAAAAAGTGCAATTAACCAATGGCAGCGCACTGGCTGCTATTTCTGGCCTCTCCTCCATAGGAAGAGCGTCGGAGCAATGAGTATCTATCATTGCTACATCCGGTTCTCATGCTAACCTGTCTGCGCTGCGTCTGCAGTCTCTGTGCATTGTCTAATGCTCTCTGTCTCCACAGCATATCAGTATCCTGTGCTTCCTGGTTATATCTGCAACTATCTTGGCCTAAGCCATCCAGTTCCGCTAACAGCTATCTGTATCTGAGGACTGTGTGAAGGTCACTGGAACCGACTCCTTACCATCTACCCGGATCCAGGATCCAGCTCATTACGGACTCTGCTGTAGCTACTGGTATCGCTTTTGGTCCCGCTGGGACAGCTGCCACTTATAAGGGGTCTAACTGGAGGTAGCTCCTGTGTCTTCCGGGTATTCCATTCTGGCCCTGTCTGAGGGGCTTTACTGCGGGTACCGGTGGCTCACTAGTCACGCCCCCTTCGGAGTCCCCCGGACCGTGGTCCCGAGGTTCACTTAAAAAATAAAAACGAATGTGAACTTCACCATCTCTGCCTCTGCTTCTATTCATTACAGATTGCTCCGGCCATGGAATCCACTGGACCCCAGAGGCCTCCGACTATGGAACTGTGCCAAGAGGTGACCCGCTTAAAAGATCAACAGGACAAGGTCACGTCTTACCTACGTAACCTGTCCACCCACATGGATTCTCTGCTGAACCCGGCTGCTTCTGAATCACCTATCAACATCCAGGTACATGCTGTCATGGCAACCAAGGGCCCTTGCCTGGCGGCTCCTCCCCGCTTCCATGGTGACCCCACTCAGTGCCGGGGTTTTCTCAATCAGTGTACCCTACACTTCGAAATACTGGGGCACATGTTTGCTTCTGACCATGCCAAAGTGGGCTTCATTATGTCACATCTAGCTGGAGAGGCTCTCACCTGGCTAAACCAGTTATGGGAGAGAGGAGATCCACTGGTCAATGATCTTCATTCTTTCCTAGAGACTTTTCGCAGGACCTTCGATGAACCTGGCCGGGTCACGTCGACAGCTTCTGCCCTGCTGCATTTACGCCAAGGAACCCTCACGGTGGCTCAGTATGCTGTTCAGTTCTGCACCCTCTTGTCTGAGCTGTCCTGGAACAATGAGGCCTTGCTGGCTACCTTCTAGGAGGGCCTATCTGGAAAAATTAAGGATGAGCTGGTGTGACTGGAGTGGCCTACCACCTTGGATGACCTGATTTCCTTGGAAACCTGGATTGACTTGCCTTTTCAGGAGCGTTCAATGGAGATTAACCGAGACAAGAGGTCCTACCACCTGAACTCTAATTCTTCTAAAATGGCTACCTCATCTTCTTCTCCCAAAGCTATGGAGGTAGAATGAGTAAGTCTGGCCAGCCGCCGCCAGGAGACGCATCGCAAAGACGGAAGCTGTATATATTGTGGTAGTTCCGAACACCTAATCCGAACCTGTCTAAAGAAGTCGGGAAACTCCAGTGCCTAGGTTCGGTAGGAAAGGCCACCATAGGTAGAGAAAAGAGTTGAGCGAAAAGGCTCGGTCAAATTTATAAGTCGCCGACTTTCGCTAAAGTCGGGTTTCATGAAACTAAACCCGACCATAGCGTGAGGTCGGTCATGAGGTCGGCGACCAGAGCACCAAAGTCGCGTGTCAAATGATGCCTCCAGCGCCCTTTTTCAGCCAATGATGGAGGACGCACACTGTGGGCAACGCGATGACATGGGCAACGGTCACCACCATGTTTGAGAAGGGCATGCAAGTGACTGGCTTGCTTCGTGTGGCGTCACAGAGGCTACAAAAAAGGGCGTGCACGCCGACCGCCATCTTACTTCTGCCGATCTTAGCATAGGGAGGGAGAGGTTGCTGCTGCTGATTCTGAATAAGGGAGAGCAATAGGCAGGGAAGAAGAAAAAACACTGCTTCTGCTGGTAGCGATTTTCACTGTACAACACAACAGTTTGTGTGCAGTGACAGGGGGGATATATTTGTGTGCATCAGCTCTGTTGGTTATTAGGCTGCCTTATAAGGCTCCCTGATAGCTGCATTGCTGTTTGCACACTGCTGTGCATACTGCTTTTTTTAAAAGAAAAAACACTTTTCTTCCTCTTTTCTGCACAGTTACCAAGCGTTCATTTTTTTCACACTTTTGTGTGCAGCAGTCCTGCTTATTAGACTGCCTGCTGCCATACTTGGACTGAGAGCATCATTGTCAACCTCCAAAAATCTCTAGGGAGATTCAAATTCTCCCCAATACTATATACACCTTGTACCTTGTCATACACCAGCCTATTTCAGCCTGTTAAATTGAGGTGTAATCTATAGTGGGCCTGAGATAATTGTTCAGCCTCCTAAAATCTCTAGGGAGATTCAAATTCTCCCCAATACTATATACACCTTGTATCTTGTTTTACAGTACCATATAGCTGGTGGTATTTTGGGTACATTTTCCCAAAAATGAGGAAGTATGGTGGAATGTTGTGAGTTCATTCTCTGGTTCACCAGTTGTGAGTTCCCCTTCCAGACTCCCTCTGGTGGTGACAGGAGGTGGTGAGGCTGGTGTGATCGGTGGAGGTCTGCCACCTGAGAATGAGGATGACGATTGGACCTCGGAATTCTCAGATTGGATTTAAGACTGCCGACGCCCTATTCAGTTGCTGATGATTCCTTCTGGCTTGTCAGCTCTTGGTTTTCAGCTCTGTTCCAGTCATCTAAAGCTAAGTTTTTCTGCTAATGTTCACACTTGATTTTCTTGGTCTGTTCAGTTCAGCCAGCCCCGGCTGGGGGATGTGCTAAATTTCCACTCTTATTTATCAGTATTTTGCCAATTGGCTTTTTGTCCCTTACTAGTTCTGTCTCTTTTTGCTCTGTCTCAGAATATTTCAGAGTGCTGATATAGTGGGAGAAGTCTAGTGACTTCAGGGTTAATTTTGCTATCAGAAGTGTTGGACATGACTTTTGTAGGGTTTTTCGCAGATTGCAGACAGTGTCTTTCCTTTCCTTTCCTGTCTAGTTAGTTTGGGCCCCATCATTTGCTCAGCCTATTTTCCTGCCTGTGTTTGTGCCTTCATCTTGATTCACCGTCAATACATGTGTGGGGGCTATCTATTCCTTTGGAGTCTGCTCTGGGGCAGTTAGTTTTACATTTCCTTGCCTTTGGCTTATTTAGTCCTCCGGCCGTGATGAGGCATCTAGGAACATCGTAGGCACGCTCCACGGCTACTGCTAGTTGTGTGATAAGATCAGGGATCTGCAATCTGCATAGTTACCAACCTCTCTGGTTTTCTGTGACTTAGCTGGTTTTGTTTTTTCCTTCTTGGTGACCCATTCATAACAGTGGAAGAGACCGTGGTCGTGGGCAGGGGTTGCCAGCTAGTACTGATGGTGGTGGTGGTGCATCTGCTGGTAGTGGCAAAAGTACAATAGCACCTAAGGCAGGAGGTGTTGAGCCTGCGTCATTGTCTGGCTCCACAAGGCCTCGAAGGCTCCCTTTTCTGGGAGTAGGTAAACCGCTTTTAAAGCCGGAGCTTCAGGAACAAGTTTTGGCTTACATTGCTGACACAGCCTCCAGCTCTATCGCCTCCACTTCTGAAGTTTCAAAAATAAAAGAACTGAATTGTCTGTGGAGGCTCCTGGTCAGGAACAACACCTTTCCTTGTGTCCTTCACCCATACCAAAAGTGAAGGATGCGGCAGGCCACACTACAGATTACTCCATGGAGCTCTTTTCACATACCATGCCTGGGTTATCAAGTCAAATTGTGAATTTCCCGGTCCAAGATGAATCTGACATGGAGTGCACTAATGCACAGCCACTGCTAGATTTTTCTGCTGGTACATACACTCAGAGCACTACATTGTCCTCGCACTGTACTAAGCCAGAATCTGACCCTGATGAAACTCAGGTGCCCCTTCCCGCATACTATACCACCTTACACGGTGATACAGAGGAAGGTGCACATGAAATTGAAGAGGTGATGGATGATCCAGTTGTTGACCCAGATTGGCATCCATTGTTGGAAGAGGGTGCCGCTGCCAATAGCTCAGAAGAGGAGGAGGAGGATCCGCAGCAGGCATCGACATCACAACAGCTGTTATCTGGCAGGCCCGTAGCAGTCCAAAAACGGGTTACAAAAACCAAAAGAGTTGCAGGACAGCTTGGCCAGATGGTTAAATTAGCACAGCGTGCAAAGCCTCAAAATGTCTTCCATAGTAGGAAGAGTGCAGTGTGGCACTTTTTTTAACAAAATCCTAATGATCAGGCAAAGGTTATCTGTAAGAAGTGCACAAAGACCTTTAGCCGAGGGAAAAATCTGAGAAATTTGAATACCAGTTGCATGCTTAGACATTTAACTACCATGCACTTGCAAGCGTGGATGGACTACCAAATCTCACGTACCACATGTGCACCTGCTCAGTATGAAGGTATATAAGATAAATCCAATGATCATAGTGGGTGAAAAATTAGATGCAGTAGAAAAAGATATAATATCACACACCCACAACAAGTACAGACAGCAGAAGACCAACTGTAATAGTATAATCACAGACAGAGGACAAAAACAGTCATAAGGTCAAATAACACTAAAATCAATTTTATTGATACATAAAAGATCATACAGACAGACAGGCACAAAATGAAGCTAGAAGATGTAATGGTTATTCTAACCACATATGCGGGGAGGCCCTGGGTAGGTATGACAGAAGGCAGGTGCATAGCAACATCATAGCACATTACTCATGTATGCACAGTGGCAATAGAGGATAGAAAGCAGGTACATGACAACATCATAATAGTAAATATGTAGCACATCACTCATATATGCACAATGGCTATAAGGAATACCCAAATTAGGCAAAGTTAACAAGGCCTAAGTATGGCCACATTAGTCAGATAAGCAAATAGCATTAGATGTGTACTATAATAAGGAGATGAATAGACAAGTACCTTAAAGAGAGACAACCGCCTTCCTGCACGATCCTACCCGTCCCGACGCGCGTTTCGGCGTACCTTTATCAAGGGGCATAAGGTCACAAACACACGTATGGTCCTTAAATAATCCCAAGCCCGGAAATCCTCATTGCAGCCGCGCGGCCCCCTGATGACGTCACGTGCGCGGGATCGCGCTCGCGCGAGCAGCCGAGAAACAGAATCACGCGGCCCCCACGTGACCCAGAAGCCGGCGCACCGCTGAGCTATGAGCCAGCGACGCACAGAAAGCAGGGTGCGGGCGCACTGCAATAGAGAGACAGGATGCACCATTGCCAGTACTGGCAAAGGAATGGGCAAACATTAAAGAAAGTATATAGGATGTGAACCAGCCAAATGTATATCCATAAATGATGCCAGATGCTAAAGAAAGCAGGACTATTTATAATGTATATAATGTAATAGATGGGAGATTAATCCCATTCCAAATAGCGCCCTAAAAGTGGACCAATAGTTGGTACTACAACAAACTATATAATCAGCACCTGGCATAATATATACACCGTCCATTCAAGAGGCCAACAAAAACCCCCAGACCAAATATATATATATATAGGAAATACAGATAGGAAACCCTGAAAACACAATATAGATATATATATATGTGCACAAATAAAAATATCATATAACTAGAGTTGAGCGACTTTTGTTTTTTTAGGGTCGAGTTTCGTTTCGTGAAACCCGACTTTTCCAAAAGTCGGGTCGAGCAAGATCGGCCGACTATAGGGAAAAGTCGGGGTCGTCCCGAAACACGAAACCCAATGTAAGTCAATGGGGAATAAAAGTCGGCAGTGAGAGGAGGACAGGAAACACACCTACAGTGCCCATTTGAATGCCAAAAGCATCAATTCTTCTTACTTAAGCTTGTCAACCTTAATTAACTTCATAATACAAGTTACGCACTGAAAAATGGGGGTTATTTGGCTAAAGTTGTGGGGGGTAGGGCTGGCTCCAGGTTTTCATGTGCCCTGGGCGAAAGAGCGCCCCTTTAACACATACCACAACTCATCATGCTCCGATACGGCAGAGAAATAGCGGTATAGTACAATGAAAAATACTTCACTTTTTACATCTCATGACAAGGCCCATCTATTTCTCCATACAGAATCATTGGTCCCATATAATGTTTGAAACAGTATATGATGAGCTCCACATAATGCTACAGTATATGTTGGTCCCCATGGATGAAGCTCCACTGTCTTATGGGCCCAAATAATGCTCCAAACATAATGGGCCCCATTTCTAATGCTCTAGTGTATAATGGGCCCTGTAAATGCTGCTCCAGTGTCTGATGTCCACCTTTGGAATGTTCCAGTGTATGGTGGGCCCCATCTATCATTCTCCATAGTATAGTGCTCTCCAAAAATTGCTGTCCCAACATTGAAAACAATGAAATAAGTCTCCTCGCTAGGGAATCCCTGTACTAGTCTGGACTCCTCGTCGTTCCCATCTTCCATCTCACTGCACAGTATTTCAACCTTGCAAGTGCTGTGATCCTGAGCAAGCGGGGGGGTCCACTAGTTGGCGACGGCACTGGCACAGGCCCCTGATAGTACGGTGGTGTGTCTGATGGCGGGTGGGCCGAACCTGCACTTTCATCTGCAGCTTCCTCTTTGTCACCGTGTAAGATGGAACTGTATATGGGAAGGGTAACCTGAGTTTCATCAGGGTCAGATTCAGGCCGTGTAGCGTGCGAGGGGAATGTAGTGGTCTGGGTCAATGTACCAGCAGATTCATCGAGCAGTGGCTGGGCATCAGTGCACTTGTGTCGCCCCCAGGAGTACGGTCACCACAGTGGCATTACCTTCCTCCTAGGGAGTGTGATGTCATGCTTGGGAGCAACGAACGATCTCTCTAGCAGGTTAACTGATTGGGCGGTGTTATTCCCACGAGTCATGACCCTCCAAACAGCGTTCATGAAGGCAAAGTGTTTGTTTTACGTGGGCAGTATGGTTGCAAAGCTGAACCTTAAAGGAATGTCCAGAAGGGCACCACCAGGAGTGGAGCCTACGGTTTAATTCGACTCCACCTGGGAAACCTCAACCATGCCAGCTACAGAAAAAAAGATGTACACATTGCAAGCTTAATTCCGTTAACGAACGAGACTCCGTCATGCCCTGCGGTCCGAGTCCGGCTTACTAGAGGGACACGTGAGGCTCTGGCACATGAGATTGGTCAATAACTGGTGTGTCATGCCCTTACATGTCCGTGGCTGCATGTGCGCTACACTGAAAAGGCCAGCGTTTGTCGCTTACAGGTGCAGATAACCCACTGAACAACGTTAGTGATGGGGATCTGTGATTACAATTATTACCCGCGAACGATGATTTCCCAGTAAGTGCAGGTCAACCGCAGTTCCGGAATTAGGCCTAACCGTCATTCCTGAAAAAAGGAAAAACTTACGTGTGCAAACCACAGGTGCTGTGTAGCTTGCTTAACAGCTCGCCAGCCGTTCTCAGGCCCAGTATGGATTACACGTGATTGCACAAAGGTGAGAAAGGGTACCGTATCCCCGGATACCATGTATGGATAGCATAGTGTACACATTCAAAATATATGTCTATACATCAAGAGGCAGGCTCAGACGGTGTTAGGCCCAGTATGGATTGCACGTGATTGCACAAAGGTGAGAAAGGGTACCGTATTCCCGGATAACATGTATGGATAGCATATTGTACACATATAAAATATATGTCTATACATCAGGAGGCAGGCTCAGACGGTGTCAGGCACAGTATGGATTTGACGGCCCAGACTACACAGCGGAGGAGCAGGGAGAGGTAAAGATTGCAAATGCTGGGGCCCTGCCCAAGGAAGGGGGGCCCACTCGTGGGCGTCGGTACTGGCACTGGGCCCCTCATAGTACGCGGTTTGTCTGACGGTGGGTGTGCACCACCACCGTCAGAGACACTTGATTGCACTATGAGGGACCCTGTGCCAGTGCCCACGCCCAAGAGTCGGCCTACACACCTGTCCAGGGCAACGGCACTCGCACGGTGTCATGCGCTAGGTGGTGACCCCGGCCATGGGGGGGGGGAGGCAGCACAGTTAGGGAGTTTTAGAAAGTGGCATATGTTAATGTTGGACATTCAGCTGATGCAAAAGGTGAAATAGGTCAAGTCCCAGGAAGAGGTGGACCAAAGCAAGCCATTTTTCTGTCACCCTATGTGTCATCAGGGGAAGGTGGGACAAAATCCTTGGAAACCCATGTATGGTTCATTTTAATGAAGGTTATATCATCCACATTTTGGGTTGACAGACGGGTCCTTTTTTCTGTCAGGATTGATCCAGCTGCACTGAAGACTCTTTCCGATAGCACACTTGCAGCTGGGCAAGCGAGCTCCTGTAAGGCATATTGTGCCAATTCAGGCGAGGTGTCCAGTTTAGCGGCCCAATAGTCAAAGGGGAATGACCTGTGTGGGAGAACATTGATATGGGAGGAAAAGTAGTTTGTAACCATAGTTGACAACTGCTGTCTCCTGTCACTTTCAATCGATGCAGTATTACCAGTTGTATGAGCGGTACTTGAAAAATCAGTCCACAACATTGTCATGAAACCGCTGTCTCCAACGCAACTTCTGCTGTGTGCACCACGAACACCTCTGCCAAGCTGCCCCCGGCCCGTACGGCTCGTGTGAGAACCATCACCGCTGCTGTGTGCTGGGAATGCCTCAAGCAACCGATTTATCAGAGTTGCTTGTTTATTAGCCAATATTAGGTCAAGGTTCTCCTGTGGCATGATGTTTTGTAATTTGCCTTTATAGCGTGGATCTAGGATGCTGGCCAACCAGTAGTCGTCATCGTTCATCATTTTGGCAATGCGGGGGTCCCTTTTTAGGATCTGCAAGGCATAATCTGACATGTGGGCCAATGTTCCCGGTGTCAATGATACACTGCGAGTGCTGGTTGGAGGAGCACTTTCTGGCAAATCCACATCCCTCCAGTCACGCACAAACCCTGTACCAGACCTTGCCACGCCAACATTTTCACTTGCCCCACGAGATGCATCCTCCTCCCCTAAGTAATCATCCCCATCATCATCCTCCTCCTCCTCTTCTTCCTCAACCTCGTCCAGGAGAGGTCCCTGAGCAGACAATGGCTGAAAGTCATCAAGGATTCCCTCCTCGTCAACATTGGCTGCAGACGCCTGCTCCTTAAGGTGCATCAAAGTTTACATGAGCAGACGCATAAGTGGGATGCTCATGCTTAGGATGGCGTCGTCTGCGCTTACCAGCTGTGTGCATTCCTCAAAACAATGAAGGACTTTACAGAGGTCTTTCAGCTTCGACCACTGCACACCTGTCAACTCCATGTCTGCACTCAAAGTGCCTGGCCGTGTATCCTCACACAAATGCATTATGGCCTGCCTCTGCTCGCACAGCCGCTCAACCATGTGCAGGGTGGAGTTCCACCTTGTTGCAATGTCGATAATGAGGCGGTGGTTGGGAAGGTGGAGCAATCGCTGCAGCTTCTGCATACGAATGGAGTGTACAGGCGACCGGCGGATGTGTGCGCACAGTCTTCGCACCTTCTGGAGCAGGGCTGTTAACTCCGGATAATTTTTGAGGAAGCACTGCACGACCAGGTTCAAGGTGTGAGCCAAGCAAGGTATGTGGCTGAGTTTTGAAAGGGCTATGGCTGCAACAAAATTACGGCCGTTATCACTAACTACCTTGCCTGCCTCAAGATGTACACTGCCCAGCCATGACTCAGTTTGTCGCTGAAAGTACTCGGCCAGCACCTCGGCGGTGTGTCTGTCGCCCAAACACATCATCTGCAACACAGCCTGCTGACGCTTTCCACTAGCTGCTCGATAGGGGGACACCTCGTGTGCAACAGTGGCAGCTGCTCGTACGACTGCGCTCTGTGGACGAGCTTTCGCTTCTGGAGGAGGAGGAGGAGGAGGAGGGTCGAACGCCTACAGCCAACTGTTTCCTATACCGTGGGCTAGGCAGCACTGTCCCACCACCGCTGTCCCCTGTGGACCCTGCATCCACCACATTAACCCAATGCGCAGTGATGGACATGTAATGGCCCTGGCCATGCCGACTGGACCATGCATCAGTTGTGAGGTGCACCTTTCCACTCACTGACTGCTTGAGTGCATGGACAATGCAGTCTTTCACATGATGGTGGAGGGCTGGGATGGCTTTGCGAGAGAAGAAGTGGCGACTGGGTAGGTCATAGCGTGGTACTGCATAGGCCATGAGTTCGCGGAAAGCTGCGCTTTCCACCAACCGATAGGGCATCATCTCAAACGAGATTAGTTTGGCAATGTGGGCGTTCAAACCCAGTGTACGCGGATGAGAGACTGAGTACTTTCTTGACCTACTCATAGTGTCTGGGAGGGTGAGCTGGACTTTAGAGCTGCATATGGTGGAAGTAGCGGTGGACAGGGCGGACTGAGAGAGGGTTGATGATGGTGATGGAGTTGGTGTTCTTTCTGATGGCCTAGATTCAGTATTTCGTTGATATAACAGTGGGATTCCCTGACTGCTGTGGCCTTGCAACGACACCTCAACATTTGCTGCTGTGCTGACCGGTGGGCTTACAGTGGGGGAAACAATGTAGCATTGCTGACTACCTTCTTTGTGATCAGTTGCACATGTGGTACTTGAGGTTTGGTGTTGTGTCCACGCTTGCAAGTGCATGGTGGTTAAATGTCTAAGCATGCAACTGGTATTCAAATTTTTCAGATTTTTCCCTCGGCTAAAGGTCTTTGCGCACTTCTTACAGATAACCTTGGCCTGATCATGAGGATTTTGTTCAAAAAAGTGCCACACTGCACTCTTTCTACTTTGGCAGACATTTTGCGGCCTAGCACGCTGTGATATTTTGACCCTCTGGACAAGCTGTCCAGCAACTCTTTTGATTTTTGGAACCTGTATTTGGAGTGCTCCGTGCCTGCCAGATAACATCTGTTGCGATGTCGATGTCTGCTGTGGATGCTCCTCATCTGAGCTATTGGAAGCAGCACCCTCTTCCCCCAATGGATGCCAATCTGGGTCAACAACTTGGTCATCCATCACCTCCTCTTCAATGTCATGTGCACCTTCCTCTGTGTCACCGTGTATGGTGGTATAGTGTGCGGGAAGGGGCACCTGAGTCTCATCAGGGTCAGAATCTGTCTCTGTACACTGCGAGGACAATGTAGTGCTCTGAGTGAATGTACCAGCAGAATCATCTATCAGTGGCTGTGCATCAGTGCACTCCATGTCAGATTCATCTTGGCCTGGGTAATTCACCATTTCACTTGGTAATCCAGGCATGGTATGTGAAAACAGCTCCATAGAGTAATCAGTAGTATGGCCTGCGTCATCCTTCAATCTTGGTTGGGGTGAAGGACACAAGAAAAGGTGTGGTTCATGAACATGAGCCTCCAATGACGACTCAGTGCTTTTACTTTTTACAACTTCAGAAGAGGAGGCGATAGAGCTGGAGGCTGAGTCAGCAATGTAAGCCAAAACTTTTTCCTGCAACTCTGGCTTTAAAAGCGGTTTGCCAACTCCTAGAAAAGTAAGCCTTCGAGGCCTTGTGGAGCCAGACGATGACGCAGGCTCAACACCTCCTGCATTCGGTCCTATTTTGCTTTTGCCACTACCATCAGATCCACCACCAACACCATCATTACCAGCTGCCAACCTCCGCCCAATTCCACGGCCTCTTCCACCAGCCTTCCTCATTTTTGGTAGAAATGTAGACAAAATCCAACAAACTATATGTAAAACTAGGTACAAGGTGTCTATAGGACAGGGGAGATTTTGAATTTCTGCACATACTTGTGGACACTGGACACTTATGGATTGTGTGAGGCCCACTGAATATCAGAGCGCTATGTCACAGGCTCGATGGCACAGGTGTGAAAAAGTGACTACAGGATCACAGAGATTTTGAATTTCTGCACACACTTGTGGACACTGGACACTTATGGATTGTGTGAGGCCCACTGAATATCAGAGCGCTATGTCACAGGCTCGATGGCACAGGTGTGAAAAAAGTGACTACAGGATAAGGGAGATTTTGAATTTCTGCACACACTTGTGGACACTGGACACTTATGGATTGTGTGAGGCCCACTGAATATCAGAGCGCTATGTCACAGGCTCGATGGCACAGGTGTGAAAAAAGTGACTACAGGATCACGGAGATTTTGAATTTCTGCACACACTTGTGGACACTGGACACTTATGGATTGTGTGAGGCCCACTGAATATCAGAGCGCTATGTCACAGGCTCGATGGCACAGGTGTGAAAAAAGTGACTACAGGATCACGGAGATTTCGAATTTCTGCACACACTAGTGGACACTGGACACTTTAGGATTGTGTGAGGCCCACTGAATATCACAGCGCTATGTCACAGGCAGAAATTGGCTAGTGTATCACAAACTACAAGGTGTATATAGAATTGGGCAGAATAGGAATCTCCCTAGAGTGTAGGTCTGTAAGAACGGAACAAGTCCTCCACTTATCCTTCCACAGTGACACACAGATAGCTTCACTGTGGCCGTGATAACAGCCGTTACACGGTACTGAGAGGAGCGTGCACGTACACGGTTGTCCGGTGTACGTAAAATTGTCAAGCTCCGTGTTTTTTAAGTATACGGACTGACACACGCTGTCTCTCTATAGTTTTGAATGTGATCAAACAGCAAATATATTTAACTGTTTGAAAGCTAGACAAAACTAGAAAGTGCAGGTCTGTAAGAACGGAACATGTCCTCGACTTATTCTCACAGAGTGACACACAGATAGCTTCACTGTGGCTGTGATAACAGCCGTTACACGTTACTGTGTGAGGAGTGTGCACCGCTGTATGGTGTGAAAAAATGCACGCTCAGTACCTCAGCAGGACAAAAAAAAAATTGGGATTGCTTTTAAAAAAGCAGTTTGCAGAGCAGTGGGTAAACAGCAATGCAGCCGTCAGGAAGCCTTAGAAGGCAGCCTAACAACCAACACCGCTGATCCACCAAAATATAGCCTCCCCTTGCACTGCACACACAGTGACTGGTGTGTTGTACAGGCAAAATCGCTAGCAGCAGAAGCAGTTTTTTTTTCTTCTTCCCTGCCTAACGCTGTCCCTACAGAATCAGCAGCAGCACCTCTCCCTATGCTAAGATCGGCAGAAGATGGCGGTCGGCATGCACGCCCTTTTATACCCCCTGTGACGCCCACCAAAGCAAGCCAATCACTTGCATGCCCTTCTGAAAGATGGTGGTGACCCCTGCCTTTGTCATCACGTTGCCCACAGTGTCCGTGGATCCTGATTGGCTGAAAAAGAGCGCAAAGCAAACTTATGAAACGCGACTTTGGTGCGTAAGTCGCCGACCTCGTGGCCGACCTCATCCTAGGGTCGGGTTTCGTTTCATGAAACCCGACTTTGCCAAAAGTCGGCGACTTTTGAAATTTTTCGACCCGTTTCGCTCAACTCTACATGTAACACATTCATAAATGCAAGTATACAATATAATAATGTTTATTAAACCATCAATAGATGTATAAATCTATATGTTTAATAGGGACATATTAATGTCAAACAACAAATACCAATGCGTGCATATAAACAGAAAATCATAATACATAATAATACACATGTATATATATATACCCCGGAAAGCAGGGGAAGGGGGGGGAAGAGGAAGGGGGGAGGAAGGAAGAAGAGGAAAGAAAATAAATGGGGGGTCGACGGCTACAGACGTATGGAGAAATGCCAAGTAGATGAACCGGCGGTGAACGTCCATGAGGATATCCAGGCATGAAAAGTAATATTCCACAGGCAAAAGCCTAAAACATGACAAAGAGAAAGAGTTAAAACCACATAAAACCAATATATGCGGGAGAAAAACCAACACAGTGAATCGGCGACTAAAGGAATGGCGAAAAGCTGAGGTTCTCATTCAGTCCCGATGGCTGGACAGTATTAAGGATCCAGATCCATCTACTTTCTAACTGACCAAGGCGTTTAGACAAGTTCCCACCCCTGATGTTGATATCCAAAACATCAATACCCCGTACACGTAAAAGATTGCTGTTACATTGATGAAACAGCTTAAAGTGTTTGGGAATGGTTTTGAGGGTGGTTGTCTCATCGTGACAGCTGGCAGCCTGTATACCCAAAACGTGCTCTCTAATCCGGACTTTAAGCTGTCTAGTTGTCATCCCAACATAAATTAGCCCACATGGGCAGGTAGCAAAATAGATAACATACCTTGTGGTACATGTAATCCGTTTTTTAATTCTATAATTTCTTGTACCACCGGAGTTAAAAAAATCGTCACATCTATCCACGTTAGGGCATGCCACACAGCGGCCACAAGGAAAACAACCACCCCCAAACGAAACAGTATCCAAAAATGTTTGTGACTGCAACCCCACGTGATGACTCTTAGTCAGGAGATCACGTAGGTTCTTAGCACGTCTAAAAGTAATCAATGGACGTTTGGGTAAAAATTTCCCAATTATAGGGTCTATTTGTAAAATAGGCCATGCCGTTGTTAATGCGGATCTAACACGATCCAAAAACGGATGGTATGTGGTGACGAATCTACATTGATTCACACTGTCAGGTTCCCTAGCCTGTTTTTTATATAACAGTTTTTTATATAACAGATGGTTACGGTTAGAGTACTTGGCCCTGTGATAGGCCTTCTTAATAACCCCCCTGCTGTATCCACGCTCCAAAAATCGTAGCTTTAATTCCTCCGCCCGCTTCTCAAAGTCCACATCCGAGGAACACAACTGTCTCAAGCGGAGGAATTGCCCCACCGGTATAGAGGCTACCATATGGTGTGGATGGCATGATGAAGCGTGTAATAGTGTGTTGGTGGAGGTCGGCTTACGGAAAATATCTGTATTTACATTGCCACTCTTATCCTTGGAAATGGAAACATCCAAAAAATTAATTTTAGTACTATCCCATTCACAGGTCAAGGTGATATTCAACTCACTGCTGTTGAGGCGTTCAACAAATTGCGCAAGGTCGATGGCCGTGCCCTGCCAAACGAACAGGATTTGTTAACTTCCTCCGGTACACTACGTCTACGAGACCACTCATATCATCCCTATAGAAGGCAACATAGTCATCAAATTGGCTTGGACAAAAAGGATAATAGGGTAATTAACTTAAGTTAGTATGTACTATCTCCCTCCGATCTGTCTCTTTTGGGTAGGGGCTTTTCTTTTTCACCTACTCTGGAATTCGATACTTTTGCCACTGTGAAAGATCTAAATTTGTTTGCCAGGTCGTTACTGCTGAAGAGGCATTTCTTCAATGATGTTAATAATACTCTTTTTCCCCACAGAGGAGGAACAAAAGGCCCTGAGAGCCTTGGAGGAGCTGGCGGTGGAACATGAGGGAGGTAAGATCCCTCCATCTATTTGTCCACGATCCACGAAGTTCCCCACCCGGCTACCTGTACGAGTGTTGATCTCTTCGTCCAGGTGGTGACTCGGGAACTTTCTCAGATTCATAAATTCACCAGGGATGACAATTTGACAAAGGAGGAACGTGCTAGACTTAGGTACTTCCAGAATCTCCCCGATGTGGTGCTGAAGCCGGCCGATAAGGGTGGTAATGTCGTCCTGTGGCCAACTAAGCTATATGAGAATGAAGCTTATCACCAGTTAAACAATAGCATATGCTATAAAAAACTGACGTATAATCCCCTGAGCGCATATTCCAGCCAACTGGAAAACATTATCAAAAGGGCCACACGGGAGGACATTACTACCAAGGAGCTGGCTTCAGCGCTACTAGTTAGTGAGCCCACAGTGGCCACATTTTATTTATTACCGAAGATCCACAAGCATCTGAGATCGCCACCTGGTCGTCCGATTGTGTCAGGGAGGGGTAACTTCTTGGAGAATGTCAATCGTTGGATTGATTTCCACCTCCAGCCCCTTGTCATGGCTCTCCCTTCATATTTGAAGGATACAGGGGAACTTTTGCGCAAGGTGGATGGCTTATGCCTTGAGGGTGAATCCTTGCTAGTTTCAGTGGATGTGGAGTCTCTATATACGAACATCAAACATAAAGATGGCGTTGCCGCAGTTCGGTTTTTCCTCCAGACTTCCAATTTGTCTAGTGGTTTGAGGGGACTCTTGCTGGAACTGCTTGAATTCACCCTCACGCACAATTTCTTTGTGTTCAAGGGGTCCTTTTTCCTGCAGCTCCAGGGGACAGCCATGGGCGCGGCCTGTTCCTGGGGCTGTGGGAGAGGGACCTCTTCCACTCGGACCGGATGGTGTCGATAGACCGCGTCCCCTTTTGGACGCGGTATATCGACGACATCCTGTTCATTTGGCAGGGCACGGCCATCGACCTTGCGCAATGATATTTCTATTTGTGCACATATACTGTATATATATATATCTATATTGTGTTTTCAGGGTTTCCTATCTGTATTTCCTATATATATATATATATATATATATATATATATATATTTGGTCTGGGGGTTTTTGTTGGCCTCTTGAATGGACGGTGTATATATTATGCCAGGTGCTGATTATATAGTTTGTTGTAGTAGCAACTATTGGTCCACTTTTAGGGCGTTATTTGGAATGGGATTAATCTCCCATCTATTACATTATATACATTATAAATATTCCTGTTTTCATTAGCATCTGGCATCATTTATGGATATAAATTTGGTTGGTTCACATCCTATATACTTTCTTTAATGTTTGCCCATTCCTTTGCCAGTACTGGCAATGGTGCGTCCTGTTTCTCTATTGCAGTGCGCCCGCACCCTACTTTCTGTGCATCGCTGGCTCATAGCTCAGCGGTGCGCCGGCTTCCGGGTCACGTGGGGCCCGCGTGACTCTGTTTCTCGGCTGCTCGCGCGAGCGCGGTCCCGCGCACGTGACGTCATCAGGGGGCCGCGAGGCTGCAATGAGGACTTCCGGGCTTGGGATTATTTAAGGACCATACGTGTGTTTGTGACCTTATGCCCCTTGATAAAGGTATGCCGAAACGCGCGTTGGGGCGGGTAGGATCGTGCAGGAAGGCGGTTGTCTCTCTTTAAGGTGCTTGTGTATTCATCTCCTTATTATAGTACACATCTAATGCTATTTGCTTATCTGACTAATGTGGCCATACTTAGGCCTTGTTAACTTTGCCTAATTTGGGTATTCCTTATTGCCATTGTGCATGATGTTGTCATGTACCTGTTTTCTATCCTCTATTGCCACTGTGCATACATGAGTAATGTGCTATGATGTTGCTATGCACCTGCCTTCTGTCATACCTACCCAGGGCCTCGCATATGTGGTTAGAATGACCTTTACATCTTCTAGCTTCATTTTGTGCCTGTCTGTCTGTATGATCTTTTATGTATCAATAAAATTGATTTTAGTGTTATTTGACCTTATGACTGTTTTTGTCCTCTGTCTGTCAGTATGAAGGTAGTCAGCAATGCTACATCGCTTCCCCCACTGTAAGCCCACCGGTTAGCACACCACCAGCAGCAAATGTTGAGGTGTCGTCGCAAGGCCAAAGCAGTCAGGGAATCACAATGTTATTGCTACGAAAGACTGAATCTAGGCCATCAGCAACACCATCACCATCACCAACCCTCTCTCGGTCCGCCATGTCCACCGCTAGTTCTACCATAGGCAGCTCTCAAGTCCAGCACACCCTACCAGAGACTCTGAGAAGGACAAGAAAGTACTCATCCTCTCATCCGCGTACACTGTGTTTGAACGCCCACATTGCCAAACTAATCTCGTTAGAGATGATGCCCTACCGGTTGGTTGAAAGCGAAGCTTTCTGCGTGCTCATGGCCTCCGCAGTACCACGCTATGACATACCCAGTCAGCACTTCTTTTCTCGAAAAGCCATCCCAGCCCTCCACGTGCATGTGAAAGACTGCATTGTCCATGCAATCAAGCAATCAGTGAGTGGAAAGGTGCACCTCACAACAGATGCATGGGCCAGTAGGCATGGCCAGGGCCGTTACGTGTCCATCATTGTGCACTGGGTTAATGTGGTGGATGCAGGATGATGGAGCAGTCTACATCTTGAGGCAGGCAAGGTACTTAGTGATAACACCTGGAATTTTGTTGCAACCATAGCCCTTTCAAAACTCAGACACATACCTTGCCTGGCTCACACCTTGAATCTTGTGGTGATTGCTCCACCTTCCCAAGCACCGCCTAATTATCAACATTGCAACAAGGTGGAACTCCACCCTGCACATCATTGAAAGGCTGTGCGAACAGAGGCAGGCTGTAAAGCATTTGTGGGAGGATACACGGGCAGGCAGTTTGAGGGCAGACATGGAGTAGTCGGGTGTGCAGTGGTCTAAGCTGAAAGACCTCTGTAAAGTCCTTCAGTGTTTTGAGGAATGCACACGTCTGGTAAGCGCAGATGATGCCATAATAAGCATGAGCATCCCACTTATGCGTCTGCTCATGCAAACTTTGACACACATTAAGGAGCAGGCGTCTGCAGCCGAGGAGGAAGAGGAAGAGGAGGAGGGAATCCTTGATGACAGTGAGCCATTGTCTGCTCAGGGAACTCTCCTGGACGAGGTGGAGGAAGAAGAGGAAGAGGAGGAGGAGGATGATGATTGGGATGATTATTTAGGGGAGTAGGATGCTTTTCAGGGGCAAGAGAAAATGTTGGTGTGGCAAGGTCAGATACAGGGCTTGTGCGTGACTGGAGGGAGTGGATTTGCCAGAAAGTGCTCCTCCACCCAGCACTCGCAGTGCATCATTGACACCAGGAACATTGGCCCACATGTCTGATTATGCCTTGCAGATCCTAAAAAGGGACCCATGCTTGCCAAAATGATGAACGATGACGACTACTGGTTGGTCAGCATCCTGGATCCACGCTATAAAGGCAAATTCCAAAACATCATGCCACAGGAGAACCTAGAGCTAATATTGGCTAACAAACAAGCAACTCTGGTAAACTGTTTGTTTGAGGCATTCCCAGCACACAGCAGCGGTGATGGTTCTCCCACGAGCCGTAGAGGGCAACATGTAAGAGGTGTTTGTGGTGCACACATCCGAAGTGACATTGGAGACAGGGGTTTCATGACCATGTTGTGGACTTATTTTTCAAGTACCGCTCACACAACTGGTAATACTGCATCGATTGAATGTGACAGGAGACAGCAGTTGTCAAGTATGGTTACAAACTACTTCTCCTCCCATATCGATGTTCTCCCTCACAGGTCATTTCCCTTTGACTATTGGGCCTGTAAACTGGACACGTGGCCTGAATTGGCACAATATGCCTTACAGGAGCTTGCTTGCCCTGCTGTTAGTGTGCTATCCGAAAGAGTCTTCAGTCCTGCTGGATGAATCCTGACAGAAAAAAGGACCCGTCTGTCGACCCAAAATGTTGATGATCTAACCTTCATTAAAATGAACCATGCATTGGTTTCAAAGGATTTTGTCCCACCTTCCCCTGCTGACACATAGGACATAGGTTGCAAGAAAAATGGCTCGCTTTTGTCCTCCTCTTCCTCGGACTTCTCCAATTCCTCCATTTGCAGCTGCTGAATGTCCAACATCAACATATGCCATTTTTTTCAACCTCCCTAACTGGGCTGCCTCCCCCCAGGGCCGGGGTCACCACCTGGCGCACGCACCCGTGCGAGTGCCGTTACCCTGGACAGGTGGGTGGGCCCACTCTTGGGCGACGACACTGGCTTGCTTGCTCAGGATCACAGCACTTACAAAGTTGAAATACTTACCTCTCCCTGCTCCACCGCCGAGACATCTTCCGCATTTCCTGACAGTGACATTCTGGTCAGAGAGCGCGATAACATCACGTCTGTACGCCCTCTGCCTAAACAGTCCAAGTGCAGAGAGATGGAAGATGGGGACGACGAGGAGTCCAGAATACAGGGATTCCCTAGCGAGGAGACTTATTTAATTGTTTTAAAGGTTGGGAGCAATTTTTGGAGAGCACTATACTCTGGAGAATGATATATGGGGCCCATCATACACTAGAGCATTCCAAAGGTGGACTTCAGATACTGGAGCAGCATTTACAGGGCCCATTATACACTGGAGCATTAGAAACGGGCACATTATATATGGAGCATTATTTGGGCCCATAAGACACTGGAGCATCATCCACGGGGCCCATCATATACTGGAGCATTGTAAATGGGACAGATTATATATGGAGCATTATTTGGACCAATCGTACATTAGAGAATCATCCGTGAGGCCCATCATATGCTGGCGCTTTCCAAATGGGGGACATCAGACACTGCAGCAGCAATTACAGGGCCCATTATACACTGGAGCATTAGAAATGGGGGGCCCATTATATATGGAGCATTATTTGGGCCCATAAGACAGTGGAGCTTCATCCATGGGGACCAACATATACTGCAGCATTATGTGGAGCTCATCATATACTGTATCTATCATTATATGGGACCAATGATTCTGTATGGAGAAATATGTGGACCTCATTACTCTGTATGGTGCACTATGCTGTGGCCATAATACTGTATGGAGTAATATACTGTCAGCTATTGGAGAATTTAAAATGGATATCAGTCTTGTGATGTAAGAAGTGAAGTATTTTTCATTGTACTATACCGCTATTTATCTGCCATATTAGAGGATCATGAATTGTGGATGTGTTAAAGGAGCCCAGTGATACTCTTTGGCCCTGGGCCCACGAAAATCTGGAGCCAGCCTTACCCCCCCACAACTTTAGCCAAATAACCCCCAGTTTTCATTGCCTAACTATTATTATAAAGTAAATTAAGGTTGACAAGCTTAAGTAATAAGAATTGATGTTTTTGGCATTAAAATGGGCACTGTAGGTGTGTTTCCTGTCCTCCACTCACTGCCGACTTTTCTTCCCCATTGACTTGCATTGGGTTTCGTGTTTCAGTCGGCCTTCGACTTTTCACGATAATCGGCCGATTGCTTTCGACTCGACTTTTGCGAAAGTCGGGTGGTCCGAACCTGACTCGACCCGAAAAAAGGGAAAGTCGCTCATCTCTAGTAGAGAACATTCCTCTCCTTCATTGCAGATCTCAGACTCCGTGACCTGCGGAGCAATAAAATTTTCTGGACTCTGTCGTTGGATTGGGCCGCCTGGAGTTTTATCCAGCAGACGCTTGTGGATCGTTACCACTTACCAGTTCAGGCTCCTCCCAATCCACTGCGGGTGACCGCTGTCGATGACCAGCCACTAACTGAACCCGTCCAGTTCCAGACTGTGCCAGTGGAACTCCGGGTAGGTCTTATGCATTCTGAAAGAATCCGTTTTTATGTGTACCTTGTTTGTCTCACCCCTTGCTTCTATGTTTGCCTTGGTTTCAGAAACACGAACCAGTTATTAATTGGAGAACAGGCGAAATTCTACGTTGGGGAGATACCTGCTTGGACCGTTGCTTAAGCCAGATTGAACCAGTTTTGCCCCCGGTCCAACCTGCTACTCTGCCTGGATTACCATCCACTTACTGCTCCTTTTCGGATGTCTTCTGGAAAAAGGAGGCTTAAAAACTTCCCCCCACAGGTTATATGACTGTCCGATAGATCTTCTTCCTGGAACATCTCCAGGAAGTTTACCCTCTTTCCCAGGCAGAGACTCAGGCTATGTGGGACTACATCCAGGAGAATTTGGCCAGAGGGTTTATCCGAAAATCATCATCACCGGCAGGAGCAAGCTTTTTCTTTGTGAAGAAAAAGGGCGGATCCTTGCGGCCCTGTATCAACTACCGGGGACTGAACCAGATCACGGTAAAAAACAGGTACCCTTTGCCTCTAATTTCAGAACTGTTTGACAGTCTCCGAGGGGCCAAGATCTTCACCAAGTTGGATCTCAGAGGTGCCTACAACTTGACCCGAATCAGGGATGGAGACGAAAGGAAAACAGCCTTTAACACCCCGGATGGTCACTACGAGTATCTGGTAATGCCGTTTGGTCTAAGCAATGCACCCGCTGTTTTCCAAGAGTTCGTCAATGACATTTTCAGGGATCTGCTTTACACCTGTGTTGTCCACCTGGACGACATTCTGATTTTTTCCACTGACTTGGCCTCGCACCGGAGGTAAGTACGCCTAGTCTTACAGAGGCTCAGGGAGAATAGACTGTATGCCAAGTTTGAAAAGTGCCTTTTTGAACAATCCTCTTTGCCTTTCCTCGGTTACATTGTTTCCTACACAGGATTAAAAATGGATCCAGAGAAGTTATCGGCTGTACGCAAGTGGCCTCGTTCGTCTGGGCTGAAGGCCATACAGCTATTTCTGGGCTTCGCCAACTACTACAGACAATTCATTCCTAACTTCTCCACCCGAGTGGCGCCCATCTCGGCTCTGACCCGGAAAGGTACAAGTCCCAAGGATTGGCCCCTTGATGCGGAGGAGGCTTTTGTTTCTCTAGAAAAGGCCTTTGCTGTGGCACCTGTTCTTCATCATCCTGACTCTAACTAACAATTTTTTCTTGAGGTCGATGCCTCTTCAGTAGGTGCGGGAGCCGTACTAACCCAGAAATCGCCCACCGGGAGAATACACTCCTGTGGTTTTTTTCCAAGGTTTTTTCTTCCGCAGAGAGAAATTATTCTGTTGGAGATCGAGAATTGTTGGCTATCAAATTGGCTCTGCAGGAGTGGAGGCATCTTCTAGAAGGAGCTCTTCAGCAGGTAGTCATCTACACCGATCACAAAAACCTTGCTTATCTCCAAACTGCGGAAAGGCTGAATCCTTGTCAAGCTCGCTGGGCTTTGTTTTTTGATTGCTTTATTTTTGTTCTTCATTTTCGCCCAGCTGACAAAAATGTCAAAGCAGACACACTTTCCAGAGCCTTTCTACCTCCTGATCAGGAGGAGGAACCACAGCACATCATTGAACCCTCAAGGTTAATCTCTGTTGCTTCTTCTGACCTTACACGACTTCCCCCTGGGAAGACTTTCGTGTCAGCATCTGAACGTACTCATGTCCTTCGGTGGGGTCACTCATCCAAGTTGGCTGGTCACGCCGGTCAGAGAAAGATTCTGCAACTCATCTCCTGGTACTATTGGTGACCTGCTATGGCTAAGGACATTCAGGAGTATGTCACAGCCTGTCCTTCTTGTGCCCGTAACAAGACGGCCAAGCATCTATCTGCAGGTAGGCTTCAGCCCCTACCAATTCCGTCTGCTCCCTGGCAACACATCGCGATGGACTTCATCACAGATCTTCCGATCTCATCCGGCTGTTCTGTGATGTGGGTAGTGGTGAACCGCTTCTCTAAAATGGCCCACTTCGTTCCGCTACTTGGTCTTCCAACTGATCCTGAGTTGGCGCATCTGTTCATCCGGCACATCTTCCGTCTCCATGGTTTCCCTCTCCAATTCGTTTCCGACAGAGGAGTCCAGTTCACCTCAAGATTCTGGAGAGCAGTTTGTAAACTCGTAAGAATTGAACTGGATTTTTCTTCAGCATACCATTCCCAGTTCAATGGACAAGTAGAGAGGACAAATCAAATCCTGGCTGGATTCCTGCTTCACTTTGTCAACGCACACCATGACGACTGGGTAGACTTATTGTCCTGGGCCAAATTTTCCTACAACAACCAAGTAAGTGAATCTTCTGGAAAGTCTCCCTTTCAGATTGTCTTCGGACTGCAACCCGGGATACCTCTTCCCATCTCTGGATCATCTGGTGTTCCGGCTGCCGATACTCTCTCTGAAGATTTTTCTAAGGACTGGAGGGACACCAAAACAGCTCTGGAGAAAGCCTCCCAGCATATGAAAAGGCATGCAGACAATAGATGTTCGGATGCGCCTATCTTTCGTCCTGGAGACAAGGTATGGCTCTCTTGCAAGTATATCCGTTAAAAGATGCCATCCTACAAATTGAGTCCCCTGTTCATCGGACCATTTGAGATCTTGAGACAGATCAATCCAGTCTCGCACAAGCTGAAGTTGCCTACTTCCCTATGTGTGCCTAACTCCTTTCATGTTTCTCTCCTCAAGCCAGTAGTTTTGAGCTCATTCTTTAAGGATCCGGGTACCACACCTGACCCTGTCTCGGAGGATGATGTTTTTGAGGTAAAACATATCCTGGCCGTTAAAAAAGTAAAGGGTGAGACCTACTACCTGGTGGACTGGAAGGGTTTTGGTCCTGAGGAGAGATCTTGGGAGCCTAGGGAGGACATCCAGGCTCCTCTTTTCCTTAAATGGTTCTATGCAGGCTCGAAGAAGAGGGGGTGTAAAGTGGGGGATACTGTTACACCCGGTCCCTGTCCTGGCGTGGCGCCCAGGTCTGCCACTGTTACACCTGGTCCCCGTCCTGGCGCTGCATCCAGGCCTGCCACTGCTCTCTGTTCAGGGCACTCACCTCGAGCCTCACATAGGCAGCAGCTGACCTCCTCTGGATCTCATGCTGCTGCTCAGCCTTCTGGCTTGCCTCCACCTCCTGGCGTCCTGTGTGGAGATCTGTAGCTAAGGCTATTAGGGCAAGCCCGCCCGCTCTCTTGCCTTCTTAAAGGGGCAGCATTAGAGTTGAGCGATACCGTCCGATACTTCAAAGTATCGGATCGGAATGGATCGGCCGATCTTTAAAAAAAGTATCGGTATCGCCGATTCCGATACCGGAAGTCCCATTCAAGTCTATGGGACTTCCGGTATCGGAATAAGAAAAACCCTGTTTTTGCCTTGTACAGCCTCTCTGGGGTCTGTACGGGCCTTTCGGGGGGCTGTGCCGGCCTGCCAGGGGGTCTGTGCAGGCTCCGGTGGTCTGTGCCGGCCTGCCGGGGGGCTGTGCCGGCCTGCCGGTGGTCTGTGCAGGCTCCGGTGGGCTGTGCCGGCCTGCCGGGGGGCTGTGCCGGCCTGCCGGTGGTCTGTGCAGGCTCCGGTGGGCTGTGCCGGCCTGCCGGGGGGCTGTGCCGGCCTGCCGGTGGTCTGTGCAGGTTTCGGGGGTCTGTGCAGGCATCGTCCGATGGGACTACAAGTGGGAATAGTGGGTGAGTATTTTTGTGGTTTGTTATGTTAATATTTATTCCGGAAAAGACAATGGCTTCAGGGAACAATGTGACAAGTATTGGTAAGTATGTTACTCTATGTTATATGTACTGTATGTCTATGTATGTATTGTATGAATGTATTGTATGTATGTAGTATATATGTGGTATGTATGTAGCATGTAGTATGTATGTAGTATGTATGTAGCATGCATGTAGCATGCAGTATGTATGTAGCATGCATGTAGTATATATGTAGTATGTATGTAGCATGCATGTAGTATATATGTAGTATGTATGTAGCATGTAGCATGTATGTAGTATGTATGTGGTATGTATGTAGCATGTAGTATGTATGTAGCATGCATGTAGTATATATGTAGTATGTATGTAGCATGTAGTATGTATGTAGTATGTATGTAGTATGTATGTGGTATGTATGTAGCATGCATGTGGTATGTATGTAGCATGCATGTAGTATGTATGTAGCATGCATGTAGTATGTATGTAGCATGCATGTAGTATGTATGTAGCATGCATGTAGTATGTATGTAGCATGTAGTATGTATGTAGTATGTATGTAGTATGTATGTGGTATGTATGTAGCATGCATGTGGTATGTATGTAGCATGCATGTAGTATGTATGTAGCATGCATGTAGTATGTATGTAGCATGCATGTAGTATGTATGTAGCATGCATGTAGTATGTATGTAGTATGTATGTAGCATGCATGTAGCATGCATGTAGTATGTATGTAGTATGTATGTAGCATGCAGTATGTATGTAGCATGTATGTAGTATATATGTAGTATGTATGTAGCATGTAGTATGTATGTAGCATGCATGTAGTATGTATGTAGTATGTATGTAGTATTTTTTTTTTTTTTTTAAACATTTAACACATTAGCCGGATGATGGGACTACTACTGTCCCATCATTGGCTAATGTGTCAATCACTGTCATGGTAGCAGGCATCGCCAGATGGGACTTGTAGTCCCATCGGACGATGCTTGCACAGACCCCCGGACATCAGCACAGCCCCCCGGCAGGCCGGCACAGCCCCCCGGCAGGCCGGTACAGACCCCCACAGGGTGCACAGACCACCGGCAGGCCGGCACAGCCCCCCGGCAGGCCGGTACAGACCCCCACAGGGTGCACAGACCACCGGCAGGCCGGCACAGCCCCCCGGCAGGCCGGTACAGACCCCGGGCAGTCCACACAGCCCCCCGGCAGGCCGGCAGAGACCCCCGGAAGGCCCGAAATGACGGCGCATCATGATGCGCACACACCGCGCATCATGATGACGTCAGGCTGTCAATCAACTTTGAACTTCCGATTCCGATGCCGAATTCCGATATTGAAAAAATATCGGAAGTCGGTATCGGAATTCCGATACAGCAAGTATCGGCCGATACCCGATACTTGCGGTATCGGAATGCTCAACACTAGGCAGCATGCATTATTCAAAAAGTGCAATTAACCAATGGCAGCGCACTGGCTGCTATTTCTGGCCTCTCCTCCATAGGGAGAGCGCCAGAGCAATGAGCATCTATCATTGCTACATCCGGTTCTCATGCTAGCCTGTCTGTGCTGTGTCTGCAGTCTCTGTGCATTGTCTAATGCTCTCTGTCTCCACAGCATATCAGTATCCTGTGCTTCCTGGTTATATCTGCAACCATTTTGGCCTAAGCCATCCCATTCCGCTAACAGCTATCCGTATCTGAGGACTGTGTGAAGGTCACTGGAACCGACTCCTTACCATCTACCCAGATCCAGGACCCAGCTCATTACGGACTCTGCTGTAACTACTGTTATCCCTTTTGGTCCCGCTGGGACAGCTGCCACGTGTTCAGGATTGAACTGGAGGTAGAACCTGTGTCCTCCGGGTATTCCATTCTGGCCCTGTCTGAGGGTCTTTACTATGGGTACCCGGGGCTCACTAGTCACGCCCCCTTCGGAGCCCCCCGGGTCATGGTCTCGAGGTTCCACTTAAAAAATAAAAGCGAATGTGAACTTCACCATCTCTGCCTCCACTTCCATTTGTTACAGCCACCTTGACAGAATGCAGCATTAGTGCTGCACAAGGTGGCTCTATTACTTAAAAACGCCTGGAGGGGGTGATATGTTCCCTTTAAGTTTGTTCACATGTCCTGGTTCTCAGAGAAATCTGTTGGGACATCAGGCTTGTCCTCTGACTAGTTTTAGGTGAATGCCAATGTGGGCTGCAGGGTGGTACGTGGGAAAAAGTATTATCTGGTGGACTGGAAGGGTCATGGTCCAGAAGATTGGACTTGGAAGCCTGTGGAAAAAAAACCCGCATCCATTACTCATCGAGGCCTTTGAGTGTAGCGAGGCTCAGGGGGGAGGTGGCCCTAGGGGAGGTAATGTTAGGCCTTGGGTTCCTGCCACTGCACGGGAGGAAGCCCGAGTCTTGCCTTTTGCGATCACTCATTCTGTTCTGGCTGGAGAGGAGGCTGCTCAGCAAATGCGTCGATCCCAGCGTCTTGCTCAAGGTTGGTTGTTGCTGCCACCTCTGGGTCAGCTTTTGCAATCCGCACTAGTCAGCAGCAAGCAGCTCCAGAGTCTAAGTGCTCTTTGCAGCTTACCGAGCATGCCCGTGAGACGATGTTTCATTGGAGGTCGGAAGTCCCATGCTCAGGTCCTCAAGCAGCACGGATTGGACAATCAGGAAGGTCCCGGAAGGACGCTGCTATGAAAGGCTCGCATGGCCGCTCGGCCATGCGCTAGTATAGACTCTTATGACTAAGTGTGTGTTATGATGATTGCTTGTGACAGGTGACTGGCTCACTATGACTCCCTCCCTTGGTTGTGAATTAGATAGGGTTTGTAGAGTGAGAGTCAGCGCCAAGTTGTGGCACTGTCTAGCGCCGCAGCGATCCCAGCTCCTCACACATGCCAGCAACAGAGTGTGCCATTCAGCACAAAGCACTACTGTACCACATACACTGTGGTGTCTGGCAGAGCGGCGCCGTGCACAGATAGTGCGCTTACCAGCTCTGAGCTTAGGCTGGTTAGTGGCGTCCGCCAGTGCAGCGCTGCATGCTCTAGTAGCGGTTTACTCTGTTTATGTTCTCCTAGCATCGCAGTTGCAGTGCCGCACGCTAGTGAGTCTAGAGGGACTCTAGCCCTGTGTTCTTCGGGCAAAGTCCTGTGACTCTACACTAGCGCCCTACTTGCCGGGCTCTGTGAGTGATAACAGGCTCTGGCGTTTATGTTCTGTGGTTGTGTGAAGCAACAGAATCCGCCGCTGTACACACCGGGTGATGTTAACCCGTCTGAGTTCAGCTATCATATTACCTTACTGCGTCCGCCATTACCGAGCAGCAGGTAACATCTCTACACAGTGGACCCCAGGCTGCGAACGCACTTTGATACCATCTTATTATTACTTGGTGCGTTCCGCTAGCCCTAACAATAGAGGACAAGTTTACGCTCCTGACATGTCTGTTCAAATAACTGATTGCATTGTTCATGAAATATCAATTATGAATTATATTTTCTTGGAATTATGTATTTTGTAGTTTCTCTATTCTTCTCATCAGTTTGGTGTAGCATCTCCACTAAGCATGAGAGAATTTGCATTGGGTTTCATTGACATCTGCATTATTATGCTTGGGGTCTTCTGACTCAAAAACATATGGTAAAATAAAACATAAAAAAATTATACTCACTCGGACCTCACATGTCATGCTGCCCCACTCCAGTTAGGTCACCTTCTTTGGTCTGCTCTTCACTGAGCAACAGTGGGTATGAAAAGTATTCAGACCCCCTTAAATTTTTCACTCTTTGTTTCATTGCAGCCATTTGGTAAATTCAAAAAATTTCATTTTTTTCTCATTATTGTACACTCTGCACCCTATCTTGACTGATAAAAACAGAAATGTAGACATTTTTGCAAATTTATTAAAAAATAAAAACTGAAATATTACATTGTCATAAGTATTCAGACCCTTTTCTTGAGTAGAAGCACCCTTTTGAGCTAGTACAGCCATGAGAGTCTTCTTGGGAATGATGCAACAAGTTTTTCACACCTATATTTGGGGATCCTCTGCCATTCTTCCTTGCAGATCCTTTCCAGTTCTGTCAGGTTGAATGGTGAATGTTGGTGGACAGCCATTTTCAGTTCTCTACAGAGATGCTCAATTGGATTTAGGTCAGGGTTCTGGCTTGGCCAGTCAAGAATAGTCACAGAGTTGTTCTGAAGTCACACCTTTGTTATTTTATCTGTGTACTTAGAGTCATTGTCTTGTTGGAAGGTGAGCCTTCTGCCAAGTCTGAGGTCCAGAGCACTCTGGAAGACATTCTCATCCAAAATATCTCTGTACTTGGCCGCATTCATGTTTCCTTCAATTGCAACCAGTGCTGTCCCTGCAGCTGAAAAATACCCCTATAGCATGATGCTGCCACCATCGCCTTTACAAATCAAGTCCTATCAGTTTATTTAAACACAGCTGGACTCCAATGAAAGAATAGAACTATCTCAAGGAGGATCACAAGGAAATGAACATCATGTGACTTACATATGAGTGTCTGAGCATAGGATCTGAATGCATATGACAATGTGATATTTCAGTTTTTATTTTTAATACATTTACAAAAATTTCTACATTTCTTTTTTTTTCAGTCAAAATGTGGTGCAGAGTGGATATTAATGAGGAAAAAAATGTCAATGGATCTATCAGAAAAGGTAGTTGAACTTTATAAAACAGGAAAGGGATACAAAAAGATATCCATGGAATTGATAATGCCAGTCAGCAGCTTTAAAACTATGTTTAACAAATGGAAAATCAGAGGCTCTGTAAAAAGAAAACCACCGTCAGGTAGACCATCAAAAATTATGCAAGAACTATTTAGGGAAGAAGAAGGCAGCTTGTATTCTATCTGTAATGGAGTGGCCAGCGCAGTTACCAGATCTCAACCCCATTGAGCTGTTGTGGGAGCAGCTTGACCATATGGTACGCAAAAAGTGCCCATCAAGCCAAACCAACTTGTGGGAGGGGCTACTGGAAGCATGGGGTGAAATTTCTCCAGATTACCTCAGCAAATTAACTGCTAGAGTGCCAAAGGTCTACAATGCTGTAATTGCTGCAAAGGGAGCATTCTTTCACGAAGACAAAGTTTGAAGGAGAAAATTATTATCTAATATATAAAGCTCAAAGTGTGTATGTATGTGTGTATGTGTGTGTGTATGTATGTGTGTGTGTGTGTATGTTTGTATGTCCGGGATAGGCATCCGCACCGTCGCAGCTACAGCCACAAAATTTGGCACAGTCACACGTCTGGACCCCAAGAGCGTCCTAAGCTATGTTGTGAGGTGAAATTTTAACCCTGCGCATTCCAATTCACCAAACAATTTTGCCCCTATCTACATACTGGGGGAAAAAGTGTGTGCGTGTCAAGCCCCGCCCCTCATTATGATGTCACAATGCCCCTATTTGCATACTGGGGAAGCAGTGTGTATGTGTATGTAAGAAAAATGTTGTGAAGAAGAAACGGAGAGTGGTGGTCATGGGGGATTCCCTGTTGAGAGGAACAGAGGCCGCTATCTGCAGACCGGATATAACTTCAAGAGAAATGTGCTGTCTTCCAGGTGCAAAAATTAAAGATGTGTCTGACAGGATATCAGGACTCTTCAGACCTACAGATGACTACCCATTCCTGCTACTACATGTGGGGACAAATGACACCGCAAGAAACGACCTGGAAACCATCTGCAGAGACTTTGAAGACTTAGGCAAGAAAGTGAAAGAACTGGGAGCGCAGGTGGTCTTCTCTTCCATCCTCCAAGTGGATGGCCATGGAACAAGGAGGTGGAATAAGATTCTGCAAGTGAACAACTGGTTATGTCGATGGTGCCGTCAGCAACAATTTGGATTTCTGGATCACGGAGTGAACTACTTATACGATGGACTACTTGCTAGAGATGGGGTGCACCTTACGAAGACTGGAAAGCATGTATTTGGAAGTGGCCTTGCTACACTTGTAAGGAGAGCTTTAAACTAGAACAACATGGGAAGGGAAGCAAAAGACCAGAAAAAGCCATACACCTGACAAATGCTATTGAGAACTCTGCTATCAGAAGTGGAAAGGAAGAACAAAGACGAAAGATTCTAATTAATAAAAATATTGGAGAAAGAGAAACCAATCACAAAATAAAATGTTTCTATACTAATGCACAAAGCATGGGCAACAAACAAGGAGAATTGTAACTACTAACACAGGAAAAGAAATATGATGTCATTGGAATCACTGAAACTTGGTGGGACAATACACATGATTGGAATACAAGACTAGAAGGATACAACTTATTTGCAAGAAACAGACTTGATAAACGAGGAGGAGGTGTCGCATTGTATGTTAGAAACGCGTATATCTGCACAGAGATTGAAGCTTCAGAGACTGGGAGTTCTGTGGAAACTGTTTGGGTAAGAATACAAGGTCAGAACAATGGAAAGGACACCATTGTAGGCATTTACTACAGACCGCCTGTGCAAGCTGAAGATATGGATGAACTCTTTATGCATCAAATGGCCAAGTTCTCCAAAAAATATGACATAGTTGTCATGGGAGATTTCAACTATCCAGACATTTGTTGGGAATCTCTCTCAGGCAAAACTAACAGGTCAAGGAAATTCTTATCCTCTCTTGCTGACAACTTTATCTTCCAAAAGGTAAGGGAGAAAACAAGGGGAACTGCTACCTTGGATCTAATCCTTATAAACAGGGAGGAAATGGTTGAGGAGGTAAAAGTGGCTGGGACCCTAGGAGGTAGCGACCATGCTATTTTAGAATTTTGGATAACTAGAGGCGGAAGACCTGTGAAGACTCAGACGTCAAGGTTAGATTTCAGAAAGGCAGATTTTAAGGGATTCAGAAAGAGAATTGGAGGGATCCAATGGCTGGATATCCTTAAAGACAAAAATGTCCAGGAAGGATGGGAAATCTTGAAAAATGAAATTCCCAAAGCACAGTTGTTAACAATTCCGAAAAGAGGGAAGAATAGGAAGCATTTAAGGAAACCAGGATGGATGAACACAGAACTTAAGCACATGCTAAAAAGGAAGAAAAAAATGTTTATAAAATGGAAAGAGGGAGGCATATCTAAAGAAGAATATAATGCTGTCTGCAGAACCTGCAGGGCACAAATCAGATTATCCAAAGCTGAAAATGAATTGAGGCTTGCAAGAGATGTCAAATGCAATAATAAAGGATTTTGGGGATATGTCAAAAGTAAAAGAAAAGTCAAAGATGCTATAGGATTTTTACAGGATGAAAATGATGAAATGGTAAGACAGGATGTTGAGAAGGCTGAACTTTTAAATTCCTATTTTGCATCTGTTTTCTCTCAGAAAGGAAATGTAACATCAACTGTTTTTCACTGTCCTATAAAGGGAATAGAAGAATCCAGGATATCTATAAACAGAAAGATAGTGAGGAAACACTTAGCTAACCTAAATGAATTCAAGTCTCCAGGACCAGATGAATTACACCCCAGAGTACTGAAGGAGATAGCAGAAGAAATTTTTGAACCCCTCTCCATAATCTTTGAAAATTCTTGGAGAACAGGAGAAGTGCCAGAAGACTGGAGAAGAGCAAATGTTGTTCCTATCTTCAAAAAGGGGAAGAAGGTGGACCCAGGCAACTATAGGCCGGCGAGTCTGACTTCTATACCAGGAAAGATCTTTGAACAAATTATTAAACAACATGTATGTCAATACCTGGATAAGAATGAAGTGATTAAACAGAGTCAGCATGGGTTTGTAACTAATAAGTCATGTCAGACTAACTTAATTTCCTTCTATGACGGTATCACTGATTGGGTGGATCAAGGAAATGCTGTAGATATAGTATATCTTGACTTCAGCAAAGCATTTGACAAAGTCTCTCATACAATCCTTATTGAAAAAATGACTAAGTATGGAATGGACAAGGCAACTGTTAGGTGGATTCATAACTGGCTTAGTGATCGGACCCAAAGGGTGGCCGTAAATGGCTGCACATCCAGTTGGAAGAATGTCTCAAGTGGGGTACCACAGGGCTCTGTCCTGGGCCCTGTATTGTTCAACATCTTTATCAACGATTTAGATGAAGGAATTGAGGGTAAACTGATTAAATTTGCTGATGACACAAAGCTAGGAGGGATAGCTAATAATAGAGACGAGAGAGAGAGGATTCAAAAAGATTTAAATAAACTGGAGAAGTGGGCAGCAACTAACAGAATGGTTTTTAATAGGGAGAAATGCAAAGTACTACATCTGGGCAATAAAAATGAAAAAAGCATATATAGAATGGGAGGAATAGAGCTAAGTGACAGCACATGTGAAAAAGACTTGGGTATACTAATAGATCACAGACTGACTATGAGTCAACAGTGTGATGCAGCAGCAAAAAAGGCAAATGCAATTCTAGGATGTATTAACAGAAGCATACAGTCTAGATCACGTGAAGTCATTATTTCCCTCTACTCCTCTTTGGTCAGACCTCATCTGGAATATTGTGTCCAGTTTTGGGCACCACATTTTAAAAAAGACATCATCAAACTGGAGCAAGTTCAGAAAAGAGCGACCAGAATGGTGACCGGTCTGCAAACCCTGTCTTATGAGGAAAGGTTGCAGGATTTGGGAATGTTTAGTTTGCAAAAGAGAAGACTGAGAGAAGACTTAATAGCTGTCTACAAATATCTAAAGGGCTGTCACATTGTAGAAGGCTCAACTTTATTCTCATTTGCACAAGGAAAGACTAGGAGCAATGGGATGAAACTGAATGGGAGGAGACACAGATTAGATATTAGAAAAAACTTTTTGACAGTTAGAGTGATCAATGAGTGGAACAGGCTGCCACGAGAAGTGGTGAGTTCTCCTTCAATGGTAGTCTTCAAACAGAGGCTGGACAGACATCTGACTGGGATGATTTAGCGAATCCTGCTTTTAGCAGGGGGTTGGACCAGATGGCCCAGGAGGTCCCTTCCAACTCTACGATTCTATGATTCTATGTATCAAGCCCCGCCCCTCATTATGATGTCACAATGGTTGCCATGGCGACGCTCATGTCATCATAGGTTGCAAGCCCTGCCGCCGCTCATTATGATGTCATAATGGTTGACTATGGAATGGAGGATGTGTGATGGGTATATGGGCACTGGACTATGGGATGGAGGATATGTATGACAGGTATATGGGCATGGGACTATGGGATGGAGGATGTGTATGATGGGTATATGGGCATTGGACTATGGGATGGAGGATATGTATGACGGGTATATGGGCACGGGACTATGAGATGGCGGATATGTATGACGGGTATATGGGCATGGGACTATGGTATGGCGGATATGTATGATGGGTATATGGGCACAGGACTATGGGATGGAGGATATGTATGATGGGTATATAGGCACGGGACTATGGGATGGAGGATATGTATAATGGGTATATGAGCATGGGACTATGGGATGAAGAATATGTATGATGGGTATATGGGCACTCGACTATGGAATGGAGGATGTGTGATGAGTATATGGGCACCGGACTATGGGATGGAGGATATGTATGATGGGTATATGGGCACGGGACTATGGGATGGCGGATATGTATGATGGGTATATGGGCACAGGACTATGGGATGGAGGATATGTATGATGGCTATATAGGCACGGGACTATGGGATGGAGGATATGTATAATGGGTATATGAGCATGGGACTATGGGATGAAGAATATGTATGATGGGTATATGGGCACTCGACTATGGAATGGAGGATGTGTGATGAGTATATGGGCACTGGACTATGGGATGGAGGATATGTATCACGGGTATATGGGCACGGGACTATGGGATGGCGGATATGTATATGGGCACGGGACTATGGGATGGAGAATGTGTGATGGGTATATGGGCACTGAACTATAGGACGGAGGATATGTATGACGGGTATATGGGCACAGGACTATGGGATGGAGGATATGTATGATGGGCATATGGGCATGGGACTATGAGATGAAGGATGTGTGATGGGTATATGGGCACTTGACTATGGGATGGCGAATATGTATGATGGGTATATGGGCATGGGACTATGGGATGGAGAATATGTATGATGGGTATATGGGCATGGGACTATGGGATGGAGAATATGTATGATGGGTATATGGGCATGGGACTATGGGATGGAGGATGTGTGATGGGTACATGGGCACTCGACTATGGGATGGAGGATATGTATGATGGGTATATGGGCACGGGCCTATGGGATCGTGGATATGTATGATGGGTATATGGGCACGGGACTATGGGATGGAGGATAATTATAATTTTCTATAACTAACCACAGTTAGTTACTATGCCCGGGCAGCGCCGGGCTCTTCAGCTAGTATATATATATATATATATGGCTTTCAATTTATCGGGATTTGAACAAGGTGAATCGCTAGAAATTTGGGCTCAGGCTAATTCAGCTTGTCTCAATTCGCTCACTTCTAATATCTGCAAACGAAACCATGCTTATAGTGTCAGACAATGTATGGACACACTCCTTTGACAGTAAGAATAGTACAATCCAGTTATCAAATTATTTATTATGAGTTGTATAGGAATGAGACAACATAAAGTTCTAAAAAAAAATCCTGATGATTGGTATTTCATTAAATATACAGTATAACTGTTTACTAAACTAGACACTTAAAGTGACAGGTCCTCGTTAAACTTTTTGCCCCAAGCCTATTTTCCCCTTCATGAGCAGGTCAAATTTTACTATTCTGACCAGTATTATTTAATGAGGTAATTACCCTGAAAAGCTGCAACCAATCGCACTGATCCTGAAAATATTTCATCATGATAGATTCTACTTCATTATAATATTAAAATTTATTCAATATAACTTGCTTTTATTTTTTAAAAAATCAGAATTTTTGACACAAATTTAGAAAATGCAGCAATTTTCAAAATTAATAGTTAATACATAACACTTATCACATGTCAGCACAATTTTTTAAATGTATTATTTTTGTTGACCATTTGTAAGCAAAAATTACTAAAATAATTAGTGGATGCCAAGTTACATTTGGAGAGCCTCTGATGTGCTTTAACAGTGGGAATGCCCCAAAATTGACACACTTTGGAAAGTAGACCCATCAGTGAACTTATCTAGATTCATGGTGAGCACCTCGAACCCCCCAAATGCTTCCCTTGAGTTTATAACGTAGAGCCATGAGAATAAAAAAAATCCCACAAAAATGTTGTTTTAGCCCCAAATTTTTCTATTTTCACAAGGGTAACATGAGAAAGTGGATGACAAAGTATGTTGTATTTCTCCTGAGTATGCAGTTACCCCATTTGTGGGGTAATACTACTGTTTTAGATAATGGCAGGGCTCAGAAAGGAAGGAGTGACGTTTTGGAAAGCAGAGTGTCATGGGATAGTCTGCGGGTGTCATGTTGCATTTGGAGACCACCTGATGTTCCTAAACAGTGGCAACCCCCAACACGTGACCCCATTTTCAAAACTAGACCCCTCCTGGATTTTATCTAGATGTGTGATGAGCACCTTGAACTCACAGGTGCTTCATAGAATTTGTTGATCTGTGAAAATAAAGAAAATATTTTTTCCACAAAAATAATAGCACCATTTTTTTATTTTTACAAGGATAGCAGGAGATAATGGACCACAAAATTTGTTACATAATTTCTCCTGATTACATTGATACCACATATGTGGTTGAAAACTACTTTTGATACACAATGCAAAGTTCAGAAGGGATGTAGTGCCATATTGGAGTGCAAATTTTGCTTTACTGGTTTGAGGGTGCCATATCACATTAACAGAGCCCCTAAGGTGCAAGGACAGCAGAATCCCCCATAAGTGACCACAGTTTACCAAGTATACCTATCAATGAATTCATCTAGGGGTGCAGTGATCATATTGACTCCACAGGTGCGTCACAGAATCTTATACCATTGGGCGGCAGTGAAGAAAAAAAATTACATCTTCACCACAAAAATTTAGTTTCTGCCCCAGAATTTACATTCCACTCTGGAAAATGGGTAAAAATGGCACCAAATTGTGTCCTACAATTTCTGCCGAATGTAGAAATACCCCATTTGTGGCTGTACAGTACTGCTTAGCAACAAGGAGAGAAACTCTGGAGCATTTAAGCAATATTTTACTCCTGGAGAACAAATTTTGCTATAATAGTTAGTGGATTCCATATACAGAGCCCCTAAGTGCTAGTAGAGCATAATGCCCCCTTGGGTGACCCGATTTAGAAAATTATACCCCTTTGGGAGTTTATCTACAGGTGTAGTGATGATGTTGACTCCATGGGTATTTTCTACAAACAAGCAGCAATGAATGTTACTGAGTGAAAATTGCAAACTGATATTGTAGTAGTGCCCAGTACATTGTTGTCACTAGTACGTGGTAGTGCCAAGTTTATGCTTCTTGAGACATGCAGCAGTATGTTTGAAGCGATGGCCAGGGGATCATAGCAATGCACAGAGACTATAGTATACAAGATGAGGTGCAAACAACGAAGGGTTAATTTATTTACAGGCAAGGAATACAATGACATTAAACAATTTACAAAAGTTATATTCTTTAGCTGGGCCGTACAAATGGCATGGTGCAGCAACTATTACAGATCAGTGTATTTTTTAAGAAGCAAAACAGTACAATAAAGTACAGTATGCTGCTACTCTAACTCTAGCCTGACTGGCCACTGCTACTCCGGTAGCATGGCTACCGTGCTCTGTCTATTGCAGCCTATCCTAAGCCCTAAACTTGTGCGCACACGGGGTTAACACTCACAGTCAAGTTGGTGTCTCAGTTCCTTCCCGGAGGCCCCCTGCAGTTCTCTGCAAGATGATGCGATGTCCTCTCTGGAAGCTCTGTGCAATGTGGTCTTGTCCTTGTCTGTGTAGGTAGGTGCGCCGACTGGGGGGTGACCCCTTTCTTAGCCGCGAACAGACTTGAGACAGAGTCCAAGGTGCATCCAACAGGTCCTCTTTATCGGTCGTGCACTCACGACCCGCAGCACCACACAGCAGCTGCACGACTCCGCACACAGGCCCGGGTACTATCATTTGCCTCCTCTCCTCTATGACGTCCCTCGCGGCTCTTTCACTGTGGCTGCCCTAGGCCTACCACCACAGTGCTTTGCCTGCCCGAATCCGTCGGTCTTGTGGTACCCCCAGGCTCTCTCTCTCTCTGCGGCTATTCCTGTCAGTGTCACACCCCTGACTGTATTCTTCCCCAGTCCTTCCCGGAGCTTCTCCTGTCTTTTCTTTTCATCGTCTTTCCTGCGCTCCCCTCTCTGGACTGACTCTTCTAGAACTCTCTGCCTTCTATTTATATCCCCTCCCTGGGAATTCCCCTAGAGTCCTTGTAACCCTGCCCCCCATAACTGTGCGGTTTTGTAGCCCTAAGCTGATGTTAAGTCTTGCTCTCACTGCTCCCTGTTCCCATCTTGTGGCCAAACTGCAGTACTACACCTTCCTCCACTTCTGCTGTCCTTGGTCTCCCCCTAGTGGCAAAAACCCTGTACTACAACATCATTCTCCTCTGTCTAGCTGTCTCCCAGCTTTTCCTATACAGCAGTCCATGTCCAGCATATTGTACTGTTATGATTGAGTCACCGTAGGAGGCAAAAACAGAAATGCTAGCTATGTCCAGAAAACCAGAGAAGTTGGCAACTATCAGATTGCAGACCCCTGAACCTATCAACACAACTAGCAGTAGCCGTGGGGGGTTCCTACGATGACCTAGACCCCTCGATCACAGCCGGAGAGATACATAGGCCTAAAGAAGGAAAGGGGAAATCTAACTGCCCCAGAGCAGACCCCAAAGCAATAGGCAGCCCCCACATATAATGATGGTCAAGCAAGATGAAAACACTTACACAGACAGAAAGACAGGCTGAGCAAAGACGGGGCCCAAAAACTACCTAGATAGGAACGGATAGGAAGGCTGCTGTCTGCAATCTGCCAAAACCCTATCAGAGACAAAAGCCAACAAGCTGATATAAAAATGGCCCTGAAGCAACTAAGCTTCAAAAACTAAATCAGCACTCAGGTCCTTTCAGAAGACAGAGCTAACGGAACACTGCACACTCCAGCAGGGAGTGGCAGAAACCAAAAAGCAAGAAAAACAAAAACAAATCTTAAATGCAAAAAGGTAAAACAGAAAACTTAGCTTTAGGAGAGCAGGAATCAGACTGGTGTCCAAGAGTCCACAGAGAAATCACCCGCAGGGCAGAAAGGGCGTAGGCTGCCTTAAATCCAGTCAGTGACTCCACTCAGCCAATCAGGCTCACTACCTTCCTTCCCCAGAATAGGGAGTCCACCAGGCCTCAGTGACGGAGGGGAAAATGAACTCACAACAGTACCTCCCCTTGAGGAGGGGTCACCGAACCCTCAACAACACCACCAGGGCTATCAGGGTGAGCCCGATGAAAGGCACGCATGAATATCAGAGGCAGAGACCCAGGAATTATCCTCCTGACCACAACCCTTCCACTTAACCAAATACTGGAGTCTCCGTCTAGACAGACGGGAGTCCAGAATTTTCTCTACCTCATATTCCAAGTTACCTTCAACCAATACATGGTCCGGAGGTGCCACCTCAGGCATAACTGGCTCAACAAAACTCTTCAACAAGGACTTATGGAACACATTATGGATCTTAAATGTGACAGGAAGAGCCAAACGAAAAGAGACCGGATTAATAATCTCCAAAATCTTGTAAGGTCCAATAAATCTAGGCTTAAACTTAGGAGAAGCCACCTTCATAGCAATATTTTTTGATGATAACCACACCATATCACCAATCTTAAACTGAGGACCAATGGTCCTATGTCAATTGGAAAACCGCTGGGCCTTTTCCTGGGAGAGAGATAACTTATCCACCACTTGGTCCCAGATCTGGTGCATTCTCTCCACCACAGTGTCAACACCTGGGCAGGCAGAGGGATCCACCTGCCCTGAAGAAAATCGAGGATGAAACCCAAAGTTACAAAAAAAAGGTGACATCAAAGTGGCAGAACTAGCTCTATTATTTAAAGCAAATTCGGCCAAGGGCAAAAATGAAACCCAATCATCCTGATCAGCGGAAATAAAACATCTCAAATATGACTCCAAGGTCTGGTTTGTTCTCTCTGTCTGCCCATTGGTCTGAGGGTGAAAAGCAGAGGAGAAGGACAACTGAATTCCCAACTTGGAACAGAACGTCCTCCAAAATTTAGACACAAATTGAACTCCTCTGTCAGATACAATGTTCTCAGGAATCCCGTGCAAGCGAACCACCTGTTGCAAAAACAGGGGCACCAACTCAGAGGAAGATGGCAACTTAGGGAGTGGTACAAGATGAACCATCTTAGAGAACCTATCACAAATCACCCAAATAACAGTCATTCTTTGAGAGATCGGCATATCAGAGATGAAATCCATTGAAATATGGGTCCATGGCCTCCTGGGGACCGGCAAAGGCATCAACAACCCACTAGAGCGAGAACAAGATTTAGACCGGGAGCAAGTCCCACAGGACTGCACAAAATTCCTGACATCATGAGACAAGGTGGGCCACCAAAAAGAGCGGCTCACCAGATCTCTAGTACCAAAAATACCTGGATGACCAGCCAATGCAGCGTAATGAACTTCAGACATCACTCTCTTCTTCCACTGGTCAGGAACATACAACTTTCCACTGGGGCAACGCTCAGGTTTGTCCTCCTGGAACTCTTGCAGAGCAAGTCTCAAATAGGGCGAGATGGCAGAAAGAACTACCCCTTCGCCTAAGATGGTAGCAGGCTTGGTCACCACAGGAGAATCAGCAAAGAAACTCCTAGAGAGGGTGTCTGCCTTGACATTCTTAGTTCCAGGAAGAAAAGAGACCACAAAATCAAAACGTGTAAAAAACAAGGCCCACCTAGCCTGTCTAGGGTTCAAGCGTTTAGCCGACTCTAGGTAAATCAAATTTTTGTGGTCAGTGAGGACCACAACTTGATGTTTGGCTCCCTCCAACCAATGTCTCCACTCCTCAAATGCCCATTTCATGGCCAACAGTTCCCGATTCCCCACATCATAGTTACGTTCAGATGAAGAGAACTTTCGGGAAAAGAAAGCACAGGGATTCATTTTAGATGTTACCGGATCCTTTTGGGACAACACTGCTCCTGCACCAATCTCAGAAGCATCCACCTCTACCTGAAATGGGAGTGAGACATCAGGTTTCCGCAGAACCGGGGCGGAGGTAAATCTACGCTTCAGCTCCTGAAAGGAAGCAACCGCCTACGGAGACCAATTCAACACATCCGCACCCTCCCTGGTCAGGTCAGTCAATGGTTTGGCAATACGAGAAAATTTTGCTATAAATTTCCGATAAAAATTAGCAAAACCCAAAAACTTCTGGAGGGCCTTCAAAGAAGTGGGCTGAACCCAATCATAAATGGCCTGTACCTTGGCCGGGTCCATTTCAATAGTTGACGGAGACAAAATAAATCCCAAAAAAGAAATCCTCTGTACTCCAAAAAGGCATTTTGATCCTTTGACATACAGAGAATTCTCTCTCAAGATCCGGAACACAGTCCGAATATGTTCCACATGAGCATCCCAATACTTGGAGAAGATCAAAATATCGTCCAGATAGATAATCAAAAATTTATCGACAAAGTCTCGGAAAATATCGTTCATGAAGCACTGGAAGACAGAAGGGGCATTAGTGAGCCCAAAAGGCATCACCAGGTACTCAAAATGTCCCTCCGGAGTATTAAATGCCGTCTTCCATTCATCCCCCTGCTTAATGCGGATAAGATTATACGCCCCCCTGAGGTCCAGCTTGGTAAACCAGCAAGCACCTCTGACTCTAGAGAATAGATCCGAAATCAGGGGTAACGGATACTGATATTTAATAGTAATTTTATTGAGGGCACGATAATCAATACAAGGTCTTAAAGAACCATCCTTCTTGGCCACAAAAAAAAAACGGCACCTAAGGGTGAAGAGGATGGTCTAATATGACCCTTCTCCAACGCCTCCTTAATATAGGACCGCATAGCCTCGTGCTCGGGTACAGATAAATTGAAGAGCCGACCCTTAGGAAATTTACACCCCTGGCTTAGTTCAATTGCACAGTCATAACTCCTATGAGGAGGCAAGGACACAGACTCATTCTCACTAAATACATCATAGAAGTCCGCCAAATAGTCAGGAACCTCATGCGACTGAGGAGACGTGGAAAAAACGGAGCCTCACTAAAGGTACACCGGCAACCCCAACTCACCACAGACACAGACTTCCAATCCAAAACTGGATTATGAATCTGCAACCAGGGAAACCCTAGAACAATGGCATCATGCAGACCATGCAACACCAAAAATCTGCAATTTTCTTGGTGGTCTGGGGCGACCCGCATGACCAACTGGGTCCAAAACTGAGGTTAATTTTTAGCCAGAGGGGTAGCATCAATCCCCCTCAAAGGGATAGGCGTCTGCAGAGGTGTCAACGGAAATCCACAACGTTTAGCAAAATCCAAGTCCATTAGGTTTAGCGCTGCTCCCGAATCCACAAAAGCCTTGGCGGAAAATGTGGACAGGGAACAGATCAGAGTAATCGCCAAAAGAAACTTAGGCTGAACCCCACCAACAGAAAACGTGTGTGCGAAGCGTTTCTCACGTTTAGGACAAACAGAAATAACACGTGAGGCATCTCCACAGAAAAAACACAGCTTATTACGCCTTCTGAATTCCTGACGTTGCGCCTTAGACAAAACTCTATCACATTGCATAGGTTCAGACGTCTGTTCAACCGGTGGCAACACCTCTCGTGTAATCCTGCGTTCACGTAAATGCCGATCCACCTGAATGGCTAAAGACATAGAATCGTCCAGACCAGAGGAAACAGGAAATCCCACCATAGTATCTTTTACGGCTTCTGACAAACCCTTCCGAAAGAGAGCAGCCAAGGCACTATCATTCCAGGTAGTAAGGACCGCCCACTTTTGGAACTTTTGACAGTACAACTCTGCAGATTCTCGACCCTGGCTCAATGCTAACAGGGTCTTTTCAGCCTGATCAATAGCATTAGGTTCGTCGTACAGCAACCCCAAGGCTTGAAAAAATGCGTTCACATTAGTCAGAATAGGGTCATCTGGTTTCAAAGAAAACACCCAATCCTGGGGATCGCCGCGCAGCAAAGAGATGACAAATTTAACCTGCTGCGCGGGGCTCCTTGACGAGTTAGGCTTCAAAGCAAAAAATAATTTACAATTATTTTTGAAACTCAAAAATTTAGATCGATCCCCAAAAAATACATCAGGTGTGGGGATCTTTGGTTCAACAGCATGTGAATGAGCAAGATAGGTGGAAATTCCTCGCACTTCAGCAGCGAGCTGCTCCACATGATCAGACACTTGCTTTATCTCCATTGAGAGAAAAAAAAATTCCCCCTACGGCCTCAGAGATATAGAGGAAAGAATATTCACACTTTTTTTTTTTTAAACACAGTTCTTTCCTGCTATTGAGTACCCAAGGATCTGTGGTTTGGCGGGTGATTCTGTTATGATTGAGTCACCATAGGAGGCAAAAACAGAAATGCTAGCTAAGTCCAGAAAACCAGAGAAGTTGGCAACTATCAGATTGCAGACCCCTGAACCTATCAACACAACTAGCAGTAGCCGTGGGGGGTTCCTACGATGACCTAGACCCCTCGATCACAGCCGGAGAGATACATAGGCCTAAAGAAGGAAAGGGGAAATCTAACTGCCCCAGAGCAGACCCCAAAGCAATAGGCAGCCCCCCACATATAATGACGGTGAAGCAAGATGAAAACACTTACACAGACAGAAAGACAGGCTGAGCAAAGACGGGGCCCAAAAACTACCTAGGTAGGAACGGATAGGAAGGCTGCTGTCTGCAATCTGCCAAAACCCTATCAGAGACAAAAGCCAACAAGCTTATATAAAAATGGCCCTGAAGCAACTAAGCTTCAAAAACTAAATCAGCACTCAGGTCCTTTCAGAAGACAGAGCTAACGGAACCCTGCACACTCCAGCAGGGAGTGGCAGAAACCAAAAAGCAAGAAAAACAAAAACAAATCTTAAATGCAAAAAGGCAAAACAGAAAACTTAGCTTTAGGAGAGCAGGAATCAGACTGGTGTCCAAGAGTCCACAGAGAAATCACCCGCAGGGCAGAAAGGGCGTAGGCTGCCTTAAATCCAGTCAGTGACTCCACTCAGCCAATAGTCTTCATCAGTCCCAGGTGCCTGATAATCAGGCTCACTACCTTCCTTCACCAGAATAGGGAGTCCACCAGGCCTCAGTGACAGAGGGGAAAATGAACTCACAACATTGTACATTAACCCTTCCTGCTGCAGACAAGTCCGTATATCAGCCCACTTCCCCTGCATGTGTGAAGATCCCGAGCCTGTTCCTTCCTTGTATACCTTCGTGGCTTCTCGCAGCAACACAGGAAAATCACCTTTGTTATCCCCAGAAGGGTATACACAATCCCACAAGTTCAGTCAGTTACACATTGCACGTTTTTTTCCTCACGTCAGTATCCTGAAGACTACCAGCTCAGAACACTCACTGGGAAAACATCCCCTCCCCTCATTTGAAGGGTAGTACCATCACATCAGCCAAGGGGGTGCTGTCTCTTAAAGTGGCAGCGTGTCTCTGCTGTCCATAACAATGTCACCCCCCTACATGTTAAACAGGCTCTCATCGCTACAGAAATGCCAAATAAGTGGATTCTATGCACTGTTTAGTCACACTGGGGCTCAGAAGGGTAAGTGGCATTTGGATTTGGGAGCACCAAATTTGCTGAATTTCTTTTAGGGAGCAAGGAGCCATTCCACTTTTTCAGAGCCTTTGTACTGTCAGTAACATGGAAGCCCCCTATATTTCCATTAACAGATAATGGAGTAGGGACTTGTTTTTTGTGGATTGATTTGAAGCTTTTTTATGGAACATTTTACACAACATTTGGGATAACATTTAAGTTAAGCTGAGCACTTATTTTGGGGTTTCTATCTAAGGCTGGAGTCACACACAATGTATAAAAATACAGTCCATTTTTTATGGACCAGAATCACACAAATGTTTCATGAACAGTGATCCCTATGTCATTCGATTGTCATGCGAGGATGTGATCTTCTCGCATCTAAGCATCTGTGTGACATCCATATGGCATCCATATGATGAGATTTTCTCGCCGGCTTGCAAAATGGACATATAATGGATCACAATGACAGGTTAAAACACAAACAAAAGAATAGATACAGTTGTGGCCAAAAGTATTGACACCCCTGCAATTCTGTCAGATAATACTCAGTTTCTTCCTGAAAATGATTGCAAACACAAATTCTTTGGTAATATTATCTTCATTTAATTTGTCTTAAATGAAAAAACACAAAAAGAATTGTCCTAAAGCCAAATTGGATATAATTCCACACCAAACATAAAAAAGAGGGTATACAAAAGTATTGGCACTGTTCGAAAAATCATGTGATGCTTCTCTAATTTGTGTAATTAACAGCACCTGTAACTTACCTGTGGCACCTAACAGGTGCTGGCAATAACTAAATCACACTTGCAGCCAGTTAGCATGGATTAAAGTTGACTCAACCTCTGTCCTGTGTCCTTGTGTGTACCACATTGAGCATGGAGAAAGGATAGAAGACCAAAGAACTGTCTGAGGACTTGAGAAACCAAATTGTGAGAAGCATGAGCAATCTCAAGGCTACAAGTCCATCTCCAAAGACCAGAATGTTCCTGTGCCTACAGTGCGCAGTGTCATCAAGAAGTTTAAAGCCCATGGCACTGTGGCTAACCTCCCTAGATGTGGACGGAAAAGAAAAATTGACAAGAGATTTCAACGCAAGATTGTGCGGATGTTGGATAAAGAACCTCGACTAACATCCAAACAAGTTCACGCTGCCCTGCAGTCCGAGGGTACAATAGTGTCAACCCGTACTATCCGTCGGCGTCTGACTGAAAAGGGACTGTATGGTAGGAGACCCAGGAAGACCCCACTTCTTACCCCGACACATAAAAAAGCCAGGCTGGAGTTTGCCAAAACTTACCTGAAAAAGCCTAAAACATTTTGGATGAATGTTCTCTGGTCAGATGAGACAAAAGTAGAGCTTTTTGGGCAAAAGCATCAACATAGAGTTTACAGGAGAAAAAAAGAGGCATTCAAAGAAAAGAACACGGTCCCTACAATCAAACATGGTGGAGGTTCCCTGAAGTTTTGGGGTTGCTTTGCTGCCTCTGGCACTGGACTGCTAGACCGTGTGCATGGCATTATGAAGTCTGAAGACTACCAACAAATTTTGCAGCATAATGTAGGGCCCAGTATGACAAAGCTGGGTCTCCCTCAGAGGTCATGGGTCTTCCAGCAGGACAATGACCCAAAACACACTTCAAAAAGCACTTGAAAATGGTTTGAGAGAAAGCACTGGAGACTTCTAAGGTGGCCAGCAATGAGTCCAGACCTGAATCCCATAGAACACCTGTGGAGAGATCTAAAAATGGCAGTTTGGAGAAGGCACCCTTCAAATATCAGGGACCTGGAGCAGTTTGCCAAAGAAGAATGGTCTAAAATTCCAGCAGAGCATTGTAAGAAACTCATTGATGGTTACCGGAAGCGGTTGGTCACAGTTATTTTGGCTAAAGGTTGTGCAACCAAGTATTAGGCTGAGGGTGCCAATACTTTTGTCTGGCCCATTTTTGGAGTTTTGTGTGAAGTGATCAATGTTTTGCTTTTTGCTTCATTCTCTTTTGTGTTTTTTCTTTTAAGACAAATTAAATGAAGATAATAATACCAAAGAATTTGTGTTTGCAATCATTTTCAGGAAGAAACTGAGTATTATATGACAGAATCGCAGGGGTGTCAATACTTTTGGCCACAACTGTATATGCACATAGAATACATATTATATATATATATATATATATATATATGACACACATATATATATTTATATATATATATATATATACAGTATATATTTATATTTCATAGAGTTGTACATAGCATAATAGCCGCTAAATCAATTGCCGGCGTCTGTAAAATCAATACAAAACCCAACATGAAATGACACATGGTTTACATACAGTAAACCATTTCATTTCATTTAGTTTTTTATATGTATTTGACTAATAATTAGATTAGGGTATGCGTGTAAAATTTTGGACATGTAGTTATTAAATTAACAGGTAAAGTAGTTGAAAAAAATTGCATGGGCTCCCGCGGTAATTTCTACGCCAGAGAGGGAAAGCCAGTGAGTGAGGGCAGATATTAATAGCCTAGAGAGGGACCATTGTTTTTGGCCTCCCTTGGCTTAAAAAATCTGCCCCAGCCACCCTAGAAAAGGTGCATCTAAAAGATGCACCTTTTCTGGCACTTAGCCTCTCTATTCCCAGGGCCTTTAGCGGTGGCTCATGGGCTAATAATCATGGGTTAATGTCACCTTGCTATTGAAAGGTGACATTAAGCCGGGTTAATAATGGAGAGGTGTCAATAAGGCACCTCTCCATTATTTACCCTAGAATAGTGAAGGGTTAAAAAAAGACACACACATTAATTAAAAATTCTTTTAGTGAAATAAATACGCAAAGTTTTTGACCAAACTTATTATTCTGCTAATCCAAAATAGGCCTTGCTCTGTAAAAAAAAATAAAATAAAAAACCAACAATATACATACCTCTCCGCCATTCAGCCAGTACCCCCGCTGAAATCCATCACAATGGGTTAACTAGTTTACAATGGGGACCGTGCTAAGGCTACTGGCCCAGCTGTAAACCACTGTCGAATGAATTCATCTCTGTGCAGTCGCCCTGGATGACCAGAGATGAACTAATAAGCGTGGGAAAGTTTCTGAACTTTTTCACATGTTGTCAATTGACCTCCGGTCAGCCAGGGACTCCGCGCAGCCTCAGTGATGTCAGCGGTAGTCACTGTGGCTTCGTGGAGTCCCAGTCTGACCTGAAGTGAACTCGATACTCTATGTGTATATATCTATTCTTTCTATTCTTTATTAAACGTGTCAGAGTGATTTTACTGTATTCCAAAATGAATTGCTGGTTTTTGTTAAAGCACACCGGAGCGTATTTCTCACAAGTCACACTTGTGGTCCGTGTGTAATCCATTTTTTTTCTCACACGCAAAGACTTGCATTGGCAAGTCTCGGTTGAGAATTACTGACAATTGCAGCATGCTGTGATTTTCTTAGCCTGTTTAAATCAGGCGAGAAAAAAATCGGATGATGGGAGCTGCCCTATAGATTAACATTGGTCCGAGTGCTATGCAATATTTTATTGCATGGCACTCGTACATGATTGAAATGAAACCCTCATGGGATCCATTGACTATAATGAGGCAGTTACTCTGGACTCCGTTCAGTGGTCTCCTTTTCAGAAGTGCGCAAAACTGTGGCCGGCCGCACTTTTATGCATGCCTAAAAAGATGGACACCGCCAGATCAAAAGCCAGATAGAGGCCACAATGTATCCATCTGCCTCGTTTTAGGAGATCTTCCATTGAAGGTTCTGTCTGGATCACATATTTCAGAGATTTACATGAAAACCTCAGTGTAAGGCCGGGATCACACACAGCGAGATACGGCCGAGTCTCGCAGGTTAAAACCAAGCTCTGGCACCAGGACTCCGGAGCGGAGCGTGCAGCCGCACAGCAATACATGGAGCTAAACGCTCCGCTCCGGAGAGCCGGTGCCAGAGCTTGGTTTTAACCTGCGAGACTCGGCCGTATCTCGCTGTAGTGTGACTCCGGCCTAAGCGTTCAATGCAGAGCTCAGGATAAATGTACGCCGAGCCTTACGGCAATCTTTGGGAGACAGAATTAAAATAATTAATATTAGGCCAAGAATTGTTTTTAGTTTTTTTACGGCATTCCCCATGCCTTATGAGTGATTTGACAACTTTATTTTTTGGGTCTGTGTGATTATAGTGATACCAAATTTATATGTTTTTTGTTACATTTGCCTTCTGTCACAAACTAAAATATGCTTTTTATTGTGCATCCCCATATTTTGATAGGTAAAATTTTCCATATTTCTGCCAACAGAGTCATGTGGCAGCTTGTTCTTTGCAAGATGAGTTGACGTTTTTATTGGTATCATTTTCATTCACATGACATTTTATGATTGCTTTCTTTTTCAATTTTTGGGAGTCTCAAAGAGCAAAAATAGCAATTAAGAAACTATTTTTTGTGGATTTTTATATACTGTTCCACGTGTGGTAAAATTGATAAGGCAGCTTTATTTTTCGGATCAGTATTATTACAGTGATACATTTATTTTTTTTGATGTTTTGGCACTTTTACATAATAAAAAATATTTTATAAAAAAAATAATTGCATTGCTTTATTCTGAAAGCTATAGCTTTTTTCTTTTATCGCTGATAAAGCTTTTTGGCAGCTTGTTTTTTACGGAATAAGGCTGGTTTCACACTAGCGTTTTATCGCGCAGCGCATCGTGCGCTATCGGTCTCAAGCGCAATGGTCCCCTATCTTTAAATTGGCGGGCGCAGTGTCTAGCGATTGAACGCGCTCATCAGCGTTTGCGTGCACTGCGCATTTTCCAGGTGTTCGTCCATACGTGCCATACTCTACATGTTGCATTTTTGGCTTGGCTGTGCGCACGTCAGTGCTTTTTGCGTGCACACGATTTGAGTAAACAATGTCTAGACACTTGTTTAAACCACCCCCTAAACAAGCAACATTGTTTGGGAGCAGTCTACATAAAAGAAGGTGTCTGCAGGGCCACACAACTACAGACAACCTTGAAGATAAGACCAGCCACAGACAGCCTTGAAGACAAGAGCAGCTACAGACAGCAAGAGAAGAGCAGCTACTGACAGCCTTGAAGAGAAGACCAGACAAGAGCCTTGGATTCAAGCTTCAGCAGCCAAAATGTGCATATTCTTCAACATAATGTCTGTGTGTCCTGTACAATTTATTATGTACTAATGTATTTTTTTGTTTAAATTTCAGCATGTCTTCTTCTGAATCAGCCTATTCGCCATCCCAGCAAGAACTGGCCCAAGCAGATCATGAGGTGAGGATCTTGCTGCCTTTGGGTAAGTATAGCTGCTGCCTCTAGAAATGTGTAATATTTTTTTTTTCTTTACAGACATCGGACACGGCAAGTGAGGCCAAAGAGCAGGAGCAGCCTGAGTGGGAGCAGCCTAGCCAAGTCCCGGCGAGGAGATGTAATGTAAGTATATAGTATTTCAATATTCCTTTTTTGTGTTTTTTTTTCTGTCTTTATTTTCATCTTCTATCTTGCTTCTTCTCTGTTTCTTTTTCTATCTTTTTCATTCTCCAAAATTTCAAAGATTATAATTTTTTTTGTTTGTTCTAGGTTCCACAAAGGGATGATGAAGACGTCTACATAGACAACGAGCGCCTGATCCACCTTGTTGAGGATCGTGTCCAGTTGTGGGACAGCCATGACCAGCAGTACAAAGACACAGTGGTGACCCGGCAGCTCTGGAATGAGGTGGCCCCAGTATGGCTGAGACAGCACCTCTCCAACTTCAAAAAAGGTGTTTAGTAAGTATTTCCATTCTTTGTTATGCCACATTGACTCTTGTTCCTGATGGTACTGGTGTGTTTGTTGCAAGATATATTCTTGCAGGAAACACACGAGTGTCCTCATGATTAACAGTGATTGCTTTGTGTATTGGACTGCTGTCTTGATTCTGGTTTCACTCTTGGTCTTGAAGGTACTGGTGTGTTTGTTGCAAGATATATTCTTGCAGGAGACACATGAGTGTCCTCATGATCAACAGTCACTGCTTTGTGTATAGAATTATTTTGTGATGATGCGTTGACTGTTAGAAAAGTTCACTCAGGTTTGCGTGCTGATAATGATGTTGCCATCAGTGCATTTCTATCACGTTTTTTCAACAGTGAACAAAGTCCGCACACGTTGGTGCTCGATGAAGGACTGCTTCAACACTGATGTTTATGCTGAGGGACAGGTTCGCAGTGGTTCAGCGGCAAGGACCAGATTAAAATATCGTTATTATCGCGAGTTGGCATTCCCGAGACCAGTCCATTGCCAGCAGAGCATAAGTATTTATTTATTTAATTTTTTAACCTGTCCTTTTGTCGAGGTAGCTATTTAGGGAGGGCTAAATTAACCCTTCACGGTTGAGCCAGTGATTTCCAAATTATTCCAGTGTTGCTAGCAACTCAAATGACCACACGGAGACGGGGGTCTCTGTATGGGAGGATCGAGGCGGATCACTAAGCCCCTTTATTTTAGTCACATCTTTTATAATCTTTTGCTTAATTATGCAAGGTTCTCAAGTACCAATTGCATCATTTCAGTTTATAAGCCAATAATATTGCAAGAAAACTGGAAACTACATATATGTCCGTACCTAGATAGCGTAGAAAGTAGTATAATGGCATATTCTTCAGAGTTTTACATTCCCACCTCCCTTATCTTATACAGATGGGAACAGTCTGGTTTCATGACAGCCCATGCCAATTATAAAAATTTATCTTGCAACAACAAAAACGGAGAAACGAAACCTTACAGAGAATGGATAAAACGAAACTTCAGCTCTGATTTTAGTATTAACCCTTCACATTCCCCCCTAGATAAATTTTTTTAACACATATGCAGCATCAGAGGTGCTATCCCAAGCTAACAGCTTGAGGGGTACTGGTTTTCACATGACTGATGCCATGTTACCAGTCATGGCTGTCGCGGTGCACCCGTCCCCCCTGTATACTGCAGTTCACGAATAACAATTTTTGATGACGGTGATGGGGAACTTTTGTAGGTAGCCATGTGCTTGGCTTCAACATCTTCATCAAGTAGCCTTTTGAGATCGGTGCAGAGAAGAGCAGGGGCAACGACACCTTTGGTATCATCATTAGCTGTCTTAGTGCAGAATTTCCTAATACATACAGAAATACACCAAAGAACAAGTTTTAGTATCACATATACAACAAGGATACAGGCAGCAATGTGTAACAAGCTCTGTAAGATCCCAGCTATCCAGCCCCCAATTCCCTTAAATCAATTGGCTGGATTGAGAAAGGAGAAGGTGTCTGAACAACCAACTGTCCTTATTACGATCATTGTTTTTATTGTATTGATCTCTGAGTCTTTGAATATCTTCTAACTTTAACTTCTACCAATAACAATATGGATAATGCGAAAAACCAAAACATTATGTCCCCTTCATTTGCTATTGGCTTGTTGGGTGATGAGGAGAACTTGATAGAGACCGTCATACAAGGGTTCTAGTCCGTGATTCCTGACATGCTTCTTCACGACTACCAAATCACCAGGCTTCAGGTTATGACAGGTGTCGGTTTCTGCTGAATCTGGAAAAGAAAAGGAAACTAGAACATAGGTGTTAGCAAGATTTTTACTAAGCAGAATAACATATTGAACAACACGGTCAGTCTCTTCTGATAACTGCTGAGGCTAGAAATTTGCAACTGGGGGCCTAGTACCAAACAATATCTCATATGGGGACAGGCCATATTTTGCAATAGGGGTAGTACGAATGTGGTATAGTACAATGGGTAGGAGCTCTGGCCATGGAGCCGTAGTCTCCTGCATCTTTTTGGTCAATTGTCCCCTCAGTGTGCCGTTCAGCCTCTCAACTTCCCCACTGGATTGTGGGTGGTACGGAGTATGGAGGGCTACAGTGGATCCAAGCATTGTCAGAACTTCTTAGTACACATGAGAAGAAAAGGCCGGACCTTGATCACTTTCAACAACTTCTAGAATCCCATATCTGCATATAACTTCCATCACCAGTTTCTTCGCTATGGTCTTTGCAGTAATATTGGTAACAGGGAATGCTTCCGGCCAACTGGAGAACCGGGGCAAAGTAGAATTTTTGCACCAGTGCGAGGGCCTGATTTTTTCTTTGATATGTAGGCCCATGTGGCAATAGCAGGGTACATCCGCTTAGGGAGACACACAAGTCGCTCCTTTTTCCAGAGACCATTATCCATACGTGCCCCATCAGTCTTCCATTGCTTCACCTCTTCCTTTGGAGACATTCTCTGCATCGTCATTAAGCGGTCTTGCAGGGTCCGACAGAAAACTTCAGTCTGTTGTAGATCATCAGGCTCTTGTAGGGTCAATGCTTCTTGTAACTGTTTACGCTGAGAGCGTGTGGTCACCATAGTTGGTATGGTTGGTTCAACGGGTAAGAGAGCGGCGGCTTTTGCTTGCATATCCGCAAATGCGTTGCCAACAGTCTGTGGACTGGTCCTAGGACCGTGCGCCTTAACTTTGATAATGGCCACCTGAGTAGGTAATTTGATCAAGTCCATGAGGGTTTTAACATCTTCAGCATTTTTCACTGGGGTTCCGGCAGTAGTAATAAACCCTCGATTGGCCCATAGAGCCCCAAAATCGTGAGCAATACCAAATGCATACCGTGAGTCCGTGTATATATTAGCCCGTCTGTTCTTGGCCAAAGTACATGCAGTAGACAGAGCCTGGAGTTCTGCTTCTTGTGCTGACTGTGAGGGCGGGAGCGCAGCTGCGTGCACTACAGTGTCCTCTGTGGTAACAGCATATCCCGTGTGGAATCTACCAAACTCGTCAGCATATCTTGAACCATCCATGTATAACACCAGATCAGGATTTGGGAGTGGATTCTCACTGACATTTGGTGGAGTAGCTGTTTCTTCAGTCAGAAGTTGGGAACAATCATGTTGGAGGTAATCCTCATCACTGCCATCTTTCCTTATAGTTCATTATACTGTCTTTCAAGGCATTGTAAAGGGGTTGCATTATGCGGGATGCATCCGGTGTCCACTGACAACAATAAGTGCATAGTCCAAGAAAACGCTGGAGTTCAGCTTCATCTTTTGGGAAAGGAAGGGAGCTGACAGCTATTTTTCTTTCTTCTGCAAGGTGTCTGGCACCCTGAAGGAGACAGTGACCCAAGAATATCACTTGACCAAGGCAGAACTGAAGTCTCGAGGCCGAAACCCGACAGTTCAGTGCTGACAGATACTTAAGGAGGCTAACAGTGGCAGAAATGGCAAAAGACACCTGCTCATATTTTTTTTTTTTTTTTTGAAAACTGGTTGGGACTGTTTTGTGCCCCTTGTGGATTAGCGGAACTGTGATAATAAATCTACCCCTAATAAATTTACAGGACATATGAGTGAGATTACAAACTGAGCAGTAACGAGAATTAGCAGGGAGGGGCTGAGGAGCAAGATTCCCACTAGCTGAAGTCGAGGAAGGGGGGGCAGAGTTTGCTGTGTGGGCTGAAGGGCACACTGTGTGCTCGCAGCTGCGGTGGGGGCTAGAGGCTGCTGTTTGCTCTTTTTTTTTTTTTTTTCTCTCTACTGAACAGAGCAGTCTGAAAACTTTTTTTTTTTTTTTTCCTCTGGAGCTGGTAAATGGAAGGGGTGGCTACTCATAACCACTAGCAATAACGGGGACTAAGGCTAGCGGTGGATGATAATAGGTGCCGTTAGCAGAGGTGGGGGCTGCAACTCTCAGTCTCCTTGTACAACTGTCATTTAGCAGTGAGACCTCTTGTTTCAAATCATCACTTTTAACTATTTCCCTGACACATTAATATCAATCACTTCCTCACAGCACAGTCACTTTCTTGAACCACAATACATCCCGTCTTTGCCATAATAATAGACAATTTTTCCTTCTTCAACATAGCAGTAACAGAAACAATCAGAATTCACTTGCTGTTCAATTTCCACATAACCTTCATTATACAATTCATGTGCCGAGCCACGGAATTCCTCAGAGCCTTTAAGTAATCCATCATCAGTCAACCTTTTAACTCCTTCATTCCATAGCGTAGGCTACAACCTCCCGCCCTTAGGAAATCCCAGAATCGAAAATATTTTTCCTGCATTCCTGACAGATTTCTTTCCTCGTCTTTGAATCATAAGACTAACAGTATCTGTTCCAAACTTTTCTTTTTCTTCCACAGAAACATAATTCTCTCCTTTAGAGCTAAATATCCTGACAAATTGTGCACAATACTGGAGCAGCCGTCTCCATTTGTTCCACAGGGTCAACCCCCTCTGGGAAGCCCAAAATTCGCAGTACTCAGTGAAAGGAGGAGGGCGTCTCAGACTATCCCTCCGGACACCTCTGGTTATATATATCTTTCTATATATACCTGAGTTACGTATCCTACCCAGTCTTCGATTACATGACCACGCCTGATAACTAACAATGACCAGGAATTCAGTATATTTTGACTATAAAGAGAGTCACAATCACTGGTCAATCCGGGGTGTCCGTCCCTTATGAGGTACAGTTCGAGCACTGGGCCCCAACGGGACTACACCTCTATATGATTCCACCCATGAATCACCCCACCAGGGGACAAACCTCAGATCCTCTTTGCAGCAACAAGCACAGGAAAACCACACCAACGGTCAGTCTGAACAGTATAACTACCAACTTACCGTGGTTGTGGGGGGTGATCAGTCCCAATTTTCCAACACCTGTGTCTGCTCCGAGGGTCCTTTGTCTTGTTGTCCTCCGGGGGGGCAGAGGCATCCCTATTCAGGGGCCCCACGTTGGGCGCCACTGTCGAGGTAGCTATTTAGGGAGGGCTAAATTAACCCTTCATGGTTGAGCCAGTGATTTCCAAATTATTCCAGTGTTGCTAGCAACTCAAATGACCACACGGAGACGGGGGTCTCTGTACGGGAGGATCGAGGCGGATCACTAAGCCCCTTTATTTTAGTCACATCTTTTATAATCTTTTGCTTAATTATGCAAGGTTCTCAAGTACCAATTGCATCATTTCAGTTTATAAGCCAATAATATTGCAAGAAAACCAGAAACTACATATATGTCCGTACCTAGATAGCGTAGAAAGTAGTATAATGGCATATTCTTCAGAGTTTTACATTCCCACCTCCCTTATCTTATACAGATGGGAACAGTCTGGTTTCATGACAGCCCATGCCAATTATAAAAATTTATCTTGCAACAACAAAAACGGAGAAACGAAACCTTACAGAGAATGGATAAAACGAAACTTCAGCTCTGATTTTAGTATTAACCCTTCACACTTTTATATTCCACAGCTGATGCTTCTTGTAAATGTATGATAGTAATGTTTTTCTTTTCTTTCCCCAGCACCTGGAGCAGCACCCTGCAACCTGTCCCTGGAGTTGTCCTTCATCGGACGACCTTGGACCTGTCCCAGCCATCCGACAGCCAGGAAGCTTCTTGCAGGTCAGCAACACAGACAGCTGGTGACCAGGAAGCTGGTCAATCAGGTGTTCCCCTGTCCCAGGTCTCAGCCACTGGTTATGCGGGCACTATCTGCCAGCGGCAGAGGGCCTCGGACAGGCCTGTCATGTCCGAGTTTAAGCACTTGAGCGAGGCCTTTCATGCCAGCCTCAAGGCGCTGTCAGCCAGAGTGGAAAGCGGTTTTTCCCTGATGGAATGCGGTTTTAACCACATGGAACACTGCTTCCACTCTGTCGACCAGCACCTTGACAGTCTGGAGGCTGATCTTAACAGACCAGCGCACCATTTTTTCAGTAAAATTGAACAGGGCATGCAACACTGCTTACTTGCAGGCTATGCAGCATAATCAGTATGTGCAGCAGTCAGTGGGTGGTGTCATTTTCAACAGTGCCACCACTGACTCGCTACACCTCACTACCGACTTTTGCTGCATACCACTGCACGGTCACCTGCATTCCAAGCCAAGCCGGACATCACTACACCACCCCAAGTTCGAGTGCTGCTGGACACACAACCACCACCATGGCAAGTGCTGCTCCTGTCTGGAGCACCACCACTGCCACCCCACCACCTGCTTGGAGCACCGCCATCGCAGAACCTGCTTGGGCCACCGCCACCTATTCTCCTGTTCGGAGCACCACCACCATTTCTCCGTCTAGGAGCACCGACACCACTACTCAACAGCATTCAAGGAGCACCGCCACCACTCCTCATGAAAGGAGCACTGCCACTACTCCTTATCAAAGGAGCACCACCACCACTCCTCATCAAAGGAGCACCGCCACCACTCCTCATCAAAGGAGCACCACCACCACTCCTCATCAAAGGAGCACCAACACCACTCCTCATCAATGGAGGACCGCCACCACTCCTCATCTTAATTATAAAAGGATAGGGAAAATGAAGGGAGGTCAGCTCACCAGTCTCGGTTGCGATCCATAATCCTCCTGCGCACGGAGTCACCTTGATCAGGGGTGTTGACTGAAGCAAAATAAAGAATGGAATCTCCAGCGCTGGACTTCAGTTAAAAATACATCATTTATTGTAAATTCTTAAAATCGAACAGAAAAAAGTATGGATAAGGACATACAGGCAGATGGGGTCTCTGGTGGTCTCCAACCAACGCGTTTCGGCCTAGAGGGTCTTACTCATGGTTCACACTAGACCAATACTGACGACTACAAATAGTACAAAAACTAGTAAATCACAGGTGTTGGACAAAAGAATTAATGAAAATAGGGAGTATCCCTACCAGTTAACTCTTGCAAACACTCAGCCTAATGTGGAGCTGAAACAAAAACTTGTCGGAAAAACAGGGAAAAAAAAAAAACTAATAAAAAGATATCATAAGAATATAATAACAATCACAAAAATTATCAGAATAACCAGAATTGAATAGGACTAAGTAGAATGTAAATATACAGAAGAAAATATCAATCTAATTGCAATATTAACCTCTTCACCCCCAAGGGTGGTTTGCACGTTCATGACCGGGCCAATTTTTACAATTCTGACCACTGTACCTTTATGAGGTCATAACTCTGGAACGCTTCCATTGATCCCGGTGATTCTGACATTGTTTTCTCGTGACATATTGTACTTCATGTTAGTGGTAAAATTTCATTCAAATAACTTGCGTTTATTTGTGAAAAAAATGGAAATTTGGCAAAAATTTTGAAAATTTCGCAATTTTCCAAATTTGAATTTTTATGCCCTTAAATCACAGAGATATGGCACACAAAAAACTTGATAAGTAACATTTCCCACATGTTTACTTTACATCAGCACAATTTTGGAACCAAAATTTTTTTTTGTTAGGAAGTTATAAGGGTTAAAAGTTGACCAGCGATTTCTCATTTTTACAACACCATTTTATTTTTAGGACCACATCACATTTGAAGCCACTTTGAGGGGTCTATATGATAGAAAATACCCAAAAGTGACACCATTCTAAAAACTGAACCCCTTAAGGTGCTCAAAACCACATTCAAGAAGTTTATTAACCCATTAGGTGCGTCACAGGAATTTTTTTTAATATTTAAAAAGAAATGAACATCTAACTTTTTTTCACAAAAAAAATACTTCAGGTTCCATTTTTTTTATTTTACCAAGGGTAACAGGAGAAATTGGACTGCAAAAGTTATTGTGCAATTTGTCCTGAGTACGCTGATACCTGATTTGTGGGGGGGAACGACTGTTTCGGCGCATGGCAGAGCTCAGAATGGAAGGAGCGCCATTTGACTTTTTCAATGCAAAATTGGCTGGAATTCAGATCGGACGCCACGTTTGGAGAGTCCCTGATGTACCTAAACAGTGGAAACCCCCTACAATTGACCCCATTTTGGAAACTAGACCCCCTAAGGAACTTATCTAGATATGTGGTGAGAACTTTGAACCCACAAGGGCTTTACAGAAGTTTATAACGTACAGCGGTACAATTAAAAAATCATATTTTTCCACAAAAATGATCTTTTCACCCCAATTTTTATTTTCCCAAGGGTAACAGGACCCTAAAAGTTATTGTGCAATTTGTCCTGAGTACGCTGATACCCCACATGTGGGGGTAAACCACTATTTGGGCGCATGGCAGAGCTCGGAAGGGAAGCAGTGCAATTTGACGTTTTTGGCTGGAATTGAGATCGCACACCATGTCGCGTTTGGAAAACCCCTGATGTACCAAAACAGTGGAAACCCCCCACAAATGACACCATTTTGGAAACTAGACCCCCTAAGGAACTTATCTAGATGTGTGGTGAGAACTTTGAACCCCCATGGGCTTCACAGAAGTTTATAACATAAAGCCATACAATTAAAAAATCATATTTTTTCCACAAAAATGATCTTTTCACCCTCAATTCTTATTTTTCCAAGGGTAACAGGACCCTAAAAGTTATTGTGCAATTTGTCCTGAGTCCGTGACCGCCCCTGACACATAGTGCCAGGTGTCAGCTGTGATAATCAGCTGACACCCGGCCGCGATCAGCGGCGCTCACCACGTGGGCGCCGCTGATCGCGGTAGACGTACTATCCCGTCCACGGTCATACGGGCCCGGGTACCGTGGACGGGATAGTACGTCGCATGTCAGGAAGGGGTTAAATCAAGTCGTTTGTTCAGACCTAATGGTACTCTTGTATTTAATTTAAAAATCCAAAAGGATTCACGATTTAATAATTTTCTCCTGAAATCACCTCCCCTAGTAGATCTATAGACTTTCTCTATTGCTATAATTTTGAGACTATCAGTTTTACCTCCATGAACAGTTTTACAATGATAAGAAACTGCTGAGATATTATAATTACTACTAGTAGCTTCTGACAAGTGTTTCCTAATTCTCTTTTTAAGAGGTCCTATTGTACAGCCTACATATTGTAGGTTACAAAAAACGCATTCAATAACATATATTACTCCTTCTGAATTACAATTTATGTGAGACTGAATAGGGTATGATATGCCAGTAACACTAGAAGTGAATCTGCTGGTTTTAACCACATAGTTGCAGACTTTACAGGGATGATGTCCACATTTGGAAAAGCCTTTATATGACAACCAAGTATTATTTTTAGTTCTCCTATTACTGATAAAAAGACTGGGGGATAAGATATCGCTCAAAGCAGGAGCTTTCCTGGCTATGTATCGTATCTGGGTATTGTCCAGAATTTGACCAAGTTTATTATCATTGTGTAAAATAGGTAAATATTTTTTGACAATGTCCGTTATCTTATTGAATTGAGGACTGTACATGGTAGAAAAACTAACTATAAGACGGTCATAATTATTACAGGGGGCCCGTGTGCGATTCTTTTTCTTGTTAGCAGTAACTCCAGTGTGTACAAGGCTCAAAGGAGATTCATTCAGCAGGGTGTGTCTATTGATCCTGCTGACAATATTATCAGCTTTCCTTAGCATCCAATTAGCATATCCTCTGTCCTTAAGTCTAGAGAGGGTTTTGTTTGATTCTTTAGCAAATGTTATAGGTGAACTACAATTTCTTTTTAACCTAATTAATTCTCCCACTGGAATGTTTTTAACCACGTGCTTGGGGTGACAAGAATAAGCTTGTAAAATTGAATTTGTATCTGTGGGTTTTCTGAAAGGAAAAACGCAGACCTTTTGACTGTCAGAATTCACAGACAAAGTCACGTCCAAATTTTTTTATCAAATTTATTATCGCCAAGTACATATTACATATATACAAGGAATTCTTTGTGGCAAAGAGGCAACATAATATATAACAACAGATACAACAAGTAACATCTAACAAGACAGATACAGTATATAGTCTACACATGATGATTTAATTGTTGAACAGAGAGTGGATAGAAGCTGTTCATATGGCGGTTGGTACTGCATTTGGGGACTCTGAAGCGACGTCCTGAAGGGAGTAGTTGGAATGAGGAGTGTCCCGCGTGAGAGGGATCGGATGAAATTTTCAATGCGTGAGATCGAATACTCTTATCATAAAGATCCTGGATTTTAGGCAGGGGGGAGCCTATAATTCTCTCTGCTGTTCTGAAAGTCCTTTGTAAGCGGAGTTTGTCATGCGCAGTGGCTCCCCCATACCAGACTATCAGAGAGGAACAAATCACAGATCTGATGACAGCATTAAAGAATAAGATCAGCAGATTCTTAGACAAACCATATCTTTTCAGCTGATGCAGGAAGAACATCCTCTGTTGTGCTTTTCTTATAACAGCATCCACGTTTTTCCCCCATTTAAGATCATGAGAGATGATAACACCAAGGAATTTGGTCTCTGTGACCCTAAGAACCACTTCGTCATGGATGTAGATTGGAAGTATCTCATGTTGATCTTTCCTAAAATCCACAACCATCTCAGCAGTTTTTTTAGTGTTGAGTACAAGATTATTGGCTTTACACCAGTCACATATTCTTTCCACCTCACTCCGATACAAGTCTTCAGCATTTCCCCTGATGAGACCAATCAGTGTCATATCATCGGCAAATTTCAAGATTTTTACTGAGTCTGCTGAAGAGATGCAATCATTCGTATAGAGAGAAAACAGTAACGGGGACAAAACACACCCCTGAGGTGCCCCGATGTTTGTGACCAAGGTGTCCGAAGTGAATGGTCCAACTTTTACACTCTGTATCCTGGCTGTCAGGAAGTTATAAATCCACAAGCATAAGTTGAGAGGGACTCCAAGAGCTACCATTTTCTTATGAAGTAAATTCGGATCAATGGTATTGAACGCTGAGCTAAAGTCCATGAAAAGAATCCGGACATATGCCAGATAACTGATAGAAAAATCCGACACTGTAAATGTAAATAAAAGATTAAAATCATTCATATTAATATAGCTAATGAAAACGTGACTTTGAATTGAACCAGGTCTATTCCTGGAAGAAAAGCCGTCCTTTTCAAGAAGGTAAAAAACGATATCAGCATGGTTTTTCAGGCTTTCACCATAGAGATCGCAGGGTCAGCTTCACCAGGTCTCATGATTCAACAGTGTCTTCCAGTTCTAATCTGAATACGTCAGAAGAGTTCTTAGATGCTTCCTTCAACACTAATCATTCTGAGGATATCCGTAGTGATGGAATTATCGTAAGGAGATCAAAAAACGACGGAGAAGAGCGGGGAGGAAACATAAAAAGAAACTACCACTTCAGAAACAGGAGGAGATATCAACATGCCCTGTAATAAATCTTTCAAGCTATATCCTATCAGAAGCTCATATGACTCTCTTGAGCAAAGGCTTGGGATTTAGTCCAGTCAACAAATTTGATATTTATCAGACTCTTCTAGATGTGAATAAGTTTGCCAGAAATTTAACTTTGAAATGTCATTTTGACTACCAGTCCACGTCTTCAGAGACCTTGTCACTGTCGGGATCTACAAATATTCCTGAGTTAATTTTTCCCTATGGAAATTTTTCTTTTAAAGATCTTATAGGCTATTCCACTCTTAGAGACTTACAATCACATTCCTTACCAAAAAATAGGACTTTAAATGATCTCTTTATAATGCCCAATCCAGGGTTTTATCCAGTTCAGTCCAGACCTGCTATTCTAGATATATTCCAAGAACTAATAGAGAAAGATTTAGTGGAGCTTGATAAAATAACAGAAATGACATATGACAATTTAACAGCACAAGAGAGAGCAGCTATGAAAGAGTTAAAAGATAATGCTGACATTCTGGTGAGACAGGCAGATAAAGGGGGTGGAGTAGTCGTGCTTAATGCTGGTCTGTATTATTCAGAAAATCTGCGCATTTTGAATGATTCTGCTACCTATTCCAAGATTTCTAGTGATCCCACGTCTAAATTTCAGTGTGATTTGTCAAAATTATTAAACGATGGTTTAGTCACAGGGGCCATAACACAGAAAATTTATGATTATGTTAATATCAAGAACCCTGTGATTCCCATTTATCATGCGTTTCCTAAAATCCACAAGGATTTGTTCCCCCCCCCCTTTAGAACTATAATTTCGGGGATAGGGTCTTTTTCAGAGAAATTGGCAGAGTGGGTTGATCATTACCTACAACCTTTGGTCATTGATCTTCCAGGATATATCAGAGACACCAAAATGTTAATTTCTGCCTTGGATGATTATCATTGGTCACCAGAATATTCATGGATTACTTGTGATGTGGTGGGTTTAAGGGGGTTTTACACTAAGCGAGATCGCTAGTGATATCGCTCAAGCGTCACCGATATTGTGACGCGACAGCGATCACGCTAGCGATCTCGCTAAGTGTGAAATGTAGCGGCGAACGGACCCCCCGTCAGCTTTCGCTGATCGTGCTCGAATGTGCAGGTACATTTTTCCATCGCTGGCGTCCCGCTGTCCAGTAATTATCGTTGTGTTTGAAGCTTAAAAACGACGAGCGACGTCGATAGCGACGCATGGCTCAGCGACACAGGCGTGACTTACCGGCCACGCCTCCTCTGCCCTATTGGTCTTTACAGCGCTCACAATGTGCGAAATGTATCTGACAAAGGTATAAAAGACAACACTGGAGCGCCTCATTCAACACTTTGTTCCCATGCATAGTGGATGTTATCCGGTTTGGCTTCAACGTTCCAGTGTGAGTCGCTACAGCGTTTATATTTAAACGGCTTTCACAACGCGGTTGCTTCGGCGTCCCTATTGCAATCGCTATTGCGCTTTTATAAGTGGATTCATTTTATTCATCAAAGAACAACTCTGTTTGCCAGGTATGTATTTCAATAGTACCATGCAAGGTGTTTTTTAGAGTAATACTTTTATTGATTATTGTGTTGGCTTTCTACAAATGAAGCTCTTGTTACCAAATCGTGTAATGATTTTACTTTATGTTGCAGTTTGTATATCATGAACGGCGCAGAGCGTGCTATTGTGGCTGCTGCTTTGGTGTTGGAGGCTGGTCGGCTACATGAAGAGGCACAGATGCAAGAGAGGCGGTCCAAAAGAAAGCGGCGCATGTGGACCAGAGAGTGGCTGGCGAAGAGGTCCGAATTCTCACACATGCAGCTCGTAAGAGAACTGCAGGAGAACAATCCTCAGGATTTCAAGAACTATCTGCGGATGTCAGAGGACTCTTTCAAATTTTTACTAGCCAGGGTGACGCCATTGATTGAAAGGAGAAATACCAAAATGCGAGCTGTTGTGCCGGTAGACGAACGATTGACCGTGACGCTGAGATTCCTGGCCACCGGACGATCACTGAAAGATCTGCAATTTTCTTCTGCCGTTTCTTTGTCACTGCTCAGCAGTTTGATTCCTGAAACATGCAATGCCATAGTTCAAAGCCTCAGGAGCTACATCCAGTTTCCAAAAACAGAGGCGGAGTGGAAAAATATTGCCTCTGATTTTCAGAGGCTTTGGCAGTTCCCAAACTGTGGGGGGGCTTTGGATGGTAAACATGTGAGGATCACCCAACCGCCGAATAGTGGATCCTATTTTTACAATTATAAGGGCTATTTTAGTGTAATCCTTATGGCCCTTGTTAATGCTAACTACGAGTTCATAAATGTTGATGTAGGCATGAACGGCAGGGTTTCAGATGGGGGAGTGTTAGAACATACACTTTTTGGAGAGCGATTGACCAATTGCGACCTGAACCTGCCTCCCAACACAGAGACAACCGGCAAACTTAACTTTGTTTTTGTCGGTGATGAAGCCTTCCCGCTGCATGCCAATCTGCTGAAACCGTACCCCCAAAAAAGTGTGACGGAGCAAACACGGATATTTAACTACCGTTTGTCAAGGGCACGAAGGGTTGTGGAGAATGCGTTTGGCATCATGGCCAGCCGCTTTCGGATTTTCCACACACCCATAAACCTAAAGTTGGAATCCATTGACTCGGTCGTTATGGCTTGTTGCGTGCTGCACAATTTTCTTCGGCGCCGCGATGCGAATGATTACACTCCGCCTGCTTTTGTGGACTCTGTTGACACTACAAATGGTCAGGTTCTTCTTGGTGGGTGGCGCGACAATGATCCCGCAGTACCTGGACTTCAAGCACTGGCAAGGGGATTAAGGACAGAGGATATGCTAATTGGATGCTAAGGAAAGCTGATAATATTGTCAGCAGGATCGATAGACACACCCTGCTGAATGAATCTCCTTTGAGCCTTGTACACACTGGAGTTACTGCTAACAAGAAAAAGAATCGCACACGGGCCCCCTGTAATAATTATGACCGTCCTATAGTTAGTTTTTCTACCATGTACAGTCCACAATTCAATAAGATAACGGACATTGTCAAAAAATATTTACCTATTTTACACAATGATAATAAACTTGGTCAAATTCTGGACAATACCCAGATACGATACATAGCCAGGAAAGCTCCTGCTTTGAGCGATATCTTATCCCCCAGTCTTTTTATCAGTAATAGGAGAACTAAAAATAATACTTGGTTGTCATATAAAGGCTTTTCCAAATGTGGACATCATCCCTGTAAAGTCTGCAACTATGTGGTTAAAACCAGCAGATTCACTTCTAGTGTTACTGGCATATCATATCCTATTCAGTCTCACATAAATTGTAATTCAGAAGGAGTAATATATGTTATTGAATGCGTTTTTTGTAACCTACAATATGTAGGCTGTACAATAGGACCTCTTAAAAAGAGAATTAGGAAACACTTGTCAGAAGCTACTAGTAGTAATTATAATATCTCAGCAGTTTCTTATCATTGTAAAACTGTTCATGGAGGTAAAACTGATAGTCTCAAAATTATAGCAATAGAGAAAGTCTATACATCTACTAGGGGAGGTGATTTCAGGAGAAAATTATTAAATCGTGAATCCTTTTGGATTTTTAAATTAAATACAAGAGTACCATTAGGTCTGAACAAACGACTTGATTTAATATTGCAATTAGATTGATATTTTCTTCTGTATATTTACATTCTACTTAGTCCTATTCAATTCTGGTTATTCTGATAATTTTTGTGATTGTTATTATATTCTTATGATATCTTTTTATTAGTTTTTTTTTTTTTTTCCTGTTTTTCCGACAAGTTTTTGTTTCAGCTCCACATTAGGCTGAGTGTTTGCAAGAGTTAACTGGTAGGGATACTCCCTATTTTCATTAATTCTTTTGTCCAACACCTGTGATTTACTAGTTTTTGTACTATTTGTAGTCGTCAGTATTGGTCTAGTGTGAACCATGAGTAAGACCCTCTAGGTCGAAACGCGTTGGATGGAGACCACCAGAGACCCCATCTGCCTGTATGTCCTTATCCATACTTTTTTCTGTTCGATTTTAAGAATTTACAATAAATGATGTATTTTTAACTGAAGTCCAGTGCTGGAGATTCCATCCTTTATTTTACTCCTCATCATAGGAGCACGGCCAACATTTCGCCTCCTCGGAGCACCGCCACCAATTCTCCTCCTAGGAGTCCCGCCAACTCTTCTGCTGCTCGGTGCACCGACACGTATTCTCTTTCTAGGAGCACCAACATGACTTTGTCTCCTAGGATCACCGCCATTTCTAGGAGCACCGACACGACTTTCTCTCCTTCTAGGAGCACCGCCACCGCTGCCAATTCTAGGAGCACCGACGCAACTTTGTCTCCTTCTAGGAGCACTGCCATCACCACTTCTAGGAGCACTGCCACCACCGAGCATCGGAGGGGTGACCCACATTCCATCTTTTACAAGTCAATGCCACTGTCCACCAGCTCAAGGCGGTCAAGCAATGTAAGGCGGTCACACGGTGGAAGTCGGTCCAGGCAGGATACTCCTGCCCCAAAGAAAGCAAAAAACAAAAGACTTTGTCCATCCACCCTCTCCTTTTAATGTTTCTCAACCTGCTTCCATGTCCATCCATGAGCTCCCTTCCCCCAGTACTTTTGTCGCCCCTTCACCTAGAACACCTTCCTCAACTTCCAGCAGTTTGTCGTCTCTCTACACCACCAAAGTATCCCAATCTTCCCCCAAATGTCATTCATAACAAATTTTTTATTTTTTTTTGGGAAAAAATAAATGTGCAATTCTGCTTGAAAAAAATATGAATAAGTCAAAAAAACCGGTCGCTAATTTTCGCCCTTCTTAAATGACATAAATACCCAAAAAAGAAAGAAAAAGGCGCATACCAATAGAATGAATACAATAAATTTTATTGAGCTAATATAGCATATACAAAGAGAAGAAACAAACAGGTGTGACCACCACCCTGTAGATATACACAAATATATATGTGTGGGCAGAAATGAAGAAAAACATGTATTCAATAAAGATGTTAAATGTAACCCATAATTTTAACAGTAGGCAATGTTAGCGTAAGTTCGCAAATAGCGGTTGTAGATCTCAAAATTTGAGAGAAAAGATTAGCCAAAAAATAATAATATAAAGCTGCAAGTAATATGTGCAATGTTGCAACTGTAACCTCTCTCAAATTGAGATGAAACAACCACCATATGGGTTACAAAAGGTAAATAAAGTGCCATGTGCAAACAAAATGCATGATACCCAATTATCTTCATTCAAAATAGCAGCAAAAATTATAGCAGCAAGGGTTATAGTATGTTACATGATAGCCATCCAAAGTACATACATGTACTCAAAGTGACCCTGGAGGAATGGTTGCACATATATATAAGGCAATAATTATCAAACAAAGTTGCACCCATCCATATAATTGCACAAATGCCCATGTGTGGGATGAAAACCCCCATGACCGCATGTTTGGCCGCTAGTATAGAAAACCCATAATCCGAATCTGTAAATGGCAAACTGCCATGTGTATACCTGGGGTGGAGAAGTTTGAAAAAAATATGGTTTGATTAATGTGTCTTTCGCCGCCTACACACACTTCACTGTACACACACTGCGCCATACACTTTTTACAGCGTTTTTGACACCAGATATCTCCATTACTGAGACATGTTTCTTGTGTCAGTCTTGGAGATATGTGGTGTCTAAAACACAAATCTATATGACTTGTATTTTCACCACCAGTCTCTACATTCTTCTAATATTGCACAGACTGAATCGAGCAGGGTTCCCCAACTCCAGTCCTGAAGGCCCGCCAACAGATCATGTTTTCAGGATTTCCATTGCTCAGATGAAGCAGTTATTACCGGAGCAATGGAATTCCTGAAAACATGATCTGTTGGTGGGCCTTGAGGACTGGAGTTGGAGAACCTGCTCGATTCAGTCTGTGCAATATTAGAAGACCGAAGAGACTGGTGGTGAAAATACAAGTCATAGAGCAAGTCACAGCAATAAACATACAGTCTGCATCCGCAATGGCCATGAGTACTGTAGAAAAGTACTTTTTATAGTTATAGTACTCAGATCCAGTTCTTTTTGGCTTGATAATCTGGATGTGTTTCCCATCAACCGCTCCCAAACAGTTGGGGAAAGTGCAGACTGTCCAGAATTTTTCGGTGATTTCCAACCACTTTTCTGCGGTGGGCAGGGGCATGAATTCTGGACAGAGAATGTTCCACAAAGCCCGGCAGGTGTCGAGTGAAGAGAGGGTCTCTCCAGTAGCCAGGAATCTGGGAAAACAAGAAAAACAAAAATTATTATTTATGTATATGGATTTTTAAAACACCAAAAATAAAATAAAAAAAATCATAAAAGTACATCTGCAGCCTTTTGTTTACTACATGGCATAAAAAAAATACCGCAGCCTTTTGTTAACTACATGGCAGAACTATAATTCTGCCAGATTTGGAATAGTACATGTCACAACAAAGAAAATTATGCAGGCAATGGTTTTGCAATACTACGTACCGTAATGTGACCAGGAGCCATTCCTCAGGAGTAATCGCACAACGGACCTGCGTGTCCTGTCTCTGGATGGCTTCTTGGACCCGACCAAGCAAATTGTTAAAGGTTTCTTGGGACATCCGGGTATAATCTGTAAATTTCTCTGGGTTTGCCCGGAGCTCACTGTAGAGGGTGTGGTACGGTCAATGGCTCTCCCGGAGTTCAAGAATGGGATGTATCCACAAACGCCACCGCTGCCATCTTCACTGCCTCTCTGTCTCCCTTTGTTGATGGCAAGCAACTGCATAAGCCTGAGCCATCCTGATGTCCATATCCAAGTCAAAGTGAAAACTCTTCCAGCGCAGATCCATATTTCACAAAGGAAAATGCAAGCAAATGTGAAGAATTCAGCTGTAAACAGGGTCTATATAAAGAATACCCAAACACACGCCCATTGACGTCCCATTGGTGGAGTCTGTTGCAAGAAGTTTTCATGGATTTTTCTACTGTGAAATGTGACACCTAGACTACCTGTGCACATAATAAACGCAAACGCATGTAAAAACGCTTTAAAATGCATAAAACCGCTGCAATTTTGTGTCGCAATTCGCACAATGATGCTACAAAAAAACGCAGCGTTTACAAGCGTTTTTGGCATGCGTTTCATTTGCGCTCGAAACGCTGCGCAAAATGGCGCAAGTGTGAAACTAGCCATAGATGTCATTTTCAGCCATACGATTTTTATTTATATTCTTTTTTATAGCGTTTTATTCCACTTTTTGTTTAGCGGTATGATGATAAAGTTTAATTTTTTGCCTCAGTTTTTATTATTTAACCACTGGGACAGTTTTATAAGCTGGGTGTTTACGGATGTGGTGATTTCAAATATGTGTACTGTTTTTTATTTTTTTTTTATAAAAATATTTCTTTAAGGGCACAATATATATTTATTTTTTATTATTATCTTGTGATTTAAAAAAAATGTTATAATGCTACCTCTTTTCTTTACTTTGCCGTCAATCTTGCAGTAACTTTACTGCTTGCATCTTTATTTCTATGCAGTCAGAGCAAGTGAGCAAGTCACTACTTCTAATCGCTCCAGGATTCTGAACCTAGAAGCAGTTAAAGAAGTGAGATAACAAAGAGTACTTGCACAGAAATGTTGTTTGGTCATTGCTGTGCAAGTAGTTCACTTAATAGGGCGCTTAATAGGGTGCTTTTGTGATGCTTTTGCGATACATATAGCCTACCCGTGATGTATAGTGTATGTATATTAAAAAATTAAGATTTTCCTTTTTTTAAGTGCTTGTGTACCTTCAGTGTAAAATTATTTCAATTTTTTTTTCTTGCAGACCTATCAATATCTATTCATTCACGTTTATTACATAGATAATACACGTTTCAATGCCTAGAAAAAATCAGTAGCAAAAACTGATTGGTGCAAAAGTACCAAAAAAATAGTTATAATTTTTTTTCTTATGTGCTGTCATAAACATACTATTTTTCTTAGCTATTTATCCATTCTTCTACTTGTGTGTTTTGTTTTATTTTCTATGTGTAAACATCATCATCCCATTTTACAAGATTTTTCTTTGGTATTTATCCATTGTTCCTGTGTTTTTTGTTTTTTTTAATATTCAAGGATATTCTCTTTCACAGTTCTTTATATATAAACCGTATATACTCGAGTATAAGTCGAGATTTTCAGCCCATTTTTTATGGCTGAAAGTGCCGCTCTATGCTTATACTCGAGTCATACACCAGGAGGTAAGCGGGGGAGGGGAAGTGCGGGTGTCAGATCATACTCACCCCCTCCTGGCACGGTCTCTGCAGCCTCGGCTTCTCCCATGGTCTCCAGCACCGCAGCTCTTCCTGTGTTCAGTGGTCACACAGTACCGCTCATTAAAGTCATGAATATGGGCATATTCATAACTTTAATGAGCGGTACTAGGTGACCACTGAACACTGGAAGAGCTGCGGCACCGGAGACCATGAGAGAAGCAGCGACTGCAGAGATGTGCCAGGAGGGGGTGAGTATAACAGGGAGTATGGGGGTAGCCATGCTATATTCACCTGCCCCTGTTCCACCTCCACGCACCGCCCTGACCTCCACATCCTCTGGCTATGATGTTCAGGTTAGAGGGTGCGATGATGTAGTTAATGCACGCTGTTGTGAATTCGCTTTCTGGCCTACCTCTGGTTACTAGTGAAGGTAGTGGAGCTGGTTTTATTAACAGAGGGGTCACGAGTTCTCTTTCTGGGCTCCCTCTGGTGGTGACTGGAGGTAGTTGAGCTGATCTGATTGACAGGGGCTTGCCACCTGATAATGAGGAGGATGATTGGAGATCTGGAGTTTCTGACTGGATTTAAGACAGTTGACTTCCTCTAACCCTGCTGGTGACTTTTTGCTGCCTCCTGAGGTCTTAGTTTCCAGCTCAGTCCCTGCATTCTCAGCTAAGTGTTCTTTTGCTATTGTTCACATTTGATCTGGTTTTGTCTATTTCAGTTTTGTGTGGTCAGCCAGCTCCGGCTGGGGCTGTGCTGAATTTCCATCCATATGTAACTGCTTGTGCCAGTTTGTTTTTGTCCCTTATTGGATTGGCCTCTTTTTTGCTCTGCTTTCAGAATATACCAGAGTGCTGATATAGTGGGCGAAGGCATGCGACTTCAGTATTTTTCTATCAGACGTGTTGGACATTTTTTGCAGGTTTTTTTGCGTGATTGCAGACAGAGTCTTTCCTTTCCTGTCCTGTCTAGTCAGTGTGGGCCCCATCATTTGCTCAGTCTATTTTCCTACCTGCATTTGTGTTTTCATCTTGTCTCACCGACAATATATGTTTGGGGGCTATCTATTCCTTTGGGGTCTGCTCTGGGGCAGTTTAGATTTCCCCTTTCTTGCTTTAGGCTTATTTAGTTCTCCGGCTGTGTCGAGGTGACTAGGATCATCATATGTACACTCCATGGCTACTGCTAGTTGTATGGATAGGATCAGGGGTCTGCAATCTGCTTAGTTAACAACCTCTCTGGTTTTCTGTGGCTTAGCTTGCTCTTGCTTTCCTCCTCGGTGACCCAATCATAACACATTCCATTCCAGTGTCAGATGAATTCCAACCAGAGTACACCTCATTCTATTTATTGAGCTTCTGATTAGGTGATCACCTGAAACAAATTTTATTTAACAAAGGAAAGTATAAAAAACACTGCTGTGGTGTTCACAATCCTCTAGCAGTAGGACAAGATGGATGGCAAAACAAATGCTAATAATATTCCAAAAGTAATTGGAATGAAAAAATAACTTTTTAACCATACCAAAGGAGTTGAAAAGAAAAGTCTTGAGTGAGGAAAAGAAGGGCTCTATTCTGGCTTTACTAGCAGAGGAATGCAGTGAGCATCATGTTGCCTCCATTCTTAAAATTTCTAAGACGGAAGTCCATTACAACAAGGTCAATCAGCAGACATTGGGGAAACAAAGCTACAGACCGGCAGAGGGCGAAAACGACCCTCCACTGACCGTGATGACCGTCATCTTATTTGAATATCAGCCAACAACTGCAGCATGACATCAAGTGACCAACAAAAGGAATGGCAAATGGCAGGTGGGGTGAAGTGCATGGCAAGAACAGTTCTTAACAGGCTCCTAGATGCAGGGCTCAAGTCATGTAAAGCTAGAAAAAAAACCTTTCATCAATGAGAAGCAAAGGAGAGCCAGGCTGAAGCTTGCCAAAGACCATAAGGATTGGACCATAGAGGACTGGAGTAAAGTAATCTTCTCTGACGAGTCTAATTTTCAGCTTTACCCAACACCTGGTCATCTAGTGGTAAGACGGAGACCTGGAGAGGCGTATAAGCCACAGTAACCTGCACCTACTGTGAAATTTGGTGCTGCATCGGTGATGATCTGGGGATGCTTCAGCAAGCCTGGAATTGTGCAGTAATAAAAGTCGGCATTGAGTGGATGAATGTCATCCGCTCAATGCCGACTTTTATTTCCCATTGACTTGCATTGGGGTCGGGTTTCGGATGAAACTCCGACTTTTTTTGCCCTAGTCGGACCAGTTTCATCTGAAACAAATTTTGTTTCATGAAACCCGATCTGACCAAAGTCGCTCAACTCTAGCACAGTTTAATCTTTGTGAAGGACGAATAAATCAAGCTGCATACAAGGTTATCCTGGAAAAACAGTTGATGCCTTCTGTTCAGGTAATGTTCCCCAACTCTGAGGACTTTTTTTCCAGCAGTACTGCTTGAATTTTTGTACCAGGAGTGGCATAAGGTTACCCAAAAGCAGTGTGAAAGACTGGTGGAAAGCATGCCAAGAAGCATGAAAGTGGTCATGACAAATCATTTTTATGTCGCAAAATATTGATTTCTGAACTCTTCCCGAGTTAAAACATTATTTTTTGTGAATTCGCTTTCTGGCCTCCCTCTGGTTATTACTGAAGGTAGTGGAGCTGGCCAGATTGACAGAGGGGTTGCGAGTTCTCTTTCTGGGCTCCCTCTGGTGGTTACTGGAGGTAATGGAGCTGATCTGATTAACAGAGGCTTGCCACCTGATAATGAGGAGGGCGATTGGAGATCTGGGGTTTCAGATTGGGATTTAAGACAACCGACTCCCTCTATCCCTGCTGGTGATTTTCTTCTTGCCTCCTGAGGTCTGATGTTTCCAGCTCAGTCCCTGCATGTTCAGCTAAATGTTCATTTGCTATTCTGTTTGCATTTGATCTGGTTTTGTCTATCTCAGTTTTGTGTGGGTCAGCCAGCTCCAGCTGGGGCTGTGCTGAATCACCATCCATATGTTACTGCTTGTGTCAGTTTGTTTTTGTCCCTTATTAGATTGGCCTCTTTTTGCTCTGCTTTCAGAATATACCAGAGTGCTGATATAGTGGGCGAAGTTGTGCGACTTCAGTGTTTTTTGCATCAGACGTGTTGGACTTTTTGCAGGGCTTTTTGCATGATTGCAGACAGCGTCTTTCCTTTCCTGTCCTGTCAAATCAGTGTGGGCCCCATCATTTGCTCAGTCTATTTTCCTGCCTGCGTTTGTGTTTCCATCTTGTCTCACCGACAATATGTGTTTGGTCGCTATCTATTCCTTTGGGGTCTGCTCTGGGGCAATTTAGATTTCCCCTTTCTTGCTTTACGCTTAGTTAGCTCTCTGGCTGTGCTGAGGCATCTAGGATCATCGTAGGTATGCTCCACAGCTACAGCTAGTTGTGTGGATAGGATCAGGGGTCTGCAATCCACTTAGTTACCAACCTCTCTGGTTTTCTGTGGCTTAGTTTGGGCTTGCTCTCCTCCTCGGCGACCCAATCATAACAATTAGTATTGTTGTTTCTAAATAATTATGAACTTGTTTTCATAGCATTATTTGAGGTTTGCAAGCACTGCATTTTTTTGATATTTTGACCGTTTCACATTTTCAGAAAATAAATACAAAATGTATTGCTTGGAAATTCGGAGACATGTCAGTAGTTTATAGAATAAAAGAACAATTTACATTTTACTTAAAAATATACCTATAAAGCGAAAAATCAGACAAACTAAAAATTTTGCAGTGGTCTCTAAATTTTTGCTAGAGCTATATGCTACATTTTTAATTTTCTATATACAGTGTGTCCGTAAAGTCATGGTGCACTTTTGACCAGTCACTGGAAAGCAACAAAAATTTTAGAAATGTGAAATCTGCTCCAAATAAAAGAAAAATTCTCCCAGTTTCATACCAGTGCAGTTCAATGTGGGCTCCATTTGTTGCCCTACACACATCCAAATGATAGTGATGTTCTTGCACACACAGGTAAGGTCTGATGTAACAGAGTGAATAACGTCTGTGATTCTGTTTTAAGTGATTAATGTTGTTGATAGGTTCAATGTACACATGTTGCTTAACATAACCCCTAAATTAAAAGTCTAAGGGTGTAAGATCCAGGGATTGTGTATACTTTCCTGTGACTGGTCAAAAGTGCACCATGACTTCATGGACATACTGTATATAAAACTGAGTGTATGTATGTATATATGTATGTACAGTACAGACCAAAAGTTTGGACACACCTTCTCATTCAAAGAGTTTTCTTTATTTTCATGACTATGAAAATTGTAGATTCACTCTGAAGGCATCAAAACTATGAATTAACACATGTGGATTTATATAATTAACAAAAAAGTGTGAAACAGCTGAAAATACTGTATGTCTTAAATTCTAGGTTCTTCAAAGTAGCCACCTTTTTCTTTTATTACTGCTTTGCACACTTTTGGCATTCTCTTGATGAACTTCAAGAGGTAGTCACCGGAAATGGATTTCACTTCACAGGTGTGCCCTGTCAGGTTTAATAAGTGGGATTCCTTGCCTTATAAATGGGGTTGGGACCATCAGTTGTGTTGTGCAGAAGTCTGGTGGATACACAGCTGATAGTCCTACTGAATAGACTGTTAGAATTTGTATTATGGCAAGAAAAATGCAGCTAAGTAAAGAAAAACGAGTGGCCATCATTACTTTAAGAAATGAAGGTCATTCAGACCGAAAATTTGGGAAAACTTTGAAAGTGTCCCCAAGTGCAGTGGCAAAACCATCAAGCGCTACAAAGAAACTGGCTCACATGAGGACCGCCCCAGGAAAGGAAGACCAAGAGTCACCTCTGCTGCGGAGGATAAGTTCATCCGAGTCACCAGCCTCAGAAATTGCAGCTTAACAGCAGCTCAGATTAGAGACCAGGTCAATGCCTCACAGAGTTCTAGCAGCAGACACATCTCTACAACAACTGTTAAGAGAAGACTTTGTGCAGCAGGCCTTCATGGTAAAATAGCTGCTAGGAAACCACTGCTAAGGACAGGCAACAAGCAGAAGAGACTTGTTTGAGCTAAAGAACACAAGGAATGGACATTAGACTAGTGGAAATCTATGCTTTGGTCTGTTGAGTCCAAATTTGAGATCTTTGGTTCCAACCACCGTGTCTTTGTGTGATGCAGAAAAGGTGAACGGATGGACTCTACATGCCTGGTTCCCACCGTGAAGCATGGAGGAGGAGCTGTGATGGTATGGGGGTGCTTTGCTGGTGACACTGTTGGGGATTTATTCAAAATTGAAGGCATACTGAACCAGCATGGCTACCACAGCGTCTTGCAGCGGCATGCTATTCTATCCGGTTTGCATTTAGTTGGACCATAATTTATTTTTCAACAGGACAATGACCCCAAACACACCTCCAGGCTGTGTAAGGGCTATTTGACCAAGAAGTAGACTGATGGGGTGCTACGCCAGATGACCTGGCCTCCACAGTCACCAGACCAGAACCCAAACGAGATGGTTTGGGGTGAGCTGGACTGCAGAGTGAAGGCAAAACGGCCAACAAGTGCTAAGCATCTCTGGGAACTCCTTCAAGACTGTTGGAAGACCATTTCCTGTGACTACCTCTTGAAGCTCATCAAGAGAATGCCAAGAGTGTGCAAAGCAGTAATCAAAGCAAAAGGTGGCTACCTTGAAGAACCTAGAATATAAGACATATTTTCAGTTGTGTCACACTTTTTTGTTAATTATATAATTCCACATGTGTTAATTCATAGTTTTGATGCCTTCAGAGTGAATCTACAATTTTCATAGTCATGAAAATAAAGAAAACTCTTTGATTGAGAAGGTGTGTCCAAACTTTTAGTCTGTACTGTATGTATGTGTGTGTGTATCAAGCCACGCCCACTCTACATAGCAAACAATCACTAAGCATCTTTCATTTCACCAGAGCTGTTTAAAAGATGAAAGCTGAGCTGTAATAGGTTGTTAAGAGCAACAGTTTTCCTTGTAGATAGTTGTGGTAACTGAGGTCTATTACTCTTATCATTTCTATGGTGTTATCGTCCTTCCGTACAGCTGGAAATAACACAATTTATTACCGTGCCGAAACAGACCACCCTCTGACCCAGACTGCAGAGGGAGCCCATTATCAAAGAGGATAGGATTAGATACATCGCTCAGCATACTGTATCACACAGGATAGGATTAGATACATGGCTCAACAGTCAGTATTACACAGCAAAGGATTAGATACACAGCTCAGCAAACTCTATCACACAGGATAGGATTAGATACATGACTTAGCACACAGTATCTCACAGGATAGGATTAGATACATGGCTCAGCAGAGAGTATCACGCAGGATAGGATTAGCTACATGGCTCAGCAGACAGTAACACACATGATAAGATTAGATACACAGCTCAGGAAAAAGTATCACACAGGATAAGATTAGATACACAGCTCAGGAGACAGTATCACACAGGATAGTATTAGGTACACAGCTCAGAAGACAGTATACCACAGGATAGAGTTAGATACACAGCTCAGCAAGCAGTGTCACACAGGACATGATTAGATACCCCTAGAACGCATACCTGGGGCCTCGCAGGCCCGCCCTGTTAATTGTTTTCTATTTTCTGCAAGATTACTTTAGTTAGAATTTTGAAACTCTAGGTATTCCTCAGGTATATAGTTGTTTGTCATTTCCAGTTGTTCATTTATTTTTATGTTACAGGCATTTCGGTATAACAACTCTTTTTTGTGAATACCCCATATTCACATACCTGGGGCCTTTTAGGCCCGTACTAGGTTTTCATGTGATCCTAAGACTTTTCGTCTTCGCTGTTGCTGGGGAAGACTTTGACTCAGTCTTTATGACTCTGCTGTTGCTATGAAGAGTGTGAATTCTGCCTGACTACATGGTCATGTGATCTTGGGAAGGAGGCTCCCTCACAACATCATGCGTCTCTGACATCATCATAGGTCCTGGACACTGTTCATTGTGTGCTACTTGCTGAAGAGACTTTGGAGGAAGGAGTCAGTTTTCTTGTTTCTTGAAAAAGAAACTTTCTGAGTTCCAAAAATCCAAAAGCTTCTACTGTACCTAAAAGAAAGTGGTGACCTGCTGAAGTTGAGAGGAGGGGTCTGCACTTTACGCTTAGCACACACACTAGCAAAGAGTGTACAACCCTGATTGTAATCTTTTTTTTTTTTCATTTTAGTTTACTGACTTCTAAGGTTACAATGGCACAGTCTACATCCAGGGGTTTGACTGACCAAGAAATCGAAGCAATCATTTTTGATAGTGATGAAGACAGTGAACTTTCTTTGTCTGATGAAGAGTACATGCCACCAGCTAATGTCTCTACTTCATCGTACAGTGATTCTTCAGATGATGAAGAAGTAATGGATCCAGCAGAACGTACAAATAGAACATCCAAAACTAATGTTTTTTGGAACAATACTGCTGAGGATCTTGGACGAACCCCATCACATAATATTGTAAGAGTTGCTCAAGGAACTGTAGGAATTCCACAATTCTTGTCCAAAAGAGATATGTTCTGTAAATTTTTTTCAGATGATATTGTAGAGGAGGTAGTTATGTGTACTAACTTAGAAGGAAAACGTATCGCTTCAGGAAGAAAAAAAACATGGAGAAATATAACAAAAGAGGAACTGTATGCTTATATTGGCCTTACTCTTCTGGCAGGGAGTACAAAATCACACGATGTTCCTATCAGAGAACTCTTTATGAACCCTTTTTCAGATCCACATTACAAAGCTACAATGTCAGTCAATAGATTTGAGGATATTTGGAGAAGCCTTCGTTTTGATGACAAGAGAACTCGTCCTGTCAGGTTGGAAACAGATAAATTAGCCCCATTAGCTACATCTGGAATCTTTTTATCAAGAACTGTACTAAGCATTACCATTCTAGTGACAATGTGACAGTGGATGAGCAACTTCTTGCATTTAGGGGACGTTGCAATTTCATTCAGTATATGCCCAGCAAACCTGCTAAAAATGGTATTAAAAATTTCTGGATGTCTGATTCTACAAGCTATTATGGAATGAATGGTCTGATTTACTGTGGCAAAGATGTTGACGCTCCAGTCCAGAAAGACCTATGTTCTGATGTAGTAAAAACACTTGCAAAACCAATTTTCTATTCTGTAAAAAATATAACAATGGACAACTACTTCACCAATCTTGAACTGGGCAATTTTTTGCTTCAGAAACAACTTACACTTGTTGGTACAATGAAGCAAAATCTCAGAGAAATTCCTCCAATCGTGAAACACAATCAACATCGACAACTTTATGATAGTGTATTTGGTTTTTGCAATCAAGCAACAATGGTGTCTTATAAAGCTAGGAAAGAAAAATCTGTGATATTACTGAGTACAATGCACCGTGATGGAAGTATAGACACCAATAACAGGAAACAGAAACCCGAAATCATCTTGCATTATAATAAAACCAAAGGAGGAGTGGACAACATGGACGAAATGATTGGAGAGTATACGTGCAAGAGGCAGACAAAACGTTGGCCTGTAGTTCTTTTTTATAATATGCTAGATGTGTCAGCCCTCAATACCTATATTGTTTATAGTGAGACTCATCCAGAATTCCATGCAGGGGCGTAACGAGAACTGATTGGGCCCCACAGCAAACTTTTAAACGGGGCCCCCTCAAGGACACATCCCCTCAAAGACACACCCCTCAAAGACATACATACACATATATCATACTTGCATACATAGATACACACATATACATTAACACACACATACATATACTGTACACACACATATGTAAATATACACACATAATAATATACGACCTCAGGTGTTCTGTTCAGATGAGCCATGGAGGTCGGCCACATAGTGCAGAGATAAGCTGGAGCCTGGAGAGGACTGCAGGACCCACTGTGGGGGATGGGGACACAGAGCACAGAGGATTTCAGCTCCCTGCTTCAGAGTTCTCCCGTGCAGTGAGCCTCTTCCCCTCCCCCGACCTCCTCTGTGAGATGCCCCTTGCAGTGAGCCTCTTCACCTGACCTGTGCTCCTAGATGCTGCAGTATGCCAGGAATGGCACAGTGGAGGAAGCAGAATACAGTACACACTGTAAGTCCTGCTCTAAGTGCTCTTCCTCCACTGCAGTCCCCTGTGTGCTGTGCGCCCGGGCCCCTGACAACCAGTAAGTACTCACCATTGGGACGCGCCATGCAGGACAGACGACAGCCAGTGAGTGCTCTCCTCAGTCTGGTGAGGAAAGCATTCATTGGCCAGCGTCTCTCCCTGCATGACACACCTCCTTTTTGAACTCCTGCTCTCCCGCGCCGCTCTCTCCCCAGCTCTGGTGTTTGGGTGATTACAGCAGGAAGTGAGAGGGGCCGATGCTGCATAATACCGGGCCCCTTACACTCCCGCCACCAGCAATCTGGACTCTGGCCCCATAGCAGCTGCATAAGCTGCCACTATGGGCAGTACGCTCAGGGGCCCCCTTCCACCTCTGGGCCCCGGTGCATTGCACCGGCTGAACCAGTCCGGCGGTATGTTCGCCCATGACTTAATTACACTACCGGGTAGCGCCGATCTGAGCTGGGGACCCGGGCCCCTATATGGGCCGGGCCCCAAAGCAACCACTTCGGCTGCTACCCCGGTAGTTACGCCACTGATTCCATGCCAACAGAAAGGACAAGAGACGTCTATACTTGACAGAACTTTGCTATGAACTTTTAATGCCTAACATAATGGAGAGAAGCAGAACAAAATGCTTACAAAGGCAAACAACAGAAGCTATGATCCAATGTGGTATACGTTTTCAGGAACATCCAGAGCCAAGAGATAAAAAAGAAAGCGATGTTATATTTGTCCAGCAAAGAAGGACAGGAAATCCGAGCGTGTCTGTACTACTTCTGGACAAAATGTCTGCAAGGAGCATTCTTCCGAACAGATAACGTGTGAAAGTTGTTGCGGTCATTAGTAAAGTAGAAAAGGAACCTTTGAAAAGAGATATTCCTGCAGCATGTTTACTGCAACTTTTATATAAAAAACTTTTAGACAAAAACCCATTATTATAAAGAGTTATATATCAAATGCGTATATTGGGCATTTTAAGCCCGTTCAGTTACTCTTTTGTTTTTTTTTGCACATAGTAATGTTTTGAATTATTCACATCTTAGGCTGTGTTCCCACTGGCGCTGGGGTCTGCCAGGAGGTGATCCGTAATGGATCTGATCTCTTGGTAACTCCAGTTAAGGCTGCTGGAATGCCGGGATTCCACCAGCCTTAGCTGGGGTCACCAGGAGGTCATATCCATTACAGATCTCCTCCTGGCAGACACCAGCGCTAGTGGGAATGCATCCTTACTTTGCAATTTTCAAATAAACTTTGAAAATTATTTTTGTTTGAGTTATTCCATGTTATTTGCACATGAGCCTAAAAGGCCAAAGGTATGTGAAAGTGTAGATTTTTATGGTCATGCATTCTAGGGATACACAGCTCAGCAGACAGTATCACACAGGACAGAATTAGATAAACAGCTCATCAGACTGTATCACATAGGATAGGAATAGATACACAGCTCAGCAACAGGATTTGCCAAAGGAGAGGACATTTTGATTCCAAGAATTCCACTCATTCCAGCTGATTTGCCTATTGATTTTAAACGCCTCCAGTTTCCACTTTGACAGGTATTTGCAATGTTCATTAACAATGCTCAGGGACAGTCCTTGAAAGTATTAGGGATCGATTTGCAATCTCCATGCTTTTCTCATGGTCAGCTTTATGTGGCCTGTTCAAGAGTTGGAACTGCCAAAAATCTGTTCATCTTTGCACCGAAAGGAAAAATCAAAAATGTTGTTTATCAAAAGGCTCTTGGAATGCTATCAATACTTGGGTAATCATTTAGTTAATTTGTGCTGCAAATCTGTAGTGTTGAATATATGATGTGAAATGTTTTTATGAGCAATATATTAATTATAATTTGTTATAACTAACCACAGTTAGTTAGAATGCCCGGCTCTTCAGCTAGTCTATATCTATAAAAGTGAGTGTATGTATGTATGTATGTATGTATGTATGTGTGTATCAAGCCATGCCCACTCCTCATAGCCCCGCCAACTCCACATAGCCACACTCACTTCACACGCAAAGCCCCACATAATAAATATCTAATCTAATTTGTACTGTACCTATATAAAATAAATATCTAATCTAATATATGTATATCTAATGTCTAACATACAGTATAGATTTCATAGGCACATGTTCTTGACCACAAAAGGCTGCAATGCCTGTGTTGCCCATAGCAACCAATCATTAAGCATCTTTCATTTCACCAGAGCTCTTTAAAAGATGAAAACTTAGCTGTGATTTGCTGCTATGAGCAACAGTTTTCCTTGTTGACAGTTGTGGTAACTGAAGCCTATTATTCTTATCATTTCTATGGTATTATTGTCCTTCTGTAAAGCTGGAAATAACACAATTTATTACTGTGCCAATACAGATCACCCTCTGACACAGACTGCAGGGGGAGCCCAGAATCGGGAACTTCTCTTTGTCTGGCATGAAGCATCCTCATTAACTTAAAAATTCAAACACCGATTAAAAAAAAGAATCACAAGATGGATTTCTCCATCCCAAGAATCATTTTAATCGGTGTAACAGCGCCAACCTGGCAATGTTGGCTCTGATGGGATGATATGAGATATAAGGATTAGTAGTCCGGTGGCTCTGCCTGACGGGATGATGTGAGAAAGTAGGCGTAGTAGTTCAGTGGTTCTGGCTGATGGGATGATGTGGGATATTAGGGGTAATAGTCCAGTGGCTCTAGCTGAAGGGATGATGTAAGATATTAGGGGTAGTAGTCCAGTGGCTCTGATGGGATGATTTTGGATATTAGTGGTAGTATTCCGGTGGCTCTGGCTGATGGGATGATCTGGGATATTAGGAGTAGTAGTCTGGTGACTCTGACAGGATGATGTGAGGTATTAGGGGTAGTAGTCCGGTGGCTCTGAAGGGATGATGTGGGATATTAGTGGTAGCAGTCCGGTGGCTCTGAAAGATGGGATGATGTAGGATATTAGGGGTAGTAGTCCAGTTGCTCTGGCTGATGCGATGATGTGGGATATTAGTGGTAGTAGTACGGTGGCTCTGGCTGATGGGATGATGTGAGATATTAGGGGTAGAAGTCCGGTAGCTCTGGCTGATGTGAGATATTAGGGGTAGTAGTTCGGTGGCTCTGACAGAATGATGTGGGATATTAGTGGTAGTAGTCCGGTGGCTCTGGCTGACGGGATGATGTGAAATATTAGATTGTGGCTATGCGGAGTGGGCGATGCTATGCACTCAGTTTTCTATTTATAGATATAATCATTATGACTAGTTATAACTCACCACAGTTAGGTACTATGCCCAAGCAATGTCGGGCTCTTCAGCTAGTTAACCCCTTAACGACCAAGTCATTTTGTAGGTTAAAGACCAGGCCTTAATTTTGAAATCAGACCATTGTCACTTTATGTGCTAATAACTCTGGAATACTTCAACGGATCCTGCTGATTCTGAGACTGTTTTTTTTCTGACATATTGTACTTCATGTTAGTGGTAAACTTTCTTTGATATGACTTGCGTTTATTTATGAAAAAAATGGAAATATGGTGAAAATTTTTAAACTTTTAATTTTTATGCCCTTAAATCAGAGAGATATGTCACAAAAAATAGTTAATAAATAACATTTCCCACATTTCTAAATTACATCAGCACAATTTTGGAACCAAAATTATTTTTTGTTAGGACGTTATAAGGGTTAAAAGTTGACCAGCGATTTCTCATTTTTACAACAAAATTTACAAAACCATTTTTTTAGGGACCACCTCACATTTAAAGTCACTTGGAGGGGTCAATATGACAGAAACTGCACCCATCAAGGTGTTCAAAACTACATTAAAAAAGTTTATTAACCCTTTAGGTACTTCACAAGAATTGAAGCAATATGGAAGGAAAAAATGAACACAACTTTTTTCCCCAAAATGTATCTTTGGACACAATTTTTTTTATTTTGTCAAGGGTTTCAGGAGAAAATGAACCACAATATTTGTTGCGCAATTTCTCCTGAGTAAACTGATACCCCATGTGTGGAGGAAGACCAATCTTTAGGCGCACGGCAGTGCTCACAAGGGAAGGAGCATCATTTGAGATATTGAATGTCAAATTGGCTGGAATCGAGAGCGGACGACATGTTGTGTTTGGAGAGCCCCTGATGTACCTAAACAGTGGAAACTCCACATCAGTGACCTCATTTTGGAAACTAGTGTGGTGAGCACTTTGAACCCCCTAGGGCGTCACAGAAGGTTATAACGTAGAGAAAAATAATATTTTTTCCACAAAAATAATCTTTTCACGCCCAATCTTTTTTTTCGCAAGGGTAACAGGACCCCAGTTATTGTGCAATTTGTCCTGAGTATACTGATACCCCATATGTGGGGGTAAACCACTATTTTGGCACATAGCAGAGCTCAGAAGGGAAGCAGCGCCATTTGACTTTTTTGGCTGGAATTGAGATAGGATGCTATGTCGCATTTGGAGAGCCCCTGATGTGCCTAAACAGTGGAAATCCCCCACAAGTGACCCCTTTTCGGAAACTAGACTCCCCAAGGAACTTTTCTAGATGTGTGGTGAGAGCTCTGAACCCTCAAGGGCTTCACAGAAGATTATAACATATAGCCGTAAAATTAAAAAAACTTATTTTTTCCACAAAAATGATCTTTTCATCCCCAATTTTTATTTTTCCAAGGGTAAAAGACCCTAAAAGTTGTTGTGCAATTTGTCCTGAGTATGCAGATACCCCATATGTGGGGGTAACTACTGTGTGGGTGCATGGCAGAGCTCAGAAGGGAAGGAGCACCGTTTTGGAATGCAGACTTTGATAGAATGGTCTGGGCGCGTCATGTTGCGTTTGCAGAGCCCCTGATGTGCCTAATCTGTGGAAACCCCCCACAAGTGACACCATTTTATAAACTAGACCCCTCAAGGAGCTTACTAAGATGTGTGGTGGACACTTTGAACCCCCAAGTGCTTCACAGAAGTTTATAACGTACAGCCGTGAACATTTAAAAAATTATATTTTTTCCCACAAAAATGATCTTTTTGCCACCAAATATTTATTTTCACAAGGGTAACAGGAGAAATTAGACCTCAAAAGTTGTTGTGCAATTTGTCCAGAGTGCGCTGATACCCCATATGTGGGGGTAAACCACTGTGATCGCCTTATCCTTGAGAGGCAGAATGCACAAATCCATAAAAGGTGAAGAATTGGTTTTACTTTTTATGCCATTCCTAGTGCAGTATAAGTGATTAGGCAACTTTATTCATTGGGTCGGTGCGATTACGGCTGTACCAGATTTATATCCTTTTTTCGTGTTTAGCTTCTGTCACACACTAAAAGATGCTTTTTTTAAAGAATTTTTTGTAAGAAATGTTTTCTTCGCCGCATTTTGAGAGCTATATTTCCATATTCCAGCCGACAGAGTCATGTGCAGGCATTTTTATTGGTGCCATTTTTGGGCACATAACTTTTTTTATTGCTTTCTATTCCAATTTTTGTGGAGGCAGAATGAGCAAAAACTAGCAATTCAGGATTTTTTTTTTTCATCGTTCCGCATGTGGTAAAATTAGTATGGCAGCTTTATTCTTCGGGTCACTATGATTACAGCAATACCTCATTTATATCTTTTTTATGTTTTGGTATTTTTTACACAATAAAAACTTTTATAGAAAAAAATAATTATTTTTGCATCACTTTATTCTGCGAGCTATAACTTTTTTATTTTTCTGGTCAAAGAGCTGTATGACATTTTCAGCTGTACCATGTTTATTTATATACGTCTTTTTGATCGCGTGTTATTGCAGATTCTTCCAAGCGGTATGATGATATCGCTTGGAAAAAGTATAATTTGCTACTTTTTTTTTTTACGGCATTCACTGAAGGTGATAATTAGGGTGGCATTTTATAGATGGGATTTTTATGGATGCGGACATCTCTGGGTCATCATGGCACAGGTCGGGCCCCGCAATTACATCGCGGGGATGCTGACCTGAGGCAGAGGGAGCCCCCTACCCTCTGCCTCCCCCTCTGAACGCTGCAATTGCGCTCGATCGCAGCAGTGAGGGGGATAACAGTCAGGGGCGGCGGGGCCGCTGCTCCTAGCTGTCAGTGCAGGAGCTCCTGCACTGAGATCGGGCAGGAGATGCTGAAATTTCAGCCTCTCTTGCACGATCGCTGCTATGTTTGGTCAGTGAGATTGACTGACCAGTCACAGCCCTTGGGGTGCAGGGACTGACTGGAAGGGTCCCTGCACCCTTTGCCGTGCCTCTCAGCTGTCAGAGACAGCTTTCGGCACTGAACTGTCACGGTGTGTTTACACGCAGTGGCAGTTCAAAGCCATGACGTGCACAGTCCGTCCTGGTGCGGTAAGTTACAACCACCCATGACGAACTGTGCACGTCAGTGGACATTAAGGGGTTAATTATATTTTCTATGAATTAATCATTTATGCGCTAAGCATCTTCAGCTTTGTCACTGGTGATATTGCAGTGTTGTAGAAAATAAAATGTACATTAACAACGTTCACCATTTTTATGGGATTCAATCCACATTATTCTTTGTTTTTTTCTTTCACACTATATATCAACTGAGCTATTTTTGGAGCAATTTTAAGTTTGATTCATAGCATTAATGCAAACATAACCACTCATTTCTTGGGTGACATTTGTTTGACAGTGTCTCCTTGCACATATATTTGTTTTAAAACATTTTTATATACTTTTGATAAAGCTGTGTGTATCTAAACAATATACGGTGTTTGTATTCTTCATTTATAGGTTTAATAATGTGTATAAATGTTCTAAAACTTTTATTACGAAATCTCTATTTTAGAGTTTATTCTAATTGGTTTTAAATAATTCCACAAAGAAAGTCATTTCAAGCAGTTTTCTCTAGTTAACTGTTCTATCTGACATTTTTATACCTAATAGCAGGACAGGCAGCTTCCTAAAATGCCATAAATTAAAACTATGTGTGTGCTGTAAAACATGCAAAATACACCCATGATAAGAGTTATCAAGATTTATTCTACCAAATTCTGCTTACGTTATTTAATTAGAATAATTTGCACATTATTATGTTGCAAATAAAGCGTTCTTTTCGAACATTTTATTTAAATAGCCTCTATAGACTCATTAACACATTACTTGGACCATCCTTAAATAAGTGAAGTGCTCTTTAGAAACAATAGATCATTATAATGTTGTATGACAGGATATCACTAATCCTAAGTAATAATCTAGGCGTAGAGTGCCAAGATAGAAGCTGAATTTGCAGACAGCATCACTTTTACAATTGATATATACTTATTGCTAGAATGTGCATTTGATTTAAAGGGAATCTGTCACCTACCCTTTGGCGTGCGATGAAAACGAGGTCGGTCCAGTCCGATGGGCGGTGTTCCCGATGTGTGCCGCCTCCCCATCCTTGCCCGCCGTCCGCAGGATATTGCTGAATTGGAGTAGGTGTATGCCATTTTTTGCTCGTGCGCTAAGCATTCATAGCTAGCGCATGCGCAGTATGCTTTGCCCAACTGCGGGCAAAGCCAAAAAGCCGGACTGCACATGCGCCGGTTAACTAAGCCCCGGAACACAGCAAAATACTTCCAGGGCTTAGGGCATATTCTGAAAATGTTATTATGGGGAGGCCAGCATGGCAACGCAAAATTACATTTGCCTACTCTTTAATGCTTTTGCAATGTAGGAATTCGTGCTAAAGAAGTGTATTATTTTTTCTTGAACCCCAAATTGTATCTCAAAATGTTCGAACTCGCGTTTAACTGCCGAATTCGGGAACGTCATTTCGAACTTGATTCTCTGCAGATCGATCTGCTCATCTCTAATCATGATGATCATTGGGCTTTCCATTTAAGTCTACTTAATTATTAAATCACAAAATACAGGTGCATCTCACAAAATTAGAATATCATCAAAAAATAATTTATATCAGTTCTTCAAGACAAAAAGTGAAACTCATATATTATATAGAGTCAATACAAACAGAGTGATCTATTTCAATTGTTTATTTCTGTTAATGTTTATGATTATGGCTTACAGTCAATGAAAACCCAAAAGTCATTATCCCATTAAATTAGAATACTTTATAACACCAGCTTGAAATATGATTTTAAAATCCAAAATGTCATCCTACTGAAATGTATGTTCAGTAAATGCACTCAATACTTGATTGAGGCTCGTTTTTCATCAATTACTGCATCAATACGAGGGTATGGAGGATGGAGGTGATCATCCTGTAGCATGTTATGGAAACCCAGGTTGCTTTGATAGCAGCCTTCAGCTCGTCTGCATTGTTGGGTCTGGTGTCTCTCATCTTCCTCTTGGCAATACCCCATAGCTTATCTATGGGGTTAAGGTCAAGCGAGTTTGCTGACCAATCAAGCACAGTGATATTGATGTATTTAATCCTGGTATTGGTACTTTTGGCATTGTGGACAGCTTGTCAGAAGAGGGAAGCATGAAGTGCTCTAAAATTTCCAGGTAGATGGCTGCGCTGACTTTGGTCTTGATAAAACACAGTGGAACTGCACCAGGGGATGGCATGGCTCACCAAACCATCACTGATTGTGCAAACTTCACACTAGACCTCAAGCAGCTTGGATTTTGTGCCTCTCCACTCTTCCTCTAGACAATGGGATCTTGATTTCCAAATAAAATGCAACATTTTCTTTCATCTGAAAACAAGGCCTTGGACCACTGAGCAACAGTCAACTTCTTTTTCTCCTTGGCCCAGGCAAGACGCTTCTGGCATTGTCTATTGGTCATGAGTGGCTTGACACAAGGAATGCACACTTGTAGCCCATGTAGTGGAAACATCTGTGCATGGTGGCTCTTGAAGAAATGACTTTAGCAGCAGTCAACTCCTTGTGAATCTCCCACACATTTTTGAATGGCCTTTTTTAACAATCTTTTCAAGGATGCAGTTATCCCGATGGTTTGTGCACCTTTTTCTACCACACTTTTTCCTTCCACTCAACTTTACATTAATATACTTGGATTCAGCACTGTGTGAACAACCAGCTTCTGAATACTTATGACCATATGATATTTCAGTTTTTCTTTTTAATACATTTGCAAAAATGTCTACATTTCTGTTTTTTTCAGTCAAGATGGGGTGCAGAGGGTACATTAATGAGAAGAAAAATGAACTTTTTTGAATTTACCAAATGGCTGCATTGAAACAAAGAGAGAAAAATTTAAAGGGGTCTGAATGCTTTCCGTACCCACTGTAGATCAATTTGTTTTTAATGACTCTACATAATATATTAGTTGCACTTTTTGCTTTGAAGAACTGAAATAAATAAATTTTTTGGTGACATTCTAAAGTTGTGAGAAGCACCTGTATATACACACTTAAGTAAAGCTTCAAATTTTAAATCAGATAATCACTACACACTCCTATTTCAATACACCAGTGCAGCACAATGATCCCATTAATCCACCAAAATGAGCAAATGAGTGTAAAACAATAAAAAATGAATTGCTTTGTGCTCATATGGGATACATTTATAATCAAAACCAATTATCAATCTATTGAAGATTTATGTACCCGGAAATATTATGAAAGTCATTGGAACTCCAGCTTTGTTTGAATCCGTTCCTAGGTATCCACAGCCCAGGATATGATCCTGGATGTGGAGGGAGGTAACTCTCAGGTAACTTTGAATCCATATTCAAATTAAAGCTCAAGTGCACTTGGTGCTTCAGAGACTTGCAAGTGCTCTGCCACTCCTTTGCAATACCTGCTCTTTTCCTCAGTCTTGAATGACTGCTGTAATATACTTCTGCATCACTTTCTTCACCACCAGAAAGAGTGGCTTGCTGGGTTTAGATCCATCATCTGGGCATTTGTGATCGAATTTCTATATGAATAAAGATTTTGATTTCTGGTTTCCTAGGCCTGTCTCTAAAGCTGCAATTTAAGTCAACACTTTTTCTTCAGTCCACTACCTGGAATTTGTAATAGATTAATGAGCTATAAGATGCTGACTGACTAATTTTAAGACAGCAAAATCATTTTGATGGACATATTTTTACAGTTCAGCTATTATTTTTTTTGGCTTTTAATATGGTGCATATTACAGGCTGGCGGAACGCACCATATAATAAAGAAGGTATAAGGTGCGTTCGCAGCCCGGGGTCCACCATGCACAGATGGTAACTGCTGCTCAGTAATGGCGGACGTTATATGGTTGTACAATAGAGAAACACAAGGGGTTAACTCCACCTAGTGTGTACAGAGGCGGACTCTGTTACCTCACAGAGCTGCCCGCCCCCCCAACACAAATGCCGCAGCCTGTTTATGCTCCCAGAGCTCGGCAATGTGAGCAATGATGTATAGACACAGGACTCTACCCTTGAGACACTGGGTTAGAGTCCCTCTAGTCACACTAGTGCTTGGCACCACAGCTGTGGAAGAAACAAATTAATAAATAAAGCGCACTACGTGCAAACTGCATCGCTCTGGTGGATGCCACTAACCACCCAGACAAGGAAGGAAAGCGCTAGACTTGCACACGGTGTTGCAATGGTGGATGCAGCCGCTAAATGCAGTACTGATGGTGCCCAGAGCTGGATGTCACCATATGGCACTGAGTGAGCTGCTGAGATGTGGAAGCACCGTGGTACAGACCAAGCCACTAGTAGGCGCTGACTCTATCTCTATAGCCCAATAACATACATATCCAAGGGAGGGAAGTTATAATGCGTCAGTTTCATGCATCCATCATCCGACCAGTTTCATGCATCCATCATCACTCACACAAAATACAATAAGAGTCTATACTAGCGCATGGCCGTGACCTTCTCAGTAGAACAATCCAAGCAGGAACGGGACCTGCGCATGTAACCTCCGACCTCCAATGAGAGGTTGTCCCACAGGCATGCTCAGTAAGCAAAAGATAGGACTTAGGCCCAGAAGCGTCTGCTTGCTGCTGACTCAAGCATAGTGTTATAGGAGAGCCAGAAGGAGCAGCCAGATGCCTAGCATCAGCCTGGGCAAGATGCTGGGACCAATGTCTCTGCTACGCAGGAATATCTGTGGCTGCAGAGGAATGGGAGACTGCAGAGAACATGGCTTGAGATTCCCCTTGTGCAGTGGGGGAAGCTCAAAGTCTAACATTAACCTCCTCCTTCCTGTGCCTCGCTATGCTCAAAGGCCGCAATGAGCAAGGTAGTTCAAATATTCTCCACAGGTTCCCAGGTCCTATCCTCTAGGTCGTGACACTTCCAGTCCACTAGATAATATTTTTTGCCCTGTACCACCTTACACCCCATGAAGGAATTCACCTCATACTCGTCCCATGACAAGCTTGATGTCCCGGTAGATGACTCCGAAAACCGGGACATGTGAACGGGCTTAAGGAGGGACACATGGAAGGTGTCAGAGATACCAAGGTGTGGAGGAAGAGCCAGATGGTAGACCACAGGGTAAACCTGCTCAAGGACCTTGAAAGGACCAATAAAGCGAGGTGCAAACTTAGTGGACTCAACTCGCAGCCTGATGTGGTGAGCTGAGAGCCAAACCAAGTCGCCGGGAGCAAAGGTGGGAGCAGGGCACCGGTGTGCATCAGTGGAGGACCTCATTCTCTCCTAGGAGGCCCGGATGGCATCCTGAGTGTGCCACCCTAGAGTCAGTGTATGACAAGGGCATGGGCAGAGGAACGTGTGGATGCTGGCCGTAATTGAGGAGAAATGGGTTCTGACCGGTGGAGTCGGCCACAGCGTTATTCAAAGCGAACTCCACCCACGGCAGCAAGGATGCCCAGTCATCCTGCTTGGCCAAGACAAAATGTCAAAGATATGTAACCAGGGTCTGGTTGGCTCTCTCCACCAACCCGTTCGTCTAGGCATGATAGGCCAAGGAGAGATTTAGCTCAGTGCTGAGCAGACTACAGAGCTCACTCCAGAACCGAGACGCAAACTGGGGACCCCGGTCGCTGACAATCTTGTCCGGCATGCCATGCAGACAGAAAATGTGTTTAATGAACAATGCTGCCAGACCCCATGCAGGAGGTTACCAGGAGAGAGGTACCAGGTGCACCATCTTGGAGAAATGATCGGTGACAACCCAGATGACCATGCTGCCACTTGACTTGGGCAACCCCACCACAAAGTCCATAGCTGACCATCTTCCAGGGCCTGCCTGGTACCTGCAGGGGGAAAAGTAGCCCAGCTATCTTAGGGGAACTATTCTGGGCGCAAGAGACGCACGCCCTAATATAGTCCCTGACGTCATGGGCCATATGCGGCCACCAGTATGTCCTCGCCAGAAGATCAGAGGTCCATTTTGCCCCAAAATGTCCACCCGCCCTGGACGAGTGATCCCAAGAGAGGACCACTGGTCGCAGAAGGGCAGGGACAAATGTCTTGCCCGGAGGGACTGACTCAAGGGCGACCGGAGCACGGTCCTCAGGCTCTCGGACAGGATGATCAGCTGAGGCTCCTTCTCCTCCTCGGATGACACCACGGAGTGGGAGATAGCATCAGCCCGGATGTTCTTCTCATCGGAGAGACAATGGAGGGTGAAGTGGAACCGGGAGAAGAACAAGGACCATCTGTGCTGGCGAGAATTTAGCCGCTGGGCTGTCTGCAAATACACCAAGTTCTTGTGGTTGGTGAACACCTGGAAAGGGTGGCGAGCCCCCTTCAGGAGGTGTCTCCACTCTGAGAATGCCAACTTCATCGCTAGCAACTCCCTGTCCCGATGGAATAATTCCTCTCCGCCGGTGTGAAGGTCTTCGAGAAATAGAAGCATGGGTGCTTCCGACCTTGCATGTCCTTCTGGAACAGGACCGCTCCAGCACCAGCGGAAGAGGCATCCACCTCCAGAATGGTTTATCTACATCAGGGCGATGAAGAATGGGAGCGCTAGCGAAATGCGACTTAATGGAGGAGAAGGCCTTGGAGACAGGTACCGACCACAACTTGGGATTTGCACTCTTCTTGGTGAGGGCCACCAAGGGGGCTACCAAAATCGAGAAGTGAGGGATGGATTGGCGATAATAATTTATGAACCCTATAAAGCGCTGCACCTCTTTGAGAGAATGGGGCTCTTGCCAATCCATTACCCCCTGCAGCTTGACAGGATCCATGGCCAATCCCTGGGCGGAGATGATATAGCCCAGGAAAGGCAAGGACTCCTGCTCAAACACACACTTCTCCAACTTGGAGGGAGTTTGCCCGCAGGAGGTCAAAAACTTTGCAAACATCTCTCCGGTGAGAGTCAATATCTGTAGAGTAGATTAGGATATCATCCAGATAGACTACAACTAAGGTGGTGAGCATACCCCGTAAGATGTCGCTCACAAAGTCCTGGAAGACAGCTGGAGCATTACAGAGCCCGAAGGGCATCATCAGGTATTCATAGTGCCCATCCCTGATGTTAAAAGCTGTCTTCCATTTGTCCTCCTCACGGATGCGAATCAGGTTGCATGTCTCCCACAGATTAAGTTTAGTAAACACTCTTGCTCCCTGTAGCCTATCGAACAGTTCCGATATCAGGACAGGACATGGTCTCTGTCTCCAGGAGAGATAGGGGATAGACTCGACCCTGGGGAGGCTCAGCACCAGGCAAGAGGTCAATAGGACAGGCATAGGGGCGGTGAGGCGGAAGGGTCTCTGTCGCCTTCTTGGAGAACACGTCTGCATACTTTCAATAGAATTTGGGCAGAGAGGAGAGATCTGCGGGGACTTCAGTGGAGGCAACCTGAACGCATTCCCTATGACTAGGGATGAGCGAGTATACTTGATAGGATTCAGTACTCATCAAGTAATGCAGTACTTGCGGTACTCGAATCCTACTGAATAAATTTCACTACTTGCCTCGCAATATTTGGATCTCCCACCAGCATGTCAGCCAATTACAGTAAAGCCACCTCCTTCTTTGTTGTGGAATTACTGTGATTGGCGTGCCACGCAGTGTCATATGGGTGGGTTGGGCTCAGTGCAGGCTGTGCCGGGCTGATCAGGTGTCTGTGCGGGCTCTGCTGGGCCAATCGTGAGTCTGTGCAGGCTCTGCTGGGCTGATCGGGGGTCTGTGCAGGCTGTGCCGGGCAGATCGGGTGTATGTGCAGGCTCTGCCGGGCCGATTGGGTGTCTGTGCGGGTTCTGCTGGGCCGATCGGGTGTCTGTGCGGGCTTGGCCGGGCCTGTGTGGGCTCTGTGCACCCTTTGTGTGGGGTCTGTGCGGCCTCAGTGTTGGCTCTATGGGGCCTGTGCAGGCTCTGTGGGGCTCTGTGGAGCCTTTGCAGGCTCTGTGGGGCCTGTGCGGTGGCTGTGCGGGCATCGTCAGATGGGACTACTTGTCCCGTCCGGTTGTGCCTGCTACAGTGGCATCATTAGGGATGATTGGAAAGGAGTATTCCCATCATCCGGCTAATGTAGAGAATGTAAAAAAAAAAACCACAAACAGAACATACAACTTATAACATACAGTACATACACATGACATACAACACATAACATAGAGTACATACTCGCCACACACACCTAATTCCCCAAAGCCTTTGTCTCCTGTAATAAACATAAATTAATAAAGCAACCTATACTTACCTTTCCACCGTAGTCCACTAATAATGAGGGTCCCACGTTGATCTCCCATGGAGAACAGCCGCATCAGCTGATGCGACCGCTCTCCTGGGGCTCAGCGATACAATAGAAGCAGAGATAACCCTCCGCCGCTGTATCACTCCACTGGAGGTCACAGGAGTTCACCTGTGACTTACGGCAGCATTACAGAGTGAGAATTTTCTCACGCAGCAGTGCTGCCATAAAACAACTCCAGTGACACACTGCAGGAGGTTATCTCCGGTCAGTGTGTCATTGGAGACCGATAGATCAGTCATATCTGCTGATGTAACTGATTTATAGGGGACATCATCGGACTAAAGACGGACTGAGTCAGCCAGGGAGTATAGGATGGTTTGTTTTTTTAAACTTTTTGCATGCGATTGGCTTCACTAGAATTTGGGCGTACAACAAACATTTTGAAAAACCATGTTGTGTTTTATTTAATTAAAATGCTTTTCTCTTATGTGTGTGTTTTTTTATTATTATAAGATTAATAATTGATCAGTGTCTTATTGACACCTCTCCTTTATTCACCTGTGACTTACGGCAGCACTACAGAGTGAGAATTTTCTCACGCAGCAGTGCTGCCATAAAACAACTCCAGTGACACACTGCAGGAGGTTATCTCCGGTCAGTGTGTCATTGGAGACCGATAGAGCAGTCATATCTGCTGATGTGACTGATTTATAGGGGACATCATCGGACTAAAGACGGACTGAGTCAGCCAGGGAGTATAGGATGGTTTGTTTTTTTAAACTTTTTGCATGCGATTGGCTTCACTAGAATTTGGGCATACAACAAACATTATGAAAAAACATGTCGTGTTTTATTTAATTAAAATGCTTTTCTCTTATGTGTGTGTTTTTTTATTATTATAAGATTAATAATTGATCAGTGTCTTATTGACACCTCTCCATTATTAACCGGGCTTAATATCACCGTCCAAGAGCAAGGTGACAGCAACCCCTTTATTACCCCATATCCCACTGCTACACGGGAGTGGGAAGAGAGTGGCTAAGTGCCAGAATTGGCACATCTTATAGATGCGCCATTTCTTGGGCGGTTGCGGGCTGGTATTTGTAGCCGGGGGGGCAATATCCATGGCCCCTTCCTAGGCTATGAATATCAGCCCGCAGCTGTCTGCATAGCCTTTCTGGCTACAAAATATAGGGGGACCCCAGGTCACTTTTTTTGGGTCCCCCTATTTTAATAGCCAGTAAAGGCTATACAGACAGCTGTGGGCTGATATTCATAGCCTGGGAAGATCCATGTGTATTACCCTCTTCCCAGGCTACAAATATTGGCCCCCGGTTGTCAGATTTCCCCCTCTGGTGCAGAAAATTTTGCGGGAGCCCCTGCCATTTTTTTTTATGAAATATTGTTCATTAATAAACATGGATATGGATATATCTATGGATATATCTATGGAAATATCATAGATATATCTATGGATATATCTATGGAAATATCATAGATATATCTATGGAAATATCTATGTCTATAGCTATGGATATATCTATGGAAATATCTATGGAAATGTCTATAGATATATCTATGGAAATATCTATGTATATATATGGAAATATCTATGGATATATCTATGGAAATATCTATGGATATATCTATGGAGCGAGAGTGTCAGTGGGGTTGTCTGGTGGGTGATCTGAGAGGGTAGTGTCACTCCATTCCCCACTCTGATGGTGACTGGCTGAGGTAGTAAAACCAGAGGAATTGCATGTCATTGGGCAAAGGTAGATGACATGAAATTGCCCTCCACCCCGGAGTCCATGCATACCTCCTCCGCCAGAGTGGAAGATCCAAACTCAAGCGTCCCCTCAAAGGACAGCTTGGAGGAAAACATTGCTGTATCTAGTAAGCCTCCTCCAACAGCCACTAGACGCAAGCATTTTCCTCGCCGCTGTAGGCACCTGTTGGCAGGGTGACCAGACTGCTGGCAAACGTGACAGACCATGGGTGCTCTCACGGACCGAGACATGGATCTCGCGTGAGAATCCCCCATGGATTCTTGGAGCTCTAAACGCCCGATCTGGAGGTTTCAGAGGTTTAGCAATACTGGGTGCCAACCTAAACCTCTGCCTACACTGCGACCGCTCCAACCTTCGATCAGAAAAAGGAAGGTCTATGCAGGTGGAGATGGTGATAAGCTCCCCCAGTGTGGCGTCCTTTAAGTGGTCAGCCAGACCTCTCCTGAACACCGGAACGAGGGTCTTGTCTGACCACTCCAGTTCTGAAGCCAGCACCTGGAACTGGATGGCATAATGGCTGACCAGAGACGAGCCCTGTGATAATGCCAGCAGCTGGAGCGTGGAGTCATGGGTGACTCCCAGTCCCAGAAAGACCTGCTTCAGAGTGCCCAAGAACTGCGAGGCACTCTGCACCACATGATCACCACCCCCCACAGTGGTGTGGCCCACTCCAGAGCTCTGGCCGACAAGAAGAAATAACAAATCCCACTTTAGCCCGCTTGGAGGGGAATCGTGCAGCCAGCAGCTCCAGTTGTATGGTACACTGGCTCACGAAACCCCTACAAGAAGCGCGATCGCCCTAGGACTTCTCGGGCAATGGGAGGCAGGACAAAGTCGGGTCAGGGATGGAAGGGGACACACGGGAGACAGCCTCCGTGGCTGGCTGAAAAGCGATCTACAGCTGAGGCATAGCGCTCGAGAACCGCCAACCTGCCCTTCAGCTGCTGGATGTACCACTGCAGTCGCTGTTCATCTGCCATTACTAGCCAGACCCTGGCACTAGTATAATGTTGCGGGCTGGACGAATGCACCAAATAATAAAGAAGGTATAAGGTTCGTTCGCAGCCAGGGGTACACCGTGCAGAGATGGTAACTGCTGCTCGGTAATGGCGGACGTTATATGGCAGTACAATAGAGGAACACACGGAGCTAGCTCCACCTAGTGTGTACAGAGGCGGACGCTGTTACCTCACAGAGCCGCCCGACCGCCAAACACAAATGCCGCAGCCTGTTTATGCTCACAGAGCTCGGCAATGTGAGCAATGGTGTATAGACACAGAACTCTACCCTTGAGACACTGGGTTAGAGTCCCTTTAATCACACTAGTGCTTGGCACTGCAGCTGTGGTGCCAGGAAGAAACAAATTAATAAATAAAGCGCACTACGTGCGAACTGCACCGCTCTGGTGGATGCCACTAACCACCCGGACAAGGGAGGAAAGCGCAAGTCTTGCGCATGGCGTCGCACTGGCGGATGCAGCCGCTAAATGCGGTACTGAAGGTGCCCAGAGCTGAACAGCACTATATGGCACTGAGTGAGGTGCTGAGATGTGGAAGCACCGTGGTGCAGACCAAGCCACTAGTAGGCGCTGACTCTAACTCTGTAGCCCTATAACATACGTATCCAAGGGAGGGGAGTTATAATGCATCAGTCACCAGTTTCATGCATCCATCATAACTCACACAAAATACAATAAGAGTCTATACTAGTGCATGGCAACTCTTTTTTAGCGGCGTCCTTCCGGGACCTTCCCAGTGCACCAATCCGAGCAGGAACGGGACCTGCACATGTGACCTCTGACTTTAAATGAGAGGTCTTCCCACGGGCATGCTCAGTAAGCAAAAGATAGGACTTAGTCTCAGAAGCATCTGCTTGCTCCTGACTCAAGCATGGTGTTAGATCAGAGTCTGAAGGAGCAACCAGATGCCTAGCATCAGGCTGGGCAAGGCGCCAGGACTGACATCTCTGCTGAGCAGGAATCTCTGTGGCCGCAGAGGAAAGGGAGACCATTTAAGATATGGCTTGAGATTCCCCCTGTTCAGTGGGGGAAACTTGATGCCTAACAGTGCAAACATATCTCATAACATATCCTATATGTCATCACTCACAGTACCAACCGGGGCTCACAATTTAAATTCCCTATTATGGTGTTTGAGCAGAAATTGGTACACTCCAAAAAAAACAAGTTAACATGTATTGTATTTAAAACATAAAAAATAAATAATGTGCACTTTAAGAATGAAAGCTCTTTTTTTAAAATTAGCAAATGATGGAACACACAATCATCCTTTCGATGAGTCAGGTAAACTAAATAGACTGTTTTAAAGTCTGTGTTTTCAAGCCATTTATTTTCATTATGTTATTGGCTACATGACTTCCAAACTTTTCTGTGATTTTACAGCTCCATAAACAACTTTCTAGATGTGCTTCTTACATCTTATTGGGCTTAGAACATTTATTTTCTTGCTTGTTCATTTGAGATGTTGATAGGCGCTATCAGGTACTGTGCAGACTGAGGGAACAATTTACAATTGTTTTCCCTTCTATTTCTCAACAGAATGTTTTTCGCAGTTCTTCAGAGTCAATTTATTAAAGTTTGTCATGATAAATGTCAATTCTCTTAATGTTTATACGACTAAAAAAAAATTTTGAATATTTTTGTGAGTTAGCTTATTAATATACAAGATCATAGATGCATACAGTATAAAATCTTTAGACTTTAAAAAATGGAATTAAAAAATGCACTTATATGTACGATAATAGTATAAAAGATCAGCGGATTACTTTCCATAAAAAAAAGTTCATGGTCCAGGTCAGAAGTCTCCGGAAAGGAGCTGCGCAAATTTGTTTACCGTTTAGGATCCCAGGCTCAGCTTATGATTAGCTGTGCTGGAGAGATATCACCTGTATAAATACATACATCTGTACATACTGTACATAAACATCCCGGTGGTAGAGTCCTTTTGGTGCTGTTGACAGGGAGCTACCATTCATTGATGGTATCATAAATTTACATATCTACTGCACTATTTTGAAAGAATGCTATCATCATCACTCAGTGACTTGGGTAGAGGTGAACTTTTTCAACATGACAATGATACAAAACACACAGTGTTTTGAAGAAGGACAGGGTATAAGTAATTGAGTGGCCAACTATGTATTCAGGCCTGAATCTCTCCCTACGCTATCTCCACCTAACAAATAACTTATCTTCACCTTAAGTAGCTCTTAAAAGAGCTTTTTGAAATCAATAAATCTGCTCTCCCTAAGCTCACAATACGCTCTGCTCTCCCTACGCTGTTTCCAGCTGCAATGTGTACAAGATGGAGCTGGCAGGGATCACACTTGCGAGTGCATTGCGAGAAACTCAAGCGAGTCTCTCACATCAATAAACGGCACTTATGACCCCAATGCTGGCTACTCTGAGGAACTGTGTATGTTCCCTTGTAATTTTTAGGGCCTCTCAATGTGCACCATTATAAAGAAGGTCATGAGGAGCTGGAGTGCAGTGATGCCCAAACATGTGAGCACCCACGGCCAGGAGAAAGCCATGTTTGTGAAGGTCAATTCTTGTCTGAAGAGGTGAAGGATAATCATGACGCACAGTTGCCATAAGGCCAGCCTAAAATTGCAACTCAGAAGGAGGATCAGATTTATGAATTGAAACATGACATGGTCGATGATGAGGCCACTGATCTAAAATGGCATGGTGGCACGTCAAGCGAGCCACAGCAGTACAGAGAGGGATGGATCAGTAGCACAAAAGCAGGCAAGAAGAGGTAGTGGTTTGACCAGAGGGAAAACTTGGTTGACTGTTCCACAGAGACCCCCACTCAGCTAGATAACTAGGCAAAGGGTGCATTGGTCCCCTGTATGGAAGTTTTTTCTGAAATTCCTTCAGACAACATCATGTCCTCCCTCTATCTGAAACTGAACCTGTCAAAGACTGAACTCCATGTGTTTCCTCCCTCTACTAATGTACCTATGCCCGACATTGCCTTTTTGGTGTGTGGTTCCACTATTACTCCCCAACAACATGCCCGCTGTCTTGGGGTCATATTTGACTCCGAGCTTTCATTCACCCCCCACATCTGATCACTGGCTTGCTCTTGTTATCTGCATCTCAAAAATATTTCCAGAATTTAATCTTTTCTTACTTTTGATTCTGCAAAAACTCTCACTGTTTCTCTTATTCATTCTCATCTGGACTATTGTAATTCTTTACTAATCGGTCTCCCTCTTACCAAACTCTCCCCCCTCCAATCTGTCTTAAATGCTGCAGCCAGGATCATTTTCCTCACCAATCGTTACACTGATGCCTCTACCTTCTGCCAGTCATTACACTGGTTACTAGTGTTGAGCGATACCACCCAATACTGAAAAATATCGGATCGGAATGGATCGGCCGATCTAACAAAGTATCGGGTATCGCCGATTCCGATCCCAGAAGTCCCATTCAAGTCAATGGAACAGAAATATCGGAATTAAAAAAAAAACATTTTTTCCCTGTAGGTTAATTCTACATGAAGAAAAACAACTAATAATAATGTAGAATGTATTGTGGGAGGTGTAGGAGACATTAAAGGCATAGAGCTTTAGCCCAATCAAATGGAATAGCAGTAATTTTTTTTTTTAAAGACGTTCGTAATTACAAAGATATTGACTATGTTAAAGTCTTTAATATTTTGTCAGATATGTATGTTTCACTACTTCCATGCTCTTCACCTTCTTTTTCACTTTTCCCACACTTTCTCCTTCATCATCCTCAGCAGCATCTTTTTCATCAACTTCTTCTTCACCTTATTCATCTTCTTCTTCTTCTTCTTCACCTTCTTCCTTTTTTTTTTTTCTACATTCTTCATATTCTTCTTATTCAACTATTATTCTTCTTCATATTCTACTTCTTCATCTTCTTCCTATTCTTCTTCTTCATCATATTCTTATTTGTGTCAGGCATTCCTGTAGTTGTAATCTATAAAAGTTTGAAGATTAAACCTTCCGTTCAGCCTGTCACAAAAGATTTACAACAGGATTTGTCCGCGTTCAGTTGGGCCTGCAGCAGCAGGCCTTTTCAAGGGGCACCACGAGGAGGAACGGACTCACCCCCATACACTACTTAGTCTTCTTCTGCTTATAAATTAGATAATATCATTTGCTCAGATTTTTAGTCTTATGCTTAATGTTCTTCTGCTTTTGGTTTTTATGCTTCTTATTCTTCTGTCTCTTGTTGTTCTGCATCTTGGTGGTTGTCTTCATGTTCTTTGTCCTCTTGGTCATCTTCTTCAGGGTCATCTTTTAGGTATTCTTCTGTGTGGTCTTCAGGGTCGTCGTCTTCAGGGTCATTGTCAGGGAGATCCAGAGTGAGAATCAAAAACCATTTCCACAAGCTTGAACTTGGAGAAGTAGCAGAAGGTACAAGAAGGCTGAGGAACTGCCGAGAACCAGATGATGGTGCTGGAACCCGGATGGGTAGCAGAAGAAACAATAGCAGATGGAACTAATGAGGACCAGCTGACGGTGCTGGAACCCGGAGGGGCAGCAGAAGGAACAAGAGAAAAATGGCACAACCGTGGACCAGCTGACGGTGCTGGAACACTGTTACTAAGCAGGAGGTACCTGTGCTACATAGCACTACCAAGGACCAGCAGACATTGCTGGAACTCGCATACCAAGAAGGAGGCACCTAGGCCAAAGGCTCTGCCGAGAACCAGCTGACAGTGCTGGAACCCGGATGGGTAGCAGAAGGAACAATAGGAAATGGAACTAGCGGGGACCAGCTGACGGTGCTAGAAACTGGAGGGGCAGCAGAAGGAACAAGAGCCAATGGCACAACTGTGGACCAGCTGACGGTGCTGGAACACGGTTACTAAGCAGGAGGTACCTGTGCTGCAAAGCACTACCAAGGACCAGCAGACGTTGCTGGAACTCGGATACCAAGAAGGTGGCAGCTAGGCCAAAGGCACTGCCGAGAACCAGCTGACGGTGCTGGAACCCGGATGGGTAGCAGAAGGTACCCAGGAAAAAAACAAAGTTGCAAGGCCGTGAGCTGGCCGCAGTTACCGAAACCCACAGTCCTACAGGGGGCGCTTGTCCTATTGGCACTACGGAACCAGCCTTTATTACCAGAACCCGCAGCCCACATAGGAAGCAACGAAACTGCAGGCACCATAGACTTGGCTAACCCGACCGCAACACGACAGGACAACGTATTGGTGGCAAAGTGACGTTGACACTACCCGGAAACAACAGGTGTGCTGGAACCAGGCTGGGCAGGAGGGAGTGCCCGTGCCAAAGACACTTCCAAGAACCAGCTGACGGTGCTGGAACCCAGATGGGTAGCATTAGCTACAAAGAGTCAATGGAACTACCGAGAACCAGCTGACGGTGCTGGAACCCAGAGTGGCAGCAGAAAGAACAACAGTCAATGACACAACCGTGGACCAGCTGACGGTGCTGGAACACGGTTACTAAGCAGGAGGTACCTGTGCTACAAAGCACTACCAAGGACCAACAGACGTTGCTGGAACTCTGATACCAAGAAGGAGGCACCTAGGCCAAAGGCTCTGCCTGGAACCAGCTGACGGTGCTGGAACCCGGATGGGTAGCAGAAGCTTCCCCTGAAAAACAACGTTGCAAGGCCGCGAGCCGGCTGCAGTTACCGAAACCCACAGTCCTACAGGGGGTGCTTGTCCTATTGGCACTACGGAACCAGCCTTTATTACCAGAACCCGCAGCCCACATAGGAAGCAACGAAACTGCAGGCACCATAGACTCGGCTAACCTGACCACAACACGACAGGACAACGTATTGGTGGCAAAGTGACGTTGACACTACCCGGAAAAAGCAGACGCGCTGGAACCAGGCTGGGCAGGAGGGAGTACCCGTGCCAAAGACATTTCTGAGCAGCAACTGGCGACGTTGGAGCCCAGGATCAATCACGGAGCAGGCTGAGTCCTACTTGGAGCAAGTTTTAGATCGGTTGTACACTACAACTGATTGTAACCGTGCTCCACTTAGGCCTCTGGCTCTACTGTCTCTAGTATTTCCCCTGGCCTCCAACCCCGCAAGTTGCTGCTCTGAAGTGGCGTCTGCCCAATCCACACTTGTTCCTGGGTTACAGGGGCTCAGTCACATCAATGGATCCCCTAATGTGTGTCCGGCAAGGTTTCCTGCTCAGTCCTCATTCACACTAGAATCATAGAATTGTAGAGTTGGAAGGGACCTCCTGAGACATCTGGTCCAACCCCCTGCTCAAAGCAGGATTCGCTAAATCATCCCAGTCAGATGTCTGTCCAGCCTCTGTTTGAAGACTTCCATTGAAGGAGAACTCACCACTTCTCGCGGCAGCCTGTTCCACTCATTGATTACTCTAACTGTCAAAAAGTTTTTTCTAATATCTAATCTGTGTCTCCTCCCATTCAGTTTCATCCCATTGCTTCTAGTCTTTCCTTGTGCAAATGAGAATAAAGTTGATCCTTCTACAATGTGACAGCCCTTTAGATATTTGTAGACAGCTATTAAGTCTCCTCTCAGTCTTCTCTTTTGCAAACTAAACATTCCCAAATCCTGCAACCTTTCCTCATAAGACAGGGTTTGCAGACCGTTCACCATTCTGGTCGCTCTTTTCTGAACTTGCTCCAGTTTGTTGATGTCTTTTTTAAAATGTGGTGCCCAAAACTGGACACAATATTCCAGATGAGGTCTGACCAAAGAGGAGTAGAGGGAAATAATGACTTCACGTGATCTAGACTGTATGCTTCTGTTAATACATCCTAGAATTGCATTTGCCTTTTTTGCTGCTGCATCACACTGTTGACTCATATTCAGTCTGTGATCTATTAGTATACCCAAGTCTTTTTCACATGTGCTGTCACTTAGCCCTATTCCTCCCATTCTGTATATGATTTTTTCATTTTTATTGCCCAGATGTAGTACTTTGCATTTCTCCCTGTTAAAAACCATTCTGTTAGTTGCTGCCCACTTCTCCAGTTTATTTAAATCTTTTTGAATCCTCTCTCTCTCTTCTCTAGTATTAGCTATCCCTCCTAGCTTTGTGTCATCAGCAAATTTAATCAGTTTACCCTCAATTCCTTCATCTAAATCGTTGATAAAGAGGTTGAACAATACAGGGCCCAGGACAGAGCCCTGTGGTACCCCACTTGAGACAGTCTTCCAACTGGATGTGCAGCCATTTATGACCACTCTTTGGGTCCGATCACTAAGCCAGTTATGAATCCACCTAATAGTTGTCTTGTCAATTCCATACTTAATCATTTTTTCAATAAGGATTGTATGAGAGACTTTGTCAAATGCTTTGCTGAAGTCAAGATATACTATATCTACAGCATTTCCTTAATCCACCCAATCAGTGATACCGTCATAGAAGGAAATTAAGTTAGTCTGACATGACTTATTAGTTACAAACCCATGCTGACTCTATTTAATCACTTCATTCTTATCCAGGTATTGACATACATGTTGTTTAATAATTTGTTCAAAGATCTTTCCTGGTATAGAAGTCAGACTCACCGGCCTATAGTTGCCTGGGTCCACCTTCTTCCCCTTTTTGAAGATAGGAACAACATTTGCTCCTCTCCAGTCTTCTGGCACTTCTCCTGTTCTCCAAGAATTTTCAAAGATTATGGAGAGGGGTTCAAAAATTTCTTCTGCTATCTCCTTCAGTACTCTGGAGTGTAATTCATCTGGACCTGGAGACTTGAATTCATTTAGGTTAGCTAAGTGTTTCCTCACTATCTTTCTGTTTATAGGTATCCTGGATTCTTCTATTCCCTTAATAGGACAGTGAATAACAGTTGATGTTACATTTCCTTTCTGAGAGAAAACAGATGCAAAATAGGAATTTAAAAGTTCAGCCTTCTCAACATCCTGTCTTACCATTTCATCATTTTCATCCTGTAAAAATCCTATAGCATCTTTGACTTTTCTTTTACTTTTGACATATCCCCAAAATCCTTTATTATTGCTTTTGACATCTCTTGCAAGCCTCAATTCATTTTCAGCTTTAGCTAATCTGATTTGTGCCCTGCAGGTTCTGCAGACAGCATTATATTCTTCTTCTCTATATTCTTCCTGTAACCAAGGAACAAGTGTGGATTGTGCAGACGCCACTTCAGAGCAGCAACTGGCGGGGTTGGAGGCCAGGGAAAAATTCTAGAGACAGTAGAGCCAAATCAGTAGGAGTTTGAATGTGGATGGAGCAGGAGACTTTGCCATCCACACAGCAGGGGAGCAGCTGGCTTTACTGAACCCCACTAACACAGGAGCTAGTGTGTTTGTCTCTGTGAAGACGGCACTTCTGAACACCAACTAGCATTTTTGGAGCCCAGGTTGAGGCATGGAGCAGGCTGAGGCCTGATGTTGTTGGCATGTGGATGGAGCTGGAGACTTTGCCGTCTACACAGCAGGGGAACAGCTGGCATTACTGAACCCCACTAACACAGGAGCTAGTGTGTTTTTCTCTGTGCAGATGACACATCTGAGCGACAACTGGCTGTGTTGAAGCCCAGGGATTATAGTTCAGGTCGTAGAAACATGAACACAACAGGAGACCTGGATACAGTTGCCAACCAATTATTTAGTCGGGAAGAGGACTGGCAAATTCTGGGGAGATCCAGGCCTTGTTCATTTTCAGAAAAGTAAGCCGGTCGACATTATCGGAAGAAAGTCGCGTGCGACGGTCTGTTAGTACACCACCTGCGGCACTAAAGACGCGTTCCGATAATACACTGGCAGCAGGCCAAGCCAGCACCTCCAATGCATACTGGCTAAGCTCTGGCCATGTGTCCAGCTTAGAGACCCAAAACTTGAAGGGGGAAGAGCCATCTGGGAGTACACTGACAGGGCAAGACATGTAGTCTGTCACCATCTGACGGAAACGTTGCCTCCTGCTGACTGGAGCCGTCTGTGATGGTGTAGACAATTGTGGTGGACACACAAAACTTTGCCACATTTGGACCATAGAGGTCTTGCCTTGTGCTGAGGAGCTGCCTCTGCTGCCTCTTTGTGCCGAGTTTCCTCCACTGCCTCGACGCACAGAGCTGCTTTGTAAAGCACTAGCACCACTGCTGTCGGGTGGAATGGAAAACATGATTGACTGCACCAGTGTGTCTTGGTACTCCCGCAGTTTGCGCTCCCGGTTCAACGTTGGTATGAGGCTTTGTAAGTTGTCCCGGTAGCGAGGATCTAGGAGGGTGTACACCCAATAATCAGCCGTGTAGAGAATGTGGGCGATGCGGCAGTCGTTTCTCAGGCACTGCAGCATGAAATCAACAATGTGATGCAGACTCCCAACTGCCAAAGAACCGCTGTCCTCTGCTTGAGGCGTGATCTCTGCCTGCTCTGCATCACCCCACCCTCGCTGTACATACTGTCTAGAGCCTTGCGTACCTCCCTCCTCTGGAGAGATGTCTTCCTTCTCCATCGACTCCTCGTCATCCTCCTCACAAAGTGTCCCCTGCCTAGGCCTTTGTGAGGAACCACGTAGCGCAGACTGTCCAGAAGCAGATGGCATTTGGGACTCCTCATCCTCCACCTCTTCCAAAACCTCCTCCCTTAGTGCATGCAGTGTTTTTTGAAGCTGGCAGATAAGGGGGACAGTCATGCTGACTAGTGCATCATCTGCACTCACCATCCGCGTGGAATCATTGAAGGCACGCAAAAAGAGGCAGATGTCCTTCATAGAGGCGCACTCAGTGGTGCCGAAGTGTGACCGGCGCACAGTGCGACTTGTTTGCGCCTGATGCAGCTGGTACTCCATGACTGCTGCCTGCTGCTCACACAACCGCTCCAACACATGTAATGTTGAATTCCACCTGGTGGGTAGGTCACATATGATGCGATGTTCCGGAAGGCGTAGTCGGCGCTGCAGAGCAGCAAGGCGCGATCTTGCCGTGCTGGAACGCAGCAAGTGAGCGCACTCTATGCGGACCTTGTGCAGCAGTGCATCAAGATCCGGATAGTCCCTCAGAAAGCTCTCCAGGACCAATTTCAGCACATGTGCCAGACATGGGATGAGAGTGAGGTTGCCTAGACCAAGAGCTGCCACCAGATTTCGGCCATTGTCACACACTATCAAGCCCGGCTGGAGATTCACTGGCACAAACCACACTTCGCTCTCCTGCTTGATGGCATTCCAGAGCTCCTGCGCTGTGTGGCTTCTATTCCCCAAAGAAATTAATTTGAGTACGGCCTGTTGACGTTTGGCTACAGCTGTGCTCATATCGGTCATAACAGGCTCCTGCTGCGCTGTTTCTGAGGAACTTGAGTAGGAGGAGGAGTCTATGTGTACAGACTGGATTCCTGCAATCCGTGGAGTTGGCAGAACAAGTACAGCGCCACTCTCCAGATCTGTACCAGGCTCCACAACATTGACCAAGTGGGCAGTGAGGGAAAGGTATCGTCCCTGTCCATGGTTACTGGTCCACGCATCGGTGGTCAGGTGGACCTTGCTACTAACGGCGCTTAGTAGCGCATGTTTTATTTTTCCCTCCACATGTTTCTGCTGGTCAGGGACGGCTTGCCTGCTGAAATAAAAGCGGCTGGGCATGGTGTATTGTGGGACTGCCAATGCCATGAAGTCCCGGAAGGTGTCAATCTCCACCAGCCTGAATGAGAGCATTTCAAGTGCCAGTAGTTTGGCAATGCCAGCATTCAGAGCCTGTGCTCGGGGATAGTTTGCCGAGTATGGCCACCTTTTATCCCATGCCTGTGCTACTGATGGCTGTCGAGTGGCCTGGGAGTGTGAGGATGACTGGGAACGTGGTGCTGTGGGTGGAATGTCACAGGGTCTCTGGACAACAGTGCCAGAGGTTCCTCCTTGGCGATCCTGTGAGGAAGCCGAACCAGCTGTCTGTGAGCTGGAGGAAGAGGCCTCAACACGAGCTGAAGAGGTGGTAGGTGGTGCTGTACGTTGGCCTACGTCTTCAGTGTGTCTGTGTAACGCCACCTCGTGCTTGGTCCGCACATATTTCCACATATTAGTGGTATTGAGGTTGCTGACATTTTTCCCTCTTTTGACTCTCTGATGACACAGCTTGCATTTGACAAAGCAAATGTCATCTGCAACTGTGTCAAAAAAGGACCACGCACTGCAAGTCTTGGGAGCGCCCGTTTTGCCTTTTGAAAGAGGAATGCTCCTAACGGGTGCCGAAGTGGAGGCTACAGGCAACCAAATCTGCCCCCTCCCTCTCCCTCCTGTTTTGGCCATTCGGGGAATCTCTTCCTCAGAGCTGCTCCCACCACCTCCCGGTTCCTCACGCCATGATGGGTCAAGGACCTCATCATCTACACTTCCCTCTTCAAACACCTGTTTCTCCTGGGTTGTCTCGCTAGCACCGTATGCACCAGAAAGTGGCACCTGTGTCTCGTCATCATCTGATGCGTACTGAGGTGTGCTGACCATAGGCACTGGCCCACCCACCTCTTCAGATTCAGAGGGACAAAGAAGTTGCGCATCACTGCATACTCCCTCTTCTTCACATTCTGGAGTGCTGCTTGGCTGGCCCCCTCTTTCCAAGCCAGCAGATTCAGAGAACAGAAGTAGAGACTATGATGGCTCCTGTCCAGGGCTCTCTGACTGCCTGGGCACTTTGGCAGGTGGTGAAGAGACAGATGGTTGCTCTTCGGTGCTCTGGCCCTGAGAGGATGTGGAAGTCATTGAAGTCGATGCGTTAGCTGCCAACCATCTGACAACGGCTTCAATTTGTTCCTCCCGCCGCAGTGGGGTACGGTGAGGTCCTACAAAGCTGCGCATAAAGGACTGTTGCCTGCTAAAACTGGGGGCTGCTGATTCACTGGTGCCTGCAGCAGGCACAGAATCCCCATGTCCTCTCCCTGCAGAATCCCCACGTCCTCTCCCTGCAGAATCCCCATGTTCTCTCCCTGCTGAAACTCCACGCCCACGCCCACGTGCCTTACTCCCTGCCTTGTTCATCTTGCTAGACTGATAAAGATAGGCAGAAAAGTACAAAGGGGGGCTTAGTGTGCTTATTCCTAAACAGCTGGTTACAGGTAGAAGAAACTCTAATTTTATGAAGTGTGTGTGTGGACTACACTTTAATAGGAGCTAATGTGGCCTACACAACTTTCAAATGTAGTGTTTGGTGAACTTTATTGTTTTTTTTTTGTGAAAAAAAACTAAAAGGATGTGACCAAAGATTTGAAAGTGATAGTATCACCAACTTATTGGAGCTATTACAATGCAGGCAGGTAACCTACAATGCAAAAGATGAGGCTCCAAAAAAAATGGGTAATACTAATCTGGCTGCAGATGAAGGGCACAAGCCAGGAAAAAGGCTCCTCTATCTACTCCTATATAGTGTTTGCAACCAACCAATGTAGATGGATAGGGATGGCTGCACACTAATAGGAGAAGAAAAAATGAGCTGCAATTAAAGAAAAATATGTGTGAGGCAGTGACTCACGCTGAGCGGCCTACAACCAGACGTAGCAGCAGGACACACTACTCAGCGTGAGCTGCACTCACACACAGTCAGAGACCTCTCAGACAGCCATGAACAGTGCAGCTAAGTGGGCACTAGCACTGAAAGGCTGCAGAAAGGCTCCGCTGTCTACTCCTAGAGTGTTTGCAACCACCGTATATGGATACGGATGGAAGCACACTAGATAGAATTTTTTAAAAATAAGCAGCTAAAAAAGAGAAATATGTATGAGGCAGCAGTGAGGCACGCTGGGCGGCCTACAACCAGGCGTGGCTGCAGGACCCACTCCACAGCATGAGCTGCACTCACACAGCCCTTGCAGACAGCTGTGAACACTGCTGCTAGGGAAAAGAAAGATACAGTGGTGGTTTATGTAGCCTGGTTAAAGCACAATATATTTGGTAGAATCGCTATTTCTAACTGTCCCTCACAGTCTTCAACAGCAGCCTGTCCCTAACTGCCAATCACAGCCATGCCAATAGTTAACTTGCCTACATGCCTAACAGGATGTGCCCACACTTCAGAGGATTCCCATTGGCTGAATCAAAGCGAGCGGGCTCATAGCATTATGGGAACTTCCGATTCCGGTATCCGATATGAAAAAAGTATCGGAAGTCAGTATCGGAATTCCGATACAGCTAATATCGGCCGATACCCGATACTTGCGGTATTGGAATGCTCAACACTACTGGTTACCCATCCACTCCAGAATCCAGTACAAACTTATTACCCTCACCCACAAAGCACTCCACGGCTCAGCACCAGCCTATATCTCCTCCCTCATCTCAGTCTACCACCCTACCCGTGTCCTCTGTTCTTCTGATGACCTGAGGTTAGCATCCTCAATAGTGTTGAGCATTCCAATACCCCAAGTTTCGGGTATCGGCCGATATTCACTGTATCGGAATTCCGATACTGAGTTCCGATACTTTTAGCACATCGAATACTGGAATCGGAAGTTCCCATAATGCTATGAGCCAGTTTGATTAGATTCAGCCAATGACAATCCTCAGAAGTGTGGGCACATCCTGTTAGGCATGTAGGCATGTTAACTAATGGCATGGCTGTGATTGGCTGCTGAAATGATGTCATGATGTACTATAAAAGCCGCCGCCGCCATTTCTGGTTCACTCTGCTGTGAATTCAGTTAGGGACAGGCTGCTGTTCAAGACTCTGAGGGACAGTTAGTGATAGCGATTTTCAAAATGATATTGTGCTTTACCCAGGCTACATTCTCAATAATTGTAGCTTTCTTTTGCCTTGCAGCAGTGTTCACAGCTGTCTGCAAGGTCTGTGTGAGTGCAGCTCACGCTGTGTAGTGTGTCCTGCAGGCACGTCTGATTGTAGGCCGCTCAGCGTGTCACTGCCTCATACATATTTTTCCTTTATTGCTGCAAATTTTTCATTCTCCTATTAGTGTGCAATTGCATCCATCCGTATCCATATACGTTGGTTGCAACCACTATAGGAGTAGATAGCAGAGCCTTTCTGCAGCCTTTCAGTGCTAGTGCCCATTTATCTGCACTGTTCACGGCTGTCTGAGAGGTCTCTGTGAGAGTGTAGCTCACGCTGAGTAGTGTGTCCTGCAGGCACATCTGCTTGTAGGCTGCTCAGCATGCGTCACTGCCTCACATATATTTTTCTTTTATTGCAGCTAATTTTTAATTCTCCTATTAGTGTGCATCCATCCGTATCCATATACGGTGGTTGAAAACACTATAGGAGTAGACAGCGGAGCCTCTCTGCAGCCTTTCAGTGCTAGTGCCCACTTATCTGCACTGTTCACGGCTGTCTGAGAGGTCTCTGTGTGTGAGTGCAGCTCATGCTGAGTAGTGTGTCCTGCAGCTACGTCTGGTTGTAGGCCGCTCAGCGTGCGTCACTGCCTCACACATATTTTTCTTTTATTGCAGCTCATTTTTTATTCTCCTATTAGTGTGCATCCATCCGTATCCATCTAAATTGGTTGGTTGCGAACACTATATAGGAATAGATAAAGGAGCCTTTTTTCTGGCTTGTGCCCTGCAGCCGCAGCCAGATTAGTATTACCCTATTTTTTGGAGCCTCATCTTTTGCATTGTAGGTTACCTTCCTGCATTGTAATAGCTCCAAAAAGTTTGTGATACTATCGCTTTCAAATCTTTGCTCACATCCTTTTAGTTTTTTAAAAAAAACAAAAACAAAATAAAGTTCACCAAACACTACATTTGATAGTTGTGTAGGCCACATAAGCTCCTATTAAAGTGTAGTCCACACACACACTTCATAAAATTAGTGTTTCTTATACCTGTTACCAGATGTTCAGGAATAAGCACACTAAGCCCCCCCTTTGTACTTTTCTGCCTATCTTTATCAGTCTAGCAAGATGAACAAGGCAGGGAGTAAGGCACGTGGGCATGGATTTTCAGCAGGGAGATGACGTGGGGATTCTGCAGGGAGAGGATGTGAGAATTATGCAGGGAGAGGATGTGGGGATTCTGTGCCTGCTGCGGGCACCAGTGAGTCAGCATCCCCCAGTTTTAGCAGGCAACAGTCCTTTATGCGCAGCTTTGTAGGACCTCGCCGTACCCCACTGCTGTGGGAGGAACAAATTGAAGCCGTTGTCGGATGGATGGCAGCTAACGCATCGACTTCAATGACATCCACGTCCTCTCAGGGCCATAGCACTGAAGAGCAACCACCTGTCTCTTCACCACCTGCCAAAGTGCTCAGGCAATCAGAGAGCCCTGGACAGGAGTCATCACAGTCTCTACTTCTGTTCTCTGAATCAGTTGGCTTGGAAAGAGGGGGCCAGCCAAGCAGCATTCAAGAATGTGAAGAAGAGGGAGTATGCAGTGATGCACAACTTCTTTGTCCCTCTGAATCTGAAGAGGCGGGTGGGCCAGTGCCTATGATCAGCACACCTCAGTACGCATCAGATGATGACGAGACTCAGGTGCCACTTTCTGGTGCGTACGGTGCTGACCAAGCACGAGGTGGCGTTACACAGACACACTGAAGACGTAGGCCAACGTACAGCACCACCTACCACCTCTTCAGATCGTGTTGGGGCCTCTTCCTCCAGCTCACACACAGCTGGTTCGGCTTCCTCACAAGATCACCAAAGAAGAACCTCTTGCACTGTTGTCCGGAGACCCAGTGACATTCCACCCACAGCACCACATTCCCAGTCATCCTCACACTCCCAGGCCACTCTACAGCCATCGGTAGCACAGGCATGGGATAAAAGGCGGCCATACTCGGCAAATCATCCCTGAGCACAGGCTCTGAATGCTGGCATTGCCAAACTACTGGCCCTTGAAATGCTCTCATTCAGGCTGGTGGAGATTGACACCTTCCGGAACTTCATGGCATTGGCAGTCCCACAGTACACCGTGCCCAGCCGCTTTTATTTCAGCAGGCAAGCCGTCCCTGCCCTGCAAAAGCATGTGGAGGGAAAAATAAAACATGCCCTTCTAAACGCCGTCAGTAGCAAGGTCCACCTGACCACCGATGCGTGGACCAGTAACCATGGACAGGGACGATACCTTTCCCTCACTGCCCATTGGGTCAATGTTGTGGAGCCGGGTACAGATCTGGAGAGTGGCGCTGTACGTGTTCTGCCAATTCCACGGATTGCAGGAATCCAGTCTGTAGACAGTGACTCCTCCTCCTACTCAAGTTCCTCAGAAACAGCGCTGCAGGAGCCTGTTACGATCGATATGAGCACAGCCGTGGCCAAACGTCAACAGGCCGTACTCAAATTAATTTCTTTGGGGAATCAAAGCCACACAGCGCAGGAGCTCTGGAATGCCATCAAGCAGGACAGCGACGTGTGGTTTGTGCCACCGAATCTCCAGCCAGGCTTGGTAGTGTGTGACAATGGCCGGAATCTGGTGGCAGCTCTTGGCCTAGGCAACCTCACTCACATCCCATGTCTGGCACATGTGCTGAACTTGGTCATGCAGAGCTTTCTGAGGGACTATCCGGATCTTGATGCACTGCTGCACAAGGTCCGCATAGAGTGCGCTCACTTGTGGCGTTCCAGCACTGCAAGATCACGCCTTGCTGCTCTGCAGCGCCGATTACGCCTTCCAGAACATCGCGTCATATGTGACCTAACCACCAGGTGGAATTCAACGTTACATATGTTGGAGCGGTTGTGTGAGCAGCAGGCAGCTGTCATGCAGTACCAGCTGCATCAGGCGCAAACAAGTCGCACAGTGCGCCATTCACACATCAGCACCATTGAGTGGGCCTCTATGAAGGACATCTGCCTTGTTTTGCGTGCCTTCGATGATTCCACACGGATGGCGAGTGCAGATGATGCACTAGTCAGCATGACTGTCCCCCTTATCTGCCAGCTTCAAAAATCACTGCAAGCACTAAGGGAGGAGGTTTTGGAGGAGGTGGAGGATGAGGAGTCACAAATGCCATCTGCTTCTGGACAGTCTGCGCTATGTGGTTCCTGACAAAGTACTAGGCAGGGGACACTTTGTGAGGAGGATGAGGAGGAGTCAATGGAGGAGGAAGACATCTCTCCAGAGGAGGGAGGTATACAATGCTTTAGTCAGTATGTACAGCGAGGGTGGGGTGATGCAGAGCAGGCAGAGATGACGACTCAAGCAGGGGACAGCATTTCTTTGGCAGTTGGGAGTCTGCAGCACATGGTTGATTTCATGCTGCAGTGCCAGAGAAACGACCGCCGCATCGCCCACATTCTCAAAACGGCTGATTATTGGGTGTACACCCTTCTAGATCCTCGCTACCGGGACAACTTACAAAGCCTCATACCAACGTTGAACCGGGAGTGTAAAATGCAGGAGTACCAAGATACACTGGTGCAGTCCATCATGTTCTCCATTCCACCCAACAGCAGTGCTGTTAGTGCTTTACAAAGCAGCTCTGTGCGTCGAGGCAGTGAAGGAAGCTCTGCACAAAGAGGCAGCAGAGGCAGCACCTCAGCACAAGGCAAGACCAATATGGCCCAAATGTGGCAAAGTTTTGTGTGTCCGCCACAAATGTCTACACCATCACAGACAGCTTCAGTCAGTAGGAGGCAACGTTTCCGTCAGATGGTGACAGACTACATGTCTTGCCCTGTCAGTGTACTCCCAGATGGCTCTTCAGTATGCATTGGAGGTGCTGGCTTGCCCTGCTGCCAGTGTATTATCGGAACGCGTCTTTAGTGCTGCAGGTGGTGTACTAACAGACCGTCGCACGCGACTTTCTTCCGATAATGTCGACCGGCTTACTTTTCTGAAAATGAACAAGGCCTGGATCTCCCCAGAATTTGCCAGTCCTCTTCCCGACTAAATAATTGGTTGGCAACTGTATCTGGGTCTCCTGTTGTGGTCACGTTTTTACCACCTGAACTATAATCCCTGGGCTTCAACACAGCCAGTTGTTGCTCAGATGTGTCGTCTGCACAGAGAAAAACACTAGCTCCTGTGTTAGTGGGGTTCAGTAACGCCAGCTTCTCCCCTGCTGTGTGGACGGCAAAGTCTCCTGTTCCATCCACATTCAAACTACTACTGATTTTTAACCCTGCTCCACTTAGACATCTGGCTCCACTGTCTCTAGTATTTCCCCTGGCCTCCAACCCCGCCAGTGACAGCTCTGTCCACATTCCCATTACTAGTAGTGTGAATGAGGACAGAGCAGGAGACCTTGCCGGACACACATCAGGGGATCAACTGATGGGACTGAGCCCAAGTAACACAGGAACAAGTGTGGATTGTGCTGACGCCACTTCAGAGCTGTCACTGGCGGGGTTGGAGGCCAGGGAAAATACTAGAGACAGTGGAGCCGGAGGCCATAGTGGAGCACGGTTACAATCAGTTGTAGTCTACTACCTCTATAAAACGTGCTGCAAGTTGGCCTCTGCCAGCTCCATGCCTCATCCTGGGCTCCAACAACATCAGTTGGTGTTCAGAAGTGCCGTCTTCACAGAGAAAAACACACTAGCTCCTGTGTTAGTGGGGTTCAGTAATGCCAGCTGTTCCCCTGCTGTGTAGACGGCAAATTCTCCTGCTGCCTCCACATGCCAACACCATCAGGCCTCAGCCTGCTCCATGCCTCATCCTGGGCTCCAACAACATCAGTTGGTGTTCAGAAGTGCCGTCTTCACTGAGAAAAACACACTAGCTCCTGTGTTAGTGGGGTTCAGTAACGTCAGCTGTTCCCCTGCTGTGTGGACGGCAATGTCTCCTGCTGCCTCCACATTCAAAAAACAGCAGGCCTCAGCCTGCTCCATGCCTCATCCTGGGCTCCAACAACGTCAGTTGGTGTTCAGAAGTGCCGTCTTCACAGAGAAAAACACACTAGCTCCTGTGTTAGTGGGGTTCAGTAACGTCAGCTGTTCCCCTGATGTGTAGACGGCAATGTCTCCTGCTGCCTCCACATTCAAAAAACAGCAGGCCTCAGCCTGCTCCATGCCTCATCCTGGGCTCCAACAACGTCAGTTGGTGTTCAGAAGTGCCGTCTTCACAGAGAAAAACACACTAGCTCCTGTGTTAGTGGGGTTCAGTAATGCCAGCTGTTCCCCTGCTGTGTAGACGGCAAATTCTCCTGCTGCCTCCACATGCCAACACCATCAGGCCTCAGCCTGCTCCATGCCTCATCCTGGGCTCCAACAACGTCAGTTGGTGTTCAGAAGTGCCGTCTTCACTGAGAAAAACACACTAGCTCCTGTGTTAGTGGGGTTCAGTAATGTCAGCTGTTCCCCTGCTGTGTGGACGGCAATGTCTCCTGCTGCCTCCACATTCAAAAAACAGCAGGCCTCAGCCTGCTCCATGCTTGATCCTGGGCTCCAACAACGCCAGTTGGTGTTCAGAAGTGCCGTCTCCACAGAGAAAAACACACTAGCTCCTGTGTCAGAAGAAAAAACGGAGGAAAATAGAGTCTATGCTAATTTACAAAAATATCAAATTTTATTAGTCATATAAAAATGACACATGAAGATACGTGCAACAATAATAACATTAATTAGATGAACAGACTGTGTGCAAAGAGGGTACATACACGATAAGAGTGACCAAAATATCCTAAGATGTAACTGTAGTGGACTGCTATCACAATGGGCACATGTGGGACAGAGTAATAATGCCTCTGTGCTCCAAAAATCTCACATGAACTTGGATAGTTCCAGAAATAACAATCATGATGTTAAGTCTAAGTGTTCAGGGCTCTCCAGAAGACAGTAATGAAAATACCTAAGCCAAAAAATCTTTTTATCACATGTACTAAGAGAGCACCGGACACCGAGATACCTCATGAAACTGGGACATCACCATGGAATGTGAAAAAAAAATCCTGACAGCACAGCAGGAACGATACAATCAGCAATAATATATCATAAATGAGTAATTACCCATCATGCTTCCAAATGTGAGCGCAGGAGAAACAAACCCCGACGTACGTTTCGATGTATTAACCTTCCTCAGGGGGCGTGGCTTTGATGTGCCCAGGTTCCCATATAAATACCCAGCATGCTTGCTAATTAACCAATGAAAATGCCAGGATGTATTACCGCAAATGGGCGTCTAATCACCGCCCATAAGCGTTACTCCCACCCAATACAGGGGCGGACAGCCCAATCCCACCAATAGTAGCGACAATCATCATCGCACATAGACAGAAGGTGAGAGCAATACACATATCCTCTGGCAGTTGTATACAGACACGTCACTTCCGCCTACAATGTGGAGCAGAGCGTGACAGTCCAACCAATAGTAGCGATAGTCGTCATCGCATGTAGGCAGAAGGTAAAGGCAGTAGACACACCCTCCAGCAGTTGTGTATAAAGCACATCACTACCGCCCACACTATGGAGCGGAACGTGCAAATACTGGAGGGCGGAAGTAAATCCCATACCCGTGAACTCGCGCGTCACTTCCGCCCAGCTGATGCGTCACGTGGCGCGGCCGGCGCCTGGCCGTCACCAAGCGACACAATCAAACAAAAGACAGGGAGGACGCTGCGAGGACATCGGGTAAAAAAAGGGAAGGAAAGCACCCACAAATACAGCTGCCAGAGGAAAGAATATTAATAAATTGGATAAGAGATATAAAATAATACTATTTAAATGCAGTATACAGATACAAACTAACATATCAGAGGTATATATCAACTTATCAAATACATGCACACATGTATGTGTGCACATATATTTGTACACACTCGCATGCGCGCACATACCCACATATGTATAAAATCAATAAAGAAGAAAGGGAGATAAATTGATAATAATTTATGAGACGCAAACATGGGACAAAAAATGAGTCCATAGCTTGATTGATGTTACTCCATATAATATTCAATCCGGATCCATTCTTCATAATATAGATGTCTCATGGATAATGTGGTAGCTAAAATGCTCCAATTTAGGCATTATGTCTGAAGGCTTGTTATTGCTGTGCCTGGAACAACTATATGGATATGCTAGAGACTCATCAATGGGATCACCTAGGGCTGGGCCAAAAATGTTGGTCACTAAAAAGATAACAATACAAACAATAAACAAAAGATAAAAACCAACAAAGAATAAAAGCCAAATTAAAAACTAACATAAAGAACAGGAGAAAACACTCATAGTGAAATGAGAGAACATTAAATAATTAAAAACGGACAAGAGGGGTAATCCAGACCAATCACAGGAAAGAAGCGAATCCCTGGGATTCATTCAAACCCTGAGGGGACATTGTTCCCAAGGTGGTAATCCACATACATTCCTTTTGTGCTAATAAGCGCTGTATGTCACCCCCTTGGATCCCACTGTGAATGTGCTGGATACCCCTAACCATAAATGATTTAGGGTTACATTGGTGGAATTGCTTATAGTGTTTTGCTATTGTCTTTAAAGTTGAGAGGTCTGTGACGGCAGCTGCTGCCATAATATCTCGAACATGCTCCCTTGTACGAATTCGGAGTTGGCGTGAGGTCAAACCAATATAGATTTTTTGACAGCCACAGGTGGCATAATATATTACCTGTGTCGTAGCACAGGTAATATGTTGTCTAATTGAGAATTGCTTGGAATTATCAGTGGAAATGAAAGTATTAGTTCGCATAATGTTTTTACAGGCCACACAGCTCCCACAGGGAAAGCAACCCTGTGGTAGACCCTTTGATTTAAAGGGGTTTTTAATTTGTGGAACATAATGACTGTGTACGAGGGCATCTGACAAATTATAGCCTCTTCTAGCTGTCATAAGTGGCCTTTCAGGCAAGAAAGAAGCTAAAGATGGATCGGTTTTAAGGATATTCCAATGTCGCTGTAGGCATTGTTTCATGGTCGACCATTCACCATTAAACTTTGAGATAAATCTGACTTGATCCTCATCTTGCTTTCTCGTCCTTTTCGTGGAATGCAATAGAGACGTACGCTGACTCTTCTTAGCTCTCATATATCCATATTTAACACTCCTATTGCTATAGCCGCGCATTTTAAATCTATTCTCAAGATCTCTGGCCTGGTATTCAAACCTCAAATCAGAAGAACAAACTCTTCTTAATCTTAAGAATTGTCCTGTAGGGATCGCCCTAACAGTAGCCTCCGGATGGCAGGAAGTAGCATGTAGCAATGAATTGACCGAGGTGGGCTTCCGATATATATCTGTCTGCAACTGTAAATTTTCATCCACCAAGATTTTAATATCTAGGAAGTCCACCTCGGTCTTACTATAAGTATAAGTAAGTTTAATGTTAAAGCCATGCCCCCTGAGGAAGGTTAATACATCGAAACGTACGTCGGGGTTTGTTTCTCCTGCGCTCACATTTGGAAGCATGATAGGTAATTACTCATTTATGATATATTATTGCTGATTGTATCGTTCCCATTACTAGTAGTGTGAATGAGGACAGAGCAGGAGACCTTGCCAGACACACATCGGGGGATCAACTGACGGGACTGAGGCCAAGTAACACAGGAACAAGTGTGGATTGTGCTGATGCCACTTCAGAGCTGTCACTGGCGGGGTTGGAGGCCAGGGGAAATACTAGAGACAGTGGAGCCAGAGGCCTAAGTGGAGCACGGTTACAATCAGTAGTAGTCTACAACCTCTATAAAACGTGCTGCAAGTTGGCCTCAGCCAACTCCATGCCTCATCCTGGGCTCCAACAATGCCAGTTGGTGTTCAGAAGTGCCGTCTTAACAGAGAAACACACACTAGCTCCTGTGTTAGTGGGGTTCAGTAATGCCAGCTGTTCCCCTGCTGTGCGGATGGCAAAGTTTCCTGCTGCCTCCAACATCACACTACATGTTATTTTCCACTTGCTCCAAGTAGGCCTCAGCCTGCTCGGAGCATTGATCCTGGGCTTCAACACAGCCAGTTGTAACTTGGAAGTGCCGTCCGCACAGATAGAAACACTCGCTTCTGTGTCTGTGGGGTTCAGTAACGCCAGCTGTTCCTCTGCTGTGCGGATGGCAAAGTCTCATGCTGCCTCCAACATCACACTACATGTTATTCTCCACTTGCTCCAAGTAGGCCTCAGCCTGCTCAGAGCATTGATCCTGGGCTTCAACACAGCCAGTTGTAGCTTGGAAGTGTCGTCCGCACAGATAGAAACACTCGCTCCTGTGTCTGTGGGGTTCAGTAATGCCAGCTGTTCTCCTGCTGTGCAGATGGCAAAGTCTCCTGCTGCCTCCAACATCACACTACTACTGACTTTTAACCGTGGTCCACTTAGACCTCTGGCTGTACTGTCTCTAGTATTTCCCCTGGCCTCCAACCCCGCCAGTCGCTGCTCTGATGTGCCGTCTGCACAATCCACACTTGTTCCTGTGTTACTGGGGCTCAGTCACGTCAGTTGATCCCCTGTGGTGTGTCCGGCAATGTCTCCTGCTCTGTCCCCATTCCCATTAATAGTTGTGGGAATGTGGACAGAGCAGGACACCTTGCCGGACACACATCAGGGGATCAACTGACGTGACTGAGCCCCCGTAACTCAGGAACAAGTGTGGATTGTGCAGACGACTCTGCAGAGCAGCAACTGCCGTGGTTGGAGGCCAGGGGAAATACTAGAGACAGTAGAGCCAGAGGTCAAAGTTGATCACGGTTACAGTCAGTAGTTGTGTACAACCAATATAAAACTCGCTCCAAGTTGGCCTCAGCCTGCTGCCTGATTGACCCCTGGGCTTCAACATCGCATGTTGCTGATCAGAAGTGTGTTTGCCACGGGTACTCCTTCCTGCCCAGCCGGGTTCCAGCAACGTCAGCTGTTTCTCGGCAGAGCCTTTGGCCTAGGTGCCTCCTTCATGGTATCCGAGTACCAGCAACGTCTGCTGGTCCATGGTAGTGCTTTTTAGCACAGGTACCTCCTGCTTAGAAACCATGTTCCAGCACCGTCAGCTGGTCCACGGTTGTGCCATTGGCTCTTGCTCCTTTTGCTGCCCCTCCGGGTTCCAGCACTGTCAGCTGGTTCTCGGCAGTGTCTTTGGCACGGGTACTCCCTCCTGCCCAGCCTGGTTACAGCACGCCTGCTGTTTCCGGGTAGTGTCGACGTCACTTTGCCACTGATACGTTGTCCTGTCGTGTTGCGGTCAGGTTAGCCGAGTATATGGCGCCTGCAGTTTCAGTGCTTCCTATGTGGGCTGCGGGTTCTGGTAACAAAGGCTGGTTCCATAGTGCCAATAGGACAAGCACTCCCTGTAGGACTGTCGGTTTCGGTAACTGCGGCCGGTTCGCGGCCTTGCAACTTTGTTTTTCATGGGTACCTTCTGCTACCCATCCGGGTTCCAGCACTGTCAGCTGGTTCTCAGCAGTGCCTTTGGCCTAGGTGCCTCCTTCTTGGTATCCGAGTTCCAGCAAAGTCTGCTGGTCCTTGGTAGTGCTTTGTAGCACAGGTACCTCCTGCTTAGTAACCGTGTTCCAGTACCGTCAGCTGCTCCACGGTTGTGCCATTGGCTCTTGTTCCTTTTGCTGCCCCTCTGGGTTCCAGCACCGTCAGCTGGTTCTCAGCAGTGTCTTGCAATGGGTACTCCCTCCTGTCCAGCCTTGTTACAGCACGCCTGCTGTTTCCGGGTAGTGTCGACGTCACTTTACCACTGATACGTTGTCCTGTCGTGTTGCGGTCGGGTTAGCCGAGTCTATGGTGCCTGCAGTTTCAGTGCTTCCTATGTGGGCTGCGGGTTCTGGTAACAAAGGCTGGTTCCATAGTGCCAATAGGACAAGCACTCCCTGTAGGACTGTCGGTTTCGGTAACTGCGACCGGCTCGCTGCATTGCAACTTTGTTTTTCATGGGTACCTTCTGCTACCCATCCGGGTTCCAGCACCGTCAGCTGGTTCTCGGCATTGCCTTTGCCCTAGGTGCCTCCTTCTTGGTATCCGAGTTCCAGCAACGTCTGCTGGTCCTTGATAGTGCTTTGTAGCACAGGCACCTCCTGCTTAGAAACCGTGTTCTAGCACAGTCAGCTGGTCCACGGTTGTCCCATTGGCCCTTGTTCCTTCTGCTGCCCCACCGGGTTCCAGCACCGTCAGCTGGTCCTCGCTAGTGTCATTTGCTCTTGCAGCTTCTGCTACCCATACGAGTTCCAGAACCGTCAGCTGGCTCTCGGCAGTGCCTTTGGCCTAGGTGCCTCCTTCTTGGTATCCGGGTTCCAGTACCGTCAGCTGGTTCTCGGCAGTTCCTCAGCCTTCTTGTACCTTCTGCTACTTTTCCAAGTTCAAGCTTGTGGAAATGTTTTTTGATTCTCACTCTGGATCTCCCTGACAATGACCCTGAAGACGACGACCCTGAAGACCACACAGAAGAATACCTAAAAGATGACCCTGAAGAAGATGACCAAGAGGACAAAGAACAGGAAGACAATCAACAAGATGCAGAACAACAAGAGACAGAAGACCAAGAAGCATAAAAACCAAAAGCAGAAGAACATGAAGCATAAGACTAACAATCAGAGCAAATTATATTATCTAATTTATAAGCAGAAGAAGACTAAGCAGCGTATGGGAGTGAGTCCGTTCCTCCTCGTGGTGCCCCTGGAAAAGGCCTGCTGCTGCAGGCCAAACTGAAAGCGGACAAATCCTGTTGTAAATCTTTTGTGACAGGCTGAATGGAAGGTGTAATCTTCAAACTTTTATAGATAACAACTACAGGAATGCCTGACACAAATAAGAATATGATGAAGAAGAATAGAAAGAAGATGAAGAAGTAGAATATGAAGAAGAATAAAAGAAGAAGAATAAAAGAAGAAGAAGAAGAAGATACTGCTGCTGCTGAAGATGATGAAGGAGAAAGAGTGGGAGAAGTAAAAAAGAAGGTGAAGAGCATGGAAGTAGTGAAACATACATATCTGACAAAAAATTAAAGACTTTAACATAGTCAATATCTTTGTAACTACGAACGTCTTTAAAAAAAAAAAAATACTGCGATTCCATTTGATTTGGCTAAAGCTCTAAGGCTTTGATGTCTCCTACACCTCCCACAATACATTCTACATTATTATTAGTTGTTTTTCTCCATGTAGAATTAACCAACAGGGAAAGAAAGGGTTTTTTTTAATTCCGATATTTCTGTTCCATTGACTTGAATGGGACTTCCGGGATCGGAATCGGCGATACCCGATACTTTTTTTAGATCGGCCGATCCATTCCGATACAATATTTTTCAGTATCGGGCGGTATCGCTCAACACTAGTGGTGACCCCTGAGTGTGTTTGTGCTGTGTTCTGGTTGCTTGATTCTCTGTGTACGACTCGGTCTGTTCTCTGGATATTGCTTTGGATTCTGTTTGGTACCTTCTATGTCTGTTTGGCTTTGACTTCTGCTTGGCCCTGACTATCCGTTCTGTCTCATCCCTGGTACTTTACTGATATCTCTGTGTATGACCTCCGTTTTGCCTGACTCTGAGTATTTCTGTATAGTGTCCTACCATCTCTGAAAGCAGGACGCTAAACCCCGCACCCTTGCAGTCACATGACCGTAGGTCCTGTGTCTGCTTGCTAAACTTCAGCGTCCACAGGTCCTGTGTATCTGTACTTTCTGACTGTACCTGACCCCGGGCCCCCTACAGTGCGGGTCAGTCCCTGCTCAGCGGAGGCTGCACGCCGGCGCTGACAGGATCCTGACACTAACGCTCTCCCTGTTCAGAATCAGCAGCAGCACTTCTCCCTATTCTAAGATCAGCAGAAGTAAGATGGCGGTCGCAGCCTTTTATACCCACTGTGATGCCACACAAAGCCAACCAATCACTTCAATGCCCTTCTCTAAGATGGTGGTGGCCGCTGCCATTGTCATCGCATTGCTCACAGTGTGCGTCCTCCATCATTGGCTGAGAAAGGCACTGGAAGCATTATTTGAAACGCGACTTTGGGGCTCTGATCGGCGACCTCATGGCCGACAACACGCTATGGTCGGGTTTTGAACGGCGAAACCCAACTTTAGCTAAAGTCGGCTATTTTTTAATTTGACCCACCCATTTCACTCAACTCTAGTTTCTATATCATGGAGGAAAGCAAACTTCATGACACATATCTCCCCTCACAAACAGTGGCAGTGTGTATATCTTTATTTAGTTTCATGAAACACCTTACAAAATCTTCAGTTTCACTCAGATTGATTGTGAAAATGAAAACACCCTATATCAAAAACTACTGCATCTGGTATTTTTTATGAACTCCATAATTTTTAAGGACAGCACCAAGTCATCTAGCTATGGAATGAACATGTTGGCAATAGATTGATGCTCATCTTATCTATTCATAATATCCTGTAGGTGTTTGATTGGGTTTAGATCAGGAGACATATTTGGATATTAATTCATTTTCATAATGTTCTTGGGAAATGTGAGAGACAAAGACCAGGTGACACGACTGGACTGATTTTCAATATTTTACCAGAAGTTGGAACTTGCTAATTTTCTTTCTGAATATTTCTGCATTTAGTTAGAATGTTGTTCCCTGCATGCTGGACCCTTTTCTCAATGGTGAGCTGTCATTTTCTCTATTTTTTTCTGCTAGTGGCCTTAGATGTATGTTTTGGATCATTGTCCTGTTGGAAAAGTTCACATCTACACAAGTCATGGAGTGATGGTAGCATCTTCTCTTTTAAAATATCAGTACATTGATGACATCTAGAGCTCTCATGCAGCCACACATAAAAACACTGTCACCACAATGTTTCATGGTATTTATGTACTGATGATGGTGCTTTTGATGAATTTATCCACTGATAGTGGTTCTAGTAATGTATTATTGAACTGATGATTGTGATTGCTCTGGTCATGCAGTCATGTATTGTTGGTTATTCTGGTAATGTTTTCATGTACTTATTATGATTCTGGTGATGTATTCATGTACTGATAATGGTTCTGATGCTGTTTTAATGCACTGATGATCATAGAATCATAGAATCGTAGAGTTGGAAGGGACCTCCTGGGCCATCTGGTCCAACCCCCTGCTCAAAGCAGGATTCGCTAAATCATCCCAGTCAGATGTCTGTCCAGCCTCTGTTTGAAGACTTCCATTGAAGGAGAATGCACCACTTCTCGTGGCAGCCTGTTCCACTCATTGATCACTCTAACTGTCAAAAAGTTTTTTCTAATATCTAATCTGTGTCTCCTCCCATTCAGTTTCAACCCATTGCTTCTAGTCTTTCCTTGTGCAAATGAGAATAAAGTTGATCCTTCTACAATGTGACAGCCCTTTAGATATTTGTAGACAGCTATTAAGTCTCCTCGCAGTCTTCTCTTTTGCAAACTGAACATTCCCAAATCCTGCAACCTTTCCTCATAAGATAGGGTTTGCAGACCGGTCACCATTCTGGTCGCTCTTTTCTGAACTTGCTCCAGTTTGTTGATGTCTTTTTTAAAATGTGGTGCCCAAAACTGGACACAATATTCCAGATGAGGTCTGACCAAAGAGGAGTAGAGGGAAATAATGACTTCACGTGATCTAGACTGTATGCTTCTGTTAATACATCCTAGAATTGCATTTGCCTTTTTTGCTGCTGCATCACACTGTTGACTCATATTCAGTCTGTGATCTATTAGAATACCCAAGTATTTTTCACATGTGCTGTTGCTTAGCCCTATTCCTCCCATTCTGTATGTGCTTTTTTCATTTTTATTGCCCAGATGTAGTACTTTGCATTTTTCCCTGTTAAAAACCATTCTGTTAGTTGCTGCCCACTGCTCCAGTTTATTTATATCTTTTTGAATCCTCTCTCTCTCTCTTCTCTAGTATTAGCTATCCCTCCTAGCTTTGTGTCATCAGCAAATTTAATCAGTTTACCCTCAATTCCTTCATCTAAATCGTTGATAAAGATGTTGAACAACACAGGGCCCAGAACAGAGCCCTGTGGTACCCCACAGGTTTTGGTGTTGTAGTTTTGTACTAATGGTTGGACCTGGCCTGTGTTGATGGTGGATTTGGTGATACATTCATGTAATTTTAATTGTTCTGGTGATGCATTCATGTACTGAGGGATATGGTTACATTTTTGATTACACTTCTGTTGCTGTATTAATGTACTATAACTGCAATATTACAATATAGTAAAAGCGATCGAACAGTCGCAGTTTCATGTCAGCTAAGGTAACAAAGTAATAATGAATGAACACCTTAAACGTAAAACCTAACAAACAACGACCAAAATGCTTTTGTTGACCACATGTTTAAATTTCACTGTGAAACAAGGAAATAGGAAGAGGGTGCCATTTCCAATTTTCTCAAGGCATCAGAAAAGCTAGAATTGGAGCTGCTTGAGGTCTTAAGTATTTAGATAATTTGATTTCTGCTTTTTTTGTATAATGGCTCAATAAACATTTTGAAATATAAAATCACAAATAGTTTTACTGACATTATGCTGCCGATATAGATACTACAGGTCATATATAATAGTTTCAGGCTGGCATATAAAAAATGTAATTTGTTATTTTTAGCATCAAAGCTTTGCTTTTTAAGATTAGTACACATCTGAGACAACCAAAACAAAAATTTCATTCAACTTTAATCCTGGAATTGCTTTTCTATAAATAACTTAGTCTGACAAACAAATATGTTTAATGTAAAATGTGATTCTTATCTGCAAATAATAGGCTTCAAATAGCTATGTAGGCTGAAAAGAAATATGGCTGCACAGAAAAACGGAAAAATGACTGCACCATTTCTATCATCAGAACCCTACTCCACATAAAGGTTAAATTTCTACACCCTCTAGATCAAATATTAATGTTCGTTAATATTAAAATCATGTAAAACTTTTTTAATCTTAAACCAAATCCCAATTTGTTAATATAGTATACAAGTTATTTACTATAATGTTCCACATAAATACAATAGATATTTATAAGAAATTATGTTACTTCTTAATTTCTTTTGCTGAAGATAAAATGAGTTAGTAGTAGGAACAAATGCTTGAATATTCATTTTGTTAATATATTTAGCGGGCACAGTTCCTAATTAAATACTACAAGAAATATCCATGTTTTCACAGAACTCTTATGACGTACATTTGGGAAGATATTTCATTACATACTGTGTTTGGCAGGTGTGGCATTTGAGTAATTTCTTCACCTTGGTAGGTGATGAGGCAGTTATTTAAAGCCAAGTTCATAAGTCAGATATTTTAAGTCCAACTAAATAATGGTGTAAAATAGACAAGAATAAATGAAGAAACATTCAGATTCACCTTTTGACATTCCTGCTCAGATAGTTAGTTAATTTCTATCTAAAATAAAGTAAAATTAACTTGAGTGTGCATATGAACTTTTAAAAGAAATATGTTATTCTTTTGCTCTTCTTTTTTAATGGTCTGACCTTTCTTGGTTACTTGGTCACAGCTTTTTTTCCACTGTGGCTTTTTATGCTTGAAGAGAACATGTAAAAATATTCTTTCATTATTAAAATGGGCAAATATAATTTCTCTATAACTAATATAACTAATATTGGAAAGGCGCCATACAGTACAAGATAACTAATATTTCCAAACTGAGGAACATGCCTTATAAATGGAGATGAGCAAATATTTCAATATTCAGTTCAGATTACGATCGCCGATTTTGCAATGTTCGCTGATTCATTTGTAAAATATTCACCAAAACTAGCCAACCCCCTTTGGCATCAATGGGAGGCAAAAGCAAACGTATAAACAACACCTTCAAATGGGCCCAAAAGCTGCTAAAACACATCAAATAGCCACAGACACCAAGAAAGTGACCTCAATTGACCCACAGTGCAAACTTTTGAATGGCATGACAGCAATCAGCCATGCAGTCAGGGTCTGGGCTAGCATACAAAGAAACAGGTAGATTATAAAGGACTCAGGCAGAGCGAGTCTGGAAGTTAACACAAAACATTATACAGTAGTAAAAGGATCAGGGGAATCATGTTCCTGAGAAATAGACCCAAGTGATCCCAAGGGGCTGTGAGTCTGGTGTCACACTGGGATCAACATGGTGTGAGATAGCGCTCACTGAATGTGTTGGGGAACTCTCACTTGGCAGCGGGATTAAGGCACACAGGAACGGTTTTCCACTTAAACAGTCTATTTGGTTTATTCACACAGCATAAACTGCAGAAAGTATAGTCCATTTCATTACATCAATGGAACCTTCCAGGAGCTCTGCTCCACATGCTGACTTCCTGTCAGTCCTGGCTTCCAGGGGAACAGCCTTACTGGGATCACTGAGCCGTCCACTAACCTGCTCGAAAAGCTCGATCCCGTCAGTTTCAGACCCTCAGAAGGATGGTAGTTTCCTCAACATAGATAGCCGTCACGGACTCTGCAAGCACATGTTCTCCTTCATATGCTATACATGAATCCTGTCCTCTACCAAGACCTTCCAACACAAAGACCATGTGACCAAAGAACAGTCCCATTATATCCCATAAGACTAACCCTTTGTTGGGAGATAGTTGGCTAGCAAGACCCACCCAGCTCTCCGGCTAACCTGCAAGCCCAGCCCTCATAAACTAAGCAAGGATCGTCGAACTACAGGTCCCAGAGCAACATTCCAAGCTTACAGCGCAAAGAACCTCTGCCTCTGCGATACTTACCAGCCATTCACAATAAAGCAGGTCACAGTTTCACATATTCACCCCCTTTGTTCAATCTTGTGAGGTTGAACACCTGACATAAACAAGGGGCCCCAAGACAGGGAACCCATGTCACTTTGCCCTTCCCATCGAAAGGGCCTCCTCAGTCATCTTTGATTGTCAGCTCCTAAAACATAGTCCATCACTGTCGCTAAATTCCTGTCTATGAACAATGCACTCTCAGACTTTGTTGTCTCCTGTTTTAGGGTCATAACTTTGTTAGGCTTCCCCCACCCCCAGCAGTCAGTATGTAGGCACAATTCCCTTGCACCTATAAATACTGTCTGGCCTTGAGCTTCAGCCCTTGAGTCACAGTCTGTCAGTGTCACCACAGCTCTCAAGTATGCCTCTTTACCAGACATCTCTCTCCAATACAGCCTCCAATGGTTTTTGTGGCAGTGAGACTCTTTTATAGTCAGGCCTACTGTCTGGTCTGACTCTTACCTATCTAGTATGCTACAGGGGCTACTATCCAGGTCCCTCAGCTTTGTACTGTTAGTGGATTTGCCTTTTTCAGATTCTTGCTAAACTACCAAGGCCTCTTCTTGCTGGAGTTTTTTTGCTGTCACTCTGCTGGTGAACTTCACTATTGCCTTTCCTAATTAGAGAACAGTCACATCAATTCAATCTTTTCCCTTTTTCCCTAGCCTCCACTGTGGTAATTCTATTATTTGGAGGGCCCCATTTTTTCCCTGTACCTTGGGTTGAAAGCGGCTGCCATCATCCACCAATTGGGAAAAGCAGTCCTGTAATGCGCAGTCTTTCAAGCCTTAACTGCTCAATCCCTCTTAGATATGCCACACCATACTCCAGCAGAGTCCATATATCTCTAAGACTCTCCACTGTACCCACAAAGACAAATGGAACCATACCCTTTTCCCTGGGTATCTGGTCTTCATGGACACCTGGAATTCTTAAACTCACCACTCCAGACTTATCCACCATCTCTTGCATGGCTCAACCATTTCTTCCAATGTCTTTCCTCACCATAGGAATATGCACCTGTACTACATCTTCCTGAAGACTCTGAGCATTCCTCATATGCTCCAGCTGCCTAGCAGCATCTTCATTCCTCAATCGGATCATCCACTTAGTCCACACACATCTCCAGTGCATGTCACTCAGGACAGCTACTCTCTTCCCTGTGACATCATCAATTGTGGATAGTATCACAAACTGTTTGGTTTTCGGGGTCCAGTAAACCTTACACGGCCCTACAGCCTTCATGCCCAAGCTCTCTGGCACATGCCTCTCTCAGGTCTTCAGGTATGCCTATCAAACATATATACAGAGAAGTCTCTTTCTTTCCTGCTGTCATTAGGCAACCATCTTGTTCAGCTCTCAGAGCCATCTTTCTCTGAATGTCACCTGCTTCCACCTGTTTGGCCAGGATATACACATTTTGCTCCATCTTCTCCAAGGCTGTCTTATTCATTAACTGGCACTCTGCCAGATGACCTCTGAGCTTAGACACCTCTTTCTCCAGCTCACCTATTCTGCTTTCAGCCTCTTTTCTCTGGAGTGCTTCTTGCTTCTGATGATCCATCATCGTCTCCTTGACCAACTTCATCACCTTATTTAGATTTTAACTGGGGTTTTCTTAACCTTTTCTTCCTGATCCTTCCGAGTTCTTTCTGCTCCACCATCCTCAGAGTCAAGTTGAGCTTGTATCCTCTGATGAGTCATCTGGTACCAAGTTTACCTCTTCAGAGGCTTCCACCATCTCTATGCCTTTGGCCTCCTCTTGGGGCTCTACACTGACAACTTTGACCCTCTCTGGAGGTGTCACCATGTCTCCTTTAGTTACCTCTCGATTCGCTGGAACTTCACAGTATACCATACACTCCAACTCCTCAGCATCAGGTTCTCTGGAGCCTTCACCACATTCAACCATCTCAGCCTTTTCTGTCACGGCAGATGTGGGTCCATTTCAGGTCTGTTCTCTGTGACCTTTATGGATTCTTGCTCCCCCAGCTCTCTCCAGGATTCCTTCTCCTCTAGCGCCCTCTACCAACCGATCATCAGACTCCAACCTAGCGATTGCTATGAACAACATGGATTCATCCACCTTCCTTGTACATTCAGAGTCTGGAAGAGAATCCACATTTTGAACAAAAGCACAAAACACAATGTCTTCTTTATTCATATTTCCAAAGGGGGCAACTTGTTCAACCTCTTTGCGCCTCCTACTTTTCTGGCAATGGGAGTACTTGCCCTCCTTACTCAGATCACAATCACTGCACTGTCTCTTCACTCTCAAAGAGAGACAGCACATATTGGAGTCACTGTCATTCAACCTAGTGTCAGATCCTTTCTCTTGAGCTTCTAACGGTCATGCTCTCTTGTACTGTCTTCACTGTCCTGTCGCTAAGTTGGACCCATCCCCATCTGGTCATACCTAACTTAGGACTGTTAACTCTAGGGGGTGCATTCTCCTCGTTATTACATCTTATACACATAATTGCTACAAACACCTCTCCATTTATCCATCAGTCAAACAGTACTTCCTATAGTCCCGACCTATTACCATAGGATATCGCAAATTTGGAGCTACACCCACCTCATGGTACATGGAAACCGCAGCCATGACAATGTGGAGGCAGGCTTTCAGAAGACTTTCACTGTCCTCACACATGCCGCTTACTTTCATCCCAGGTGACATAGAACGTTCACGAGGGGCCCTTAGTAAGGACACTCCACTCCCTGGGTTTATCAGTCCCATCACACGTTCTCCATCCAGTCAGATGGGACACAGTCATGATGCCTCATTGGCCTTGGGATACTCCGTCCCCTTTTGGGACCCCACCCCCTTTGGGGCAACCATCCCTTTTTGGGTCACACCCCCTTTTGGGAATCGATCCTTTTAGGAACACCACCACCTTTTGGGCAACCATCCTTTTTTGGATCAAAGCACTTTTTGGGACTCCAACCCTTTTAGGGACACCACCCCTCTCTGGTGTTTCCCCCTCTGGACTCCTCAGGCCCCAGCTCACACAGTGCACTAATATTTCTCTGGACTTGCTCTGGCCGTTTAAGAGTTTACATGGCCTGGTTCACAAATGTCCTCTTGTGACACCCCACCAGCTCCTGCTGGCACTGCTACAGATCCTGCTGCAGCCGCTGGCTCCTTGGCACTGCACAGCGAGGCTCTTCACCATTCTGTATGGCTCTGAATGGCCCCACAAGGCTCTGCACTGCTCTGCAAGGCTCTGCACGACTCCGATCTGCATATTTCGTGGACCCACTGATCCACAGCAAGCCACCCGGCGTTCATGGACCCGCTGATCTACAGCAAGCTCCCCGACGAATCAGCAGGGAGCAATGACCTTTCGATTTAGCTGTTATTAGATCATTAGAGACTTTAGTGAGGGCAGTTTCAGTGGAATGTAAATAGCAGAAACCAGATTGTTAGGGGTCGAGAAGAGAGTTATCTGAGAGATAGCGGATTAGAAGGGAGTGGACCAAGCTTTCCAGGAGTTTAGAGATGAAGGAAAGGTTAGAGACAGGTCTGTAGTTAGCAGTGCAGTTCTGGTCCAGGGATGGCTTTTTGAGTAAAGGGGTTATAATGGCATGCTTAAATGAGGAGGGAAATATACCTGAAGAAAGAGAGAGGTTAAATATTTTAGTCAGGTGAGCGGTGACCACTGGTGAGAGAGACTGCAGAAGATGTGAGGGAATAGGGTCACTGTTGCAGGTTGTAGGCTGAGCAGAATCGAAAAGCTTGGAAACTTCTTTTGAAACAGGCTCTATGATGTCTGGTGAGCTTGAGGTGCGGCAAGGAAGGGGATCCAGGCACTGAGAAGATTTGGCTGAAATATCCTGATGGATGTGGTTGATTTTTTCTAGGAAATAAGTGGCCAGATCCTCACCGCTGAGGTTAGTGATGGGGGCCTGTACTTTAGGTAAAGGAGGAAGTTTCAGGTTTCAAAAAGTCATTTTGGGTTGTTGGATAGTGAGGTGATGAGGGTGGTGAAGTAAGATTGTTTGGCCAGATGAAGGGCAGAGTTATAGGTTTTGAGCATGAACTTATAGTGGATGAAGTCTTCTGCTAAGAGAGATTTTCTCCACTGCCGCTCTGCACACCTTGAGCAGCGCTGAAGAAAGCGTGATTGCATTGTGTGCCAAGGCTGCTGTTGTCTGTGTCAGGTCTTTCTGCGTATAGAAGGTGCTGCATCATCTAGGGCATTCTTCAGTGTATTATTGAAGTGTGACAATGCTAAGTCTGGACAGGAGAGGTAGGAGATGGGGGATAAAGATGTGTGGAGATTGTCCATAAGCTGCTGGGTATTAATGGTACGTGTATTCCGATAAGTGTGGTAAGTGGGGGTGTCCTGGGTGAGGAGACAATTCTTGACAGAGAAGGAAATGAAGGTTGTCGTCCGAGAGCAAGAGAGGGGAGTTAGTAAAGTCGTACAGTGAGCTGGGAAGGGAGAAAACCAGGTCCAGAGTATTCCCGTCCTCGTACGTAGGAGAATTAGTAGACTGTGAGAGGCTGAATGAAGAAGTTAGAGAAAGATGAGAGGCAGATTTGGAGAGGGAATCATTGATGGGGATGTTAAAGTCTCCCATGATGAGGGTGGGGATGTCACAGGATAGAAAGTGAGTAAGCCAAGTGACGACATGGTCTTGAAACTGGTAGGAGGAACCTTGAAGGCTGATAAACAACCGCCACTCATAAGGAGAAGGGCTTAAAGAGTCTGACAGCGTGGACTTCAAAAGAAGGAAATGTATGTGAGGGAACCAGGGGGATGACCTGGAAAGCATATTGTGATGAAAGGAGCAAACCAACACCTCCACCCTGTCTGTTCTCAGGTCTGGCGGTATGTGAAAATTTCAGCCCACCAAACAAGAGCACGGCAGCAGCCGTGGTGTCTGAATGCTGGATCCAGGTTTCTGTAATAGCCAGAAGGTTAAGGGAATTAGAGAGGAAAAAATCGTGAATGTAAGTTAGTTTGTTACACACAGACCGTGCATTCCAGAGAGCACATTGGAAAGCGATAGGAGAAGGCATGCACTGAATGTTAATAAGATTAGCAGGGTTTCTGTATGCAGCTGGAGGAGAGTAATGTATTCTGGTGGAGGGAGGCCCAGGGTGGGGGAGATGTCACCTGCAACTAGTAAAAGGAGAAAAAACAGAAAGAGCAGGTGGTGGGATGATTTGTATGAACGTTTTGAATGCTGCATGGAGGTATTGGATGGTTTGGAGTGGGTAAGAAATGTCAGTAGAACCTCAGAGTTATACATGGGAGAGGGGAGAAGGGAGTGGTAGATATGGAGAGAGTGCACAGAATGTGTTAAAGGGCGGGCGAGTTGTGAGAAAGCAGAAGTAAAAAAAAGTAAGCAGCAGATTGATATGATCAATGCATAATGTAGTACGACTGACCAAGAAGCATGTTTGTATGAAAAACTTATGCACCTTACCTGTCTCCTGCCCTGTCCAACTGCCATTGTCTAACTGCCAAGCACTTTATCCTGTTGCACTTAGTATTTGTTGCACGTGTGACCCCGCACGCGTGCTATCCCAGCCAAAGCTAAATATAATGATAATTATAATGCTAAATATGCTATGCACTAAATATATGCGTGCTATCTCAGCCAGAGCATTTGCATGCTGGTGATGGTCAGGCTGGCAGTGATCTTGCCTCTTCTTAGCTAGGTTTGTCAGATGATGCAAATTACAGTTGTTTTGTCTGAAGTAATTTCAGAAAAAACTTCCGTACAGGGGAACAACGCACCCTTGGCCTTTTATCTAGCAGAGTGAAGGGGAGTTCTGTGAAAGAATTGACCGAGTTCTCTCTCTGGTCAAACCACTAACTCTTCTTGCCTCTATTTGTGCTCGCTAGGCATGCCACCATGTCAGGTTGGATCAGTGGCCTCATCATCGACCACATCATCTTCCAATATCTAAACCTCCTTCAGAGTTGCAATTTTAGGCTGACGTGATGGCAACTATGCATCGTGATTATCCCCCACCTCTTCAGACACGAATTGACCTTCCCCCAACATGGTTTTCTTCTGGTCGTGGGTGCTCAAATGTTTGGGCATCAGATCACTTCATCTCCTCATGAACCTCTTTAATGGTGCATGTTGAGAGGCCTGACAATTTACAAGGGAACATAAACAGTTCATTAGAGTGGCCAGCATTGGGGTCATATGCTTCTTGAGACTCTTCATGGTGGGAGGAAGAAGGACCAAGTTGAGGATTCAGAGGCCCAGCCTCTTGTCTATTGAGAATGGACCATGTTGAAGACTTTGTGGTGTTGCTTGACAACACACTGGAGACTTTGTCTGCCATCCAACCCACAACATCCTGGCAATAGTCTGGGTTCAATAGTGGTGTACGGCACTGACCACATTTAGTCAAGAAGCTTGAAGGAGATCCAGTCAGCTTCTCATCTGTAACACCACCACATCCACATTCCTGAACATCACCTTTTATCATATTGAATGCTTTATGCTTTATGAATAAATCCTGGCTTTAATTTTAACAAGTACCCTCACAGAGGTGTTGTGTACAAATTCAATATATCTAGCAATGTGTGGCATTTTTTTTAAAAAGATATCAGCTTTATTACATATGTCAACAGCGGACTCATGAAAATTAGAGATTAATTGTCACGTTTGCATATCTCTGCAGGTTTTGCACCAGTTGCACAACTGCTAGATAAAGATACGCTATTTATTAAGTCAATAGAATATGCGTAGGCTTGTGCAGATTGCTCAATGGCATTTATGTTTTTCTCCCTTGAGGAAGATGCTTCCATGTAAAATGAGACTTGTACATGTTTCTGACATGTGCTTCAGGCCTGACAGACTAAGCACAATACAGCCCTTTGCTGGCATACACTGTATTCAGAATTTAGTTCTAATGTGTTATGAGTTCATTTTTCCCTTCACGGTTGAGGTCTGATGAACTCCCTCCTCTGGTGAAGGAAGGTATTGAGGCTGATTACCAAACACCTGGTCAGCTAGATGATGACTGGGTGGCTGGAGTTGAGGACTGGATATAAGGCAGCCGATGCCCTTCTGCCTTGCTGGTGATCCTGCTGGATTCTTGGAGACCAGTCTGATTCCTGCGTCTCAAAGCTAAGTTTTTCTGCTCTGCTTTGTACACTTCAGTTTTGTTTTTGTTTTGCCATGTTTTTTGGGAGTTCTGCTATTCCCGGCCGGGGGTGAGCTGTATTCCATTTTTGTCTCTGATCTTTTGATCTTTGCTCTGTCTTCAGAATATACCTGAGTGCTGATATAGTCTTTTGAAGCCTAGCGACTTCAGGGCCTGTTTTTCCTATCAGTCGGTTGGCACATTTTTGGATAGGGTTTTTGCGGATGGCAGACAGCAGCTTTCCTATCCTGTCCTATTTTTGTTAGCTTGGGCCCCATCATTTGCTCAACCTTTCTATCTGTGTTAGTGTTTTCATCTTGCTTCACCGTCATTATATGTTGGGGACTGCCTATTGCTGTGGGGTCTGCTCTGGGGCAGTTTAGTTTTTCCCCTTTCTGTCTTTAGGCAATGTAGTTCTCCGGCTGTGATTGAGGGGTCTAGGGCACCGTAGGAACCCCCCACGGCTACTGCTAGTTGTTGTGGATAGGTTCAGGGGTCTGCAATCCGATAGCTGCCGACCTCTCTGGTTTTTCTGGACTTAGCTAGTATTTTGTTTTTTCCTCCTTCGGTGACTCATCATAACAGTAATGCTTTTGGTGTCTTGTACTTGTAGAATCCAATTTACTGACACTGATCAACCAGCTCCCCCAACATCTGTATTATTATGTTCACCTTACAGCGTCTTCACCCGCTATGACAGTTGTTCCATTGGGTTCCGGTGGCAAAAATGAACTGTGAAGCTTACAAAACACCAGGTTTCACAGCACCTGCTGGTTCTCTGCAAATTGTAAGCAAGGGCTGCATAATGACATGGTGGTGGACATGGTAGTGTTGGCGGGTGATGCCCAAAATTCTATTGGGCATGTTTCAGCTGGCATTGTAAAGGGATGGGGAACATGTATTCCTCTATCTTGCTAACAATTTGGCATGAGGAGGGTCCTCCCAAATGTAGGACTGAGAGCCCTCATAAATGTTAAACTAAAAAAGCCAAAATGCTCCTTGTGAACATAAGCTAAAGGAGAAGACTCCAGTCTCCAAGACTTTTCATGTGCTGCACCAATTCTTTGGAATGCTCTGCCCAGATTGATGCGATTAATCCCCAATCCCCACAGTTTTAAGCGTGCCTTAAAAATGCATTTGCTCAGACTGGCCTGCCGCCTCACCACTAGTGTTGAGCATTCCGATACTGCAAATATCGGGTATCGGCCGATATTCGCGGTATCGGAGTTCCTATACTGAGTTCCGATATCTTTACAATATCGAATACCGGAATCGGAAGTTCCTATAATGCAATGAGCCAGTTGAGGATCCTAAGAAGTGTGGGCACATCCTGTTAGGCATGCTGAAATGATGTCATCATGATGCGCTATAATGGAGTGTGGGTGGTGTTTGGGTGGAGACAGCGTGTCTGTGTGTGCGGGCGGGGTCTGTGCATGACCGTGGGGGGTCTGTGCGGGCCTGCCGTGGGTCTGTATGGGCCTGCCGGGGGTCTGCGCGGGCTGCTGGGGGTCTGTGTGGGCTGCCGGGGGTCTGTGCGTGCCTGCTGGGGGTCTGTGCGTGCCTGCCGGGGGTCTGTGCGGGCCTGCCGGGGGTCTGTGCGGGTCTGCCGGGGGTCTGTGCGGGCCTGCCGGGGGTCTGTGCGGGTCTGCCGGGGGTCTGTGCGGGCCTGCCGGGGGTCTGTGCGGGTCTGCCGGGGGTCTGTGCGGGCCTGCCGGGGGTCTGTTGGGGGTTGTGTGTGTGTGACAGCGATTGACACATTAGCCAATGATGGGACAGTAGTAGTCCCATCATCCGGCTAATGTGTTGAATGTAAAAAAAACCCACAAACATACATACTACATACAATACATTCATACATTCATACAATACATACATGTAGACATACAGTACATATAACTTAGAGTACATACTCACCATCACTTGTCACTTTGATCCCCGAAGCCAGTGTCATCTGTAAAATATATTAAAATAACAAACAACCAATATACTCCCTGATCCGCAGAAATCCACGAGTGTCCCATGACGATCTCCCCTATAGAACAGTGATATCTATAGGACCTTCAGTGACACACTGACAGGAGACAATGGCTCCTGCAGTGCATCACTGAGAGGTTACTATAGTTCACTGGTCTCACTTTATGGAAAAAGCTGCGTGGGAACATTCTCACACAGCAATGTCAAAAGTGAGACTAGGGACTTTTTTTTACAGTGGCGGAGGAGTACAGTGTGGAAGGATACCGTCCTCCCGTCATTGTATTCCTGGAGCCCCTAGAGAGCGGTCGCAGCAGCTGATGCTGCTATTCTCCATGGGAGATCGTTGTGGGACACTCGTGGATTTCTGCGGATCAGGGAGTATATTGTTTGTTTGTTATTTTAATATTTTTTACAGATGACACTGGCTTCGGGGATCAAAGTGACAAGTGATGGTGAGTATGTACTCTATGTTATATGTACTGTATGTCTATATGTATGTATTGTATGTATGTAGTATGTATGTATGTATGTGGTATGCATGTAGTATGTTGTATGTAGTATGCATGTTGTATGTACTATGTATGTATGCATGTAGTATATGTTTGTGGCTTTTTTTACATTAAACACATTAGCTGGATGATTGGACTACTACTGTCCCTTCATTGGCTAATGTGTCAATCACTGTCAATGTAGCAGGCATAACCTGATGGGACTTGTAGTCCCATCGGAAGATGCCGGCACACAGACACAAAGACCCCCGGCAGGCCCGCACAGACCCCCGGCAGGCCCGCACAGACCCCCGGCAGGCCCGCACAGACCCCCGGCAGCCCGCACAGACCCCAGGCAGCCCGCACAGACCCCCAGCAGGCCCGCACAGACCCCCGGCAGGCCCGCACAGACCCCCGGCAGGCCCGCACAGACCCCCAGCAGGCCCGCACAGACCCCCAGCAGGCCCGCACAGACCCCCGGCAGGCCCGCACAGACTCCCGGCAGCCCGCACAGACCCCCAGCAGGCCCACAAAGACCCCCGGCAGGCCCGCACAGACCCCCGGCAGGCCCGCACAGACCCCCGGCAGCCCGCACAGACCCCCGGCAGGCCCACACAGACCCCCGGCAGGCTCGCACAGACCCCCGAGAGGCCCGTACAGACCCCGCCTTCACACACAGACACGCACAGTATCCGCCCACACTCTTCCCCCCTCCCGAACTGGATGTGCAAAGAAAGAAAGGGTTTATTTTTATTCTGATATTTGTGTCCCATTGACTTGCATTGGTTTGTGGTATCGGAATCGGCGATACCCGATATTTTTGGGGTATCGGTCCGATCCAATCCGATCCGATATTTTCCGATATCGGAAGGTATCGTTCAACACTACTCACCACATCAACCTAACTATCCCTGTGTGGCCCATTCAAAAAATTTTTTTTACCATAATCAGGTTCCTCGCATCATGTTCTCACATGCTTTATGCATTTAATAGCCCTCTGTGTCTGTACTGTTATATACTTAGGCTGTTAAGTGGTTCATGCATCATTACAAGAACACTCGATTCGCACACTATGGCTGGTCCGAACAATGAAAGCAATTGTTACCATCTACCTTTCTTCTCTCCCCTTTTTCCTCATAGATTGTAAGCTTGAGAGCAAGGTCCTTATTCCTCTTGGTATCTACTTTGATCTGTGTTTATTGTTATGCTGTAATGTTTATTGTCTGTCCAAGTCCCCTCTATAATGTAAAGTGCTGCGGAATATATTGGTGCTATAGAAACAAAATTATAATTATTATTTTTGTTATTTTTTATTTTTATTTTGTGTTATATACATGTAAATGGGATTTGGATGTTTCGCCCCCAGCATTTTGCCCCTAGCAGTTCGCCCCCGCACATTTCATCCCCAGCATTTGGCCCCCAGGATGTTTTGCCCCTGCACATTTCACCTCCGCACATATCGCCCCAAGCAGTTCGCTCCCGGATGTTTTGTCCCCAGCAGTTCCCCTTCGGCAGTTCACCCCGGAATGTTTGTACCCTGTTTTGCCCCCAGAATTTTGTGTTTGGATGTTTTGCCAGTTTGTCCTTGTGGTTCATGAATTCCTGTCCATCATTAATGTTTTTCCCCCAGCAGTTCACCCCCGGCAGTTCGCCCCTGGATGTTTGTACCCTGTTTTACCCCCAGAATTTTGTGTTTGGATGTTTCACCAGTTTGTCCTTGTGGTTCTTGAATTCCCATCCGTCATCAATGTTTCGCCCCCAGCAGTCCGCCCCCGGCAGTTCGCTTTTGTGTTTGGATATTTCGCCAGTTTGTCCTTGTGGTTCATGAATTCCCGTCCGTCATCAATCCACATGTCGCAAAAGTACTGTACAGAGTGCTGCACTTTTGTGACATGTTAAATCAACTGTTTCCATCTGTAAACCTCCATTCTGAAGACCAGATAAAAAGGTTCTGTAGAAGCTGGTTAACCATCACTTTAGTTCAGCAAAGCCAATATCTCAGTTCTGCAGAGATTGTTGGTGGGATTAACCCTGTAGTCAGTCAACAGTCTCCCTGCTTCCATACATAGCCTGCATTAAAGGGGTATTCTCATGCCGAACAGCAAAATAAGGCAGCATGCTTTCAGCAATCATGTTGCAGTAAGCATGCTGCCAATCTTCCCCTCCTGGTACTTAACTAGAGGTCTTCTGCTCATATTTGCCTGATCATCTCCTGGCTGTGTGGGCTGGCGATCTCCATGCTGGATCCGGAGGCCACTACGAGTCCTCTCCTTCTTCCCATTGTCCTCTTCTTCTGCCTGATCTCAGCGCGGCACTGCGCATGCACAGCAGTGTCTTGGTGACAGGAGAGAAATCCTGCCCCCTTCGATTGACTGATGAATGGGGCAGGAGTGACGTCATGTCCGTGAGCGGCCAGGAGACATTCGGCCTCACTGCCACGGCATTCATCATGCTTCATGGATCAGTGATCCAGGCAAGATGAAAAGACAGCCAGAAGCAGGAGAAGACATCACCGGGAACCGCTAGACTGCACTCTATGACCCAAGGAGCTGCAGCTGCGACAGGTAAGTATGTCAGTTTTTTTGTGTTCTATGGTGATAATACTCCTTTAAGGCCAGCCAGAAGAGACACTGGGTGAGCTGTTGAAAAGGCAGCCACAGGAATCCCCAGCAATTGTGGTCCTATATATTTTACCCCCAGGTATGTTAAGCCCTAGATGTTTTGTTCCCTGCATGTTGACCCCAAAAGCTGAGGGTGAAACATCTGGGGTCAAAATGCTGGGGGCGAAACATCAGATGGCAACACATCCAGGGACAAAATGCTGTAGGTGAAACATCCGGGGGCGAAACATCCAGGAGCGAAGCTTCCAGGGGCAAAATGCTGGGGGCGAAATGTGTGGAGGCAAATCTTCCTGGGGGTGAAATGATAGGGGTGGAATGTGTGGGGGCGAAATGTACCTGGGGCAAACTGCTGGGGGCAAATTGCTGGGGGTGAAATTTCCTATAACCCATGTAAATATGAAGGAAATAATGTTTCTTAGCATTTTTCACTTTAAAAAAAATTTTTGGTTTGCTATATCAAAAATCCGTAAAACCAGTGCAATAGTCTGAAAATATTACTCCCAAATATCATATGTGAGTCAGAAAGGCATGCAGGCATCTTCTCTATGCTGTTCCCATTTAGTTTTAGCTCTTTCTCATCCATTTCAGATTTTTTCTCATGACCAAGCCCTGTTTGTTGGGTCCAGTAGAAAAATACTCGGCTTTCCCATTGACTTACAATGGATCCATTATACGGTACGAATACACGAATATTAGAAATTATTTGTGCCGAACCCTCCGAGAATCGACAATCCGTTCAACTTCATACTCAGTTTGACCAATCACAGAGACAGGAGGCAGAGGGGGTGGAGACACAGCAGAGGAAGGTACACATGGCTTAAGAAGGGACTTATGGAATGCATTGGGGATCCGAAGTGATGGAGGTAAACATAAATAGAAGGCAACTGGATTGACAACCTCAATGATCTCGTAAGGACCAATAAACTTAGGACCCAGCTAAGGGAAGGAACCTTTAGACGTATGTTCCTGATATACAACCACACCTTGTCTCCAACCAGCAACTTAGGTCCCACAGATAGTCGCTTATCAGCAAAATGTTTTTGTTTGCCCTGAGCCACCCCAATGATCTTCTGAACCTCACTCCACACCTCCTCCAACCTTTGGACTCCCAAATCAGCCCCAGGACACTCCAAATCCAGCCTGGAAAATTCACCAAAATGGAGGTGAAAACCGTAGTTCTAGAAGAATGGAGAGGAACCAGAGGACTGATTACCCTGATTATTAAATGTGAACTCAGCCACCGGCCGGGAGGAGCACCAATCATCTTGCAAAGACGTGGCAAAACACTGTAAAATTTGTTCAAGTGACTGGTTAGTCCTCTCCATCTGCCCATTGATTTCAGGATGGTAGGCCGAGGAGAAGGTAAAGTCAATACCCAATCTCTTACAAAATGCTGGATCCAAACTGCGAGACAAGGCTTCAGCCTTGACATTCTTGCAATCAGGCCAAAAGGTGATGGAAAAATGAAAATGTGAAAAAACAGCGACCACCTCTCCTGTTTAGGAGTTAAGCGCTAAGCCGACTCAATGTAGGACAGGTTCTTGTGGTCTGTAATCACCATAATCCGATGAACAGTCCTCTCCAAAAAGTGCCTCCATTCTTCAAAAGCCAGTTTTATGGCTAATAACTCCCGATTCCCGACATCATAATTTCTCTCAGCAGGAGAAAATTTCTTGTAGAAAAGGCATAAGGTCTTAAGTTAGTCAAAGTGGCAGGTCCCTGAGACAACACTGCCCCCACCCCCACCGCTGATGTGTCCACCTCAGCAATGAATGGTTCAGAGGGATCGGGCTGAACCAATACAGGAGAAGACATGAAACATTTTTTCAATGAAGAAAAGGCTGCAACTGCCGGGACCAGTTTTTAAGATTAGCCCCCTTGTGAGTGAGATCAGTGAGTGGCTTGACCACCTGATAAATCCCTTTAACAAATTTATGAAAGTAATTGGCAAACCCCAAAAAATGCCGAAGACTTTTAATTTCTTTGGGTAGCACCCAATCAGCAATGGCCTGCACTTTTCCAGGATCCATGCAAAACCCCTTATCAGACAAAATGACCCCCAGAAAGGACAGTTCTTGGACAAAAAATACACACTTCTCAGGTTAAGTGAACAGCAAGTTTTCCCGTAAACTCTGAAGAACTGCACACAGATGACCCATGTGAGATTCCTTGTCAGATGAAAATACCAGGAGGTCATCTAAATATATCACCACAAAGCACCCAATGAAGTCTCAAAATACATTATTAATGAAATCCTGAAACACCGCTGGTGCATTAGTGAGACCAAAGGGCATAACCAAGTTTTCAAGCAAACCTTCAGAGGTGAGAAATGCTGCTTTCCATTCATCCCCCTCCCCAATACGGATAAGATTATATGCTCCCCAGAGTTCTAACTTGGAAAACCACTTAGCCCCAGACAATTGGTAAAAAAGATCAGGGATTAGCGGGAGGGAGAAGGAATTTCTCACTGTAATATTATTAAGCTCCCGAAAATCGAGGCAAGGGCGTAAACCAACATCTTTTTTCTTAACAAAAAAGAATCCAGCAGCCACAGGATAGACAGCGGGATGGGTGTGTCCTTTACTTAAACTTTCAGAGACATACTCTTTAGTAGCGGAATGTTCCGGGCCGGAAAGATTGTACAGATGGGCTTTGTGCAATTTCGCACCCGGAACGAGATTGATAACACAATCATAGGAGCGATGTGGTGGCAAAACCTCAGCCTCTTTTTTGGATAACACGTCCTTAAAATCTTTCAAATACTCCGGAATACCATCTAGATTAACGGATGACACCAATACAGCAGAACAATTAGGACCCCATTTCTCATTATCCAGAAATTCCCAGTCAATAACAGGATTATGTAATCGTAACCAGGGTAATCCAAAAACAAAGGGAAACACTAAGACAGGATGGCAGAAAGGAATGAACAGAAACGGGCAAAGTCAGTAAGAGCAGCATGTCAAATCAGGGTACTAACAGAGTCAGATACACACGCCGTAGGCAGAAAATATAAGTGACATTGCCTTTAGGATGCAGCAGGGAGATATAGCTGACCTGAAACCAAAATGAGGCAAGGCAAAGTTAACCCTTGACATGACCAGACCAGGAAGAGGGGCAGACAGGACTCAAAACCCGGTCTGGATCATGTACGCTGCTGTACTTCACAGCCACAAGATGAGAAGGTGGGATATGGCATGCTGTATCACGTTTGTAACAGAAAAAAATATTTTTTTACGCTGCATCAGCAGTTCATAGAGATGAATTTCTTCACTAAATGACAAGGTTACCAGAGTAACCACAGCCATCGGGTCTCTCCAGTCAGACACCTTCATTTTTAACTCTGTAAGTATAAATCGATCAACACATACAGACAGAAAAGTCTTTTATTTTAACAATTAATTAATCCAGACAACCACTTTCACCATTTTTTCTCTAAAAAAATCCCACGTTCGTCTGTTGTTCTGTTGTAGTCCAATGCATACACTGTAATCCACATTGATGTCCAAAATTCCAGCATGTGGAGACTCGTTCAGAGAAAAGGGCTTTAAAGGTTATCATGCCAGCACCCACTGCCAGATCTAGCAGCTCTCCACAAAAGTCAGCATTGTCTGTTACCATCAGTGAAGTCAGTAAGGTTACCACCAGTTACAGATGCTGTGTCCCACAGTGTCACATAGCATCTTTGACTGGCGGTAAGCTTCTTGACATCACCATTCGTCAGTGCGGCTGGCACTCTCGATACCCTCAGTGTGAGAACTGGCAATGGCTGCCACAGCATACCAAGCTCTGTTCTGCAAACTAGGCTTTATATGCTTCTGATGTTGGAGTGGTGATTGTGGTACATTGGACTACATCAGACCAGCGCGCAACCTTTATTTTCTAACAAATGGATAAATGAAAGGAATTGTCAGGTAGTGTTTTTTTAAGTAAATGACTTTTGTGCTTTTTTATTTGTTTTTAAATATCTCATCTACCAGTTAAGCATATGAAATGCTTAATGAATATTTACTGCTTCCCCCACCCATCTCTCAACAATGAGTTATGGGTGGGGAAAGCGGTGAATATTCATTTTACCCTCTGATTTTAGTGGTCAGTGGACCAAATGTTGGGTCCCCAAGTCTTAGATACACCCAATGACATGATCTGGCTGGTCAATCACAGCAATGCCAGTAACCAACATGGCTGCTGCATTATTGTATAAGGCAGGCAACTCCTGAATATTGATTGACTGTCTAAAAGCCGCAAAAACATTTTAGACAGGAACTAGTGCATAGTTGTCGACCACCCCTGATACTTGGCACTTTTTTTCTCAATTGAGTAATGAGCAGTGCTGAGCATGCTCGCTCATCACTACTACTTAGTACTAAACTTGCAAATCAGCTTACTCATTTAGAGGGAACCTGTCAGCAGGATTGTGCACAGTAGCCTACAGACAGTGCCAGGTCAGCATCCTTATACTAATTAAAATGACACCTTTGTTGATGAAATTGGTTGTTGTTTAATCCTATTTTCAGTTTTGAGTTAATGATATGCTTGTGCTTCAGGGCGGGCCTGTGGGGGGAGTCTTCATGTGATGCTCTGCTTAGGTATGCATGTGTATGTCTTCTGACAGGCCACTGATCCCTCAGCAACCTTTGCACTAGTTTACATAATGAATATTATATATATATATATATATATATATATATATAGCTTGGAACAAAAATAAAACCATTCTGCAGGCAAGTGGTGCCTAAGCTGCAGCATGATTGCATATGCACTGTGCATGTAATTATTTTTGTTTGATGTAATTCTGATATTCTTAAAAAGAATCCATTTGAAAATGGCACCGGCCGTGCCTGTGCACGAACAGCTATCAGCACCATCTTGCTAGAGAAAAAAAATTACTCCTCCATGATGGCGCCGCAGATGCCTGCACAATAGCAGCTATCAACGATCGCCAATAACTTTTAATAGGTAGGCGGGGTCGGCACCATTTTCAAACTGATTTTTTATTTTTGTTCCATATTCCCTTTAGCACAAGAAACTACTACACAATTTCAGGTAAATGAGGTAGAAACCCTATACGTCAAAAACTGACTCTTTATTAAACCTTGATACATGAACAGTAAACAATGACAAGTGTGATGTAGAATCCTCTGTTACATCTAGGGGGACTGTGTATGCGCTTCAGGATGTGCTTGGAGGCATAATTATGATGGTAAATTAGGGACTGGCATTATTGTAAATGGCCGGTATGTGTTACAAAGGTTCTCTGCGCTGTAAGCCCAAAATGATATGGTTATGCTGGGACTTATAGTTCCACAAGTATTTGATGTATATTATGTATAAGGGGGCTTATAGTGTTAGTCAGAGAGCTGGGCAGGAATTGACTAACCACACATGCACTTCCCATCCATGGGGGTGGTTACAACCATATAATGTGATTGAGGTCTGGTCACATGGAGAGCGTGTGTGTACCTGAGTGGTTCAGGGTACAAGGTCCTGGAAGGTCTGTGTTGGAAGATCCTGGGAGTAGGATCGGATTCCTTAAGCACATGGTGAAACTTTGGACCTGGTATCCTGGGTGTTGGACAAATGTCCTGAATAGCATCCGGACAGGCCATATGTGTTTGCGGAGTCTGTGAAGGCAATGCTTTTGGGGGAACTACATTCCGGCTGAGGATTTGGACTGTCGCTAGTGCACTGGACACAAGGACGTGATCTCAGTTTGGCATTTTCCCCAGGAACCAGGACTGACAGTATGTCAGTATGTGGAGCAGGAGCTCCTGAGAGGTAACCCCGGGCATGGGGAAAGAACGGTGTGCACTGGCAAAGGTCAGTTATTGTACTGTGCGATCACCCGGTGACTGGAGAAAGTCAGGCATGACTAGTGAATGCTTGGTAAAGCTTATGTGTTAAAGTAATGGAATATGTGTAGGCCGGTGATGTGCAACCTGGCTTAAGGCTCGGTTTATGGCATCTAAATAAACCGTTTGGCTTGTTTTGTGTGAGAAAACCGTGCCTGACTACTTTATCCTGCTGCCAAGCAAGTGTTCCCCAACACACACAGTAGGCGCTTTGCCACACAAGCCCAAAAAAAATCATCAAAATAAGCTAGAGACAGCCTGCATTGGTGCATCTAACTTAAGGTCCCTGCCCCTGGTATTATACTTCACCTTTTATTTGCACAGCAAATCCCGTGGCACATGGTTATGTTCCAAGGTCTCGATGCAAGTCTATGAGAGTCAAAATGAGAAACCTACAGGAGCGGTGGCAGGTGAGTATAAGACTAAGTGCGAAGACATTAGAAGCACCACTCCAGCAGTAAAATAAAAAATTCCCTGGAATGGTGCTGTAATCCCTTTACAACATTTGCAGTATATATACATCATGGTCAGGAAGGAGTTCCTGACCAATTCAGTAAATATGTCAAGTGATTACCCACGGAGGAGGCTGTGCACGAACGATCGCCGCTGGGTGTCAATTGACACCCAACGCTCATTGCCAGGTGCAGTACCCGCACGTCTCCCAGCAATTTAGCCCACTAAATACTGCGATCCACATCAATTGCAGCATTTAGAAGACAGACAGAGGGCGTGAGCCACATCAATGCTGGGTCCGATCATTGCCATGGAGACAAGATGTCTTCATGATGACATCTGGGTCACCAGAGCTAGCAAACTTGTTACACCATGCTTAGAGCATGAGAAATATCACAAATTTTGGGGTCCATTTTCTTCTGCTACCATTATGAAAATAAAAATATAGTATCTAAATTAATATTCCAAAAATTCCTGTGAAACACCTTAAGAGTTGAATGTGGTTTTGAGCACCTTGAGTGGTGCAGTTTTTAAAATGGTGTCATTTTTGAGTATTTTCTGTCATATAGACCCCTCAAAGTCACTTCAAATGTGATGTGGTCCCTAAATAAGATGTTTTTGTAAATTTTCTTGGAAAAATTAGAAATCGCTGGTCAACTATTAACCGTTATAACTTCCTAAGGCCTGTTTCACACTTGCTTTTTTTTGCAGCGCGTTTTTCCCGCAAAAAAACGCATTGAAAAACGCATACAACTGCTGCGTTTTTTTCTAGCATTTTTATGAGCATGCATGAAAAAAACGCAGCGTTTTTATGCGTTTGTATGCGTTTTTAGTGCGTTTTTACCGCGTTTGCGTTTTTTCCCAACATTAGGTGGCCCCTCACACTAACCCAAACCATGACTTTACTAACCCTAACCCTGACCCTAACCCTAACCCTAACCCTGACCCTAACCCTAACCCTAACCCTTAACCAAACCATACTTAACCCTAACCCAAACCCTAACTAACCTTAACCCAAACCCTAACCCTGACCCTAACCCTAACCCTAACCCTGACACTAACCCTAACCCTAACCCTTAACCAAACCATACTTAACCCTAACCCTGACCCTAACCCTTAACCAAACCATACTTAACCCTAACCCAAACCCTAACTAACCTTAACCCTGACCCTAACCCTGACCCTAACCCTAACCCTAACCCTGACCCTAACCCTTAACCAAACCATACTTAACCCTAACCCTGACCCTAACCCTGACCCTAACCCTTAACCAAACCATACTTAACCCTAACCCTGACCCTAACCCTGACCCTAACCCTAACCCTAACCCTAACCCTAACCCTGACCCTAACCCTAACCCTAACCCTAACCCTGACCCTAACCCTTAACCAAACCATACTTAACCCTAACCCTGACCCTAACCCTTAACCAAACCATACTTAACCCTAACCCTAACCCTAACCCTGACCCTAACCCTTAACCAAACCATACTTAACCCTAACCCTGACCCTAACCCTAACCCTAACCCTAACCCTGACCCTAACCCTTAACCAAACCATACTTAACCCTAACCCTGACCCTAACCCTAACCCTAACCCTGACCCTAACCCTAAACCCCCTTAACTAACCCTAACTTTACCCAAACCCCTAAATTCCATTGTCTAAACTAATGGTAAAAAAAAAAACGCATGTGCAAAAAAACGCATACATAAGCATGCCAATGCGCACATATGCTCACCATAGACTTATAATGGGTGTCTTGCTGTAAAAAAACGCATTGCGCGCGCATGCGTTTTTTTGAGGCAAATCAGACGCACAAAAAATGCAACAAGTTGCATTTTGTGCGCCCGAGCGCATACCGCAAAAAAACGCATGCGCGGTAAAACGCGTACAAACGCATGTGTATGCGCACATAAGCGCATCCCATGCAAAGTATAGGAAAAAAAAACGCATGTGCTATTTAGCGCTAAATTACCGCGAAAAAAAACGCAAATGTGAAACCAGCCTAACAAAAAAACTACTTTTCCAAAAATGTGCTGATGTAATGTAGACATGTGGGAAATGTTATTTATTGACCATTTTTTGGGACATTACTCTCTGATTTAAGGGCATAAATTAAAAGTTTAGAAAATTGTAACATTTTCTAAATTTTCAGCAAAGTCCAGTTTTTTTTTTACAAATAAATAGTGATGAGCAAGTATACTCATTGCTTGGGTTTTCCTGAGCATGCTCGGGTGTCCTCCAAGTATTTTGGCATGCTCGGAGATTTACTTTTTGTCCACGCAGGTGCACAATTTGTGGCTGCTAGACAGTCTGAATACATGTGGGAATTCCATAACAAACAGGCAACCCCCACATGTATTCAGGCTGTCCAGCAGCTGCAAATCATGCAGCTATGTCGACACATACTAAATATCCGAGCACGCCAAAATATTCAGAGGATACCCGAGCAAGCTTGGGAAAACCCGAGCAACGAGTATACTCGCTCATCACTACAAATAAACAAGTCATATTGAAGAAATTTTACCACTATCATTAAGTACAATATATCATGAAAAAACTTTCTCAGAATCAGTGAGATCCATTGAATCTTTTTAAAGTTTTATGTCATAAAATGACACTGGTCAGAATAAAAGGAAAGATTATTATTATTATTATTATTATTGTAATATTTGACCTTGTCTTGAAGGTGAAAACAGGCTCAGGAGGGGAAAGGGGTAAAAGAGATAAAATGTCTATGGAATCTTACTGGCTGTGATCCATGGGAGAAAAGTATGAAAATTAACTCTCACGGAGAACAAAAGAAACTATCTTGCAAGTACCAACTCATAAAGACGGATAAAATTTACAGTGGGGAAAAAAGTATTTAGTCAGCCACCAATTGTGCAAGTTCTCCCACTTAAAAAGAGGAGAGAGGCCTGTAATTGACATCATAGATAGACCACAACTATGAGAGTCAAAATAAGAAAACAAATCCAGAGAATCACCTTGTCTGATTTGGCAAGATTTATTTTGCAATTTATGGTGGAAAATAAGTATTTGGTCATCTAAAAACATGCAAGATTTCTGGCTCTCACAGACCTGTAACTTCTTCTTTAAGAGGCTCCTCTGTCCTCCACTCATTACCTGTAGTGATGAGTGAGTATACGTGTTATTTGAGATTTCCTGAGCATGCTAGGGTGATCTCTGAGTATTTGGATGTGCTCGGAGATTTAGTTTCTGTCACCATAGCTGCATGATTTGCGGCTGCTAGCTAGTCTGAATACATATGGGGATTGCCTGTTTGTTAGGAAATTAATGATAAAATTTATGCAATTTATTTTAGTTCACTTTTTCTAAACTGTAAAGAGACATTAATATGTTAAAGAAAATACTTATGCTCACCTTACTGCTCACCTCTCTGGCATTTCCACAAAACTCTTCATTATCACTCTTCAGATCCTAGCCCCATTTTCTAATTCTAGCCACACGCAGTGAAATCTCTGGGCCTCTTACAATGAGTCAGGACTTCTGTCTCTGTTGAGGTCTGGGAGCACATTCTGATGTCATGCGCCAAACCCTCCCTATGCCTCATTAGAGCCAGAAGTCCTTCCTCAGTGTGTGAAGCCTGGGAATTTCAAAGTGGCGGTGTTAAGAAGATGAGATGAGGACCATATAGGTGATGGTGAGGAGTTTAATGGAGAGGCTTGAGAGGGGAGCAGTTAGGTGAGCATAAGGATTATTTTTATTTTTTAAATTTGCATTTATTTTGCTCAGGGAACTGGGAACCTTAAACTCAAGGATATTATCTAATATGCAAATTGAAATTCTCATTCTTTTCGACTCATCTGTAGTAATATGCATTATCAATGTGATGTCAGCACTGACACAAGTGAAGGAAAGGGGAACTGTCACTGGAGTAGAAAAGGATAAATACTACCTTTCTTTGATACTTTATATTCCAGGAATTGCTTCCAGTCAATTTTTCTAAAAATGAAATACCAATTTAACAATACTGTGTATTTGTTAGTAGTTATAAGGCAAATGAAGACATTTTTAGAATGTTCAGTGATGGACTGAAAAGTTTCATATAAGTTTTAAATACTTAAGTAAAACTCTTTTAAATTCTTCCCTGTATTTCACCTCCACCTACTTAAACCACAATCTTTAAATTAAATGGTGAAATTAGATTTAATCATCCTATTATATTTGTTTTTTTAAACTTGGATACACTTACAAGTTCATATAGCAATTTAAACTGCACTTATGCGATCTAAAAAATTCTGTAATTAAATAATCCCTTTTTAAATTTGATAAAAACAGCCAACTCTTTAAAATTCAAATTTGTCCTAGGGCACAGCAAAGCAATCTCATCTCTTACTGTAATTGGATTCATATTAGATTGTGCTTATGACAATTACATACATTCAAAATATAACCTGTGCTTTAAACTAAAACTTTAACAAAATGCATTTGCAAGTGTTTGCAAGTAAATCATACGTTTTATTATAATAAACAATACAAAATAGTAAAATAAGATTAAGCTCTGAAGTATTGTTTGTTATGTCATGTTGCATAGAAAGAAATTGTTGCATATTGAAAGAAATTAAAGATGTATTGAATTTTGTAGATTTAAAAGTGAAAGATGTAAGCTCTTGTGTGTTTAATTGTAAAAATAAAAACTTTGCTGTATTGAAATGGTGCTAAAAGGTCAAAGGGATATAGTTGCTTTCCTAAGCAGTCACAGTAGACAGCTCCTCCTGGTATGACTGTTGTCAAAAATGTTGCTATGTCACCATAAATCACATCCATTGGCATGTGCTGTTTGACAACTGAAGGTAGGCTTTCTGAGCATTTTATAAGTGCTGAATGCTGCCGCTGATGGATGTTTGACCACAAACAAGCGAGGAGGGATTCCAGCCGGTTTGACTGTTTGACAGTTTGATTCATTCACAGTTAAAATTAGGGTACCATAGGAGTCAGAATTGGGTTTTGTACTGTTTAGTATATTTATTAATAACTTTCTTGAAAGCACATAGAAGAATATTTAGAATTGAGAGTCCTCAGTGGTTGAAACCTTTTGATGGCTAACTGAAAAGATGGTAACACATTGCAAGCTTTCGAGACTACTAAGGTCTCTTTATCAGGCATTGACTAATACAAAATTTGAAGAATCACATCTTTATACACAAAACAGCACAGAAAAAAATGGCAATAAATAAGACAAGTGATGTGAAGCAGAATTGTCATTATGGGAGAGGGATAAGCATAACTATTGGAACAGTTCATAGATAAGCAGTGTGAAGGTTTTATTGCCCTCTGATACTATGATGATACTAAGGTACACAAGGAAATCAACATAGAGGGATAATTTAATATGGGATTTGAGTAAGCTGTAGACATGTACCAAGAAATAGCAGTTGAAATTTAATATTATTAAATGTAAGGCGACATTGTTGTGTTACGTGTCAGCTACAACCAATGAGCAGCTGCCCATAATTTGAATCTCATCATCAGGGCAGTGGATGTCTGCTCTGCTGAAAGAGTAAAGGCTGCAGATAATAAGCAGCCGCTCATTGGTTGCAGCCGACACATGACATATCCATGCCACGTCATCACTGGGCTTAACGTCTCCAAAATTGTTGAAAATGCCCTGCAGTGAGGTGAGTACAGATTGATTTATTTTAATTTAGATTCTGATTTAATTAGATTGGTTGTCTGGGCTTTCTGTGTAATCTGTATGGGTTCCAAGGCTGCAGAACGCTGACAGTGTGTAATGTACTTTTTGCCAGCATTCTGCATGGTGTCCTAGGTATCACACTTAGTTTGGTGAGCAGATTCTGAGGAGCTTCTCATACCCCAACTTGCTATGGTCTGTGGAGTTTGTGGGATTAGGTAGTTCAGAGGTTAATCTGGATGACCTCACTCTGGGATTCTGGGAGGCTTCTTATAGCCTCATTGTGTGGTCATTCCTTGTTGCTTATACTCTGACCCTTGGCCGAGTGTGTGTGACCCTGTTGTGCTTGTGCCTGTGCTTTGTGCCTGTGCTACTTTACACATATCTGTTTTTGATCTGGTTCTGTCCCCGTTAAGAGTTCTGCCTGTCCCTCCTGTACTGTGCTGCCATCTCTGTGTATGACCCTTTGGCTATGTCCTGATTATTCTCTGCTTACCCCTTCTGTACTGCACTGCCCTCTCCGTGTCTGACTCCTTGGCTACATCCTGATTACTTTCTGCCTGCCCCCTCCATACCACCCCGCTCTTTCAGTGTCTGACTCTCTTTTTGCCCAAGCTGAGTTACCCTCCGGAGCCACTGCCGCATACCCCGGGTCTGGCATCTCCCAGCAGTGCTCCGCGGTAGCCCCACCCCCTCATGTTACGTGCGGTCACATGATAGCAGTTCCTTCTGCCTCCAGCTACCTCAGCATCCCGGCTCACTGCGACTCCCAGATCTCATCTGCCTGAGCTCCCCTGCAACACCAGACCTCAGGCTTCCTCGTAGTGGTGGGTGATTTACCCTGCTCAGCCGTGGCAAGTTGCAAGTGATGACAGGGTCCTAACACAACTAGAGTAGGCGAGTATAATGTGCTTTGTGCATCCATCCATCCGTAATCCATCATCCATCCCTCCCTCATCCATCCTTCCATCCACACACACACATCCATACACTGATGCTCAGCAGCAGCTGAGGTGTATTGTAATTTATGAGGTATATATGTAGATACACATCACTATAGACTGAGGTTCTACAGCAGCTGTAGTGCATTATGTGGTATATACAGTGGAGACCAAAAGTTTTATATTTTTTTTGAAAGTGTGATTACTTCTGTCTGGTTGTTGTGATGCCATTATCCTGGTGATGAATTCAAAGTGCATGAAGTTGTCATCATACAAGACCTTAATTTTAACCAAAATGCTTTAAAATATAGGTTTGGTCATTTAATGAAAGAAAACTAACTGCCAAAAGTTTTGCATATACTATTTATCCACAAAATAGAGCGTAATTATTTGTTTACAATGCCATAATTTAGTATTTTGCAGCATAACCTCTTGCTTTAAATACTGCACCAGACCGATGTCACTAGGCATATTCAAGAAATCCTGAGGGATCTTTCTCCATTTTATTTTCAAATCTGCAAACAAATCATCTTTAGTGCTATGAGTCCAGGCCCCAACTCATCACCCTAACTCATTCCAAAGGTGCTCTATAGGGTTTAAATCAGGTGATTGGCTTGGCATTGTATCAGGCGAATATTTTTCTTTGCTAACCAATTTTTTACTAAATTGGATGGGTACCTAATAGTGACAAGCAAGTATACTCGTTGCTCGGGTTTTCAATAGCCTGTTCGGGTGATCTCCGAGTATTTTGGCATGCTTGGAGATTTAGAGTTTGTCGACACAGCTGCATAATTTGCGACTGCTAGACGGGCCAAATACATATGAGGAATTCCTAACAAACAGGCATCCCACATACTCCTGCTGGAGAATGAAATTTCCATATCCAAAAAGCTTGTCGGCAGAGGGAAGCATGCAGTGCTCTAAAATTTACTAGTAGATCGCTGCGTTAACTTTGGTATTGATAAAACACAGTGCACCTGCACCAGCAGGTGACATGGCTCCCCAAACCATTACTGATTGTGGAAACTTCACACTTTAGCAACGACCTTTTGTGGAGTGTGTCAATGACTGCTTTCTGGACATCTGTCAAGTCAGGAGTGTTCCCCATGATTGTGGAGCCTACTGAAACAGAAGAAGGGACCTTTTTTAAATGCTTAGCAATCCTTTGCAGATGTCTTTTGTTAATTATTCTACTGTAATTTACTGAGATAATGACTTTAACAGAAAGAAGCACTTGAAATAGATCACTCTGTTTGTAATGACTACATAATACATGAGTTTTACTTGTATTGAAGAACTGAAATAAATTAACTTTTTGATGATATTCTAATTTTTTTAGAAGCACCCGTATATGTGACACTTGACTCTGAGCACAGTTACATTCCATAACTACCTTGTTTTGCCTTTTGCCTGATTTCACTCCCAGAATAATAAACTTACTGACATTTGGTGATAAATTTGGCTTTGTCTTTGCCATATTTTAACCAAAAAACACACAAAGAAAAAAAATTTAGGCAAAATTCTTTTACGCCTGGTATAATTTTCAAAACAGTCAAACATTCAAAACAAGAAATCAGGACTATCCAAAATTTGCACAGTTTTAGGCGCTCCCTCAAAACACAACTGTTCAGAGCAGCCTATCACGTTCACCAATCAAAGTCATTCTGTGTGTAAGTGTGCGTGTGTACCCCATTCACTATCTCTAGCCATCCCTCAGTCCCTCAAAATGGCTGGACCATCATTGTAAATACACCATTGTAAATACACACCTGTACTTTGTACCTCCCCCACCCCATTGTAGGTTGTAAGCTCTCACGAGCAGGGTTGTCTTATTTTACTTTAATTATTGTATTGTTAATGTTGTAACTTATGACTTGTGTTTTGAAACTGTTAAACTGTAAAGTGTGGCGCCCCTGAGGGTTCAGTCGCCACAGAGGTACTGCACCTCCTCCTGAAGTGTGGTACCCCACCATTCAGGTAAGGTGGAGACACCTGACCACACTCCAACACCTGAACCCCACACCACAAAGTAGTGTGGCAAAGCATCTTCGGTGGCTCCCTGCTTGGAGTGTAGCATAGCACCCCTTGGTGGCTCCCTGCTTGGAACACGAAACGTGCTGGGAGGTGGGTGGAGTTTAGTTCACATAAAAGAGCGGGAAGAGTTGAGTCAGTCTTTCATTCAGTCAATGAGTGAGGATGTAGAAGGACAGAGAGTGAGAAAGAGAAGATCCCCGGGAGAGGGATGGAAGAGGGAAGTGCTGCAGCAAGCCACAGTGATCTGGGTCTGCTGGCACAGGAAAGAAACAGAGAAAGGAAGCTTGATTCTCCATTGAGAAGAAGGATTAGCAAGGAACGTGAGGAGAATAAGAGAACAAGGACCAGGGTTAGAGGAGAACCCTTTTCAAGTTCTAAGTGCAAGGCCGGGGTCAGGTCTCCGAGGTTGTACGGATACTGATGGTCCTGCAGCAGACACCAGAGGAATAGAAGTAGTGACCACTTTATTCCCACACAAGACTTGGGGGCACAACAGCAACATATTAGTGAGCCGGGACTTAGTAGCAAGGAGTCTCCGAAGCAGGCTACAGCTGTCTGCCGTACAAGTAGAGTTCATAGGAACATCTGACAGGAGGAACTCCAGTGTAACTCAGTACTAGGAATACTTCACTCAAAGGTGCTATAAGAGGAGATGTTCAGAAAAGGCACATATGTTGGCGGAGTGTTGGAAGGGAGTACTTCATCTTGCCTGGAAGTTGGCTGAGCTCCTGACCCGGGGGACACGGCACGGATGCGGGCACCTGTACCTGCAACAGACTGTGAGTAAAGCTTTGGAACTACATGCCCTGGTGTCCTCCACTTTTTCCTGCACCAGCCTGCCCAACACTGCTACATCCCTTGCGCCTGACACTACACCATCTGAGTGTCACTTCACCTACACTGCCCTGGGACTACAGCTCTGCCTGTTGAAGACTACAACATCACTGCTGCACCACACCATCTGTCCCAGAGGATCTGTCTGCAGCGTCGGCTTACATCTACATTGCCGAACACCACAGGTGGCGTCACGAATCACTCATCATAAGCACACTGAACATTCCCCTTTCACAATGTGCGCCCAGGGCCACGGGCTGGGTCCCAGTTGCCGTGACATCTCCCATTGAAGCTCATCGGGCCCGGTACCGAGTACCCCACATCCCTGGGAGGGCGACCCAAAAGCGCTGCGGAATATGTTGGCGCTATATAAATAAAGATTATTATTATTATTATTATAAAACATTTGGCCCGACAAATGTTGAAAACTTAGAAAAAAAAGGATGAAACAATGTCAAACGCAATTTTCATGCTTACAGCTGACAACCAGTTGTTTCCGATTTACTAAAATCACCAGGAAAATGGCATCACATATAACCAGACAGAAATAATCACACTGCAAAAAAAAGATAAACTTTTGGTCACTACTGTTGATATACACACACACATTACTATAGAATCTTCACCTCACAGTACTCATATGTCAGGGGTAATGTGGGGACATGTGAAGCTCTATCACCACTGTAAATGTGGTGTGGGGAGATCTGAAGCTCTATCACTACTGTAGATGTGATGTAGGGATGTGTGAAGCTTTGTCACCGCTGTGGATGTGATGTTAGGAATGTGTGAATCTCTGTCACCACTGTGAATGTGATGTGTGGAGACATATGATGCTCTATCAACACTGTGGATATTGGTGTGGAAACATCTTGGGCTCTATCACCACTGTAGATGTGATGTTGGGACATGTGAAACTCTATCACCATTGTGGATGTGATGTTGGAATGTGTGATGCTTTGTCACCGCTTTGGATGGGGTGTGCACACATGTGAAACTCTATGATGACTGTAGATGTGATATTGGAACATGTGTAACTCTATCACCACTGTGAATGTGATGTGGGGATGTGTGATGCTTTGCCACCACTGTGGATGTGGTGTGCAGACATATCAAAATCTATGAGCACTGTGGATGTGGACATGTGAAACTCTGTCACCACTGTGGATGTGATTTGGGGATGTATGATGCTTTGTCACCACTGAGGATGTGGTGTGCAGACATAGTGTTAGAGCTAGCGGAACGCACCAAGTAATAGAGGATGGTGTCAAGGTGCCACCGTGCAGAGATGTTGCCTGCTGCTCGGTAATGGCAGAGACTATATGGCAAAATAATAGATGAACACATGCGGGTTAATGTCACCCGGTATGTACAGTGGCCAGTTCTGTTGATTCAAAGAACCGCCTTGCCACAGAGTCTAAATGCCGAAGCCTGTTTAAACTCACAGGGCTCGGCCGGGTGAGCGCTAGAGTATGGTCACAGGACCCTGCCCCAGAGCACAGGGTTAGAGTCCTTCTAGACCACTGGCGCTTGGCGCCTCAGTTTTGGTGCTAACGGGAGAGTAACTGAAATATACAGTGCACTATGTGCGCACTGCACCACTCTGGCAGATGCCACTAACCACCCAGACTTGGGTTAGGAAACTGCACAACATGTGCACGGAGCAGCACTGGCAGTTGCAGCTACTTAACACAGTACGGAGGTGCCTTGTGCTGAATGGCATAATATGGCGCTAAGTGTGGTGCTGAGACTTGGATGTACAGTGGCGCAAAGGTAAAGCCACTAGTAGGCGCTGACTCTAAACCCAATAGCCTATATGCAAACACAACCAGAGGGAGGGAATCTTAATGAGTCATTCACCTTAAAGCAAGCATCCGTCATCACACACACAAGTACAAATAACTGTCTATACTAGCGCATGGCCGAGCGGCCATGTGAGTTTTTTATAGTGGCTACCTTCCGGGACCATCCCCGTGGTCCAATCGGAACAGCCACAGGACCTGAGCATGTGACCCCTGAACTCCAATGAGAGGTTGAGCCACGGGCATGCTCAGTGGAGCGAAAGAGGAACTGCTCGCTGCTGGCTAGTACAGGTTGTTATAGCTGAAGCAGGGAAGGCAGTAGCAACCAATCCGACAGCACTAGCTTGAGCAAGACACCGGGATCAATGTCTTGCTGAGCAGCCTCCTCTGCAGCTGGGACTGAATGGGAGACCGCAGAAGGCAAGGCTTGGACTTCCTCCTGTGCAGAGGCAGGAACCCGATGCCTAACACATATGAAACTCTATGACCACTGTAGATGTGATGTTGGGACATGTGAGGCTGTATCACCAGATTACTGGCAGCCAATAAGTGTGCAGAGAGTGGTGCTAGACCATGAGGCTGAGCAGTGCCAGCTCTGCCTGTGAGTTTAGATAATAAAGCACAGGGAGCTGTCAAGTTTGATAAAGCCACAGGTAAACAAAGAGGGGGCAGGGAAATAAATGAAAGGCAGAAATAAAAAGTATATGAATGTTGTATATTACAATACAGCACAAATTAGCTTTAAAAAATTGGATTTTGGGGTCAGACAACCTATTTAAGCTAGACATGTTGAGTAGTGGACAACCATTTTAAAAGAGGCATAGATGCTTATGACAAAAACAAATGCAAAAAACAAAAACAAATGCATCTATTCAAGTAACTAGTGTGACCAGACATACAATATTGTATACAATTTTGGACTTCATTGAATAAGAAGGACATAGCCAAGGCTAGCATTAATGGGCACTTGCCCAGGGCCCTATCCACAAAGTGAGCTCCCTATTATTGCAGCCTGTCAAAGAAGTGAGTTCAGGGCATATGCATGTAAGTTGAGTCTTAAAGGGGATATTTCCATCTCCAAGATCCTATCATAATATGTAGTAGGTGTACGAGCTGAGGTATCCATGGTTACCACCAATGATATAGTGACAGTTAACTGTTAGTGGTTGTAATCATGGACACTGCAATGCCCTGTACATACTGAATCAGATGAATTATACTACATTTCTAATTGGAGATATTTGCTAATGTTATTTTTATTATCAATATTATTATTATTGGGAGTTGGAAGTTTCGCCCCCAGCAGTTCGCCCCCAGCATTTTGCCCACAGCAGTTCGCCCCCAGGAGTTCGCCCCCAGGTACACTTCGCCCCTGAACATTTCGCCCCCAGCATTTCGCCCCCAGGTTGTTTCGCCCCCGCACATTTCGCCCCCGCACATTTCGCCCCCAGCAGTTCGCCCCCGCACATTTCGCCCCCGCACATTTCGCCCCCAGCAGTTCGCCCCCGGATGTTTCGCCCCCGGATGTATCGCCCCCAGCAGTTCGCCCCCGGATGTTTCGCCCCCGGATGTTTCGCCCCCGGATGTTTCGCCCCCGGATGTTTCGCCCCCAGCAGTTCGCCCCCGGATGTTTCGCCCCCGGATGTTTCGCCCCCGGATGTTTCGCCCCCGGATGTTTCGTCCCCAGCAGTTCGCCCCCGGATGTTTCGCCCCCTGCAGTTCGCCCCCGTATGTTTCGCCCCCAGCAGTTCGCCCCCGGATGTTTCGCTCCCAGCAGTTCGCCCCCGGATGTTTCGCCCCCAGCAGTTCGCCCCCGGATGTTTCGCCCCCAGCAGTTCGCCCCCAGCAGTTCACCCCCGGATGTTTCACCCCCAGCAGTTCGCCCCCGGATGTTTCGCCCCCAGCAGTTCGCCTCCAGCAGTTCACCCCCGGATGTTTCGCCCCCAGCAGTTCGCCCCCAGCAGTTCGTACCCGGATGTTTCGCCCCCAGCAGTTCGCCCCCGGATGTTTCGCCCCCAGCAGTTCGCCCCCGGATGTTTCGCCCCCGGATGTTTCACCCCAGCAGTTCGCCCCTGGATGTTTCGCCCCCAGCAGTTCGCCTCCAGCAGTTCACCCCCGGATGTTTCGCCCCCAGCAGTTCGCCCCCAGCAGTTCGTACCCGGATGTTTCGCCCCCAGCAGTTCGCCCCTGGATGTTTCGCCCCCAGCAGTTCGCCCCCGGATGTTTCACCCCCGGATGTTTCGCCCCCTGTCAGTTCGCCCCCAGCAGTTCATCCCTGAATGTTTTGCCTCTAGCAATTTGCTCCTGGATCTTTCGCATCCGGGAAAAACCTGCCTGAACTGAACATTGGCAGGTTTGTTTATCACTAATAATACACCATATGAGTCTAAGATATACAATTCTGATCAAATTAGTTTTTTTTATTCTCAAACTTTGTTTTCTAGATGAGTAATTTTACAAACAGACAGGAAAATAGTAGGATTTCATTGGTTACTAAGGAGGTCGTGCCCCCTTGGGAGCAGAACAGTTCCTGGCTCCCTATGATACATTCAGGGCTGCTTGTTCACAGCCCTCTGCAAAGCTCCCCTTCACCCTCCGCTCATGTGCTCTGTCCTGGACAAGAGGAGGGCTCCCCCCTGCCTGTGTAAAGCCGTTACAGGACGGAACACATAGGGGGGGCTTTGCAGAGGGCTGTAAACCAGCAGCCCTTTATACATCATAGGGAATATATTGTTACCTGCATGCTCCTGTGCAGCCACGCCCTCTAGAATCCATCCACAAGTACTTCTACTAAGGAGAAACAACCTCCTTAGCAACCACTGAAATCCTGCAGCACATGGAGCTTTAACTTGGATGAGACTTTTCACACAGAAGTGAAGCTGCTGGAAGGTCTCCTTTGGAAATGAATATCATGGGCACAGGTACTATAACATAACATGTTTTTTGCAGAGTTATGCTTTAACTGTATATATCAAAACTGTTTTAACAAGAAACATAAAAAGGTATAGAGGGGAAGGATTAGAGAAAAAGAGAAAATACAAATTGCAGGTTATAATGCTTGAATTATTTTACAGCTAAAAACACTGCTCTCAAAACATACAATATGTGACCATGAACTAAAAATCAAAGCTGTAGGCAATGCCTCTCAGATAATCCATCAAGCTTCTATTATCGAAATCTTGCACGATACGTTTAACCCTTGCTGAAATTGCAGCATACTTTTTGTTTCTTGCAGCGATGGAATTTCCTGCTATTATCTGAATAATTTCAAAACTATGGAGCTCTTGCTGATGTTTCAGACAATTAATGAACCGGTATATATTTTGGAAAAGAGTACCACATGTTTCTCGAAAGCTACGGTGCCATCCTTCGACATCATTATTTGTTCGCTGTTGATCATTCAATGTTCGTTCATACACATTCCAGAATTGAACTGGAAACAAAGGTGCTTGACGTCCTCTGCGATTCATTCGACCGATATAGCTGTCTTCAAAATAGTTGGCAATAGGTATGGCTTCTTGTGGAAAGTCAGGATCTTCCACCAATTCTTCAAATGATTGCACAACATTCTGTGGTGGTAGAAAGGCCAGGGCAGGTATCATGCGTATCCAACGGGCAAATTCATGGTCACCTTGGTATTGCATCTTGAGTCCTTCATTTTGAACTTTACGCCAAACCGACTGTGAAAGGTGGAAAAAGCAACCAGTCTTCACAAGGTTGGGGAATTCACTTTCAAATGCCTGTATTGCAGCTAGTTCAAAATCCAACATCAGGTTGTCTGGCTGCAGTCCAGGCTGCAAGTTCTTCAGCTCTTGCAGCAACCTCTGGTATGTAGAACGGCTGTCAGCAAGGTGTACACTACAGGAACAACAAGGCCGCTGTGGACTACATGGATTGTGTAAAGTTGCTTAAACAAGGCTGGTGTAGTGAAAAACATGCCATCAGCAAACCACTCTTTACTTTGTGCCAGTAGATGGAGATTGTCTCTTGTTCCAAATATCAACATACGGCTGTGTCCATTTCCTAATTTAAAATGAAAGTATTAGTAGAGGAAATAACAGAAAAAGTGTAACAAGCAGCAGACAGAGTTTTGGGATAAATTCACAAAAAAAATATCCTAATCAGAAGCCTCTGTTCATATCTCACATTAAATACTCACATTTTGCTCCAGATTTTCTGATTTCATAATAAAAAACTGAAGCAAAATCTGGTGTGAAGGGGCCAACCAATAGTTTTTTACAACATATATTGTCCCAGTGGAAAATTATATATTTTTGTTTAAAATTAAAATTACTTCCAAACTTGAAATAGGTCATATTTTTAGGGTACCTTTAGACCCTTCAACTAGACGGCCGTTCAGCACGGCCGATCGCCACTATGCTGAACGGGCCGTCTAGTTGACAGCCGCATCCAGACGCGGCGTGCGGCTGGACGTCTGAATGAACGACTGGGCAGTCCGCCCGCAGGAATGGGGCATTCCATTCAGGCGGATGGGCACGCTAGTCGTCGGGTGGGCAGCGCGGACGTTCGTGACGTCCGAGCTGCCTATGCTGTCTCATTGAGAGGATTGTGCAGGACGCAAAAAACGCCAGTAAAATCGCCAGTGTGCTTTTGGCCTAAGACATAACTGAATGGTCCATTAGGCTGGGGTCATATGCAGCATTAATGTGTAAATTCCATCCACATGCTGATGAAAAAATTTTGTTTACAAAAAAAAACATGCAGTGCAGCATGTCAATGTATGCTGCCATTATACAAACAAAATTCCAGCCATTCAGACAAGGGGCTGAAATCCTGCACTAAAACCTGCACCTAAATCCATAGAGTTAAGTGAAGATTTTGATACAGAATTAGGGTACCACAATAGTGGCCACAATTGCAGGCACAAATAGATTCCTGTGGGATCTCCAATTGCTACCACAATTACAGCCGCTGCGGAGATGCCGCTCCACAATCCCCTTCCGTCAGTGGGCACGAGGCCTCAGGCTTTATCCAGACAAGCAGGATTTGCAGGCGTATTCCGTGCTGTGTTTCCTGCCTGAAACCCGCCCTTTCATGTCTATGGTGCGGGTTACGGGCGGATTCCGGCCGGGGCCGGAAAACGCCCCACTGGAAAATAGCTTCAAAGCTATTTTCCGGCGGATCCCGGAAGGAATGGGAATGGGCAAGAGGGAAACCTCCCGAAAAATGCCTGCAAACCACGCCAAATACGCTTGGTTTAGGCCATAGCAGGGCATGGCCACGCCCATAGCAGAGCTTGGCCACGTCCCCTATTTGTAGAAGCGTTTTGCCAAAGCGCTTGCAAAGTGCTTAAAAAGTGCTTGGAAGCAGCAGGCAAAACGCATCTGCAAATCATGGCGTATCTCACCTGAGCTCCGGAGTTCAGCCCGACCTGTCCATGGATCTGCAGGACTGAACTACGAGAGCTGAGGAATCAGCCGGCGATGGCAGTTCAGTCCGTGCATGCCGCAGACAGGCGAGGCTGAACTCCGGGGCAGCATCCAGGACAGGTATGGCCAGTACAATGCTGCATATTTGGAATTAGTGTTGGCCGGTCCGATCACTGAAGATCGTAATTTATTGCGATTTTCAGGCTGATCGTTATTTTAAATTACGATCCGATTTGTAGCCAGATCATGATGATGATCTGAATTAGAAATCGGAATCCTCCGTAATCTGAAAACACTGTCCGGGCATACACTCCCGAACAGTGTGCGCATATATATATATATATATATATATATATACACACACACACACACTATACAGGTGTACAGCGTGTGTGCATATTTAGCTTTAGTAAATGGCTCCAGGCTGCGCTGTTAAAAAATAAACAAACCCAGTTACTCACCTCTTTCTCCAATGTCCAGTACTGGCTCCGGCTCCTAGCCCAGCAGTGCAGGGAATCCCGAAATCCAGGCGGCGCATCGCCGCCTCTGTGCCTGCCGTACTATAACTACAGTGGAGAGTGATCCCAGGATCGCTCACTAGACGGTCCTGGGAAAGCACCACATCACGTCACAGAACAGCCCGGCACATGTGCAGAGGTGGTGATGCACAACCCAGAATGCATAGCATTGGGATTTCGGAATTCCCTGCACCGCCGGAGACAGCGCTGGACACCGGAGAGAGAGTTGAATAACTGGGTTTGTTTATTTTTTAACAGCGCAGCTTGGGGCCATTATATATATGCAAGAAAGCTGGAAGAAGAGTGGCTCAACTGAGATTGTTGCTGAGGACTCAGTGTGCTGCTAGAGCAGGGGTTGGCTTCCGCCCGTACTTAACATGCATCCATGAAGAAAGACCTCCGCGCTCCTGAAGTCCTATACAAATCCTTTATTGAATTTCAAAGTTCCAAAAGTGCCAGACCACCATCACCCACCCACATATATGCATATATATACACACACACACTGTTCGGGCGCACGATCTGATCCTATCTTTCCAGTGATCGGCCAACACTAGTTGGAATCAGTAGGCCTCACTACATTATATTACCCTCAAAGTTTCCCTTGAAGGCAAAAATCACATAGTATTTTATATCAGCACCTTATAGTGCAGCATTTTTCACATTTGTGCAAAATAAACTTTGCAATAATTATGCATAATGGAATTGTTTTAATACAATGTTAAATGGTTAAGTAGCTTACCAGAGTCATGCAGAAGGAACTGCTGCTGGACACCATCAATACTGATCTCCTGGAACTCGAGGGGGATAACAAGTTGATCAAGGGTTTGAGGTAACCTTGGGATATTGCCAAGTTGCCTTGCTAATCGTAATGTCCTCTTCAGTGATGCTTTCCTTGGGAGAAGTGCTGCAACATTAGAATGGGCTCCTGAAACGACGTCTGTGAGAATCTGTTGTGGTGTCTCCTGTGTTGTCCTTGCCCTGGTGAGTGCCTCATTGCCAAGTCGGATTGCTTCAGGTCTTGCAGCTTGTGCTGCGTGATTGTGAAGATTGACTACTTTCACAACTTCGCCAGATTCTTCATTGGTCCAAACACGTCCCTTGCAAGTCGACCGTTTTTCACATACCCAGATGGAATGAACATCGTCAGCGGTTCGTTTGGAAAATAAGTAAATGTGATTCTCATGGACCAACTTGCTCCTTCCACGTTTGGACAGAACTGAATTCATAGTTGTAGAAAGTGAATTGCTGTGGAAGCTGACTGATTTTTTGTGGCAGTACACTTCTCTCTTTGTGGAGATTTCAGACACTGCTATATTCTGATATACAGATGGAATAAAAGCTAGTCTAATGTAACTTGCAGGACATGTGACCATGCTACTTGTTACATCTGCAACAAAACTTGCAACAAAGCAGGTCAGTGCTGGGTCAGGTAAAAGTTCAAAATTGTTTAGATTTTAGGCCTCTTGCACACTGTAATTTTAGAGTGGTTTTACACTTGTGTTTGTGGCCGCCTGACATCCAGCTGACCCCAGGGCAATGCTGGCTGAATGCTGGCATTCCGCTTGCATTGCCCATAGAAGTGAACGGCTGGGTTCCGCGATCTGCAGACGCCCGTTCGCTTTCGTAATGCCGCATTCCGCTATCAGTGTCAGAACAAAAAGAAGAGCATTTTCTTCTTTTCGTTCCGCTGCAGGTTAGCGGAATGCGGCATTACAGAAGCGAACAAGCGGCCTGTAGTGCATATGTAGCGGAAGTTTGAAAGCACCCTTATGCTGCCACTGTTTTAGAACTCCAAAGCACGTGCTTTACTGGCATTTTTCAGAGCGCTTTTGTGAGCGCTCTCGGTAATGACCCATAAGATACAGGCTATTGATGAACGCTAAGTGCTCAAAAATAGCTCCTGTAATAAAATAAAAAGAGCTGGCCGAAACAACACCTCGCTTTTCTAGCCATTGACTTATCTACTATATAATTGTCTAAGGGTCACTTTCGTCTTTCTATCTGTAACGTTTTATTCGTATATTCATTGGTCGCGGCATCTGTCTGTCATGTAAATCCAAGTCGCTGATTGGTCTTGGCAAAACGCCCACGACCAATCAGCGACGGTCACAGTCTGCCATAAAAATGGCCGCTGCTTCACTGCCCTGCACTCACCGCTGACCGCTCACACAGGGTTAATGCCAGCGTTAACGGATCGCGGTGTACCGCACTCCGTTAACGCTGCTATTAACCCTGTGTGACCAACTTTTCGCTATTGATGGTGCCTATGCAGCATCAATAGTGAAAAGATGTAATGCTAAAAATAATAATGATAAAAAAAAAAAGTTATTCTCACCCCCTCCAACGTCGCGCTGTCCTCCGCGCCTCTCTCCAATGCACACCGTCCAGGACCTGCGATGATGTCACGGTCATGTGACCGCGACATCATCGCAGGTCCTACGCTCAGACCGGAAGCCACCGCCAGCACTGCAGAGAGGCGCGAGGACTTCAGGGCCCGTGGCTGAGGTGAGTATATCTTTATTATTTTTTTTAAACACGAATATAGTGCCCACATTCCTAGACTACGTGGACAGTGCAATATACTACGTGACCAGTGCAATATACTACGTTGGCTGGCCAATATACTATGTGCGCTGTGTAATTTACTATGTGCGCTGTGCAATTTACTATGTGGACTGTGCAATTTACTACGTGCGCTGTCCAAAATACTACGTCAGCTGTCCTATATACTACGTGGCCTGTACAATGTACTACGTGGACTGTCCAATATACTACATAACCTGTGCAACATACCACGTGGCTGTGCCTTCTAGAATACCCGATACATTAGAATTGGGCCACCATGTAGTATATTCAAAATTGGCAATCTTCTTAGCGATTTTCCAGTGCTTAGCACTTGGGAAAGTGGCTACTGTGAAAGCGGTCTTAGGGCTAAAACACAAGGCCAAAATTCCCTGCCTAATTTGGGGTCAAAACATCTGGGGGCAAAAAGCAGGGGGCGAAACATCCGGGGGCGAACTGCTGTGGGTGAACTGCTGGGGACAAAACATCCGGGGGCGAACTGCTGGGGGCAAAACATCTGGGGGTGAACTGCTGGGGATGAAACATCCGGGGGCGAACTGCTGGGGGCGAAACATCCGGGGGCGAACTGCTGGGGGCGAAACATCCGGGGGTGAAACATCCGGGGGCGAACTGCTGGGGGCGAACTGCTGGGGGCGAAACATCCGGGGGCGAACTGCTGGGGGCGAACTGCTGAGGGCGAAACATCCGGGGGCGAACTGCTGGGGGCGAAACATCCGGGGGCGAACTGCTGGGGGCGAAACATCCGGAGGCGAACTGCTGGGGGCGAAACATCCGGGGGCGACCTGCTGGGGGTGAAACATCCGGGGGCGAACTGCTGGGGGTGAATCATCCGGGTGCGAAACATCCGGGGGCGAACTGCTGGGGGCGAAACATCCGGGGGCGAACTGCTGGGGGCGAAACATCCGGGTACGAACTGCTGGGGGCGAAACATCCGGGGGCAAACTGCTGGGGGCGAAACATCCGGGGGCGAACTGCTGGGGGCGAAACATCCGGGGGCGAAACATCCGGGGGTGAAACATCCGGGGGCGAAACATCCGGGGGCGAACTGCTGGGGGCGAAACATCCGGGGGCGAAACATCCGGGGGCGAACTGCTGGGGGCGAAACATCCGGGGGCGAACTGCTGGGGGCGAAACATCCGGGGGCGAAACATCCGGGGGCGAAACATCCGGGGGCGAACTGCTGGGGGCGAAATGTGCGGGGGCGAAATGTGCGGGGGCGAAACAACCTGGGGGCGAAATGCTGGGGGCGAAATATTCGGGGGCGAAGTGTACCTGGGGGCAAACTGCTGGGGGCGAACTGCTGGGGGCGAAACTTCCTAAAACCATTATTATTATACCTAATACATATTAGGATATCTTCTTGGAGATGGGAATACCACTTGCCGAGAATGTGGTTGATGCCACAGCTCCAAATAGAAGGCAGGAGTGGAATTCAGTTAGTTTTCCCTAGTTTAGCAGGATCAGATGTTAACATCACAGCCTAAACACGGAACCAGGGAGAAGCTTTGCCCCCCCCACTGACAGACCGCACTACACTGCTGATCTGAAAGGATTATGAGGGGTACGCACCTACAGTATGTGCTGCATAAATTGCCTGCAGTCACCCTTATTCCCCATTTATTCCTTCAATGCTGGTGTTGCCATCAAGATGTAAAGAGGAGCCAGTGTTGAGGATACCAATAGGCTGTCTGATTCCACCTCTTACTCTTTGACTGCCTCTCATTATGCTCTGCAGGAGGTTGATTTATCTAAGGTAAGGAATAGGCACGCAATTTGCCAATTTGCCAAAAAAAAAAACTTTGGTAGTGTTCACAATTGCTTGTGCATTGTTACACTTAATATCAGCTCCATACATATCAGTTTGAATACTGAGCAGAAAAGGGAGCTCCATCAATAGCCGTTTCGGACAATCAGAGAGCTTTTTACGTGTTGCTCTTGCTATTGGCTACAATTGAACAAGTATCTGTTTGGTTGTTTTGAGTCGGCTGAAGTCTGCCAGATTAAATGTGAGGATCTCTGCTGTATTGAGGGCTTGTGGAAGGTGAGGTTATTCCGCATATATTACCTGGTGTTGGTGCTGATTGGTGGCCATTGTTGCTGTGGTGTTGTGCTTGTGGGGCGGTGGGCCCTGGAGTCATGGAGCCCTGGAGGGCCCTGGAGTCATGGAGACTCAGCATCGCAGCATGAGTGCTATGAGGCACCAGGTTGCTGGCCTTACTAGTGAAATGTTGTTGTGATTGTAGTATGCCAACAGCATTGCACCTTTTAGACTAGGGACCCACTAAGAGGTTCACCATAACGTAAAAGTGGATTTCATACTGTCTGATCAGAATGTCAAACTAAGAAGCTTATGTTTAGTTTTGTAAATCTTTGTCTAGCATTAAATTAATGTAGGACTTTTTGATGTTTTGTCCATGTATTTTCTACATATACCAATAATTTAGTGAGATCAACTCACTCAATATTCATAAATCGTATTCGGATATTCACTATACACAGTATAAACCTTCTCAAAATGTGAATAAAACAGAACAAATCCAAAGATATAAAGACTTTAAAATTTTTTTATTCATAACAAGAAATATTAAAAGAGCAAAAGAGAACCAGCAAAAATAGGTAAAATACCATAGTGTAAGGACATAGTATACACTGGGACTCCTTGAGAAATCCATGGTAGGCGAAACGTGCGTTGGACCTGGAGCTGGAGACTCACTGGGCCATTTATTTAGTATATAGTATAAAAGAGCAAAAGATTGCAGGTTAAGGTCCCATAAAAGACGTGTGGCTGTGGTGGGAATATTTTATAGGGGAAGAAAGTATGGAGGCCATGTATCATAAGAGGAACTACCTGGGGGGTCATTTGGAGGAGGAAACACAGTAAGGAACAATTACTTATTCAGGGGCACAGCAGAGGGTTTCATTGGGGCACAGCATGGGTGATCATTTTCATTCTGGCAGCTTTGTAATGACACTTATTTTTAAGGGCTCCATGTCGGGATGTTCTCCAGAATGCTGGAAAAGAGGGAAGTCTGAAGAGATGAGCTGTGGCTGTGAAAAGTCATTATGGCATCAAACCAGATGAAAAAGAATGGAACTGAGAGCACCTTCAGTGAGAGAACATGTCACCTATAAGGTACTGTACTGGAATTTAATGGTGCATTTATACTGAAAAATTATGACCTTTATACAATCACAAATTGGTTATGTCTAGGGATGAGCGACTTTTCCTTTTTTCGGGTCGAGTCGGGTTTCATGAAAACCGACTTTCTCAAAAGTCGGGTCGAGCGAAATCGGCTGACTGTAGGGAAAAGTCGGAGGCTGACTGAAACATGAAACCCAATGCAAGTCAATGGGGAGGCAAAGTCGGCAGGGAGTGGAGGACAGTAAACACACCTACAGTGCCCATTTCAATGCCAAAAACATCAATTCTTATAACTGAAGCTTGTAAACCTTAATTTACTTCATAATAATAGTTATGCATTGAAAACAGGGGGTTATTAGGCTAAAGTTGTGGGGGGGGGGGTAGGGCTGGCTCCAGGTTTTCATGTGCCCTGGGCCAAAGAGTGTCAGTGCACCCCTTTAACACATACCACAACTCCGATACGGCACAGAAATATAGATATAGTACAATGACAAATACTTCACTGCTTACATGACATGACTGATCTATTTTAAATTGTACAATAGCTCAATAAAAGGACAGTATATTACTCCATACAGTATTATGGCCACCACATTGTGCACCATACAGAATAATGAGCCACATATATTTCTCCCTACAGAATAATTGGTCACATATAATGTTCCATACAGTATATGATGAGCTCCACATAATGCTACAGTATATGATGGTCCCCATGGACGATGCTCCAGTGTGTTATGGGCCCAAATAATGCTCCACATATAATGGGCTCCATTTCTAATGCTTCAGTGTATAATGGGCCTTGTAAATGCTGCTCCAGTGTCTGATGTCCCCAATCTGGAATGCTCCAGTATATGATGGGCCTCATGGATGATGCTCCAGTGTATGATGGGCCCTAATAATGCTCAATATATAATGGGCTCCATTTGTAATGCTCCAGTGTATCATGGGCCCCATAGATGCTGCTCCAGTGTCTGATGTCCCCCATTTGGAATGCTCCAGTATACGATGGGCCTCATGGATGATGCTCCAGTGTCTGATGGGCCCTAATAATGCTCCATATATAATGGGCCTCATTTCTAATGCTCCAGTGTATCATGGGCCCCATAGATGCTGCTCCAGTGTCTGATCTGCCCCATTTGGAATGCTCCAGTATATGATGGGCCCCATGGATGATGCTCCAGTGTATGATTGGCCCTAATAATGTTCAATATATAATGGGCTCCATTTGTAATGCTCCAGTGTATAAAGGGCCCCGTAAACACTGCTCCAGTGTTTGATGTCCCCCGTTTGGAATGCTTCAGTATATGATGGGCCTCATGGATGATGCTCCAGTGTCAGATGTCCCCCATTTTGAATGCTTCAGTATATGATGGGCCCCATTTTTAATTAACCCAGGCATGGTATGTGAAAAGAGCTCCATGGAGTAATCTGAAGTGTATGCTGCCACATCCTTCACTTTTGGTGTGGGTGAAGGACACAAGGAAAGTGGTTGCTCCTGACCAGAAGCCTGCACTTACGACTCAGTGCTTGCATGTTTTTAAACTTCAGAAGAGGAGGCGATAGAGCTGGAGGCTGTTTCAGCCATGTAAGCCAAAAACAGTTCCTGATGCTTTGGCTTTAAAAGCAGTCTACCTACTTCCAGAAAATGTAGACTTACAGGCCCTCCAGAGCTACACCATGACGCAGGCTCAACAACTCCTGCCTTAGCTGCTATTGTGTTTTTGGCACTACCAGCAGATGCACCACCACCATCAGTACCAGTTGGTCCCCCACGCCCGCATCCGCGTCCTCTTCCACCATACTTCCTCATGTTTTAGAAAATTGACCCAAAATACCAGCAGATATATGGTACTGTATCAGAAGCATACAGCTCTATACAGTCTAGGGATAACAGTAAATCTCCATATATATTTCATGACTCATACACAGACGCTCACAGGCTCAGTATGGAGTACACAATAAAATAAAAAGGTGAAAAAGGGTACAGTATCACCAGATACAAGGTATATATAGTGTAGTGTAAACATTCTGAATCTCCGTATACATTTCAGGAGGCAGACACAAACTCTCTCAGGCCCAGTATGGATTACACAAGAATATGAAAAGCTGTAAATGGGTAATATAACACAAGCGTACAGCTGTATACAGTGTTGGCCAAATTTGAAATCTCGGTATATATTTCGGAGTCACCCTCAGACGCTCACTCAGTCTGGGTTTGACCATAAAAAAAATGTTGTAAAAAAGGAACTGGATAACAAGATAGCAAGTATATATATTATAGGGTACAATTGAAATCTCCATGTACATTGTCCCGTAGTCAGTCTCAGAGGCTTACTCAGTATGGATTTGACCGTAATGCTAAATGTCGAACAAAGGTACTGTATAACAAGATACAAGCTGTATCGAGTGTAGGGTAAAAATTGGTATCTCCAGTTCACCATACATATAGAAGGCATAAATCACACACGCTCACACATGCTCACTCACTATGGATGATACTGTAATGCAAAATTTGGAACAAAGGTACTGTATCAGCACATACCAGATGTATCCAGTCTAGGGGTAATTGTAAATTTCCGTCTATATTTCCGGAGTCAGACACAGACACTCACAGGCTCAGTATGTATTACTCCAGAATTTAACAAGTAGAAAAAGTGAAAGGTAGTCAAAGTGTACAACAGTATACAGTGTTGTGGTACTTTTAAATCTTCGTATATATTTCAATCTCAGTAAGCCAGTCCAGACTCTCCGCTACTGGAAACTACATGGATACAAGTACAGACAGAAAGTCGAGTGTTAGCAAAAATTTGGGAATTACTCATCGAAGGAAAACCTCCTGGTAGATGTTGCAGAGGCGATGCAGACCCTCAATTACTGTGTCTGTGGAGACAGCGAAAACGGTTCCTTGTGAAGAAAGGATTGCTTTATCGCAGTAGCTTGGATCACATCACCATTACTCGTCTCCATCAAATTGTGATCACAGGGAGAGATGTAGACATGGTTCTCACTGCTGATCATGATGTCTCTGGTCATTGTGGAGTACCAAAGACAGAAGCCACAGGCCGCAGGCGATTATTTTGGATTGGCATGAGAGGAGACATTGAAAAATGGTGACAGGAATGTCACACGTCTGTGACTATCACAACTGTGAAAGGTGATCATAAAGCATCACTGCATCCGCTTGTAAGTTGACATTCATTACAAATGGTTGCCATTGATCATCTGAAGGTAGAGGTCAGCAGGACAGGGCATAGCTACATCTTAACCATCATCGATCAATACACCAAATTTCTAGTGGCCGTCCCTGAGAAGGATTTAACTGTCCAGACTACACAGCGGTGGAGCAGGGAGAGGTAAGTATTGCAACTTGCAAGTGCTGTGGCCATTACCAAGCAGGGGGGCACGCTCATGATCGGCGGTACTGGCGGCACAGGGCCCCTCATAGTACACTGATGTGTCTGATGGCGAGTGGGCCCCCCCACCGTCAGACAGAGACACTGTATTTTACTATGAGGTGCCCTGTGCCAGTGCCGTCTGCCATCTGTGGGTCCATCCACCTGTTCAGAGCAACGACAATTGCCCGGGTGCGCCAGGTGTTGACCCCTGCCATTTGGGGGATGGGCAGCCCACTTAGGGAGGTTTAAAAAATGGCATATTTTGATGTGTTGGCTGAACATTCAGCTGCTGCAAAGGACGGAATTGGGCAAGTCCAAGGAAGAGGAGGACAAAAGCGAGGCAGTTTTCTGGGAACCTATGTGTCATCAGGAGAAGGTGGGACAAAATCCTTTGCAACCCATGCATAATTCATTTTAATGAAGGTTAGATCAGCAACATTTTGGGTAGACAGATGGGTCATTTTTTCTGTCAGGATTGATCCAGCAGCACTGAAGACTCTTTCAGATAACACACTAGCAACAGGACAAGTGAGTTCCTGTAAGGCATATTGTGCCAATTCAGGCCAGGCGTCCAGTTTAGAGGCCCAATAGTCAAAGGGGAATGACTTGTGAGGGAGAACATCGATATGAGAGGAGAAGTAGTTTGTAACCATAGTTGACAACTGCTGTCTCCTGTCACTTTTAATCGATGCAGTATTAGCAATCATGTGAGCAGTACATGAGAAATCATTCCACAACATATTCATTAAACGACTGTCTCCAACGCCACTTTGGCTGTGTGCACCACGAAGACCTCTTCCATGTTTTCCCCTACAGCTTGTGGGAGAACCATCACCATCACTTTTTGGAAGTGCATTGAGCAGCAGGGTGGTGTACTGGTAAAAGGGAAAAAAAATCTTTTAAATCTTCTGCCTGAGCGAGTGTGAACAAGCTGAGTGTGACCTGAGCGTAAGTGCGAACTGTGGTAAGTGTGTGACTTGAGATTCAGTGAAGAGTTGCTTGGAAAACCTATAACAAATACCTGTGTGAGTTGCTGAATTGTAGGTTGCTGAGTGCTTTCTACCTGTTCAATTTTTGGGTGGCTTGTTTAACCTATTTTTTCTCTCTACAGGGTTAATCTCTTATTTTTCTATTTGTGTTTTTAAGGGTTAACTATATTGCATTTAAATCTTGAGGTGTAACTATATTCACAAGGGGTTAATTAAGCGTGGGAGTTCATAATTAAGGGTTTATAAGGGGCAGCTGGTTGGGGCTCAACTCCTTTTGGAAGTGCATTGAGCAGCAGGGTGGTGTACTGGTAAAAGGGAAAAAAAAACTTTTAAATCTTCTGTCTGAGTGAGTGTGAATGAGTTGAGTGTGACGTGAGCGTAAGTGCGAACTGTGGTAAGTGTGTGACTTGAGATTCAGTGACTTTGGATTCAGGGAGTTTCCAAGGGAGGTATTATTGAATTGCTGTTATATTTTATTAATACTTTTTATTTATTTTTGCTTATCTTATTGTCTGGTGCAATCCCCATTAGGATGTGCTCCACCATTGCCAATGCCATCCAGTGCACGTCTTGCCGCATGTATGAAATCCGGTCGAGGGTGCATACTGCTGTGCGAGATATGAACACGCTGTGCATTTGGAAGCCCAGATACTGGATCTAAATGTGCAGCTGGCAACACTTAGATCCATAGACAAAATGGAAAGGAGTCTTCTGCTCACTGAGCAGACGCTCAATGGGATAGATGAGGGGGTGATGCTAGGTTGGAGCTGCAGGACAATGAGGCTACGTGCACACGCTGCGGAATGGGGTGCAGATTTGGCCGCGCGGATTTTGTAAAATCCGCAGGTCAAAAGACCTGCGGTTCATCTGCGGATTATCCTGCGGTTTGGCTCTGCGGTTTCACCATCTCCACAATGGTGGAGATAGGAAACCGCTGCGGAATCCGCAGAAAGAATTGACATGTCAATTCTTTCTGCGGTTTCAAAACCGCAGGAAAACCGCACAGAAAAATCCGCACCGTCTGCACTGCGGTTTTGTATTCCCATACGGAATAATGATACTGTACACTGCTGCAAAAACTGCTGCGGACCCGCAACGGCCAAATCCACTGCGGAACCGCAGCAGAATTCGCAGCATGTGCACACACCCTGAAGCAGCTAACTGGGTGAGAGTTAGACAGCAGAATAGAGGGAAGAGCACCAGGGAGGCTAGTCCTGATCTGGCACACCCCAATAAGTTTGCTAAGTTGGCAGATGAGGGGAGTGTTAGTGCAGGAGTAGCACTGCTGCAGCAAGGCATGTCCTCTGAAAGCCGGAGGAGTGTCTGCTCCAGTAAGGGGGGAAATTGGAGAGCAGGGCAGGCCAGACAGGTTCTGGTAGTGGGAGACTCAATTATTAGGGGAATAGATAGGGCAATCTGTCACAAAGACAGGGATCGTCGAACGGTGTGCTGCCTACCTGGCGCTCGAGTCGAAAACATCACTGATCGGGTTGACAGATTACTGGGAGGGGCTGGTGAGGATCCAGCAGTCATGGTGCACATTGGCACAAATGACAAAGATAGAGGTAGGTGGAAGGTCCTTAAAGATGATTTCAGGGAATTAGGCTGTAAGCTTAAAGCAAGGACCTCCAAGGTGGTATTTTCGGAAATAGTTCCTGTACCACGTGCCACGCCAGAGAGGCAATGGGAGATTAGGGAGGTTAATAAGTGGCTCAGGAATTGGTGTAGGAAGGTGGGGTTTGGGTTCCTGCAGAACTGGGCCGACTTCTCAGTTGGCTACAGGTTCTACGCTAGGGACGGGCTGCACATTAATGGGGAGGGTGCAGCTGTGCTGGGGGAGAAAATGGCTAGAAGGTTGGAGGAGTGTTTAAACTAGGGACGGGGGGGAGGGTATTCCTTTTATAGGAGGGGAAGACAGTGCAGATAGAGACCTGGGCACAAATAATGAAATTGGGGGTGGGGGTGGCATGGGGGGTGGGGTTAGAACAGTTAATAATTTAAGAAAGAATAGAGGTACAGAGAGATACATAAAGTGCATGTATACTAATGCCAGAAGCCTCGCCAACAAAATGGAGGAATTGGAGTTAATGTTGTTGGAACATAATTATGACATGGTGGGGATATCTGAGACATGGCTGGATGAGAGCCATGACTGGGTGGTTAATTTACAGGGCTATAGGGGGAGGCGTGTGTTTATATGTAAAATCATCCTTAAAACCCATCCTTCGTGATAATATATATGAATCTAATGAAAATGTAGAGTCCCTGTGGGTAGAGATAAGGGGACGGGGGAAAAATAATAAATTACTGATAGGGCTTTGTTTTAAGTCTCCAAAAATAATGGAATCAACAGAGAATATCCTCATAAAGCAAATAGATGAAGCAGCGACTCAAGGAGAAGTCATTATTATGGGGGACTTCACCTACCCTGAAATACATTGGGAAACCGAAACCTGCAGTTCCAGCAAAGGTAATAGGTTTTTGACAACTATGAGAGACAATTACATTTCACTACTCGTTCAGGACCCAACAAGAGGGGGGGCTCTTCTAGACCTAATATTAACCAACAGTCCAGACCGCATATCAAATGTAAGGGTTGGGGGTCACTTGGGTAATAGTGATCATAAATTAATACGTTTTCATGTATCATTTAATAAGATGTGTAGTAGAGGAGTTACAAGAACACTAAACTTCAGGAAAGCAAATTTCCAACGGATGAGAGATGATCTTGGTGCAATTAACTGGGACGATATCCTGAGACATAAAAATACACAAAGAAAATGGGAGACGTTTATTAGCATCCTGAATAGGACCTGTGCACAATATATACCATATGGGAATAAACATGCGAGAAATATGAGGAAACCACTATGGCTAAATAGAGCTGTAAGGGGCGCAATAAGAGATAAAAATAAAGCATTTAGAGAATTAAAGCAAGTAGGTAGTGATGAGGCATTAACTAAATACAGAAGATTAAATAAATTCTGTGAAAAGCAAATCAAAACAGTAAAGATTGAGACAGAGAGGCTCATTGCCAGAGAAAGTAAAAATAATTCCAAAATATTCTTTAACTACATAAACAGTAAGAAACTAAAAAAATGATAGTGTTGTTCCCCTTAACAATAGTCTGGGTGAAATGGTGGATGAGGATGAGGAAAAAGCCAGTATGCTAAATGACTTTTTTTCAACAGTATTTACCCAAGAAAATCCCATGACGGATAACATGATCAGGGATACAAAAATTCTCCATTAAATGTCACCTGCTTAAACCAGCAGGAAGTACGGCGGCGTCTAAAAATCACTAAAATTGACAAATCCCTGGGCCTGGATGGGATACACCCCAGAGTACTACAGGAATTATGCACAATCATAGATAGACCATTATTTTTAATCTTTAAAGATTCCATCATAACAGGGTCTGTACCACAGGACTGGCGTATAGCAAATGTGGTGCCAATATTCAAAAAGGGGACAAAAACTGAACTTGGAAATTATAGGCCAGTAAGTTTAACCTCAACTGTGGGTAAATTCCTGGAGGGTTTTCTAAGAGATACTATACTGGAGTATCTGGAGAAGAATAACCTCATAACCCAATATCAACATGGATTTACAAGGGACCGTTCCTGTCAGACTAATCTGATAAACGTTTATGAAGAGGTAAGTTCTGGACTGGACCAAGGGAATGCAGTGGACGTGGTGTACATGGACTTTTCAAAGGCTTTTGATACGGTGCCACACAAAAGGTTGATACATAAAATGAGAACAATGGGGATAGGGGAAAATATGTGTAGGTGGATTAAGAGCTGGCTCAGGGATAGGAAACATAGGGTGGTTATTAATGTAGCACACTCGGACTGGGTCACGGTTAGCAGTGGGGTACCACAGGGGTCAGTTTTGGGCCCGCTTCTTTTTAACATATTTATTAATGACCTTGTAGGGGGCATAGAGAGTAGAATTTCAATATTTGCAGATGACACTAAACTCTGCAGGATAATCAATACAGAGGAGGACAATTTTATATTACAGGAGGATTTATGTAAACTAGAAGCTTGGGCTGATAAATGGCAAATGAGCTTTAATGGGGATAAATGTAAGGTCATGCACTTGGGTAGAACAAACAAGATGTATAATTATGTGCTTAATTGTAAAACACTGGGCAAAACTGTCACTGAAAAAGACCTGGGTGTATGGGTGGACGACAAACTCACATTTAGTGGCCAGTGTCAGGCAGCTGCTGCAAAGGCAAATAAAATAATGGGATGCATTAAAAGAGGCATAGATGCTCATGAGGAGAACATAATTTTACCTCTATATAAGTCACTAGTGCGACCACACTTAGAATACTGTGTCCAGTTCTGGTCTCCGGTGTATAAGAAAGACATAGCTGAACTGGATCGGGTGCAGAGAAGAGCGAACAAGGTTATTTGGGAACTGGGGGGTCTGCAATACCAAGACAGGTTATTACACTTGGGGTTATTTAGTTTGGAGAATCGAAGGCTTAGGGGTGATCTTATTACAAAGTATAAATATATGCGGGGACAGTACAAAGACCTTTCTAATGATTTTTTACTCTTAGACCTGTGACGGGGACAAGGGGGCATCCTCTATGTCTGGAGGAAAGAAGGTTGAAGCATACTCACAGATGCGGATTCTTTACTGTAAGAGCAGTGAGACTATGGAACTCTCTGCCAAAGAATGTTGTAAAGACTGAGTGATTCCCTACTAAAATTTAAGAAGAGACTGGATGCCTTTCTTGAAAAGTATAATATTACAGGGTATATACACTAGTTTCCTTAATATTGCGTTGATCCAGAGAGCTAGTCTGATTACCGTATGTGGAGTCGGGAAGGAATTTTTTTCCCACTGTGAAGCTTACTGTTTGCCGCATGGGTTTTTTTTGCCTTCCTCTGGATAAACATGTTAGGGCAGGTTAGGATAGGATATGGGTTGAACTAGATTGACTTAAAGTCTTCCTTCAACCTTAATAACTATGTTACTATGTTACCGCTGCTGTGTGCTGGGAATGCCTCAAACAACCTGTTTACCAGAGTTGCTTGTTTGTTAGCCAATATTATCTCTAGGTTCTCCTGTGGCATGAAGTTATGTAATTTGCCTTTGTAACGTGGATCGAGGATGCTGGCCAGCCAGTAGTCGTCATCTCTCATCATTTTGGCAATGCGGGGGTCCCTTTTTAGGATCCGCAAGGCATAACCGCATATGTGGGCCAATGTTCCAGGTGTCAATGATGCACTGCCAGTGGTGGGTGAAGGAGCACTTTCTGGCAAATCCACATCCCTACAGTCACGCACAAACACTGTACCTGACCTTGGAACGCCAACATTTTCTCTTGCACCCTGAGAAGCATCCTCCTGCCAAAAATAATCATCCCCCTCATCCTCCTCCTTTTTCTCTTCTTCTTCCACCTCATCCTGGACAGTTCCCTTACCAGACAATGGCTGGCTGTCATCAAGGCTTCCCTCCTCCTCCGCTGCAGAGGCCTGATCCTTAATGTGCATCAAATTTTGCATTAGCAAACGCATAAGTGGGATGCTCATGCTTATGATGGTGTCGTATGTGCTTACGAGCCGTGTGCATTCCTCAAAACACTGAAGGACTTTACAGATGTCTTTCAGCTTTGACCGCTGCCACCCGACAATTCCATGTCTTCCCTCAAACTGCCTGCCCATGTATCCTCCCACAAATGCATTACAGCCTGCCTCTGTTCGCACAGCCTCTCAACCATGTGCAGGGTGGAGTTCCACGTTGTTGCAACGTCTATGATTAGGCGTTGCTTGGGGAGGTGGAGCAATCGCTGCAGCTTCTGCATATGACTGGAGTGTATGGCCGAGCGATGGATGTGCGAGCACAGTCTTCGCATCTTATGGAGCAGGGATGTTAACTCCAGATAATTATTAAGGAAGCACTGCACCACCAGGTTCAAAGTGTGAGCCAGGCAAGGTATGTGTGTGAGTTTTGCACGGGCTATGGCTGCCACAAAATTATGGCCGTTATCACTGACTACCTTGCCTGCCTCAAGATGTAGGCTGCCAAGCCATGACTCTGTTTGTCACTGCAAGTAGTTGTCCAGTACCTCCGCGGGGTGTCTGTTGTCGCCCAAAGACATCATCTTTAACACAGCCTGCTGACGCTTACCACTAGCTGTTCGATAGTGGGACACCTTGTGTGCAACACTGCCAGCTGCGGATGGAGTGCTCTTGTGACTGCACTCTGTGGACGAGCTTTCGCTGATAGAGGAGATGGAGGAGGAGGATCAAAAGCCTACAGCCAACTGTTTCCTATACCATGGGCTAGGCAGCACTGTTCCACCACCGCTGTCCCCAGTGGAGCCTGCATCCACCACATTAACCCAGTGCGCAGTGATGGACACGTAACGGTCCTGGCCTTCTGGTCCATGCATCTGTTGTAGGTGCACCTTTCCACTCACTGACTGTTTTAGTGCATGGACAATGCGGTCTTTCACATGCCGGTGGAGGGCAGGAATGGCTTTTCGAGAAAAGAAGTGCCGACTGGGTAGGTCATAGCGTGGGACAGCCTAGGCCATGAGGTCACGGAAAGCTTCGCTTTCAACCAAATGGTAGGGCATCATCTCTAATGGGATTAGTTTGGCAATGTAGGCGTTCAAACAAAGTGTACGCAGATGAGAGGATGAGTACTTTCTTGTCCTACTCAGAGTGTTTGGTAGGGTGAGCTGGACTGGAGAGCTGCAAATGGGGGAAATAGTGGTGGACCGGACGGAGTGAGAGGGGGTTGGTGATGGTATTGGTGGGGATGGCCTAGATTCAGTGTTGTGTTGCAAAACCATTGTGATTCCCTGAGTGCTTTGGCCTTGCGACAACACCTCCACATTTAGTGCTGGTGGTGTGCTTAACGATGGCGGTGGTCTTACAGTGGGGGAATTGATGGAGCATTGCTGGCTACCTTCAGTCAGAGCAGGTGCACACGTGCTACCTGAGGTTTTGTAGTCCGTCCACGCTTGCAAGTGCATGTTGATTAAATGTCTAAGCATTAGTGTTGAGCATTCCGGGTATCGGCCGATATTCGCGGTATCCGAATTCCGATACTGAGTTCTGATACTTTTAGTATATCGAATACCAGAATCGGAAGTTCCCATAATGCAATGAGTCAGTTTGATTTTTTTCAGCCAATGAGGATCCTAAGAAGTGTGGGCACATCCTGTTAGAGCATGATAGGCATGTAACTACTGGCATGGCTGTGATTGGCTGCTGAAATGATGTCATGATGCACTATAAAAGCTGTCGCCGCCATTTTGGGTTTACTCTGCTGTGAATTCAGTTAGGGATAGGACGCTGCTGTTCTGAAGGGCAGTGTGACCTAGCGATTTGCTATATTGTGCTTTACCCAGGCTACTTTATCAACCGCTGTAGCTTTCTTTTGCCTTGCAGCGCTGTTCACTGCTGTCTGCGAGGTCTCTGTGTATGAGTGCAGCTCACGCTGTAGTGTGTTCTGCAGCCAGCCACCTCCGGTTGTAGTCCACTCAGCGTGCATCACTGCCTCATACATTGTCCTTTTTTGCATTAGTGCTGCTCATTTTTCCAGATTTCTCCTATTAGTGTGGTTCCATCCGTATCCAGCTAGAATATTTGCAAACACTATATAGGAGTAAATAGAGGAGCCTTTCTGCTGGCTTGTGCCCTGCAGCCCCAGACAGATTAGTATTAGCCTATTTTTTGGAGCCTCATCTATTGCATTGTAGGTTACCTTCCTGCATTGTAATAGCTACAAAAATGTTGTGATACTATCGGTTTTATATCTTTGGGCACATCCAGTGTCTTTTTGTGAAAAAAAAAAAAGTTAATAAAGTTCACCAAACACTCCACTTTACAGTTGTGCAGGCCACATTAGCTCATATTAAAGTCTAGTCCACACTTTATAAAATTAGTGTTTCTTATACCTGTTAGCAGCTGTTCAGGAATAAGCACATTAAGCCCTTAGTACTTTTCTGCCTATCTTTATCAGTGTACCAAGATGAAGAAGGCAGGGAGTAAGGCACGTGGTCGTGGGCGTGGAGTTTCTGCAGGGAGAGGACATGGGGATTCTGTGCCTGCTGCGGGCACCAGTGACTCAGCATCCCCCAGTTTTCCCAGGGAACAGTCATTTATGAGCAGCTTTGTAGGAGCTCGCCGTACCCCACTGCTGCGAGACGAACAAAGTGAAGCCATTGTCGGATGGATGGCAGCTAACACATCGACTTCAATTAGTTCCAGATCCTCACAGGTCCAGAGCACTGAAGAGCACCCATCTGTCTCTTCACCACCTGCCAAATTGCCCAAGCAGTCAGAGAGCTCTGGACAGTAGCCATCTCTACTTCTGTTCTCTGAATCTGTTGGCTTGGAAAGAGGGGGCCAGCCAAGTAGCATTTGAGAATTTGAAGAAGAGGTAGTATGCAGTGATGTGCAACAACTTTGTCTCTCTGAATCTGAAGAGGCGAGTGGGTCAGTGCCTATGGTCAGCACACCTCAGTACGCATCTGATGATGAGACTCAGGTGCCACTTTCTGGTGCGTACTGTGCTGTCGACACTACCCAGGAGAAGCAGTCGTTTGAAGAGGGTAGTGTAGATGATGAGGTCCTTGACCCATCATGGCGTGAGGTACAGGAAGGTGGTGGGAGCAGCTCTGAGGAAGAACGGCCAAAAAAGGAGGGAGAGGGAGGGGGCAGACTCGTTTGCCTGTAGCCTCCACTTCGGCACCCATTAGGAGCATGCCTCTTCCAAAACCCAAAACAGGCGCTCCCAAGACTTGCAGTGCCTGGTCCTTTTTTGACACAGGTGCAGATAACATTTGCTTTGTCAAATGCAAGCTGTGTAATCAGAAAGTGAAAAGAGGGAAAAGCGTCAGCAACCTCAATACCACAAATATGTGGAAACATGTGCGGACCAAGCACGTGGTGGAGTTACAAAGACACACTGAAGACCTAGGCCAACCTACAGCGCCACCTACCACCTCTTCAGCTCGTGTTGTAGCCTCTTCCTCCAGCTCACACACAGCTGGTTCGGCTTCCTCACAGGATCGCCATGGAAGAACCTCTGGCACTGTTGTACAGAGACACAGTGTCATTCCACCCACAGCACCACGTTCCCTGTCATCCTCACACTCCCAGGCCAGTTTACAGCCATTGGTAGCACAGGCATGGGAGAAAAGGAGATATATAATATGCAATGTATACAGTTTATTTAGCAATTTTTCAATATATGTCTTATGACATTGATCATGATTTTCATATTACTGTATTTTTTTTCAGCTACATTGTTTGTATATATGCATGTGTGTGTATGCACTTATGTGCATATGCTATATACCCCATATCTGTATACATTGCATATTATATATCTCTTTTTGACTATATGTACATATATTACAACTATATGAATCTGTTAATTATAATTCCCTGATGTTTCTGATTTCTTTAAAAGACAATGATATACACTTTACATTGATTTGTATTATTATATTTTATTTATCCTAGTCTGATGAAGGTCAATGAATAGACCGAAACGTCATGTTTTTTGGATTATGCCCTCTGAAATAAAATAAAAATATTCATTATCAGCATTTGATCTTTTGAGTGCCGGATTAATTTTTTACTTTTATTTTAACACCTGTAATAAAAGCTCGTTAAAGGAATCTGTCACCTCATTTTTGGCCTATCAGATGCGGCCACCACCATCAGGGGCTTATCTACCGCATTTTGTAATGCTGTAGATAAGCCCCCGATGTAACCTGAAAGATAAGAAAAACAAATTAGATTATACTCACTGGGGGGCACGGTTGGGTGCCGTGGGTATCGCGGTCCGGTCTGGCACCTCTCATCTTCTAGAGATGATGTCCTCCTCCTTAATTCTGCTGCAGCTCCTGCGCTTTATCTGCACTATTGAGGGCAGAGTAAAGTACTGCAGTGCACAGGCGCTGGGAAAGGTCAGAGAGGTCCGGCGCCTGCGCACTGCAGTACTTTACTCTGCCCTCAACAGGGCAGATATAGTATGCCTGCGCAGGAGCCATGGCAGCAGTAAGACATCATTGCTAGAAGATGGGAGGTGACGGACCGGACCGTGACACCCATCGGACCAGACCGGGCCCCCGGAGAGTATAATCTAACTCGTTTTTCTTATCTTTCACGTTACATCGGGGGCTTATCTGCAGCATTACAGAATGCTGTTGATAAGCCCCTGATGGCGGTGGCCACATCTGATAGACCAAAAATGATGTGACAGATTCCCTTTAGCCCTTGATCTGCCTCCTGCTTGTTACTGCATCCCACGTTCCTGCTGTTTGCTCTCATGGCCCTGCCATCTGCATTAGATAAAGAGCTGTTCCTGGCTGTGAACTGCTGTGAACTTTACCGACTCAGCGGAGGCATCAGCCATAAACTCCATGGCCTACTTCATTAAGGGAAGCGGTGCTAAGAAGTCTTCCCTAGGTGTTTTGTTATGTACTTTAGATGTTCCTCTAGTTGCCCGATCCGCAAAAACATGGATCCAGCAACTGAGGCGGCAACTATATTGGCCTTCATTATTGCCATTGACACTTCCCGGGGCACTCGTAAGAAGGATATACACCTTCCTATCCATTGGTTCTCTCAGCTAGATGAGTCTTCAAATGGTATGGAAGTCTTTTTGGCCATCTTAGCCACAGGAATGTCAATCTTGGAGACTTCTTCCAACAGCTTAATATCCTCAGGTTGAAAGTGCAATCGCATCCTGAAGTCTCAGGGTATTACCAGATGTTTCTATGCATCTTCCCATTTCTCAGCATCATAGCCCAGATATGACTGTTCACTGGAAACTCTCACTGTTTTTGGTGATCTGAGACCCCCAAACATCTCGTCCTGATTAGACTGTGATCGTGTGTTTTTTGTCATCATTGTTTTTGGAGTTATATACTTTCATCTAAGATATGTCATTGGAGAAAGGGATGTAGCATTCCCTTTCAAGTTTTTGGGGCTTTAGGATAGGTTATCATCTATAGGGCCCTGTAGAGACTTACCTTTTTTGCTCTGAGAGCAATATATACACAAATTTAGGTTTAAGTTTTTATATACATTTTCATCTGTGCTAGACCTATAGTAACTCTGGGTTTATTCACTATGCAACCTTCTTGGTTTGCTCACAATGTTTTTTTCATTGTGCATGTTTCATCTCTTTTCATGATGGATCTGTTTATTACACTATATTTGTTACTGCGCATGCGCGGTTATCGGCCTATTTTCTGCCGTCTCTATGGGGACATTTGTGGCGGCGCCTTTGTTTCTATCTAACCGTGCATGCTCTATTGCTCTGACTGTATTGAAAGCTACCGCGCACGCGCGGATACTTATCCGTTTTTTGCCGTCTCCATGGAGGCACCCGTGGCGGCGTCCTGTTGTCATGTAGCCGCGCATGCGCGGCTGCTACTTCCGGACGCCGTCGCTTCGGGTGCTTGGCTGACACTTGTAAGCAATCATGTTTTATTATCTCATATATTTATAAGCGTGCTACCTGGATATTAGTCCATTCTCCCCTGAGGAAGCCACGCTTTCAGTGGCGATACGCGTGGGGTTGTCCCCACATTACACCCATATGCTGGCTGCAGGTTTAACCCATTGTCACTCTATTGTGAGGTAGTATCATCATGCTTTTGATTGCTGTATTTCAGCCTCATTCTTTGTGCCTAACCAGAGTTTTTTTTGATTCATTTTCCTCTTTTTTTCAGGTCATCTTTTGACTTTATCAAAAATGTTTCATGATCTTACTGGATATTAATCCAAACATAGACCGCAGTAGATCTTAGGCCGCCAGTGTAGGATTGTTCATTTTTCCTCTCATGCATTTTTTCTTTGCATATTATTGGGAGATAACAGACTACTTATTACTTCCTATACTGGGGTCTTGTTGCTTGCACATATTTATATGTATATTGGTTGCCAAATGTATGTTGGTTATATATATATTGTGATATCATCTTTGGGTATCTTACCTGCTTATATTTATGTTACAAATCATTTCTTTGATTGATAATATCTGCCAGCTTGGTGTACATGTGTTCATAAGGGTCTTAACATGGACTCTGGGTGTTTCGATTTTTGGCCTCTTTTAGGCCTTTTTTAATTGGTTTTAACACTTTGTGTGTCCAGATTTGTGTGCTTTTGTACAATAAAAATTTATAATCTTATATTGATTGCTTTGATTGAATTTAATTTTGGGTGATCATGACTCTTATACACACTGCTTTTCTCTCTTATTGACATTTTATATTGTGTGTTGTCATGGATCCCCTTTAAATATCCTGGGGTGCCCTCAAATCTTTTTTTCTACAACGAGGTTTACTTGGAGAAATTCTTCTAATTTTCTCCCTTTCTTGAGTGTTGGCACACAGTATATTCATTTGTTATTTACTATGGATATTGAGGTCAGGGAGGCGGCTTGGCTTAATCAAGTTTCTGGTATTTTTGGTTCACATGCAAGCAAGGAACCAGTTGACAACTCTTTCCAAAAACTGTCCTCTGATATTACTCATTCTCAGAGGGCAGTGGTTAAAACATGGTGGAATGTAAAGAGCTTAGAGGAATATCTTAAGTTGGGCTTGGTGCCAAGAGGATTAAGGGTTCAAATATTTCCTGCATGGGAGGTTGACCCTGAATTTAAGCAGACGTGGGAGATGGGTCTTTCTAAATGCTCTACGATTATCATCAACATGCTTATTGAGCATGATAAGACACATTTGGTTCAACTTAAAGATAAAATTAGAATTCTTGAAGATAGGTTAAAAACCTTTGATAGGGAATCATTAGTGATCCCTTTTCAAAATAGATTAAAGGAAAATCTGGATAAATTTGAAAAGGAAATTATACGGGGAAAAAAATCTAAATTTATCAGAGATAAAATGGACTATGAAGAAAAGAGGGCATATAGGTGGACACACACTGGCAACCGTAGATCAACTAAAATCACCAGTGTACAATCAAAACTTACAGATCTGGGCTCATCATCCCAAGATACACCTTCTAGTGATTTTTTGTCCTCGGATACCGACCAGGAAAACCCACCAGGAGGGGCAAGCGGCGGCATAAGTCCATTAAATCAAAGAAAACGACATCGCCGTTACAAAGCTTGGTCGCCAACTTACAAGAGGGAAACCAGGCAGAACCGGAGACGTTATTAACTACTCCCTCATCAGGTAATTTACAGATCATTAATCTCTCATCATATCCGTTATCAGAACAGGAGTCTCAGCTTCTGTCCAAGGGACTATCATTTTCTCCTATGAAAGTGTTGGACAAGTTTGAACTTACCAAAGTTGTCTACCTTTTTTGCAGACAAGTTACCTTTAAATTACTGTGTCATCAGCCTTCAGTTATTGATACCTTGCCTCAGGAGGATAGACAGGTTTTCCGAGATCTTCTTGATTTACTTACCGAGAATGATCAAGGATCAGGTAAGAGGAGGGAGTTTACACAGAGGACGCCATCACAAGCAACACCTTCCTTGTCCCTTTTCCCTGCTGTTGAGATGTTCTACAAAACCACTTGTCGGGATATTCAGAGTTTAAGGGTTGATGTTCATAAGGGGGATAATTTGAGTATGGTGGATAAAACAATTTTGAGGAACTTGCGTGATAACAAATCTTTCGTCATCAAGGAGGCAGATAAGGGGGGAAATGTTGTCCTCTGGCCAGTGAATATGTATATCAAGGAAGCACAGAGACAACTACGTAATGTGTCTTGTTATAGGATTTTGCCCACTGATCCAACGGAGGTCTTTAAATCTAAAATTGATGGATTGTTCCAACGAGCATTTAGTTTGGGCATCATCAACAAAAAGGAGCGTGATTTCTTGGTCACAAAGAATCCTGTGGTGCCCACTTTTTATATGCTCCCTAAGGTCCATAAATCCATGGAGGAGCCACCGGGACGGCCCATCGTCTCGGGCATTGGGAGTCTTTTTGAACATCCCTGTATGTATTTGGATTTCTATTTACAGCCTTTTGTTTTTTCTTTAGGCTCCTACGTCAGGGACTCATCTTATTTGGTTAACCAACTGGATGATTTTGTAATCCAGGAAGACACTCTAATGGTAACCATGGACGTAGAATCTCTTTACACCAGCATTGAGCATTCATTGGGCCTACAGGCTGTTTCTTTCTTTCTGGACTCAAAAACTACAGGTGACCGACAACATGACTCCTTTATTCTTGATCTTCTGAAATTTGTGCTGGAGAACCATTACTTTGTTTTTGACCGTACTTTTTATAAACAAATCTCTGGCACCGCAATGGGTGCCAGGTGTGTGCCATCTTACGCCAACCTATTTTTAGGTTGGTGGGAAGAGACATATGTACGTTCTTTGGCTTCATTTCGGAAATATGTTATACGATGGTATCGCTATATCGATGATGTGCTCTTTTTCTGGTCTGGATCCCGTGCAGATTGTGATTTATTTATTGAGAATTTAAATCATAATATATGGAATATTTCTCTTACTTCTAGTATCTCGTTGGAGACCGTTGATTTTCTGGACTTACGGATCACGAAGAAAGATGGTAACGTCTGCACATCGCTTTTTCGAAAAACAACTGCCTCTAATAGCTTACTACATTACAGAAGCTTTCATCCACCTCATGTCCGTAATGGGATACCACGAGGACAATTTCATCGTATTAAACGTAATTGCAGTGAACCTGAGTCCTTTCGCATGGAAGCAAGATCTTTGACATCGCGCTTTAAAGAGAGGGGTTACCCCAAGCATGTTATTTCACAAGCATTTCAGAATATAGAGAAGAAGGAACGTAGCGAATTGCTACGGCCAAGACCTAAGAAGGATTTTTCCACCACGAACATTATTACGCCTTACAACAATCACTGGACAGAAGTGCGTGATATTCTGTCCAGGAATTGGAATATCTTATTGAGTGAGCCCAGGGTTATGCTAATTGTCGTACAAAAAATGTTGTTTACATTCTTGTTTGTAGTTGTCCAAAGGTGTATGTGGGGCAAACGGGTCAGGAATTGCGCCGACGTATACAGCATCATGTCTCTAGTATAACATGTGCGAAAAAGGATAAGGCTTTGGGCAAACCTATAACATCCGTGGCTAATCATTTTCTCACATTACATAATGGTACCCCTGGGTATCTACGGGTCATCGTTGTTGAGAAGGTTGAAAGTACTATTAGAGGTGGAACATGCACTGATGAGCTATTAAGAAGGGAATTAAGGTGGATTTTCAAACTAGATAGTTTAGCCCCTAAGGGGCTTAATGAGGAGTTGCTATTTACTGGTTTCTACAAGAAATAATGAATGAATATACATATATATAAAAAATAAAAAAAATCTCAGCCCTAGGTTCATCATTGTTTTTGGAGTTATATACTTTCGTCTAAGATATGTCATTGGAGAAAGGGATGTAGCATTCCCTTTCAAGTTTTTGGGGCTTTAGGGTAGGTTATCATCTATAGGGCCCTGTAGAGACTTACCTTTTTTGCTCTGATTGCTCTGAGAGCAATATATACACAAATTTAAGTTTAAGTTTTTATATACATTTTCATCTGTGCTAGACCTATAGTAACTCTGGGTTTATTCACTATGCAACCTTCTTGGTTTGCTCACAATGTTTTTTTCATTGTGCATGTTTCATCTCTTTTCATGATGGATCTGTTTATTACACTATATTTGTTACTGCGCATGCGCGGTTATCGGCCTATTTTCTGCCGTCTCTATGGGGACATTTGTGGCGACGCCTTTGTTTCTATCTAACCGCGCATGCTCTATTGCTCTGACTGTATTGAAAGCTACCGCGCACGCGCGGATACTTATCCGTTTTTTGCCGTCTCCATGGAGGCACCCGTGGCGGCTTCCTGTTGTCATGTAGCCGCGCATGTGCGGCTGTTACTTCCGGACGCCGTCGCTTCGGGTGCTTGGCTGACACTTGTAAGCAATCATGTTTTATTATCTCATATATTTATAAGCGTGCTACCTGGATATTAGTCCATTCTCCCCTGAGGAAGCCACGCTTTCAGTGGCGATACGCGTGGGGTTGTCCCCACATTACACCCATATGCTGGCTGCAGGTTTAACCCATTGTCACTCTATTGTGAGGTAGTATCATCATGCTTTTGATTGCTGTATTTCAGCCTCATTCTTTGTGCCTAACCAGAGTTTTTTTTGATACATTTTCCTCTTTTTTTCAGGTCATCTTTTGACTTTATCAAAAATGTTTCATGATCTTACTGGATATTAATCCAAACATAGACCGCAGTAGATCTTAGGCCGCCAGTGTAGGATTGTTCATTTTTCCTCTCATGCATTTTTTCTTTGCATATTATTGGGAGATAACAGACTACTTATTACTTCCTATACTGGGGTCTTGTTGCTTGCACATATTTATATGTATATTGGTTGCCAAATGTATGTTGGTTATATATATATTGTGATATCATCTTTGGGTATCTTACCTGCTTATATTTATGTTACAAATCATTTCTTTGATTGATAATATCTGCCAGCTTGGTGTACATGTGTTCATAAGGGTCTTAACATGGACTCTGGGTGTTTCGATTTTTGGCCTCTTTTAGGCCTTTTTTAATTGGTTTTAACACTTTGTGTGTCCAGATTTGTGTGCTTTTGTACAATAAAAATTTATAATCTTATATTGATTGCTTTGATTGAATTTAATTTTGGGTGATCATGACTCTTATACACACTGCTTTTCTCTCTTATCTCCAAGGTAAAAAGTTCTCTTGCCTCTGTCCTGACTCTCCGCAACAACTTCTCTTTCCTCCTCCTGATCCAAACCTAGGTGTTCCTCGTCTGAGCTCAGTTCCATTTACCAACATGGTCTCTTAGCTCTAGAGCCTAGCTTGTTAGTCTAAAGTGGGGAGTGATTAGAGATGGAGGCCTGTTCCTCTTCTCTGGCTATGGACCGCATCTTCGAAAGGAGGATGGCTGCTCGTCTCTAACAATCTTAGTGATTCAGCCTTCACAAAGCAGTTCACTGAGGGAGGTGGGAGGGGCCTTTCAATCTCTCCATGTGTTTCCTGTCCCTATAAGGATGAGGACAACCTCCATTGTGCTGTCAAGAAGGAAGTCCTGGAAAATGGTCGACTTTTAACCCTTCCTACTTCCTAACAAAAAAATTATGCTTCTTAAATTGTGCTGATGTAAAGTAGACATGTGGGAAATGTTATTTGCAAACTATTTTGTGTGCCTTTGATTTAAGTGCATAATAATTAAAAGTTTGAAAATTGCTATTTCTTCAAATTTTTACCCAAATATCCAGTATTTTCACAAATAAATGCAAGTCATAAAAATTTTTTTACCACTAACAAGAAGTACTATATGTCATGAAAATACAGTCTCAGAATCAGAGGGATCCATTGAAGCTTTCTAGATTTATAACAACATAAAATGATACAAAATTAAAAAAATGTGGCTTGGTCAATAAGGTCAAAATTGGGGTTTAATTTATTCCTTGGGGTTTAATTTATTCCTCTCCTGTATGCATTTAAGGGTTTACTTAGGGAGACTACTTAATGTAAATCACTGTCTTTTTCCAGTATGTGCCAGTTCTTATTGATAGCAGCACGTATGTGTGTTTCCATATATGTCCATGTTTAAAGTTAAAAATGAATCCTTTGTCATTTTTATCCCTATGTTATTTGGCTCTCCCTAGGAGATTAATTTGGGAAAAAGTTAGCTTTGTCTAATACAGTTCCATGTAAGGGAACTTGAAACCCTCTTTGCTTGAACCTCCTTTTAAGGTCTTGGACTTGCTACTGAAAATGTACCTCCTTATTAATAATTTTTCTCACTTTGAGAAACTGGCTGTAGGTGAGCGATTGCTGCTTTTGATAAGGATGGGCACTTCTGAAGTACAACAGAAAATTTGTGGAGGTGGACTTTCTGTATACCTCAGTAATAAATTACCTTCTCGAACTTGAATTTTAACATACAGTTAGGCTGGAGTCACACTAACCTGCGCAAAATACGCTCCGTATTTTACATGCGTAATACGGATGAATGACCACTAAATAGTGGTCCGTAGGTCATCCGTAAGCAAGGTGAGGTCGTGTATTTTGCGCATGTGTGTATCCGTATGTAATCCGTGTGTCATCCGTATGCAATCCGTATTGTGAGATTTTCTCGCAGCCTTGCAAAATGGACATTTAACGGTTTTGAGGCCTGCAAACAATTTAAATCATTAGCCTGCACCCTATTTAGACACTCAGAAACAGGTGGCTGCCTCCATTCTGTACATTTGTCACCTTGCTTTCACGAGGTGTGTTGGTGTTCTTTGTGCAGCATGGCAGAGGGTCTGACATTCAATACAACTGAGCAGGTTCTCTTTACCTGGCTTTTGTCACGGCGCTTTGGGCAACCATATCCTGTGATAGTGGATCCGCGGAGGAGGAGATGCATGTGGGTCCATCCACTTTTGAGGCAACGACTCACAAGAGGTCATTTTCACTGCCTCTATTATTCTCTGCGGGAGCATCCGGAGAAATTTTACCAGTACTGTCGTATGAGCATTTCCACATTTGATCGCCTCTTGGAGACATTGCGCCCTGGGATCACCTACCAGGACACAAGGATGCGCAAAGCCATATCTGCAGAGGAGCGACTTCTACTCACAATACGGTATGTACTACACAACCACATTCTCTATGTTCATAATGTGTGTGTTAATTTATGTTTTTTGGCCTTCTTGGACCAAGTTTAATAATACCCCCATCTTACTCAAAATATGTTTCACCTGACACACCAGAATGTTACATCTAATATGTCCTGCATATCACTTAGTCATTGTGCCACCAAATATGTGTGTGTTGTTCTCTCTCATTTCCTACCAAGTTTGGTCGGCATGTAACTGATTTTTTTTTACTTAAGCCATTCTAAACTGTACTACTTCTGTTGTTCTACAGCTTCCTGTCCACTGGCCTGTGTTATGCCGCACTCCACCATGAGTTTCTCATTGGAAAGTCCACCATTTCAGGCATAGTGAGGTCTACATGTGCACAAATCTGGACAAGACTCCATCAAGTGGTCATGCCCAAGCCCAGGATGGAAGACTGGTTAAGGATTTCAAGGGACTTTGAGGAGGACTGCCAGTTTAAAAAAATTGTATTGGGGCCCTGGATGGCAAACATATCAGGGTGCGCAAGCCGCCGAACTCAGGCTCCCAATTCTACAATTATAAACAATACTTTTCTGTTGCATTGTTGGCTCTGGTAGACCCTCAATACAAGTTTATAATTGTGGACATTGGGACTTATGGAAGGACGGGAGACTCTAGAGTCTTCAATACTTCCATAATGGGTCGGCGGCTACGCACCAACCAGTTGGATCTACCACCACCACGCCAGCTACCAGGCTCCCCCGAACAATCAGTCCCTTATGTCCTTGTGGCAGATGAGGCCTTTCAGTTATCATGCAATGTTATGAGGCCATATCCCCGATGCAACCTTGACCACAGGCGCAGAATTTTTAACTTGCGCCTATCACGTGCTAGGCAACTGGTGGAGTGTTCCTTTGGGATTCTTTGTGCCAAATGGCGGGTACTCCAGTCAGCCATTCAGTTGAGTGAGCAAAATGTGAATGAAGTTGTGAAAGCCTGTGTTGTACTGCATAACTTCACCAGGATACATGATTGTTCCTCCTCTGATGGTGTTGTGCGTAGGCCGGACAATGTGCGCAGGGTGAGACCACCTATCAACCCTCAACGTAGACCGCTCTCTGGCCTCAAAGTGCATGCTATTTTCACGAATTACTTTATCTCACCTGAGGGGGCTACTTCTTGGCAAGAGAATGCTGTGTCTATGTTATAATTTGTTTCTTTAAGTGTGTCTAAATATATATTACTCAAGCCTTAATGATTCTATGAGTGTTTCATTGCATTGGTTGGTGTCTGTTAGTATGTTGTGAGGGACTGTGAAAAATCACCCAGAGACGTTAACTAAAGTAGACAAATTTTTAGTTTTGCCTTTTTTTTTGTTTTGCTTAAAGGCAAACATAATATTGCCATAACACAAATTTGGCAATAACTTTAACTTGGTGTAACATTAACATTACAGAAAAAAAAAACAACAAACATTATGCAATAACAACATTGCTGCATGCCTAGATTAACCTTGATTAGGCAACAAAAGGTGAGCTCCATCACCTAAATAAAGTCAACAAGATAACACTCACATTTCCTCATAATGTTATCCAATCATAGAAAGTTTCCACCATGACAGGCAAGGCTACCTCACATCTTTCACACAGATATTACCTGTCTGTAGAACAGACAATATTTAAGCATGCTATACTGGAAAGGATGAAAATACAGAACTCACTTGTTAACACATAGAGAGAGCGTGATATTCTGAATGCTGGTCGCCTCAAAATTTTTTAATAGAGATTGCTAACAAAAAAGGTGACTACTTAACTAAGGCAAGCACGCCTTTCCTATGCGTTAGCAAGTGAGTAGTGTATTTTCATCCTTTCATTTAACAGTATAGCGCATTTAAATATTCTCTTTTCTACACACATGTAATATCTGTGTGAAAGGCGTGAGGTGGCGTTGCCTGTCATGATGGATTGTTTCATATGTTTGGAAAACATTGTTTAAAAATGTGAGTGTTAAATTATGTTCTAAATGTTGGTGAAGGAGAACACCTGTTTTTTGGTATAGATTAGGAGCACCAGTTACATGTCACTGGACATCTCCAAACATAAGAATCATAAATCCTCATATGTACGGGAAGGGGAACGTGGATGAGCAGCCTGTTGTTGCTGCTGGACATTGTGGCCAACATCGCCCTGTGTGGGGCCATACTGTTGCCTATGATGCTGTAGTTGTCCAGCCTCCTGGGCCTGTTGGGGATACTGGCCAGAGTAATGATGGTGGTGAGGGGCTTCTTGTTGGCTCTGGTAGGCCCGTGGCTCATACTCACCAAGATAGCCAGATCGTCCCCAACCAGGTTGGGACCAGCCTCCAACACTGGGTGGGTACAAGTGGCCATATTGGTGGGGTTGGCTTGAGGAAGACATTTGGGGCTGCGGAATAGAAGGATGGGTAGGGGGAGGAAGGGCTTGAGGTATTGGCCCACGTATTAAGGGCTGTTCAGACCCTGCTTGAGCAAGCATCTGTGTGGATGGTCTCATGCGCATTAAATTTCGTGGTGACAGCTGCCACCTCTCCAGAAATTCAAACACCTCATATGGGGTATTGGGGGGGTGCTTGCATCAAGCAGGATCTGAATACATCCCCTAATACGGAGCCTGACCTCACGGGTAAGGGCACAGAGATAAAGGGTGAGGCTACGTGCATAGGCCTCCTCACCATCATCTGTAGTGACTCGGGACAAATAATTCAGCACCCCTGTGTCCACATTGGTCCTGCTCTCTTGAATGGTGACCTGGCACCTTCTTCTTATTCGCCGTGAGGCTAGAGCAGCCTGTGGAGAGGGCCTGATCTGGGCAGTTGGGCTGCTGCTCAAGTTGCCCGGCTCTTCCAGGATGGGTGAGGTGGCAGCAGCAGACCGTCCAGGTGGTGTGGTGTGTAGGGCAGGCATTGTGTGTTCTTGTGATGCCTCATCTTCAGCCATCCTTCTTGTAGGGGGAGAAGATGGGCCAGCCACCTCATCCCCTACAGGATCTATAATGGGCTCTGCCTCTGAGGCCGTTTCTCAATCCGTAAGGTTGGATTGAGTTCTGTATATATATTTTTGTCCCTGTAAAGTATTTGTGTAATGTTTTTGTGTCATGTGGTGTGAGGTATGTACTTTCGGTCTCAGAGCCAGAATTGGGGCGAGGAAGTTCAGCCGGTCATAATAGATATATTTGTGCTTTACATGTCCAGCATCCCCACTCCTGGACCGCTGCTGGCGTTCCCGGCGGAACTGGTCCCTGATGCTTCTCCACCGTTTCATCACATCTTCCACTGCAATGTGACAGGAAAGATTGTCAAAATAACATATTTGAGAGATCACATTTTCTACCAGTAGTCTAGGCATGGGGCCTTCTGGGGTGTGCGTTCTACCCATGGTGGCATATGTAATTGGGCCGATACACAGGGTCTCATTAGCTCCACTGAAAATAATTTTAGTGTCTAGGAGGATGAGGAGCTTGTGGCCTAACCCCTAATTATGACTGTGTGAAGCCACGTGTCACATCCTAATGTAATGGCCTCATGAGGCTAATAAAAGTACATGCACAGGAAGGGGGGTGCTGATTCTAGATTCACATTTTAAAGCGCGCGCTAAGGTTAATTATATTTTTATGGTTGCACTTACGAATTTTATGCTGCTCATCATGTGGTCTGTCACCAAAGTCATGGTACATCTGGCGACAGATGTGCCTCCATGACGCCTCCTTTCTTGTGCGGTTCGCATAGTTTGCGTCGCGTGGGTCCCATATTTCTGGATGCTCCTGCACCAGCACAATGAGGAGCTCTACATTAATGTATGTGGAAGCCATGCTGCTGCTGTACTCCGTGGAGGCTGACTTCCTGGATGTCTGGAGCGGTTTTTGAGCTCATTTGCATGTCTAGGCTTCCTGATGATGGATTGGCCCATTTCCTGTTCACCAGCCAAAAGACCTGCGTATTGCTCGCAGGTCACACGTGTATTCCGTGTGTAATCCGTATTTTTTGCGCACCCATAGACTTGCATTGGCGTACTACGGGCGTAGTATGCTGACAATCGCAGCATGCTGCGAGTGGCACGGAGCGTAGGATACTGAGGAGAAATATACGCCTGGTGTGAGTGACCCCATAGGAAATCATTTGTCCGTGTCTAATGCGTGCTTTTTGCGCCTCTCACTCTCCCGTATTCCTCGCCAGTGTGACTCCAGCCTTAGCAGTAGCGTAGCTTTTGGTGGGCCCCTTAGAACTTGGTGAGCAGGGTTGCTGCCCCATCTGCCTCATCCCACTCCTGTAGCTACTGGATGCTGCAGAGTGAAATTTGCAAATATACCATTGTAGTGCCCAATAGAATTTTGCCAAGCTTGTGTTAATTGGACTTTCGTTGCTTTAGTAATACCAAACATGTGGATGATAACTTCAGTTTAGTCACACTCTAAGCCTGAGAAGGGAGTGGGGCACTTATATTTTGGACACAAATTTCACTGGATTTCTTTTTTGAGGTAGCCATGTTTCTTTTCCAGAGCATTTTTGCTACCAGTAGTTTGGAAACTCCTTACCTTTCCAAGAATAATAGCATTAACACTAGAACTACCGGAGGGGTCATTTTGACCCTTTTGATATTTCGTTTTCCTATAATTTCTAAAATTTTAACAAATGAGTTCTGACTTTTTGTGACTTTTATTTATTCATGGTAGTGTATATTTTAGGACACAAAAATGAATTGTAACTTTTTCAGGGGCCTGGATTTTACAATTCATACCTATAAGTACTGAAGGGGTTAATTTGACACCATACATAAAAGTAGTAGTAGGCATGTCACCTAATATTACAGAGTACAGAAAATCACAGTGATTCTCCCTAGTTGTAGAGTGTAATTGTATCTTTGCATATCAGGGATGATTCAGCATTTTGTTTTGTCTAAACTTGTCTGAACATGTTTGATCCATGTCTCTTGTAGCGATTTCTGTCTGCACTTCAGTAGCAAACATTACAGTTGAAGCTACAACTCTGCATTTTTGTACAGTGTCGTTTTATTACTTCTGTGATCTTACAAGTCCCTTTTTGCGACGTTTATTTGAAGCATGAGTAAGCAAAGAGGTCTGACAAGTGATGAAATTTTGAAATGTCTTCAGAATTTATCTGAAAATGAGTCAGAAGAAGTGGCCCATCATCTGCATTGTCTGAACCACAAACAAAAGGACAAGAAATCCGCAAACGTCGAAAATGTGGAGTTCGAAGATGCAACGAAAACAAAACAACTAAAACTTGCACAAGCTGTAACAAACCAGTTTGTGGAAAATGCACTGGGAAAGTGGAAGAAAGTACTGTTTGTGCTAACTGTTGGACACCACATGCTATGACCATATAAAAGGAAAATGCATGCTGTATTTGATCTTAACACTGTTCCTACAAAGTTAAAATAAATGTTCTTTAATTTGTTGGCAGCAAAAAAGTTATTTTTACTCCAGAGTCAGTACTTTTGAATGGGGGTCAAAATAACCCCTAATGGTAGTTATAGGTATTATGAAACATGTGGTAGTTCTAGTGTTAAGCTTAAACATGATTTTACATTTTCTGTTTTTAAATTTACCAATAAACGTGATGTTTTAATCCACCTACAATTTAGCGGATGCTAGAACCACACTCAAACTTCATGCCATATCATTAACATGTCTATTAATCTTGTGATTTCAATAACTTTACCACTTTCTTAATGTTGCAAGTTAATTTTTTTGGAGATAATCTTTAAGCAACTTTGCATTATGTAAAATATTTAAATTAAAAAAAATTGTGATTTAATTATATCATGTGCCTATGTTCAAATTTTAGGAATGAGGATTTTGTCGTATCCTGTACCTGGTTGAATCTGCAGTTTTCCACTTTTTTCCTGTGAGCCTGGCCAAGATGCATGCTCTTCAATAAAGCACATGCGGGGCCCAATTCATAGCTTTCTATAAGCTGTGTTCCCTTCATTTCAACATATCAATGATAATTTGTGAACCGGAGCATGTGCAGTGACGCCAGTAAAAAAATGCGGGTGCATCATCTGTTTTGTCAAGTGGGCATTCCCTTCAATAAAAAAAACTGTGTCAAGCCCCATTGAAAGATATTAGGTAAATAATATGATTTTTTTACAAATAAATTATTCAATTTTGTATTTTATCTGATAAAAATTTAAATACAGGTTATTTTAGGTTGAAATAACGATAAAACCTCTTTAATTTTCTCTAAAATTATTTCTGTGTTAGACTTACGTACAGAAGGCTGCACATCTAGTGGAGAACATGTGAGCATGCTAGTTATTTATAATACATTACATAGAGATGGAAATCTTCAAATCATAACAACTCCATGCTGAGTGCAAGGTTTCCAAACTCAAAGAAAGACAAGTGAGATGCACTAATAATTCCTTCAATAGAGTACAGCACTTTTAAATCCCAGGAAATAACAGTGTAACATTTGGAACAGGAAATTTTATAATATTTTATAATTTAAATGGTGGTTTCCGAAAGGAGCCACTCCTTGGCTGGGTCCTTCCCTGGAGGAAGATCTGGCTAGTACCGTGTTTGAGACTCTTAAATGAGGCTCCACGAACTTTATTTGCATATTCGTATTTCCCAGGGAGCAATGCACCTAGGATCTTACTGATTGAGCGCCTTTGCCGGCTACCGCAGTGTTTTCTTTGACTGGTCTCCCTGAGGTCAGTGATTGTTTTGTGATGTTGGTCTACTAGGCATTGCTCCAATCTAGCCAGAATCCTACTCCACACTGATGAGGGGCAACACCCCAAAACAGCTCTCTGTGAATGGATACCTGGCCTTGGTATTTCCCTCGTCATATCTGTAAACTCATAAAGAGCTGGATATTGACTTAAAGGGCCATTTAATATGGTAGTAATGGTGGTTTCCGAAAAAAGCCACTCCTTGGCTGGGTCCTTCCCTGGAGGAAGATATGGCTAGTCCCGTGTTTGAGACTCTTAAATGAGGCTCCACGGACTTTATTTGCATATTCGTATTTCCCAGGGAGCAATGCACCTAAGATTTCACTGATTGAGCTCCTTTGCCGGCTGCCGCAGTGTTTTCTTTGACTGGTCTCCCTGAGGGCAGTGATTGTTTCGTGATGTTGGTCTACTAGATATTGCTACCACCTAGCCAGAATCCTACTCCACACTGATGAGGGGCAACACCCCGAAACAACTGTCTGTGGATGGATACCTGGCCTTGGTATTTCCCTTGTCATATCTGTAAACTCGTAAAGAGCTGGATATTGACTTAAAGGGCCACTTAATATGGTGGTAATGGTGGTTTTCGAAAGGAGCCACTACTTGGCTGGGTCCTTCCCTGGAGGAAGATCTGGCTAGTTCTGTGTTTGAGACTCTTAAATGAGGCTCCATGGACTTTATTTGTATATTCGTATTTCCCAGAGGGCAATGCACCTAGGATTTCACTGATTGAGCACCTTTGCCGGCTGCTGCAGTGTTTTCTTTGACTGGTCTCCCTGAGGTCAGTGATTGTTTCGTGATGTTGGTCTACTAGGCATTGCTTCCACCTAACCAGAATCCTACTCCACACTGATGAGGGGCAACACCCCGAAACATCTGTCTGTGGAAGGATTTCTGGCCTTGTTATTTCCCTGGTCATATCTGTAAACTCGTAAAGAGCTGGATATTGACTTAAAGGGCCACTTAATATGGTGGTAATGGTGATTTCCGAAAGGAGCCACTCCTTGGCTGGGTCCTTCCTTGGAGGAAGATCTGGCTAGTCCCGTGTTTGAGACTCTTAAATGAGGCTCCACGGACTTTATTTGCATATTCATAATTTATGAATATGTATAGTTTACCACAGATTTATTTTTTTATTGTTTGCTTACTTACTAAATGAATAGTTAATAAATTTTCTAAGTATCCTTTAGGTAAATATTTCTACTATGTCGATGCCAAAGAATGGCTGTAAGAACAAGCTTCTATTTATTTGTTCATCCGTCCTTTTTTCCTTCCAACAAAGCATTGAAAAAAAGGAAGGAAAGTGATTAGAAATGGTCAAACACGTATCATAAAGTTTGATGTCCATAAGGGTCATCTAGTTGGCTGTCATGACACAGTTGTCGGGTAACACGGGACCAGCGGCTCCTTTCCTCGCCCTAACACTAGGGGATGCCCCAGCTCGCCCTGCTCCCCAGGATACTTCAGATGGCAAAGATGCTGGGACCTTCACCCTTGCCTTATCTCCTAAGTTAGCCCTCTGTCTGTTCTCTTCCCCCACCCAGGGAAGAAGGGGTGGTACTGTGCACCACAGTACACCAACCGACAAAGAGGGCAACATGGACAACGGTTAATGGAAAACTCCAGGCATACAAAATATTCACTCAAATATAACAAGGAATCTGCCTACCAGGTGACTAAAGATTTATAAAGTGTTGAAAGATGGCAAGCACGTTCATCACCCCAAAAGGCATCACCAGATTCTCATAGTGTCCCTCAGGCGTATTGAACGCAGTTTTCCACTCATCCCCCTCTATAGTGCAGATGAGATTATACACCCCCCTGAGGTCCATGTTACAGAACTCTTTTGCCCCTACAATTTGATTTAAGAGGTCAGGGATGAGAGGGCGCGGACACGGATCATAGACAGTGATCGTATTAATTTCCCGGAAATAAAGGCAAGGGTGTAACTTCTCATCTTTTTTCTTTACAAAAAAGATCCCAATGACAATGGGATGGGGATGGTCTGATATGACCCTTAGTCAAGCTTTCCGTGATGTAGTCCTTCATGGCCTGCCTCTCTGGACCTGACGTATTATAGAGTCTGCTGTTGGGCAGCTTGGCACCAGGAATGAGATTAATGGAGCAATCATAAGGGCGATGGGAAGGGAGTTCTTGGTTCCCCTGCTTAGAGAGCACATCCCCAAAATCTGTCAGGTAGCTAGGCATGGACTGGGTATAAAATCCAGCCAACTGGGTACCCAAGCAGTGTCCTTGACAGTATGCACTCCATTTTACTACTTTCTGTATCTGACAGTCTACTACAGGATTGTGCAGAGTAAGCCAAGGAAGTCCCAGTACCATAGGTGAGTGCAGACCTTCTAGCTCATAACAGTCCAACACCTCAGTGTGCATGGCCCCCACCTGAATCCACAAGTCTTGGACAACTTGAGTAAAGTGCTTCTGTCTTAGTGGGCGGAGTCAATGACAATTATGGGTATGGGTCTGGATAGAGTATGTGGGATGAGTCCTTGGATCTGGACAAACCTAGCATTGATCAAATTAAACCCCACCCCACTGTCCAGAAATGCAGACACGTCCACCTTAATTCTACCCATGTGTATTATGGCTGGTAGAAAAAACTATGTCCTACACACAGAGGTGATAAGTACACTTGGGTTGCTAACCTCCCCACAACCTGGGCCCTCTAGTTTTCCGGCAGTTGTTTATTAAATGGTCAGGTAGGACATGTGCCCACGAAGTGGCTCTTTTTACCACAAAAGAAACACACACACCCCTTACACCTGAATACAGACAATTCACCAGAATTTGATGCTGCACCCATCTGCATGGGTTCCTCAGAAGGCTCAGTGCTGACCTCCCTCACCACAGACCTCCCGCACACAGAGGTGACTCCCTATGTCTCTGGTGAAGATGACAATCAACTCGGATCGCCAAAGACATGGCTGCCTCAAGAGAGTCAGGGGTCTCATACAGAGCTAAGGCATCTTTCACCCTTACTGTAAGCCCCTCGCAGAACTGACTACGCAGTGCAGGGTCATTCCATTTGGTATCTGTGTCCCACCTCCGGAACTCAGAGCAATATTTCTCCCCTGGGCGGTCTCATTGCTGAAGCTGGAGTGTCCAATACTCTATACTTTGGTATATTTTTATTTGTGCTTCTTTAAGGGAATGTGTCATATACATTTTGTAAAATGAACAATAACACCATAAATAAGGGATGAATTCTCTCACACCATGACCAGACCACATATTACAACCACAGTGACCTATAATACCACATACAAGGGACAAATACCGCCAGACTGTGACCAGACCACAATATCACCACATAGTGACTGAATAATGCCACATACAAGGGACAAATAGCACCACACCATGACCAGACCACATATTACCACCACAAAGGTACCGAGTATTACCACATACAAGGGACAAAGATGGACACACCATGGCCAAACCATATATCACAACCACATACTACAATGCTGATCATTACTAAAAACACAATACTAATTTTACACTAAGTGCCATTATACACAGGAGCTTTGTATATAGTATACAGTGTATAGTGTCAGTGTACAGGTAATATAGTGATCACCGGTGACATACACAGGAGCTCTGTATATAATGTATAATGTACAGATAATACAGTGATCACCAGTGACATTATACACATGAGCTCTGTATATAGTGTCAGTTTACAGGTAATACAGTGATCACCAGTGGCATACATAGGAGTTCTGTGTATAGCGTGAATGTACAGGTAATGCAGTGATCACTGGTGACATAAAACACAGAAGTTCTGTATATAGTGTCAATGTACAGATAATACAGTGATCACCAGTGACATTATGCACAGGAGCTCTGTGTATGGTGTCAGTGTACACGTAATACGATGATCACCAGTGACATTATACACAGGAGCTCTGTACATAGTGTCAGTGTACTGATAATTCAGTGATCACTGGTGACATTATACGCTGGAGCTCTGTGTATAGTATACAGTATATAGTGGCAGTGCACAGGTAACACACTGACTCACTGGTGATGTCTCTAGTTGAAATCCTTCATCTTCGCTTTTCTTCTTCATCCAGTAAAGACGCCATCACTTCTTCCAGCCAGGACTCGTCTCTGCAGAAAATAAAACAGTTATCTAGAGCAGATTCCCCAATCATTCCCTAAGCTATACACTACGCTAGATGAAGACAGAAAGCGACCGTGTCACCCTGCATAGTGTCTCCCCCACACTGAAAACAGAATCCTCAAAAATAATATCCTTTAATTAGCACATACAGTAATAATATCCTACATTCTGGACCCCACTTGTCCTTCCATTCTGCCTCATGTCTGTCCATACTACCCCCATGTCTCCTGATATTGCCCCCATAGTCATCCATAATAGTATAATGCATCCCATAGTAATATATAGTAGCATAATGCAGCCTCATAGTAGTATAATGCAGCCCCATAGCAGTATAATGCACCCCATATCAGTATAATGCACCTCCATAGTATAATGCAGCCCCATAGTAATATAATGCACCCCCATAATAGTATAATGCACCCCATAGTGGTATAATGCACTCCATAGTAGTATAATGCACCTCATAGTATAATGAACCCCATAGGGGTATAATGCACTCCCATAGAAGTATAATGCAGCCACATAGTTTAATGTACCCCCATACCAGTATATTGCACACCCATAGCAGGATAATGCAGCTCCATACAGCGGCTTTACAAAAAAAAGTTTCTCCTTACCTTGCCGAGATCCAGCGGTGTCCTCCACTTGATACATCTGAGGTGTATACTGTTATATGACAGTGACATCATATGTCGGCGATGTACCCTCTGACATCAGCTGCCGGCCTGTGATTGGCTGGTGACTGTTAACTGTTTCTCCTGCAAGGCAACAGATTTTAACTGCCAATGCGTCTGAGGATGCACGATCAGTTTAGCCAACAGAAGCCTGCCGCTGGGGCCTCATCTGCTTGTCGGTCCCCATACACCAGTAAGGGCATCAATGCCCCGATGATGGCCCTGTCAACAGTAGTTATGTCTTCTGGACTCAATGACGTACAGTTGACCGAACCAGTTGTGGCATTTCCTGACAGACTTTCGGTGGGGATCAATTTAGGGTTTTTAGGGAGAGTTGGAAAATATTTTTTAGTCCTCCACCTCGGTCTTCTGGGGATGAGTCCCAGCAGGTGGGTATAATTATGTTCCTATTGTGTTGGGGTCCTCAGACTTAGGCAATCTCTTTGTTCGCACTAGCCCCAGAACACTCTTCTGTTGATGCCTTTTTGACACTTATGGGATGATTTATGACAAACCTGATATTGTCCAGGCCGCAGAAGCTAAGGTCATGAACCTGACGCAGGGGGGCCCGCACTGCTGAAGATTATAGTTCAGAGTCCCGGCAGTTGTCTTCTGAAGTTCTGTGGAATGATGCTGCTCTCAGGTGTCAGTTTTGCAGGATGAAAAGAGTTAAGTGGTCATAAATAATGATGAGAAGGCCGAACTTTTAAATTCCTATTTTGCATCTGTGCTCTCTAAGAAAGCAAATGTAACATCAACTGATCTTCACTGTGCCATCGAAGGAATAAAATAATCCACTCTGTCCATCAACAGAGAGATGATGAGGGAACACTTAGTTAATTTAACTGAATTTAAATTTCCTGGCCCAGATCAATTACATCGTAGGGTACTGAAATAGCTAGCAAACAAAATTGCAGAACCACTAGTCAGAATCTTTGAAAAATTCTGAAAACAGGAGGAGTCACTGAAGGTGGGAGAAGGGCATATATTGTCCCTATCTTCAAAAATAAGAAAGAAGGAAGAAGCCGAAAACATGTCCAATATTACGAAATACAGAAATTTTATGAGAAAGTGTGCAACAAAATCAGACGATGGCAGATGCCGAAATGCGCGTCGGGGCTGGGCGCATCCTGGGGATCCTTTCCACATGTGCATGAAGTAATACAATTTTGGATGGCTATTTTTTGGCATTTTTTAATCAACTACATCTAAAGTTGCCATTATGGCTAGATACACTGTTTGAGTTGCTGTTTACTATTAGCCCCTGATATCCAATGTATGCATTGATATACTATTCATGCATTTGAACTTGCACCTTATTACTTCCTATACTATACCTCATATTAGCACATTACTATTTTTCCTCTGATTGTAATACTACCTCTATTTCATGTTTGTGGTATTTACACCTTGTCATCACCAACCTTTTTATTGTTTTGCAATCAGTATGTCCCTTGTGTTGGGCCCCTTTTCTCTGGTATTGGCTCCCCACCCTTTTCTGATTTTTTTGTACACTTTCTAACAAAATTTCTGTATTTTGGAATATTGGACATGTTTTTGGCTTCTTCCTTTAGCTGTCTATTGTAATTCCGAGTTGTCCTCTGTATTTGTCCATGGGTGCACTCTCAGTGTTTATTACTTTATTTTGACACGTTGTTAACCCAAACTATTAATTTGTGTGCATTTTGCCTTGAGTTTAGTGTTTAAATAAAGAAAGAAGATGGAGCCAGGAAATTACAGGCCATTGAGCCTTACTTCTATACCAGGAAAGATATTTGAACAGATTATTAAACAGTAGTGGTAAGGGAATACATTTGGCAGTATTTGTTACTCACATGAATAGTTTGCTATTCTGGCTATTTGCTGCTCATCAAGTAATTAGGTATTCACGTCAGTATATTTGAGTGACCCACCCAGCATGTTTGACACTTTTGTTGCAGCCAATGAACATGCTGGGCTGGCTTGCCAATCACCATAATGCCAGTGCCATCTTTGGTGTGGCATTACTGTGATTGGCTGGCCTTACAGCGTCATGCGCATCTTGCTCACATTGCAGCTGAAAACAGCATAGGGAGAGTGTAGTGTGAGTGTAGGGAGAGTGATAGGAGCATATAGGGAGAGTTATTCATTCCAAAAAGCTCTTTTAAGAGCTGAAGATAGTGAAGTTTAGTTCTTTGTTAGGTGAAGGTACCGTAGGGAGCGTAAAAGACGGGCACCTGGATGTTCTCATCCTTGAAAGTACATGCTATATATCTCTGCGATTTTCCATTATGTTGTATAGTTTACACAAAAAAGGGAGCCCAAGACCTTATAAGAGAAAAATGGCGGTAACCTAATCAAATGAACCGCCATTGTAGTGATATTTCCACTCCATGTATAATATAAGAAAAGGTGAAAAATAGGAGTAATGGATTCAAGAAGTAATATAAAAAATATACATTTTATTTAACAAATGCAAAGACAAATATCGTGTAAATAGCATAATTGCAAAAATACAGAGACGCAAGCAGGACAACATAGGGAAGGGGAATAAAAATAGCCTTGTGCACCAGAAACCATAAACACAAAAGCACTTGAAGTTGTAAAAGTATCAAGAAGTGGCATATACAAGTACCCCTATCAAAAAGTAAAAATCAGGCCATAGTATGCACATGTAGTCTGAATAGGGGCAAAGATGCCAGGCAAGAAAACAAAGTGCTAGCGGTAATGGTGGCAAGTCATGTCCATGAAAGGTGTCAATATGACAATGATGAGTGGTAAATAAATCAGGTGGACAGCTTACCAAATGGTGCACAGTTACCCAGATCCAGCAGGGCGACCCCGACGCGCATTTCGCGCTCACACTGGGCGCTTTCTCAAGGAGGCTAAGGGCTGGAGAAGGAACAGGACCTTTTGTATCCTTAGCGATGTGATCACATGTGTGGTCAAATGGTATAGCGAAGACAATCAAAAACGGCAATGTCGGCGCAATGTCTAGTATCCGCCCTTTTCTCACCATGGAAACAACAAAAACCCCCACTTTCACCTTGATCCACTCCCGCCTGGACTGTTGCAATGCTCTATTAATTGTCCTCCCCGTTACTCGACTTTCCCCTCTCCAGTCTATCCTTAATGCAGGGTCATCCATCTAGCTAATCGGTATTAAGACGTGTCTGCTCTTCGCCAATCATTACACTGGGTGCCCATTCATTACAGAATCCTATTCAAAGTACTTGTTCTCACCCACAAAGCTCTCCACAGTGCGGCACCCCTTAAATCCCCTCCCTCATTTCTGACTATCGGTCTAACAGACCGCTGTGCTCTGCAACAACTTTTGACTAACCTCTGCACTAATCCGTACCTCCCACTCCCGATTCCAAGACTTCTCCAACGCTGCGCCAAACCTCTGGAATGCTCTACCCCAAGAAATTAGGACCATCCACAATTTTCATAGTTTTAGGCGCTCCCTTAAAACACATTTTTTCAGAGCGGTCTATCATGTTCCCTAATCAAAGTCATTTTATGTGTGTGTTTGATTGTGTGTGTAGCCCATTCACTATCTCTACCTTTCCCCCACTCCCTCAAGCTGGCTGGACAATCTTTGTAAATACATCATTGAAAATACACACCTGTACTTTGTATCTCCCCCACCTCATAGTAGATATTAAGCTCTCTCGAGCAGGGTCGTCTCATTTTGCTTTAATTACGGTAATGTTAATGTTGTTACCTATGACTTGTGTCTGAAACTGTTAAACTGTAAAAGCGCTGCAGAATATGTTGGCGCTATATAAATAAAGATTATTAGTAGAGTTGAGCGACTTTTGTTTTTTTATGGTCGAGTTTCGTTTCGTGAAACCCGACTTTTCCAAAAGTCGGGTCGAGCAAGATCGGCCGATTATAGGGAAAAGTCGGGGTCGTCCCGAAACACGAAACCCAATGTAAATCAATGGGGAATAAAAGTCGGCAGTGAGAGGAGGACAGGAAACACACCTACAGTGCTCATTTGAATGCCAAAAGCATCAATTCTTCTTACTTAAGCTGGTCAACCTTAATTAACTTCATAATACAAGTTACGCACTGAAAAATGGGGGTTATTTGGCTAAAGTTGTGGGGGGGTAGGGCTGGCTCCAGGTTTTCATGTGCCCTGGGCGAAAGAGCGCCCCTTTAACACATAATACCACAACTCATCATGCTCCGATACGGCAGAGAAATAGCGGTATAGTACAATGAAAAATACTTCACTTTTTTATATCTCATGACGAGGCCCATCTATTTCTCCATACAGAATCATTGGTCCCATATAATGTTTGAAACAGTATATGATGAGCTCCACATAATGCTACAGTATATGTTGGTCCCCATGGATGAAGCTCCACTGTCTTATGGGCCCAAATAATGCTCCAAACATAATGGGCCCCATTTCTAATGCTCTAGTGTATAATGGGCCCTGTAAATGCTGCTCCAGTGTCTGATGTCCACCTTTGGAATGTTCCAGTGTATGGTGGGCCCCATCTATCATTCTCCAGAGTATAGTGCTCCCCAAAAATTGCTGTCCCAACATTGAAAACAATCAAATAAGTCTCCTCGCTAGGGAATCCCTGTACTAGTCTGGACTCCTCGTCGTCCCCATCTTCCATCTCACTGCACAGTATTTCAACCTTGCAAGTGCTGTGATCCTGAGCAAGCAGGGGGGGCCCACTCGTTGGCGACGGCACTGGCACAGGGCCCCTGATAGTACGGTGGTGTGTCTGATGGCGGGTGGGCCGAACCTGCACTTTCATCTGCAGCTTCCTCTTTGTCACCGTGTAAGATGGAACTGTATATGGGAAGGGTAACCTGAGTTTCATCAGGGTCAGATTCAGGCCGGGTAGCGTGCGAGGGGAATGTAGTGGTCTGGGTCAATGTACCAGCAGATTCATCGAGCAGTGGCTGGACATCAGTGCACTTGTGTCGCCCCCAGGAGTACGGTCGCCACAGTGGCATTACCTTCCTCCTAGGGAGTGTGATGTCATGCTTCGGAGCAACGAAGGATCTCTCTAGCAGGTTAACTGATTGGGCGGCGTTATTCCCACGAGTCATGACCCTCCAAACAGCGTTCATGAAGGCAAAGTGTTTGTTTTACGTGGGCAGTATGGTTGCAAAGCTGAACCTTAAAGGAATGTCCAGAAGGGCACCACCAGGAGTGGAGCCTACGGCGTAATTTGACTCAACACGGGCAACCTCAACCATGCCAGCTACAGAACAGATGCACACATTGCAAGCTTAATTCCGTTAATGAACGAGACTCCGTCATGCCCCGCGGTCCGAGTCTGGCTTACTAGAGGGACATGTGAGGCTCTGGCACATGAGATTGGCCAATAACTGGTGTGTCATGCCCTTACATGTCTGTGGCTGCATGTGTGCTACACTGAAAAGGCCAGCGTTTGTCGCTTACAGGTGCAGATAACCCGCTGAACAACGTTCGTGATGGGGATCACTGATTACAATTATTACTCACGAACGATGATTTCCCAGTAAGTGCAGGTCAACCGCAGTTCCGGAATTAGGCCTAACCGTCATTCCTGAAAAAAATGAAAAACTTACGTGTGCAAACCACAGGTGCTGTAGCTTGCTTAACAGCTCGCCAGCCGTTCTCACGCCCAGTATGGGTTACACGTGATTGCACAAAGGTGAGAAAGGGTACCGTATCCCCGGATAACATGTATGGATAGCGTACACATTCAAAATATATGTCTATACATCAGGAGGCAGGCTCAGACGGTGTTAGGCCCAGTATGGCTTGCACGTGATTGCACAAAGGTGAGAAAGGGTACCGTATCCCCGGATAACATGTATGGATAGCGTACACATTCAAAAAATATGTCTATACATCAGGAGGCAGGCTCAGACGGTGTTAGGCCCAGTATGGCTTGCAAGTGATTGCACAAAGGTGAGAAAGGGTACTGTATCCCCGGATAACATGTATGGATAGCGTACACATTCAAAATATATGTCTATACATCAGGAGGCAGGCTCAGATGGTGTCAGGCACAGTATGGCTTGCAAGTGATTGCACAAAGGTGAGAAAGGGTACCGTATCCCCGGATAACATGTATGGATAGCGTACACATTCAAAATATATGTCTATACATCAGGAGGCAGGCTCAGACGGTGTTAGGCCCAGTATGGATTGCACGTGATTGCACAAAGGTGAGAAAGGGTACCGTATCCCCGGATAACATGTATGGATAGCGTACACATTCAAAAGATATGTCTATACATCAGGAGGCAGGCTCAGACGGTGTTAGGCCCAGTATGGCTTGCACGTGATTGCACAAAAGTGAGAAAGGGTACCGTATCCCCGGATAACATGTATGGATAGCGTACACATTCAAAAGATATGTCTATACATCAGGAGGCAGGCTCAGACGGTGTTAGGCCCAGTATGGCTTGCACGTGATTGCACAAAGGTGAGAAAGGGTACCGTATCCCCAGATAACATGTATGGATAGCGTACACATTCAAAATATATGTCAATACACCAGAAGGCAGGCTCAGACGGTGTCAGACACAGTATGGATTTGACGGCCCAGACTACACAGCGGAGGAGCAGGGAGAGGTAAATATTGCAAATGCTGGGGCCCTGCCCAAGCAAGGGGGGCCCACTCGTGGGCGTCGGTACTGGCACTGGGCCCCTCATAGTATGGCGGTGTGTCTGACGGCGGGTGTGCACCACCACCGTCAGAGACACTTGATTGCACTATGAGGGACCCTGTGCCAGTGCCTGCGCCCAAGAGTCGGCCTACCCACCTGTCCAGGGCAACGGCACTCGCACGGTGTCGTGCGCTAGGTGGTGACCCCGGCCATGGGGGGGGAGGCAGCACAGTTAGGGAGTTTTAGAAAGTGGCATATGCTCATGTTGGACATTCAGCTGATGCAAAAGGCGAAATAGGTCAAGTCCCAGGAAGAGGTGGACCAAAGCAGCCATTTTTCTGTCACCCTATGTGTCATCAGGGGAAGGTGGGACAAAATCCTTGGAAACCCATGCATGGTTCATTTTAATGAAGGTTAGATCATCCACATTTTGGGTTGACAGACGGGTCCTTTTTTCTGTCAGGATTGATCCAGCTGCACTGAAGACTCTTTCCGATAGCACACTTGCAGCTGGGCAAGCGAGCTCCTGTAAGGCATATTGTGCTAATTCAGGACAGGTGTCCAGTTTAGCAGCCCAATAGTCAAAGGGGAATGACCTGTGTGGGAGAACATCGATATGGGATGAAAAATAGTTTGTAACCATAGTTGACAACTGCTGTCTCCTGTCACTTTCCATCGATGCTGTATTACCAGTTGTGTGAGCGGTACTTGAAAAATCAGTCCACAACATTGTCATGAAACCCCTGTCTCCAACGCCACTTCTGCTGTGTGCACCATGAACACCTCTGCCAAGCTGCCCCCGGCCCGTACGGCTCGTGTGAGAACCATCACCGCTGCTGTGTGCTGGGAATGCCTCAAGCAACCGATTTACCAGAGTTGCTTGTTTATTAGCCAATATTAGGTCAAGGTTCTCCTGTGGCATGATGTTTTGTAATTTGCCTTTATAGCGTGGATCCAGGATGTTGGCCAACCAGTATTCGTCATCGTTCATCATTTTGGCAATGCGGGGGTCCCTTTTTAGGATCCGCAAGGCATAATCTGACATGTGGGCCAATGTTCCCGGTGTCAATGATGCACTGCGAGTGCTGGTTGGAGGAGCACTTTCTGGCAAATCCACATCCCTCCAGTCACGCACAAACCCTGTCCAAGACCTTGCCATGCCAACATTTTCACTTGCCCCACGAGATGCATCCTCCTCCCCTAAGTAATCATCCCCATCATCATCCTCCTCCTCCTCTTCTTCCTCCAACTCGTCCAGGAGAGGTCCCTGAGCAGACAATGGCTGAATGTCATCAAGGATTCCCTCCACCTCATCCTCCTCGTCAACATTGGCTGCAGACGCCTGCTCCTTAAGGTGCGTCAAAGTTTGCATGAGCAGACGCATAAGTGGGATGCTCATGCTTAGGATGGCGTCGTCTGCCGTGTGCATTCCTCAAAACACTGAAGGACTTTACAGAGGTCTTTCAGCTTCAACCACTGCACACCTGTCAACTCCATGTCTGCTCTCAAAGTGCCTGGCCGTGTATCCTCCCACAAATGCATTATGGCCTGCCTCTGCTCGCACAGCCGCTCCACCATGTGCAGGGTGGAGTTCCACCTTGTTGCAATGTCGATAATGAGGCGGTGGTTGGGAAGGTGGAGCAATCGCTGCAGCTTCTGCATACGAACGGAGTGTACAGGCGACCGGCGGATGTGCGCGCACAGTCTTCGCACCTTCTGGAGCAGGGCTGTTAACTCCGGATAATTTTTGAGGAAGCACTGCACCACCAGGTTCAAGGTGTGAGCCAAGCAAGGTATGTGGCTGAGTTTTGAAAGGGCTATTGCTGCCACAAAATTATGGCCGTTATCACTAACTACCTTGCCTGCCTCAAGATGTACACTGCCCAGCCATGACTCAGGTTGTCGCTTCAAGTACTCGGCCAGCACCTCGGCGGTGTGTCTGTCGCCCAAACACATCATCTGCAACACAGCCTGCTGATGCTTTCCACTAGCTGCTCGATAGGGGGACACCTCGTGTGCAACAGTGGCAGCTGCAGATGGAGTGCTCATACGACTGCGCTCTGTGGACGAGCTTTCGCTTCTGGAGGAGGATGAGGAGGAGGGTGGAATGCCTACAGCCAACTGTTTCCTATACCGTGGGCTAGGCAGCACTGTCCCACCACCGCTGTCCCCTGTGGACCCTGCATCCACCACATTAACCCAGTGCGCAGTAATGGACACGTAACGGCCCTGGCCATGCAGACTGGACCCATGCATCAGTTGTGAGGTGCACCTTTCCACTCACTGACTGCTTGAGTGCATGGACAATGCGGTCTTTCACATGATGGTGGAGGGCTGGGATGGCTTTGTGAGAGAAGAAGTGGCGACTGGGTAGGTCATAGCGTGGTACTGCATAGGCCATGAGTTCGCGGAAAGCTGCGCTTTCCACCAACCGATAAGGCATCATCTCAAACGAGATTAGTTTGGCAATGCGGGCGTTCAAACCCAGTGTACGCGGATGAGAGACTGAGTACTTTCTTGACCTACTCATAGTGTCTGGGAGGGTGAGCTGGACTTGAGAGCTGCATATGGTAGAAGTAGCGGTGGACAGGGCGGACTGAGAGAGGGTTGATGATGGTGATGGAGTTGGTGTTCTTTCTGATGGCCTAGATTCAGTATTTCGTTGATATAACAGTGGGATTCCCTGACTGCTGTGGCCTTGCAACGACACCTCAACATTTGCTGCTGTGCTAACCGGTGGGCTTACAGTGGGGGAAACAATGTAGCGTTGCTGACTACCTTCTTTGTGATCAGTTGCACATGTGGCACTTGAGGTTTGGTGTTGTGTCCACGCTTGCAAGTGCATGCTGGTTAAATGTCTAAGCATGCAACTGGTATTCAAATTTTTCAGATTTTTCCCTCGGCTAAAGGTCTTTGCGCACTTCTTACAGATAACCTTGGCCTGATCATGAGGATTTTGTTCAAAAAAGTGCCACACTGCACTCTTCCTACTTTGGAAGACATTTTGAGGCCTAGCACGCTGTGATGTTTTGACCCTCTGGACAAGCTGTCCAGCAACTCTTTTGATTTTTGGAACCTGTCTTTGGAGTGCTCCGGGCCTGCCAGATAACAGCTGTTGCGATGTTGATGTCTGCTGTGGATGCTCCTCATCTGAGCTATTGCAAGCAGCACCCTCTTCCCCCAATGGATGCCAATCTGGGTCAACAACTGGGTCATCCATCACCTCCTCTTCAATGTCATGTGCACCTTCCTCTGTGTCACCGTGTATGGTGGTATAGTGTGCGGGAAGGGGCACCTGAGTCTCATCAGGGTCAGAATCTGGCTCTGTACACTGCGAGTACAATGTAGTGCTCTGAGTGAATTTACCAGCAGAATCATCTATCAGCGGCTGTGCATCAGTGCACTCCATGTCAGATTCATCTTGGCCTGGGTAATTCACCATTTCCCTTGATAATCCAGGCATGGTATGTGAAAACAGCTCCATGGAGTAATCAGTAGTATGGCCTGCCTCATCCTTCAATCTTGGTTGTGGTGAAGGACACAAGGAAAGGTGTGGTTCATGAACATGAGCCTCCAATGACGACTCAGTGCTTTTACTTTTTACAACTTCAGAAGAGGAGGTGATAGAGCTGGAGGCTGAGTCAGCAATGTAAGACAAAACTTTTTCCTGATGCTCTGGCGTTAAAAGCGGTTTGCCAACTCCTAGAAAACTAAGCCTTCGAAGCCTTATGGAGCCAGACGATGACACAGGCTCAACAACTCCTGCATTCAGTCCTATTTTGCTTTTGCCACTACAATCAGATCCACCACCAACACCATCATTACCAGCTGCCAACCCCCGCCCAATTCCACGGCCTCTTCCACCAGCCTTCCTCATTTTTGGTAGAAATGTAGACAAAATCCAACAAACTATATAGTAATGTAAAACAGGGTACAAGGTGTCTACAGGACAGGGGAGATTTAGATTTTCTGCACACACTAGTGGACACTGGACACTTTTGGATTGTGTGAGGCCCACTGAATATCAGAGCGCCACAGGCTCGATGGCACAGGTGTGAAAAAAGTGACTACAGGATAAGGGAGATTTTGAATTTCTGTGAGATTTTGAATTTCTGCAGACACTTGTGGACACTGGACACTTGGATTGTGTGAGGCCCACTGAATATCACAGTGCAATGTCACAGGCTCGATGGCACAGGTGTGAAAAAAGTGACTACAGGATAAGGGAGATTTAGAATTTCTGGGAGATTTTGAATTTCTGCAGACACTTGTGGACACTGGACACTTGGATTGTGTGAGGCCCACTGAATATCACATTGCTATGTCACAGGCTCGATGGCACAGGTGTGAAAAAATTGACTACAGGATAAGGGAGATTTAGATTTTCTGCAGACACTTGTGGACACTGGACACTTGGATTGTGTGAGGCCCACTGAATATCACAGTGCTATGTCACAGGCTCGATGTAGCAGGTGTGAAAAAAGTGACTACAGGATAAGGGAGATTTTGAATTTCTGCAGACACTTGTGGACACTGGACACTTGGATTGTGTGAGGCCCACTGAATATCACAGTGCTATGTCACAGGCTCGATGGCACAGGTGTGAAAAAATTGACTACAGGATAAGGGAGATTTTGAATTTCTGCAAACACTTGTGGACACTGGACACTTGGATTGTGTGAGGCCCACTGAATATCACAGCGCTATGTCACAGGCTCGATGGCACAGGTGTGAAAAAAGTGACTACAGGATAAGGGAGATTTTGAATTTCTGTGAGATTTTGAATTTCTGCAGACACTTGTGGACACTGGACACTTGGATTGTGTGAGGCCCACTGAATATCACAGTGCTATGTCACAGGCTCGATGGCACAGGTGTGAAAAAAGTGACTACAGGATAAGGGAGATTTTGAATTTCTGTGAGATTTTGAATTTCTGCAGACACTTGTGGACACTGGACACTTGGATTGTGTGAGGCCCACTGAATATCACAGTGCTATGTCACAGGCTCGATAGCACAGGTGTGAAAAAAGTGACTACAGGATAAGGGAGATTTAGATTTTCTGCAGACACTTGTGGACACTGGACACTTGGATTGTGTGAGGCCCACTGAATATCACAGTGCTATGTCACAGGCTCGATGTAGCAGGTGTGAAAAAAGTGACTACAGGATAAGGGAGATTTTGAATTTCTGCAGACACTTGTGGACACTGGACACTTGGATTGTGTGAGGCCCACTGAATATCACAGTGCTATGTCACAGGCTCGATGGCACAGTTGTGAAAAAATTGACTACAGGATAAGGGAGATTTTGAATTTCTGCAAACACTTGTGGACACTGGACACTTGGATTGTGTGAGGCCCACTGAATATCACAGCGCTATGTCACAGGCTCGATGGCACAGGTGTGAAAAAAGTGACTACAGGATAAGGGAGATTTTGAATATCTGTGAGATTTTGAATTTCTGCAGACACTTGTGGACACTGGACACTTGGATTGTGTGAGGCCCACTGAATATCACAGTGCTATGTCACAGGCTCGATGGCACAGGTGTGAAAAAAGTGACTACAGGATAAGGGAGATTTTGAATTTCTGTGAGATTTCGAATTTCTGCAGACACTTGTGGACACTGGACACTTGGATTGTGTGAGGCCCACTGAATATCACAGTGCTATGTCACAGGCTCGATGGCACAGGTGTGAAAAAAGTGACTACAGGATAAGGGAGATTTTGAATTTCTGCAGACACTTGTGGACACTGGACACTTGGATTGTGTGAGGCCCTCTGAATATCACAGCGCTATGTCACAGGCTCGATGGCACAGGTGTGAAAAAAGTGACTACAGGATAAGGGAGATTTTGAATTTCTGCAGACACTTGTGGACCCTGGACACTTGGATTGTGTGAGGCCCACTGAATATCACAGCGCTATGTCACAGTCTCGATGGCACAGGTGTGATAAAAGTGACTACAGGATAAGGGAGATTTAGAATTTCTGGGAGATTTTGAATTTCTGCAGACACTTGTGGACACTGGACACTTGGATTGTGTGAGGCCCACTGAATATCACAGTGCTATGTCACAGGCTCGATGGCACAGGTGTGAAAAAAGTGACTACAGGATAAGGGAGATTTTGAATTTCTGCAGACACTTGTGGAAACTGGACACTTGGATTGTGTGAGGCCCACTGAATATCACAGCGCTATGTCACAGGCTCGATGGCACAGGTGTGAAAAAAGTGACTACAGGATAAGGGAGATTTTGAATTTCTGCAGACACTTGTGGACACTGGACACTTGGATTGTGTGAGGCCCACTGAATATCACAGCGCTATGTCACAGGCTCGATGGCACAGGTGTGAAAAAAGTGACTACAGGATAAGGGAGATTTTGAATTTCTGCAGACACTTGTGGACACTGGACACTTTTGGATTGTGTGAGGCCCAATGAATATCAGAGCTCTATGTCACAGGCTCGATGCAGCAGGTGTGAAAAAAGTGACTACAGGATAAGGAAGATTTTGAATTTCTGCAGACACTGGATACTTTTGGATTGTGTGAGGCCCAATGAATATCAGAGCGCTATGTCACAGGCTCGATGCAGCAGGTGTGAAAAAAGTGACTACAGGATAAGGGAGATTTTGAATTTCTGCAGACACTTGTGGACACTGGACACTTTTGGATTGTGTGAGGCCCACTGAATATCAGAGCGCTATGTCACAGGCTCGATGGCACACAGGTGTGAAAAAAGTGAATTGTAGAATTGGGCAGAATAGGAATCTCCCTAGAGTGTAGGTCTGTAAGAACGGAACAAGTCCTCCACAGTGACACACAGATAGCTTCACTGTGGCTGTTATAACAGCCGTTACACGGTACTGTGTGAGGAGCGTACACCGCTGTATGGTGTAAATAAATGCACGCTCAGTACCTTAGCAGGACAAAAAAAAAATTGGGATTGCTTTTAAAAAAGCAGTTTGCAGAGCAGTGGGGAAACAGCAATGCAGCTGTCAGGAAGCCTTAGAAGGCAGCCTAACAACCAACACCGCTGATCCACCACAATATAGCCTCCCCTTGCACTGCACACACAGTGACTGGTGTGTTGCACTGGCAAAATCGCTAGCAGCAGAAGCAGTTTTTTTTTCTTCTTCCCTGCCTAACGCTCTCCCTACAGAATCAGCAACCTCTCCCTATGCTAAGATCGGCAGAAGTAAGATGGCGATCAGCGTGCACGCCCTTTTATAACCCCTGTGACGCCCACCAAAGCAAGCCAATCACTTGCATGCCGGTGGCGACCCCTGCCTATGTCATCACGTTGCCCACAGTGTCCGTGGATCCTGATTGGCTTAAAAAGAGTGCTAAACAAACTTTTGAAACGCGACTTTGGCGCGTAAGTCGCCGACCTCGTGGCCGACCTCATCCTAGGGTCGGGTTTCATTTCATGAAACCCGACTTTGCCAAAAGTCGGCGACTTTTGAAATTGTTCGACCCGTTTCGCTCAACTCTAATTATTAGTATTATTATTATTGGTATAAATGGATCCTCAGAGAGATATTTGTGTTGTCCCATTATATACTTATGCATGGTTATTAGATTGTCCCTCAGTCATCTTTATTCTACACTAAGTAATCCTAATTTTGCTAATCTCTCTGGATATTGTAGTTCCCCCATCCCCTCTATTAATTTTGTTGCCCTCCTTTGTACTCACTCTAGTTCCATGATATCCTTCCTGTGAGGTCTATCCAAGGATTTGTACAGAGGCAGTTTAATGCTCTCATCATGTGTATCCAGACCTCTTTTAATGCACCCCATGATCCTCTTTGCTTTGACAACCGCTGCCTAGCACTGGTTGCTCCAGGTGAGTTTATCATTAATTATGATACCCAAGTCTTTCTCCATGTCAGATTTAACCAGAGGTATCCCGTTCAGTGTGTAATGGTGTTATTGATTCCTTCTTCCCATGTGTATAACCTAACATTTACAGTATCATTGTTAACCTGCATCTGCCACCTTTCATCCCAAGTTTCCAACTTATCCAGATCCATCTGTAGCAGAAGACTATCTTCTTTTGTATTGACTGCTTTACATAATTTTGTATCATCTGCAAACCCAGACAAGTGTGAGGCTGTTGTGGGTTGGATGGCAGACAAAGGATTTATTGTATTGACAAGCAGCACCACAAAGTCTTCCACATGGTCCAGTCTCAGTAGCCAAGAACCTGGGCCTCTGAATCCTCAACCTGGTCCTCCTTCCTCACACCTCCAAGAGTCCTGAGAGACATATAACCCCAATACTGGCCACACTGAGGATCTATTTACGCTCCCATGTAAACTGTCAGGTCTCTCAATGTGCACTATTAAAGATGGTCATGAGGAAGGAGGTGAAGTGCAGTGATGCCCAAACAGTTGAACACCCAAGGCCAGGAGAAAGCCACGTTTGGAAAGGTCAATTCATGTCTGAAGAAGTGGAAGATAATCATGACACACAGTTGCCATCAGGTTAGCCTATAATCGCAACTCAGAAGGAGGATAAGATTGAGGAATTGGAAGATGACGTGGTCGATGATGAAGCCACTGATCCAAACTGGCACTTTGGCACTCATAGCAAGCAGTGAAGTAGTATATAACAGCGACCCTTAAGAAATTATTTGATAAATATATAAATTAAAAACTCAACCTTTAATATAGTCTCAATGTAGGACAAATACAACCACACAAAAACACATAACAAGCAACTGTGTCACCTACTGAACACTACGATGGAGTCCAGATATCATAGACTGCCTAACAACGGAGGTTGGCACCCTAAACATTATCGAGATTGGCGCCCCCGTTCCATGGCGGCTGTACCCTAGAGCTCCTAGATGACCCTGATTAAGTGCCACAATTAGTCACTCAATTACTCAGAAAAGGAGTGTATAGGGGTTGCCAAAAGGTAGTTGGGTAGGCAACAATAGAAAAAGGTGCAAAAATAGAGCAAAAAAGACAAGACTTAAAGTGACAAGTGCAAATTGAAGTACCTAACTTTCTGTTCCCTGTACTGAATACCTTCCTGTCTGCAGAGGTTGGCACCCTACTGGTCAGCGGAATGGCGCCCCTGCTCCACGATGGCTTACCCAGGAAATGCCCTATTATGACTATCGGTAGATTAGCAGGGTAATAACAATGATATTTCTAGAAGGCAGACCTATATAAATGATCCATATTATACAATATGTATACACAATTTGTTAATAACAAAAAGAAGGGTACTCATATATACTCAAAACGAATCCCCCCATGACTGGCCAATTCGTCTGTCATTCAAAAACCCTTGATGGCACCTGTGGGTCGCCCTCACACCCTGGGCAGCGGGGTACCCAGTACCGGGCCGGTGTCAGGGGGAATTTGTCACAGCAGCAGTGACCCGGTCCGTGGCCCTGGGCACCCAATATCAATGGCGGTGATGTTAATGGTGTTAAAGTTTATTTGAATAGTTCATGACGCCGCACGTGGTGTTTGGCAAGGGAGATGGTAAGCCAACGCTGCATGCAGATCCGCTGGGACTGATGGTGTGGTGCAGCAAAGATGGTATAGCTCCCCACAGGTGGAACTGTAGTCCCAAGGCAGTGTAGGTGCAATGGACGAGGAGAGGCACAGAATGGTATAGATGCTGGTACCCAGATGTAGCGGTGCTGAAGGTGTTAGCGACGAATGAATGGAGGACACCAGGGCTTGTAGTTTCAATGCTTTACTCACAGTTCTTGGTAACCACTGGTGCCTGCTCCGTGCCAAGACTCCGAGACTCAATCAACCTCCCGGGCAAGTCAGGGTTCTCCTCTCCAACACTCCGCCAACATGTACCTTTCCTGAACGACTCCTCTATTGCGCCTGTTAGTGTGAAGAACTCCAGTACCGTAGTTCTCTGGAATGCCTCCTATCAGATGTTCCTAGAACCTTACTTGTATGACAGACAGCTGTAGCCTCTATCAGGGACTCCCTTCTCAGAAGTCCTGGCTCTCTATCCAGTTGCTGTTGTGTCCCAAGTCTTTGATGGGAGTAGTGCATTTACAGCCAACTACTCCACCGGTGTATGCTGCAGTACCATAAGTGTCCATACAACCTCGGGGACCGGGCCCCGGCCTTGCGCTGAGAACCTATAGGCAGGGTACCTCTTCCAACCCACAACTCCTCTCTGTTCTCCTACTCCTTCGTTCCACGCTGTTCCTTCTCTCTCTTAGGTAAGCTTAGGTTGCAGGTTTACGTCTTTCTCCTTCTCTTCTCTTTCCCATGCCAGCTGGCTCAGATCACTGAGGCAGCTGCTGCACTCTTTCTAAACTGAACTCAAACTTAACTCAAAACTAACTTCAGAACTGAACTCCTCTCGCCTGACCTCCTGTCAGACTGACCTACAATTCTAAACTTTCCCCCTCTTTTATACTAACTCCACCCACCTCCCAGCACATCTCGTGTTACAAAGCAGGGTTTCACGAAGGGTGCTCTGCTACCCCCAGCCTGAAGCTGCTAGGCAGACCTACTGAACTATCCTGCGTGTGGGATGCAGGTGTTGGAGTGTGGAAAGGAGTTCCCAACTTACCTAGGCGGTGGGGCACTACACCTTAGGAGAAGGTGCAGTACCTCTGTGGCGACTGAGCCTCAGGGGCGCCACATACCCCCCGTTAAGCACAGCACGTCCGCGGGCTGCAAGATAACAAAGTAGACAGCAAAGAAACATACAAAGATTTTTGTACTGCATAAACATTTCTTATACTAATCTTCCTAGTATAGGAGGTACTCATCTTGAACGCTACAAACAATTCTATCTTAAATTCTATCTAAAATTTTTAATTCTAAGTGCAATTCTCAATTCAAAGTGCTATTCTCTGTAGCACATTTTCTCTCATTTTCTTCTCTAGTACACTTTTATTTTTCTACTTTTACTGTCTCTTCTAGATGCAAGACACTGACCGCAAATACCTGGTCTGTCACCTGTCTACTTTCAGTTCTTTATTCACACTCATCTCTAAATTAGACATTCCTAATTCTTCTTTAAAAGCCATTTTCTGGCAGCCCGCAGACCTTGGAGAGGAGACAGAAAGTGGGCACAACAGGGGCCTGTACACACAATCCCTTCAAAACTTTTTTAGAAATTATCCCTCTTTCAAAAGCCATCTCCAAAATGTTAAACAATTGGCTCTGAAAAGTAGATAAAGGGCTATGTGAGAGCAAGGAGTATGTTCTTTATTACGCAATTGTCACATAGCCTCCCTTTCATATTTATTCACTGGCCAGATCACCACATTTCCCCCCTTGTCAGCTGGTTTTATTACCACATCATCCCATTTCTTAATATCCTCGAGGGCCAATCTCTCAGATAACGACAAATTGTCTCTTTTACCTCTATTATAGATTGATCTGAGGTCCTCTATAACTAGATGGGTAAAGATCTACATTTGTGGACAAATAGACAAGGGGGAAATGTGGTACATGTGGTCGTAATGGGGGGTAAAGGAACACTCACCTGAACAGGATTAGATTCATTTTCAAGTTCCTCCAAAATGTATACAGCCTCACGTTCCATATCAGTAAGCTCATGATCAGTGGATGAACGCATATGTAATCGCCTAAGGATGATCTTTCTAGAAAAGAGGTGGAGGTCCTTCAATGCTGTGAAAAAGTTAAAATTATTAACCGGAGAAAATGATAACCCCAATTCCAGAACAGATTTCTGAGACACAGAGAGAACATGAGAAGAGAGATTAATTACCTCTAAAGTGCCAGTGCGAGATTTTTTGTCATTTTTTGGTGGAGTCACATTTTTTCTTTTATTATTTGTTTTACCACCTTTCCACCTATATTCTCTCGTATGATCTCTCCTATCCCAGAGTGTTCTGATATTTTCACCTCCTGAAGCAGACTCTTCCACAGATGAGACGGATGAGAAAGAAACAGATCTCCCTCATTGTGTGCCTCTATTCACATTAGATTGGCGTACATGCCATCGATAAACTCGATCCTGTGGGCGGTCATTCAAATCACGCTGATATTTCTTAGATTTTCTTTGTACAATTTCATTCTCCCATTTTTTAAGTGAAATATCCAAATCATTTTTTAGTTTAGTGACTTTCTCTATTGTTATTTGCTTATTGACCTCATCTTGGATACCTCCAATCTCTAAATCCAATATATTCAATTGCTTTTCATTCAGTTTGGATAACAACTCCATAAACTTTTTGGAACAAGTAGATGCGGACTCCTCCCATTGCGCCACAAACTCTTTATCCTCCACTAAAACTGATGGGAAAACCTGAACACGTAGGCCACATGGTATTAGTCCACATTTTACATATCTATTCATAAACGTCTTGTTCCACCACAAGCGTGTACGTCGATTGAGAAGCTCTTTGTATTTAATAATCAAAACATGAACATCACTGGTTTTGCCATCTAAAACACTACCCGATCCTTCATTAAATACTTTCTCCAGCTTAGTGAGCCAGATTTTTTCACATTCCCAGAAATCCGTGTGCTCTTTAGTAGTAGCTGTGAAAACACACAGAAAGAACAGATAATAACAAACCATCCAAAGCACAATGTATGATAGAACACCAACTCGACCCATATCAGTGACAGATAATAGAGGGCTTCCACAGGACACTCCACATTAGAACTTGATAACCAAAGACACCAAAAGGAGTACAAAGTCCAAAGAATATAAAATATATATAATTTTATTAGACATAATTGTCACAAACATGAATACATACAAAAGGATCAGGTAATGAAGGCAATGTCACAGATTAAATACCATGTAAAAAATGCCAAAGTGCATTATACCGCCATGGGAATAGATTATAAAAGTACTGGCCAGTATATGTACTAAATCCCCCACTGTTGGAACCGGCCAAAATACAATTAAATATACATCATAAATAAATGCCCCAAGTGCTTACCCATAAGCGATATGAATCAAGACCTAAACCCCACGCCACCGACGTGCGTTTCATTGCTCTTTTTCAAGGTGCCGTACTGTGTGTCACACGAGGCCGATTTTTATATCCCTTCATTTCACAATCTGCGAATCACAGCGTATGTCAATGGTAGCGCCCCCGGAAGTTACATCATCAGCATCATAATGACAGAATGACAGACAGCGCATACAATCAGTCACACCCCCCCGAAGTTACATCATCAGCGTCATGGCAACATGATGCCAGTCACAACCATACAACCAGTAAAGCCCCGGAAGTTACATCACAATCGTCATAGCAACATAATGCCAGTCACAGCACATACCACCAGTAACGCCCCCCGGAAGCTGCATCATCAGCGTCATGGTAACATAATGCCAGTCACAGCACATACAACTGGTACCGCCCCCCGGAAGTTACATCATCAGCATCATAGTAACCTAAAGCAAGTCACAGCGCATACCGGTAACGCCCCCCGGAAGTTACATCATCAGCGTCATGGTAACATACTGCCAGACACAGCACATACAACAGGTACCACCTACCACCCCCCGGAAGTTACATCATCAGCGTCATAATAACCTAATGCAAGTCACAGCGCATACAACTGGTAACGCCCACGGAAATTACATCATCAGCGTCATGGTAACATACTGCCAATCACAGCACATACAACCGGTCACGCCCCCAGAAGTTACGTCATCAGCGTCATGGTAACATACTTCCAGTCACAGCACATAGAACCGGGTAACTACATACTACATACATACTACATATATACTACATTCATACAACAAAAAAAAGTGCACAAACAAAAACGAACCGTGTTCCAAAATTACCAATTAAAAATGGGTAAGCTAGAAGTCCCTCTTACGTCAACTAGGCTGTCGCCTTCCTGGCTGTGGAGGTTGGCACCCTAGGGGGGAACGTTGTGGTGCCCCCACTCCACGATGGCTGACCCTGGGAGCCCTATATTCCCTGCAGCCACTTGGGGAACCCTCCTACCCGATGTCCTAAAGGAACCCCTATCAATAGACATAGACGATCCTATCTCTAAGAGGACCCTAGACCCCAATTATAAACAAAAATGAACACAATAGGCAATTGGTGACGATTGACATAATTTCACAATGTGTTCAAAGGATAACAATACTCCAGGGGTTTGGGCCCTTGGTTTGCAAAAATAGACTGTAGTCTCTTGGCATGCAGACTAAATTTCAAAAGTTGCTACAGAAATTAGATACTGCTTACACTGCCAACTAATAGTTGGTATAGATGAAAAATGGTGCTCAGAAAACTATTAGAATCAACTCAGATGTGATCACTATAGGAAAAGCCTAATTTTGGTTAAATCGGTGTTTTCTAAGCATGCAGTGTATGTTCACACTCTTTCCAATAGCAACAGAAGGACCAACGATACCACATTTCAAATGTGACAAAAAATGCTGCTTGATGTTGCCCAGAAGAAATTATAACCCCATCATTAACTACGTGTATAAATTGGAAGAGGTTTCTAAGCATGCAGACTGTGTTAAAAAAAATGCTGCAATAGATACTGCTTTTTAATGCCAATTGTTAATGACACAGATGAGTACCAATGCTAAACCAACTTAAAACTACAATCAGGACAATGAAGGACCAGAGATACAACACATTAATGGCAGAAAAAAAAAGTGGTATGCACACATATAGATACAATTAGCAGGTCTACTGCAGATTATAATCCAGTCTATACTCTGTATTGTAGTGTCACAGATACCAACATATCCTGACACGGTGTGCAACCCCACAACTGATAATCAGGAAAGAAAAGCAGCCACATATAGCAGATATGACAAGGAATGCTGCATATTGCTGCCACAAGAATGATGGTACTCATCTGGTTAACTGCCACCAGCCATATAGACTTATGCGCCTCGACGCATTTCACCATTAGGGCTCATCAAGAGGCCTGATGTAACAAAGACTTGTGTCCTGATTCTGGTGTGATGGAAGGTGACAGCCTAGTTGACGTAAGAGGGACTTCTAGCTTACCCATTTTTAATTGGTAATTTGAGAATACATTTGCACCAACTTTAATTGCCATGTCCCTTGCATTATAAGAAAAATTAAGTTTTTTCTACATGGAACTTTGCCTTTAAATGTTCTAATTTCTTTTTTTATTTTCAGTTTTCTCGCTTTGGTCACACTCATTCTCCTTGCTGTTCATTCTATTTTCTAAGATATTTGGGACCTACACCCCTTAAAGCAATAATGCATATCATTAAAGCCATGCTTGTGCTAGAATTAGTTATATTAATGCCAAAAATGTGCCAGTTTTACACTATCTTTCCTTTTTCTGTTTTAGAAACTTCACATTACACTGTGAATCCATGATCATAGCTCTGCAAAAATTTACTTTGCCAATGTGTCCACAAAAGTAATACTTCTGTTTATTGCATTTATTAATATTTTTAGATTTTTCCTCATAGCTAATATTAGGTCCTTTATTCCTCTTTTTATTGAAAATTCATAAAATAATTTGGAATTGTTTTCTTACATAAACAATGTTTCTGAAACTACAGAAGATCCTTAATGTACTAACATAACACTGAAAACAATAAATGTTTAGTAATTTATATTACTTACAGTCATTGCCTTTATCAGCTCAACATTTTTAGAAATGTTGAGTAATTTAGATCATTTATTGTTCCTGTCCTTATTAGCTCAAAATTGGAGCATGTCGTGAAATCTCGAGTCATATTTTTTAATTCACATTGCAAATCAGGCAAGAATGGGAATGCCTCCAGTTTATGCATAAAAGATTATACAACTAGGTGACATCTTCATATCAGATTTACATTTTAAAAACAACATACTGAGCTCCAAACTTTACAAATTCGTTAAAAGACAACTCGTCAGCCAATGGCTCATTTCTCCTACCACACACAGAGAATTTTGACAGAATAGAAATGGGTCACATTTTTTATTTTATTTTATTTTTTTTTTAATAAATATGCCACTGAAGACCTAAATCCTGTTTCTGAAAACAGATGGATTACAATATGAAGTGCTGATTATTCCATAATGTATTTTCCAGACATTTCTAAATCCATGGGGATTCAAATTACAAAATAATAACACATTCTGCATGTGATTATGTAAATTGTAAAAGCATTTGCAAATTTTATTTCATCGGTTGCAGTTATACCAAAATAGCACTTTTTTTTTTTACAGGTATACTGATATAATATCTTTCCAACTTGTCTGTCTAAGGAACCAAGAGAGGTTTACTTATTTATAGTTGGAGTTTCTTAAAGAATTGAATTATAACTCTCTCTCTCTCTCTCTCTATATATATATATATATGCTAGCTGTAGAGTTTGGCATTGCCTGGGCATAGTAACCAACTGTGGTTAGTTATAACAAATTATAATGATTATATTGCATATAAAAACCGTGAATCTAATCCTATTCTGTGTGATACTGTCTGCTGAGCTGTGTATCTAATCCAATTCTGTGTGATACTGTCTGCTGAGCCATGTATCTAACCCTATCCTGTGTGATACTGACTGCTGAGCCATGTATCTAATCCTCTCTTGTGTGATACTGACTGCTGAGCCGTGTATCTAATCCTCTCCTGTGTGATACTGACTGCTGAGCTGTGTATCTATTCCAATCCTGTGTGATACTGACTGCTGAGCTGTGTATCTAATCCTATCCTGTGTGATATTGACTGCTGGGCCGTGTATCTAATCCTATCCTGTGTGATACTGGGCTCCCCCTGCTGTCTGTGTCAGAGTGTGGTCTGTGTTGGCAGAGTAATAAATTGTGTTTTTCCAGCTTTACAGAAGGACGATAACACCATAGAAATGATAAGAATAATAGGTCTCAGTTACCAGAACTGTCTACAAAGAAAACTGTTGCTGATAGCAGCCAATCACAGCTCATTTTTCATGTTTTAAAAAGCTCTGGGACAGCGTGGCGAGTTTTGAGTGGCGACTTTTGTGTTTCGACTTTTATGTGGCGAGGTTGGTGTATGTGTGGTGAAATGTGTGCTGAGGGTGGTATATGTGTTGAAGCACGTGGTAGTGTTTGGCGCATTTTGTGTGTGTGTTCATATCCCCGTGTGTGGTGAGTATCCCATGTCAGGGCCCCACCTTAGCAACTGTACGATATATACTTTTTGGCACCATCGCTCTTATTCTTTCAGTCCCCCTTGTTCACATCTGGCAGCTGTCAATTTGCCCTCCACACTTTTCCATTCACTTTTTTCCCATTATGTAGATTGGGGCAAAATTGTTGCGTGGTTAAAATTTTGCCTCACAACATAGCCTACGACGCTCTCGGGGTCCAGACGTGTGACTGTGCAAAATTTTGTGGCTGTAGCTACCACGGTGAAGATGCCAATACATACACAAAATTGTTTGGTGAAATCCCGGACATACATACAGTACATACATACACACCCACATTGAGCTATATATATATATACACACACACACACACATTATTTTTAAACAAAAGTTGTAATTATTATTGTGGAAGAACCCCTGAATAAATATTAATATGTGAAAGAACTTTGTGTAGCGCTGGGTGAAACATTCTTCAATTTACAATTCTCTTTTAGATTTATTGACTGTTTTGCCTGCCCCAGGCTAGGCTTCTATGAGGCTAATTCAGTTTAGCACCAATACTGTAAAAGAAATAGTATTTGAAGCTGCTGTCCTTTTGGGAACTGCTGAACAGGTTTCAAGGGGCCATAGGCAGGAACATTATACCACATTGCAGTAAATACAAGGTTTCCGATTGTAAGAACAGGTCTTAGTGTGTGGCTTAAAATCCTAAACTAAGTACTATACTCAAGTATGGCACAATGGCTCACATGCAAAGCTGTTAGGGTCTTGGGCCACACTGAGGCTGATACTTCTAAGTGTTGGCACAAGAAAACAGGCTTTAACCACTTTGAAAACTGTCACAAAGAGGACTACTCCTTCACCACCAAACTAGGTAATTGTAAGCTATCACCAACAGAGAACGGAGGTAACAGTGAGGTTTAAATAGAAGCACCTGCAGAGTGATAGGATAGGCCAAATAGCAAATGGAAAACACCTGGTGTAAGAAAAGAGTGGACGAAAAGACAAATGGTACTCAGCACCTGGACATCAACTGGATCTCCAGTGGCTCAACGATTAGAGATGCTGGCAAACACAAGACTGCCAGATCGAATCCTGAAGCATGACAGGTATTTCCTATTCTAGAAATGTAGCAATGGTTACAGAAGCCAACTCCACTGATATACTGAGCTTAATTCATTAAGTGGTGTACGGCTCTTAATAAACCTGTCACATCTTATTTCTGCATGCCCCTCAATATGACTGACATACAAAACACCAATTTTAATAAATTAATGCAACAAACACCAAGCTTGGTGATGGTTAGATCATTGATTAGTACTGGTTCCTTTGGAGATGTTGGGCCCTGGGTTCAAATCACATGAAGGGCAACATCTGAAAGGAGTTTTCCAAATTTGACATGGCTTTGTCTGGTTATTCTGGTTTGTTACACACTTCAAAGACATACTGATAAGGAATGTAGATTATGAGCCCATGGGGACAAAATTAATAATTTCTGTAATCTGCTGCAGCATATGTTGAGATAATATAAGTGAATATAATATATAAAATAAATACAGCAGTGACAAGAACAGTCTCTTAACAATGCGCATAATGTAACTCAAGACAAGCAGTGTCAGGGCTTAACAAGTCCTCAATATGGTTTACAGATTTCTAATACTTGCTTTGATGATGATTCATTTCGGGGCAGTGATAGGAGCTTCTGCATTTTGGCCTAGTTTTGAGAAAACATATAATAACATTGTGAATTTTGTAATGTGTTGTTGTTCATCTAAATTTTTATTTACCCAGTTTTAAGATCTTCCAAGGACCAGATATTTTTTATTATGTTTTGATGCGTAAAAAAATATTCTTTGTCATTACTGGAAAACAAAAAGTAAACACCACAGACCTTACTTGCAAGATAGCAATGATGCTCCAGTGGCAGTCCAGGTCTTCAGTTACTAGTAACTTACTGCAAGTGCTATAAAGCACGCTTATGCCAGTCAGGCCTCTTATTGGCAGGCCTTTGCAGGTAGCATCTTTGCCTTTTCTCTGGTGTTTTTTGAATAATTTTTGGAGGATTTCTAAGTCCTCCTTTTGTGGTCTTGCTGTTTAGTGATAGTAATCGCTAGTGTGAGGACCCTTGATGTGGGTTGTGAGCTTTCATATTTTGGCCACAATATCAACTAATACCTCACCTATAGTTATATGTGTTTTTTGCACTTTATCTTTCAGGGTGCGGTTGACCCAGATGGCTCTGTAAACTCTAGCATCTGTGGGATGTATTTTGGCTAGTACTGGGCAGCCCGCCTGATCTAAAAGTATGAGCGTCACTAATAGGCTGTATGCCAGATGCTCTGCATTACCTGTATTTGACCAGCGCCGTATGCAGATTATTTTTTGTGCACTAGTATACCAAACAACGCCCCCTCCATGGACTGGTAGTCTGAGAGTGGTTGTTTCATCAGTATTGTTTCAACATAATGATCTACCTCTCTTCATAAAGCGCTCACTCTATCAGGCTCAAACATCAGTAGAAAGGTCATCCATTATGTAACCAGGTGTCCAAAATCACCCTATCTTTTCTGTAGTTACTACGCCTCGCAGTAAGTCTAACTTCAAATATAGATCATCCTTAATGTTACTAACTCACTAAAGTTGCACTTTAGCTTTGCAACACTCTTGTGACACAAGGCACTTCTCATGGGCAAGCCATGAATCAAAATAGTCAAGGAGTCCTAGGTCAGAAGCCAGGAGGTCAGGTAATGTTCTGAGGGCAGACTGTTGTGAGCTCATCTGTTCATTCATCTTTTGTGTCCGAGGATCTCCCTCTTCTGGTGAAGGAAGGTAGTGAGGCTGATTACCAAACACCTGATCAGGTGGATGGTGACTGGGTAATGGGAACTTCTGACTGGATGTAAGGCAGCTGACACCCTTCTGAGTTGCTGGTGATTTCTCTACTGGATTCTTGGAGACCAGTCTGATTCCTGCTTCCAAAGATAAGTTTTTGGTCTGCTATTGAACTTATTAGTTTTGGTTTTGTTTACCTTGTTTTTTGGAGTTCAGCCATCCCCGGCCGGGGGTGTGCTGGATTCTTTTTCCTTGATCAGTGTTCTCTTTTGCTCTGCTCCCAGAATATTCTGAGTGCTGATATAGGGTTTGAAGTCTAGTAACTTCAGGGTCCTTTTTGCTTATCAGTTGTGTTGGTAATATTTTTTAGCAGGGTTTTCTCAGATTGCAGACAACAGCTTTTCTATCCTGTCCTTTTTAGTTAGCTTGGGCCCCATCGTTTGCTCAACCTATCTTTCTATCTGTTTTGGTGTTTTCATCTTGCTTCACCGTCATATATGTTGGGGGCTGCCTATTGCTTTGGGGTCTGCTCTGGGGCAGTCAGTTTTTCCCTTTTCTCTCTTTAGGCTTATGTAGATCTCCAGCTGGGACAAGGTGTCTAGGATCACCGTAGGAACACTCCACAGCTAGTTGTGTGATAGGATTAGGGGTATGCAATCCGCTAGTTTCCAGACTCTCTGTTTTTCTGGGCTGAGCTTGTGTTTCGTTTTTTCCTCCTCGGTGACTCAATCATAACAACAGACTGCCAGGAGGATAATGGATCAGAGTAGAAGCGGTAGAACAGACAGATGGTCAGAAGAAAGTCCAATGTCAGGCAACAAAAGATCAAGCATACATAACTGAAGATACAGGGAATACAAACCTCACTATCTGAATGTATGTCTGGCAGAGGTCTGGGAGAAACAGCTCAGTTAAGTAGCATGGCGATTATCTGGGATAATGACCACTTGGAGACAGCCGACACCTCCCAGCCTCAGAATGGATAGTCGAGCTGTCAATCAACACACTGACAGTTCAGCACATCCTTCTACCAAAAAGCATGGCTGAGCTGTCAATCAAAATACTTATAGCTTCTGCAAGCCCCTGTACCAGATTGGATGCAGAGCTGTCAGTAACTGTATCCAGGACACATTAAGGGGTGGAACCGTTACAACTCTTCTGCCTTCCTACTCAGTATGTTACTGCCTGGCCATTAGATCACAAGGTGTGGTAATCCACTTTTGATCTAGCCATCCCTTGTGCCTACTGGTAGACCTGGCTTGTGGTATTAAAAGCACCATATATGCAATAATTCACTAGGAAATTGCTTAAGGGCACTCCTTACAAGATAATTTACTGATATGTATTCAGACTGGCATCCTATCCCAAGGGATGGACTTGAAACAGAGGCTTGAAGCAAGCTTTTGAAAATTTACAGGGTGTCAATAGGTGTTCATGTCAGTTAGTGGCCTAGTGGTGGCCCTTTGCCTTCCACTTTTGCATTCGTATGAAGCAAATGCAGGAATTTATAGTAGATTGCTAAATTTGCAAAGTAAAAGTATTAGAGTATATTGTACTAGTGATGGACTTAAGAATATAGGCAAAACTTATTGCCATGTTTATGGAAAAATAGTAAAGGTAAAACTTTTGGAAGACTTACAAAAAAAGAAAGATAAAATATATTTAAAAATCACTGTGGAAAGGGAGCAATGAAATGAACATTGGGAATGCTTATACAGTATGTATACAATAATTAAATAACAGAGTAAGCAGAAAAAGTCTGCCTCACATGGTGTAAAGAGACTTTAACAAAGAGTAGAGTGATTACTATATGGTAAAACTGACCTAACAGTATGATTCTCCAGGTCACTTTAAGTAAGCAAATACTAAACATATAAAAAATTTTTAAAGTGTTGGAAAAAAATGGAAATAAAAAAACGTTGCTTGTGTCGCCATTTTACGAGGCTCGTAGCGCTTTCAATTTTCGGAATATTTTCCTTTGTGATGGCTTATTTTTTGCGCCCTGAACTGACATTTTGGGGTACATACAATCTTTTGATCATCATTTTATAACAATGTTGCCAAAACACGTAATGGAGTTTTGATTCTTTTTCTCTTGTTACGCTGTTTACCACTCAGATTAATTTACTTTCAGTTTTGATACATTGGACTTTTCTTCTCCACCCATGGCTGCAAAAGGCACATGATGACTTATTGAATCAGCCATCTTCTGCAGGGAATGATGCAGGCTTGATGTGGTAGCCTGCATCAAAGTCAGGGACATGACGTATGATGTAAATGAACATTACATATCATGAAGGGGGTAATACATGTTTCCCACTCTTCATGTCACCATCAAGTAAAAGTAGCCAATAAAATAATTTTGATTAAAGGGTTTGTCCAGTACTTTTAAGTCAAAGACCTATCCTAAGACTATGACTATCATATTGGTGAGGCTGCGATAACAGCAGCAACCCTGCCGATCAGCTATACTCCGAGCTGGTATCGACTGGATGTGATCAGTTGCAGAGTTGCACAGCATAATTCCATCAACTGCATAGTGAGTTATAGCTCCACAAATCCACCCATATTTGGCTTAACGCCACTATACAGTTGCTGTTCTGTTCAGCATCTGATCACTTCAAGTGGGCATCGGAAACAGCTGATTGGTAGGTGTGTAGGGTGTCGAATTACCACTGATTGAATATTTATACCCTATCCTAAGAATAGTCCTTCAAAATTAAAGTACTGGACAGTGCATAGATACAATGGGACAACAATCTCATAAGACTTAAGGGCATGTCACACTAAGAGATATCACTAGCAATATCGCTATAACTAGTGACGTTATAGCGATATTGCTAGCGATATCTCTGTGTCTGATACTTACCAGCGACCGGCTCCCCTGCTGCTTATCGCTGATCGCGCGAGAACGTCCAGGACTGTTTCTCGTCGTCAGCTTCCTGTGGCGCTTCCTGCTGTGAGGACGAGCGACGCGTGGAGCCGGGCGGGAGGACGCAGGATCGCCTGGTGTGACAGGTAAGTAGCGACCCCCGTCTCCAGCGATGTCGCTAGTGAGATCTGCCTGTGTGGCAGCTCACTAGCGACGACTTAGCGATGTACCAGCGATCCTGACCGCGTCATATCGCTGGTCGGGATCGCTGGTACATCGCTAAGTGTGACAGTACAACAACTTGTGGACTGGTATCTCTTTCAAAATCTGTAAAATCCATTTAAAATGGCTTATTCACATGTAATATAGTGGTTCAGATAAATTTAGTATGATATTTTTAGAGTTTAGTCTTATATAAATAACTATGTGCCAAACAACATCTGCTTAGCAGCTGACTTAATAGTATGCAATGTAATTGCAATTGTATATATGCTATAAACATATGTTGCACATAAAGGAATCAAGATTTCAGAAAAGTAAAATATCTGTCCTGTAAATCCAATAGTCTACCAGCCATCAGCTAACAGACGAGATGTGTAAATTAGGTCAATTAACCCTCAGGTAAATCTGGATGATCCATATATTTTGTTTTATGTGCTGATCCATGTACATGGACTGCTTTTCCAAGTGTTCAAGTCTCATGCAGTTCCCGTTTCTGAGGAACTTAATCTTCTGGTTCATGCATCACTTGTTGTGGAAATGAGACTTTGAAACTTTGTGTTTGACATTTTTAAGAGTGTTCAGAAATGTGTTCTGCTGTAGAGAAAAGGCTTCAGTGCCAGGCAGTGAATTTCCTTTGGAGCTGTTTGTTTCCAAGCTTTTCATTTTATAATTTGCTATAAATACAGCAGCTGTCTAGCAGTTTCAGATGATATTGAAACACATTTTAATCAACCGGTGTTTTACTTATTCTGACACCCTTCATGCTATCTCTATTAATTTCATTATTGTAGTAGAAGAACTTACCATTAATTGGAATGACAGTTTGATTGCCATTATTCTGGACAAAAAACTCTAGCAAATCATCTCCGCACTTTTTTTAAAATTATTTCACATGCAATCAGTAAATGATTTGACTGCTGATTTTGCTCTGTATCATTTACATTTCAGTTTGCATTTCTTTCTATTCCAAAATAATAAGTTTTCTCGGCAAAACGATTTTTTTTTATAAATCCTTTTTTATTGAGTTTTCAAAAACATAAAAGTACAAAAGTCAAACATTAGTGGTACGTCTCAAAAGTGGCATTACATATACCTGCTTAATATGGACGCTACAGAACCACTGATCGAAATTGCCAAATATCACAACAGTGTAACTCCCACCCCTTCTTCCCTTCCCTCTAATTTATTCAAGCGATGCTTTCTGAATCATAAATGAACTTTACACATCGCGACATTGTTCTCCCTCTACTTTCCTGCCCCCTGTTTCATGTCCGTGAATCTATTCCTAACTTCAAGCCTCCCAGTGTGCCTTGCAGGTCCTCTAGGTTGTACCAAGTTGTGTTCCGGAAGGGTGAAACCAGGTCATGAATATCATCTCTGGAGAGATGTTGTAATATAAAATCTTTCCATTTTGAGAAAAATTTCGTCGTCTTAGTGTCTTTGTCGCTCTCTGCTTCTATTTTGTCTAGAGTCATTACCCTCTTTAGTTCCTCCAGCAACTGACGGAGACCCAGTGTGTTCCCATCCAGGCGAAACGGTTTTATGTAAATAGGGACTTATCAATTTATAAGTAAAAATTTCTTTGACTCTCTAATACTCTTTATGGTTTAATGCCTCACAATTTTTTGAAACTCAAGTTTGATATCAGGGAATGAGGGTTGTTGACAGCTGCAAATTGGATACAAATGTATTCAGTCTACACAATGCTTTGTGAATTAAGCAAGATTTTCAATAGGTTAAAGTTTTCAGTTTATGAACTTATTTTATTTCCCTTGAGTGGAATGTTTCTTTTTCTTAAATTCACCATGCGATTATACAATCCTTATAATTTTCTATACTAAGGGGACATGGCTCACAGGGTAATATTGCAAAGCAGTCTAAAGCCATGCCCCCAGAGTATTCTGTGAGAACTGCCTGCTTGGTAAAGACCATAAAAATTAGTGCCAAGTAAAAAAAAGCCCAAATCTTGGGAACCGTATGGCGGATTTAAGAAGAACAAAAAATGGACAAGCAACGGGAATAAAATAATTTCAAATACTTGCCATTTTTGGCCCATTGACAGGTTCACTTTAATCTTTCTGAATTGTAAAATAAAACATTGCAGCAAATAAAACATTGCAGCAAACTAACAGAGATATTTGTTCAGACGCTGCTGTTGTATCCAGGTCACATAGTATTGTCTTGAATTGTATGCATTTTTCAGCTCAGAGCAGGGAAAGTTATGCATAGGCTTTGAGCATGCGAATACAAACAATGTCTTTTCAATTGCTGATAACAAGCAGATATCGTGCAAATCGTAAAGAACTGAAGCATAGTATATAATAAAAAATCTGTAACTTTTTATTTTTACAGTGAAATATTATTATTAGCCTGAAACAACAAGACCTCTATAAAGCAAATCTCTTTAACACCTTCCTTCAGTAGACAGCTTTTTGTCTTTTGGACCCAATCAGATTCCTTGAACTTGATGTGTGTAAAGCCCCCGTCTCACATAGCGAAATCGCTAGTGAGATCGCTGTTGCGTCACCGATTTCTCGCCTGCGATCTCGCAACGTGTGATACATAGCGGCGATCGTGATGACGCTGATCATGCTGGGCCATTTTTTGATTGCTCGTGTCCCGCTGGCCAGCATGCATCACTGTGTTTGACAGGGACAACAACGAACGACCTAAATACTACAGGTCTGAGAGACAGGGTCCCAACGACCGTCGTATCGTTCCGCATTATTGCTGCATCGCTGGTGAGATATGACTGTCTGACATCTCAACAGTGACAACGTAGCGACGCACCAGCGATCCCTACAAGGTCATATCGTTGTCGGGATTGCTGGTCCGTCGCCAAGTGTGACGGTACCCTTAATTTATGAAGTTATGACTCCGAAATGTTTCTACATTTAGGTTGATATGATTTGTGTTTTCTTTTATGAAATAATCTGAAATTTGACAAAAAGTAAAAAAATTAGCAATTTTTAAAAATATTAATTTTCAAGATATTATATTAAAATAGTTAAACCTCACAAAATAATGAACAACATTTTCCATGTCTCTACTTAACGATGTTTCATTTTTTACTTTATGGAACTTTATTTTGTTAGTATAACATAGAAGTCTGTCATCAATTTCTTATTTTTTCAACAAATTTTGCAAAACTTATTTTTATAAATACCATGTAAATTTTAAAGTCACTTTGATTTCCTACATGTCAGAAAACTCCCTAACAAGAAAAAAAATAACAATATAAGCAAACCAAAATTAACATTTTTATGAAAAAAAATAATTTCAGTGTAGTTTATGAAGGAAGCAAAACTGCCAAAATGTGATGTAAGAGGAATTCAGATACACCCTGTATGAGTCATAAAGGAGGGCTTCATATACATTATGATCAAATTCTCTTGAAGTGGTACTCCTAGATAGAGATGAGTGAACCTTTCAGGGTTCAGTTTGATTCATTAAATGTCCCGATGTTAGCCCAACATGTTTGCCGAACGGTATGACGAACGTACCCGAACCCCTTTAGGTTCAATGGTAGGCCAAACCAAACATATACGCAACACTATAAGGGGTGACAAAAAGCTTCCCAAACAGATAAAATTAGGCTCAGATACCATGAAAGGTGGCATTAATTGACCCACAGTAGAAATTTGCTAATGGCACAGCAGCAGTCTGCCTTTGCCAATGCATAAGGTATCGGGGTCTGGGCCAGTATTTATAGCTTTGAAATGAAGTTTCAATGAAGCCCTGATGGTTAAGAGAGCAGAGAAAGTCTTTTTTGCTGAGAGGTCTGATAACTCATGCAACAGATCCAATTTTTTTCCCAGCCACACTCAAATGGCAAAAACATTAGTTTCATAGAATACTATTGGTATAAAAATGTAAGGAAAGTAACAGGTTGTTGACTGATCATCTGATGAACAGCAGAACATTTTATAATGATGATAATAATAATAATAATAATAATAATAATGAAAAAATTTATTTCTATAGCGCCGACATATTGTGCAGCGCTTTACATTTTAGAGGGGACTTGTACAGACAATAGACATTACAGCATAACAATAAGCACATAGATCATAACAGATACCAAGAGGAATGAGGGCCCTGCTCGCAAGCTTACAATCTATGAGGAAAAAAAGGGAGACACGAAAGGTGGGTGGTAACAGTTGCCCTGATTGTATGGACCAGCCATAATGTTAAGTGTGTAACAGTACAGACACAGAGGGCTAATGGATGTAAAAAGCATGTGGGAACATGATGTGGGGAACCTGGTTATGGTAAAAAACTTTTGGCTGTGCCACAAAGGGATAGATTTGGTTATTATGTTGAGGCAGTAGGCCAGGCTGAATAAATTAGTTTTCAGGGCATGCTTAAAATTGTGAAGATTGGGGACTAATCATATTGACCAGGGAAGTGCATTACAAAGAATTGGCGCAGCACATGTATAGTCTTGGAGATGGGAGTGGGAGGTTCTGATTATTGTGGATGCTAACCTCAGGTCATTAGCAGAATGGAGGGCGCGGGTAGGATGGTATACTGAAACAAGGGAGGAGATGTAGGGTGGTGCTGAGCCATGGAGAGCTTTGTGGGTGAGGGTAATAAGTTTGTACTGGATTCTGGAGTGGATGGGTAGCCAGTGTAATGACTGGCACAAGGTAGAGTCATCGGAGTAACGATTGGCGAGGAATATGATTCTGGCAGCAGCATTCAAGACAGATTGGAGGGGGGAGAGTTTAGTAAGAGGGAGACCAATTAGAAGAGAGTTACAATAGTCGAGACGAGAATGAATAAGAGAAACAGTAAGAGTTTTTGCGAAGTCAAAAGTAAGAAAAGGTCGAATTCTAGAAATGTTTTTGAGGTACAGATAACAAGAGCGAGCCAGTGATCGTATGTGAGGGACAAAGGAAAGCTCGGAGTCAAGTATGACCCCAAGACAACGGGCATGTTGCTGGGGAGTAATAGTGGAACCACACATGGATTGGCAATGTCGGGTATAGGTACATTAGTAGCGGGAGGAAACACAAGGAGTTCAGTCTTTGACAGGTTCAGTTTCAGATATAGTGAGGACATGATGTTAGACACAGCGTTTAGACAATCGCTGGTGTTTTCTGGAAAGGCAGGCGTGATGTCAGGAGAAGAAGCGTATAATTGGGTGTCATCAGCATAGAGATGGTACTGGAAACCAAATCTACTGATTGTTTGACCAATAGGGGCAGTGTACAAAGAGAAGAGGAGGGGGCCTAGGACTGATCCTTGAGGAACCCCAACAGTAAGGGGAAGATGAGAGGAGGAGGAGCCAGCAAAAGATACAGTAAAGGAGCGGTCAGAGAGATGGAGGAGAACCAGGAGAGAACGGTGTCCTTGAGGCCAATGGAATGGAGCATAGTGAGGAGGAGCTGATGATCAACAGTGTCAAATGCTGCAGAGAGATGCAAGAGAATTAGCATGGAGTAATGACGATTTGATTTAGCTATTAGTAGATCATTAGAGACTTTAGTGAGGGCAGTTTCAGTAGAGTGTAGAGAGCGGAAAATGGATTGGAGAGGGTCGAGAAGAGAGTTATCAAAGAGATAGCGGATAAGACGGGAGTGGACCAGGCGTTCCAGGAGTTTAGAGATGAAGGGAAGATTAGAGGCAGGTCTATAGTTAGCGGCACAGTTTAGGTTGAGGGATGATTTTTTTAAGTAGTGGATGTATGATGGCATGCTTAAATGAGGAGGGAAAGATACCAGAAGAGAGAGAGGTTAAATATTTTAGTTAGGTGAGGGGTGACAGCAGGGGAAAGGGACTGAAGGAGATGTGACAGAAATGGGTCACTGGTGCAAGTGGTTGGGTGAGAAGATGCAGGGAGCCTGCTTACTTCTTCTGTGACTGGTTCAAAATCAGAGACTGAGCTAGATGCAGTGGGGGAGGGAGGGCAGTGCATGGTATGAGGTGATTGGGAGATAATTTCCTGTTGGATCTGGTCAATTTTTTCTTTGAAGTAATGGGCCAGATCGTCAGCTCGAAGCTCCGTGGTTGGGGCCTGTACTCTTGGGTTGAGTAGAGAATGAAAAGTGTCAAAGAGACGTTTAGGGTTATTGGACTGTGAGGTGATGAGGGTGTTGAAATAGGTTTGTTTTGAGAGGTGAAGGGCAGTGTTGTATGTTCAAAAATTCTTAATAAATATAATTCTGGATTAATTATTCAATGGCTCAAATACAAAAAAAATCAATCCTTAAAAGATACTTTATTAACCAATCATTAAAAAGTTTTCAAAACTTCAAAAAACAGGCAAACAAAAATAGGCTTATTGCTGATTTTCAAAATCCAGCCACAAACACTAGAGAGTCGTCCCAATGTCAGGTAGAGGGTCACAAACCTATTTGTCCCTATAGGGCCCTATATCTCTCTCCTACCTGACAGCGGAGGTTGGCACCCTCTTGATACGCAAATGGCGCCCCCGCTCTATGTTCGAAGCATAAACTTATAATGGATGAAATCTTTGGGTAGGTTGGATTTTCTCCACAGATGTTCGGTGCACCGCTGCAGGAAACGTGTTTGCAGGGTGTGCCAGAGTTGTCGCCGTCTGTGTTGTGGTGTTCTATGTATAGGAGATGCAAATTCATCCAGGGCACTCTGAAGTGTTTCATTGTAATGCTTCAATGCAGAATCAGTACATGAGAGGGAGGAGATAGGGGCCAATGAAGACTGCAAGTTCTTCATAAGTTTCTGGGTGTTAATGGCCTGTATGTTTCTATAAATATGGACAGTGGGGGTGACCTGAGCAGCCTGGCAGTTCTTGATAGAGAATGAAAGAAGGTTGTGGTCAGAAAGCGGGAGAGGGGAGTTTGCAAAATCATCCACTGCACAAAGCCGAGAGAAGACCAAGTCGAGGGAGTTTCCGTCTTCATGCGTTGGAGAATTAGTAAGCTGCAAAAGGCCAAATGAGGAAGTTAGAGATAAAAGGTGAGAAGCAGATGGGGAGAGGGGAAGAGCAATGGGGATGTTGAAATCGCCCATGATGAGGGTAGGGATGTCAGAGGAGAGAAAATGTAGAAGCCAAGCAGCAAAATGATCCAGGAACTGATGGGAGGGGCCAGGAGGATGATATACCAATGCCACTCACATGGAGAAGGCGTGTAGAGTCTGATGGCATGGACCTCAAAAAAAGGGAAGACAAGTGAGGGTACTTGAGGGATAACCTGAAAGGTACATTTTGGTGATAGGAGCAGACCAACGCCTCCACCTGCAATAAAAAGAGAGAAGAGCCAGCACTGCCAGTGGTCAGAACGCATAACATGAGGTGCATATGCACATATCTTACTGCATTCAAAATGAGACATTTAGCAAAATATTGATCAATATATTGAGCCACCCCGCCTCCACCTGCTCTATTGTCTAATCTTGGGGTATGAGAGAAGTGTAGTCCACCATATGAAAGAGCAGCAGCAGTGGTAGTGTCTGACTGCTGGATCCAGGTTTCAGTAAGAGCCAGAAGGTTAAGAGAATTAGAAAGGAAGAATTCATGAATGAAGGAGAGTTTGTTACACACTGAGTGAGAATTCCAAAGGGCACAATTAAGAAAGACAGATGGCATGCGGGGAATATTAATAAGATTAGGGGGTTTTCTGAGTGTAGCAGTTGGGGGTTTGACTTTCTATAACACGGGGGACCAGGGTTGGGAGCAATGTCTCCTGCGACTAGCAGGAGGATAGAAAGAGTGAGCAGATGGTTAAGTGATTTGTGAGAGCGTCTCTGATGTTGAATGGTGGGACTGAATGGATCTGTGCTGTGTAGCAATGTGAAAAGAGCGTGAGTGCTATACATAGGAGAGGAAAGGAGTGAGGGGCCAATATGGATGGAGTGTAGAGAGTTAATTCCAGGGTGGTGGATGTGTGTGAATGCAGTGGCCAGGATATAAATTATACAAATGCATATGGTAAATATTTGTGGTAGTCCAAATGTACAGGGAATAGATTTATTTATTTGTCTTACCTGTCTCCTGCCCTGTCTAACTGCCATGCTATAACTGCCAGCGTACATTGATACATGTACTTTGATTACATGTACATAAATGCCCCCCCTGCATAAATGCATCCCCAGGCTAGCTCTGAACTTATATAAGGCCAGTTCTAAGATTTTCCTTTTTTTTTCCTCTCCTTACTCATCAGCAATCACTCAAACTAAGTTAGGACAGCAGGAAAGAATAAATGTATTTAGCAGATAAACAAGTGTCCAGGCCTACATGGATCATAAACCACTTTGAAAAGTTACTTGACCTGAATAGCATAAGGGGACAAGCAGGGTATGTTGAAATAACTATATACCATTATATATGCTGCAAAGATGAATGATATAGGTTGGACACATGCAGGAATCAGTGAAGTTGCTGGAAATAGTTAAATACCACTATATATGATGCAAAGATGAATGATATAGGTTGGATACATGCAGGAATCAGTGAAGTTGCTGGTAATAGTTAAATACCATTATAATGGCACAGTAGGAAAAAGCAATGGGCCATGAATCTGAAGTATCAGGGTTTGGGCCAGCATTTACAGCTAGGAATTGAAGTTTCAATAAAGACATGGTGGTTAAGGGAGAAGTGTAAGCTTTCTTTGCTGAGAGCCCTGATACCTCATGCAACAGTTCCATTTTTTTCCTAGCCACACTCGGATGGCATAAACATCAGTTTCATAGATTACTATTGGTATGAAAATGTAAGGCTAGTTTCACACTAGCGTATGGAGAAGCTGCGGAGGGATGCGGACTTCCTCCGTGAAGCTCCACCCCCTGCCGAGCCTCCTCCATTCAGCTCCACTTACATCGGCATGCTGCCTACATACCCAATCTTTAGCATTGAGTACGCAGGCCATGCCAATGTATGTGGAAACCTTTGCATGCGTCATTTTGATGGTCCGGCGACTGCACCAAAATGCAACATGTTGCATTCGGTGCAGGTTGCCGCACCATCAAAACAATGCATGCAGAGGCATCCGCATACATTGACATGGCCTGCGTACCCAATGCTAAAGATAGGGTACGCAGGCCGCATGCCAATGTAGGTGGAGCTGAATGGAGGAGGCGCGGAATGTATGAATGTATTGTATATAGTATGTAGTATGAATGTAGTATGTATGTAGTATGTATGTTGTATGTCTGTAGCATGTTTTATGTATGTCGTATGTATGTAGTATGTACTATGTATGTATGTATGTTGTATGAATGTAGTATATATGTAGTATGTATGTAGTATGTATGTTGTATGCTCACAGAAACTGACCATGTACCGGAGTCTACAGAGAGACTACAGACTGGCCCCATATCTGGAGAAACTCCCAGACCCCAGAGACCGCAAGATCCTGAGCAGGTATAGACTCAGTGCCCACAGTCTGGCCATCGAATCCGGCCGACACAGGCAGAGCTACAAGCCCAGGGAGGATAAGACCCACTTCCTGCTACACTGCTCCAAATACTCAGCAGTGAGGGACACTCACTTCAGGAGACTCTCACATCTCTTCCCAGATTTCATCACCATGAAGGAGGAAGAGAAAACATATATCCTGCTGGGGGAAGAAGAGAGAGCAGTGGAGATAGCAGCACAATATGTGAGCGAATGTCATAGACTGCGAGAAAGAGATCTATGATATGCCATGGACTTCTATGGCCCCCACCCTGGATCTGCCCCATGCCCCCCAGTCACATTCCCTATGCCATGGACTTCTATGGCCCCCACCCTGGATCTGCCCCATCCCCCCATCCACCTTCCCTATGCCATGGACTTCTATAGCCCCATCCTGGATCTGCCCGCATCCACCTTTCCTACAGCCCCTACCCAACATTCCTACAGTCCCTATCCCTATTCCCTTTTGTACACTTGCTTTGGCAAAACTAATGTGTATTTAGTCCTGCCAATAAAGCTTCTTTGAATTGAATTGAACTGAATGTAGTATATATGAAGTATGTATGTAGTATGTAGTATGTACGTATGTTCTATGAATGTAGTATATATGTAGTATGTATGTAGTATGTATGTATGTTGTATGAATGTAGTATATATGAAGTATGTATGTAGTATGTATGTATGTTGTATGAATGTTGTATATATGTAGTATGTATGTTTTTTTTTTTTTACATTCAACATATTAGCCGGATGATGGGACTACCATTGTCCCATCATTGGCTAATGTGTCAATCACTGTCATTGTAGCAGGCATAGCCCGATGGGACTTGTAGTCCCATCGGAAGATGCCTGCACACACACACAACCCCAGGCAGGCCCGCACAGACCCCCGGCAGGCCTGCACAGACCCCCGGCAGCCCGCACAGACCCCCGACAGGCCCACACAGACCCCCGGCAGCCAGCACAGACCCCTGGCATGCCCGTACAGACCCCCGGCATGCCCGTACAGACCCCCGGCAGCCAGCACAGACCCCCGGCATGCCTGTACAGACCCCCGGCATCCCGCACAGACCCCCGGCAGCCCGCACAGACCCCCGGCAGCCTGCACAGACCCCGGCAGGCCCGTACAGACTACCGGCAGCCCGCTCAGACCCCCGCCAGGCCCGCACAGACCCCCGACAGCCCGCACAGACCCCCGCCAGGCCCGTACAGACCCCCGGCAGGCCTGCACAGACCCTCGGCAAGCCCGCACAGACCGCGCATCATGATGACATCATTTCAGCAGCCAATCACAGCCATGCCATTAGTTAACATGGCTAACACAACTGGCTCATTGTATTATGGGAACTTCCGATTCCGGTAATCGATATTGTAAAAATATCGGAACTCAGTATTGGAACTCCGATAAAGCGAATATCGGCCGATACCCGATATTTGCAGTATCGGAATGCTCAACACTAGTCATGGGATCAGTGAGGTCAGTGATTGACTACACCAGACATAACTGTAGACAGCATCTAACCTTAGCAAAGAAGTATAGGTGTAGCAAGTGTCAAACAACATTTATTGTACCAAGGCATCAGAATACACCATGGAAATTAGTGTAGGTGTCACGATTCCTCTGCTCAGAGTGTCTGAGACTCTGTGATGGACAGCTCTGACAGCCTATCCTGTGCTGGGGCGTGCTGAGCTGTCAGTACTTGGATTGACAGCTTGGTTGACATGTCTGACTGAAAGGTGCAAAGACTCCCACAGGTGCTCCATGTTCTTGGTAATTGCCCTGTTATTTAGATAAACTTCTAGCCCAGATGCTGTGCTATAAGTTCTGATCTTCTGCTGCTGACCTTTGGACCATGTTCAGACTTCCCATTTATTATTTCCCCTTTTGCTTATCCACTATTTCTCTGGTATTCTGACCCTGGCATGCGACCTGACTTGCGACTTCGCATTTTCCTTTGGTTTACTACGTGATCTTTTTGTATTGAATCCGGAAAGTCTGACTGCGCTGATTCACGGTCTAGCCGTGGGTTGTGACTAGCGTCACAGTAGGATTAAATAGTGTAGTATTAAACTTATAATACAAAGTGGATGGGCAGCCAATTCTTGCAAATAGTGTAAGAACAATACAGAGACTTATTACGGTTATGTGTTCCTTAAGGGCAGCACGGTGGCTCAGTGGATAGCACTGCAGCGCTGGAGTACTGGGTTCGAATCCCACCAAGGACAACATCTGGAAGGAGTTTGTATGTTCTCCCCGTGTTTGTGTGGGTTTTCTCTAGGTTCTCCGGTTTCCTCCCACACTCCAAAGACATACTGATAGGGAATTTAGATTGTGAGCCCCATCGGGGAAAGTGATGAAAATATGTGCAAACTGTAAAGTGCTGCGGAAAATGTTAGCGCTATATAAAAAATAGAGATTATTATTTCTCTTTTGTCTAGTCATGAAGCAAAACTTATAGTAAACCTGTAACACCATTCCACTGGTCTAAACTTGGCAACCCTTTAATTATAACTGAAACTGGAAATCTATAAATTGCTGCATGACATTTTGTGATCACTTATTTTTATTTAATATCTAAGTAACTGTAATTTTACCCATTACATCATTATTAACTGTCTACTGTAGAACTGCTCCCAGCAAAGAGCAAACAGATGAACGGCATACTAGAGCACACAAATCACCACATTACCAGACGGAGCTATTTATCTGAAGTATTGCGGCATATAATTCAGTCAAAAAATGGAGGTGCTTGCATGAAAAAACATGAATATTTCAATGTGAAGCAAAAAAAGAAGAAATATGCAGCACTCACCAATATAGCTGAAGAACTGTGAGTCTTTATTTCACATAATTTCCATCAAATGTGCGGACATGCAGGACGTGGATGAATTCTAGGGGAGGGAGGTGCCGGACAACGGCCATTTCGCGATTACTCGCTTCTATGTCCAGGTGAGGGGATTAGCTAAAGGTCATTCCCTTTATAGATCACAGACCTTACTAATTAACATACATAACAAGTTGTGAAACAAACATTTACAAAAAAATATATACTGTAGTTATACAATATACAGAGTGCAAGATACTAGTAAAGAATAATTATTCTTTCCATATCGATTTACAAGATAATCTATATTTTTACAATATCATAGGAAGATTATAATCTAAATAACTTTACATACAATTTTTTATATAACATTTTTTATAAAAATACTGATAGATCGATCCGGTCATTTAGTCCCAAGGTCCTTGTGCGTTCGCTTTCAGGATCCATTTTGCTTCTTGTTGCAATAAAGCTTTGTCATGGCTACCTCCTTGAGCTGGAAATTTGACCTTTTCAATCCCTGCAAAACTCAAAATTTCTAGGTTAGATTTATGCACAATGCACATCTTGAATATGCTTAATTAATCGCAGTGAGCCCTTTCCTGATGTAATAGATCTATAGTGTTCACCAAAACGTATCGTAAGTGGTCTTATAGTTTTTCCAATATAAAAATAACCACATGGACAAAAACTATAACTATAACTATATAACTTCAAGTTATATTCTTATACATGAATCACCCCATTAACTCCCCATCTAGTTTTTCATAGCTTTCACTTAAAGAACCACTCCCATCAAACTTTGTATCCTCTTAATTATGGATGAATGGACCCTTGATTGTTCAGGTTCATAGGGTTTGGCTGAACTACAGTTGAAATTTTAGGTCGGTATTTAAACTTGACCCCGAACCGAATAGCAGTCATTGGCGACCCGAACTTCAGTGATTTAAAATGGATGTAAAATGGTCATAGTAAGGACTTGGGGTCTGGAAAAGGAAGCTAAGGGGGGTAAAATAGGGAAATGACTTAAATGTGGATAGGGAAATGACTTAAAAGAACAGAATTTAAAAAATTATAATCTTGATCCAGGAGATCAAGGTCCAAGTGGAGTAGGAGGTTGACTTGGAGGCAGCGGTGTAGGCAAAAGAGGCATAGGAGAAAACAGTAACAATGTTTTTGTGTTTTCATTTTCTTATTGATTTTTTAGTGAGTACTCTAAAAACAGACTGTTTCTTTGCGGTTTGACTTATAGACAAATTATCTTCAGCAGAGACTGTTGCCCCTTCACAGGCTAACACCTTCCGGATGATGTGGATGATGTGCTCTGAGATAACACATTGGCAATTGAGGATGAGGAACAGCAGAATTGAGTGCAGGAACTGGTGTATAAGGTGGAGGAAACTCTGATAGATGCAAGGCCAGCTATCCTCGGTGTCGATAGCACATGTGACGTGCCATAGTGGGACTGTCTCCACAATTTTCACCCAGTGTGCCATCAGCAATTGTCTACATGGCGATCAATAAGTGCATAGTCCCAGAAAAGACACGGGTGATGTTCCTGGACACGTGCTGATTCAAAGCAGGGACGTCACAGAGGGAGAAATAGTGTCGGCTGGGGACCAAGTACTGAGAGACCAAATTTATACACCTGTAGCAGGCCATTTTTTTAAATTTCAAACCAAGGAAATTTCACACAAAGCAGATTCTACAGTATATATGTCAATACACAATTTTTGAACAATCAAATTTGTACCCCTTTAATCTAGCAGGTCAATTTTGCTTTTTATTTCAAACCAACAAAATTGTGCACAAACCTGGTTCTACAGTATTTATGACAATAGCCAATTTTATGAAGAAAAAATGCTGTGAACATTACCATGTCAAGTGGTTTTTAAACATGTTAACCCACTGTAATTTTAAACAAAGCACTTTAAACTGTTTGGCAAATTGAATCCAGAAAAAAAGTGTTTTAGATACCACCATAATGTAACAATAACAATGCTGTGTTAAACTATACAGATGACTAATTGATTCCAAAACATTTTTTTTAGTGTAAATATTTTGAAATTGTAGTTTATGCACTTCTGCACTCAAAGAAGCTTGGCAGAAAGTGCAAAGCCAGGAAAAAATCATAAGGGGTAATACCATAATCCTCTTCAGGTGTCTTCGTCTTCTCTTTCGTCTGGAGGCTGGGAGGACTGCCTTCACCTGCTTCCTGGAGCCCAAATCCCAGGTGCCTGGGCTGTAAGTGACCCAACTTCAAGAAGGACCAAAGCCCCCGACATAAATAAATATGTGAAAGATCCCTGTGCCACCTGTACCATTGCTTCTCCCGCATAGGTGGTGAGGAACAGTCTGATCTCTCGCAGGTGGTAGCCCCATATCAAGCCGCCTCGAGAAGCCTGTTCCAGGCCCGTTCATTTCTCAAGACGGGTTCATCCTGCTCCCTTCCTTCTTGGATCACACCCACCACATACCAGCAATGTTATCCTTCCATTTTGAGAAATGTGCCTCTGGTTCCAGCTGTCAACTCTTGCAGCGTTCAAGGCAAGTGTTCTGTCTCTACTGCCCACTGGTTGAACAAATTATGATGATGGGTCCCAAACTTTTCTATGGACCCACATCAACACTGCCGGTCATAAGTAACAACCTCCGCCTGGGATGCCAACTCTCACTATCTTGTGTCTAGATGGCCCACTACCATGTCTCAAGCTCTGGTGGTGGCTCATCTCCATCTCTATTTTGACCAGCCTAGGCCCCATAGTCTGCTCACCAATCACTGGAAACTGGCTCTCCCATCCACAGTCATCAAAAACCCTAGCGTTGAAGGCTGTGGCCTGGGTTCAGACCATGGTGACTCCATGGAAAGTGACTGGCTCCCAGCCACAGGCTCCTGCCACCTACGCTATTGCGCAAGCTTGCCCTGGCTTTGATATTTTTCCAGTTACTCTATTTTTTTGAGTGTTATATACCACTAAAATGTAACAGAAAGCATTTAATACTCTATGGATAACTGATTGAATCCAGAAAATTGTGTCAACGATTTTTTTATGAGTGTTACCGTATTTTTCGGACTATAAGACGCACCGGACCATAAGACGCACCCCAATTTTCAGTAGGAAAATAGGGAAAAAATAATAATGTGTCAAATGGGGGTCCGTCTTACAGTCCGAATTCAGCTTACCTGGGAAGGGATCCGGCACAGGTGGAAAAGTAGTCACAGGGATCATTCAGTGGTCCAGGCTCGTGCGGTGGCGGCTCTGTGCTAGGGCAGGTTGGTTGTGCTGGGACAGCTGCGCTGGGGTAGGGGCAGCTGTGCTGGGGCAGGGGCAGCTGTGCTGAGGCAGGGGCAGCTGTGCTGGGGCAGGGGCAGCAGTGCTGGGGCTGGGGCAGCTGCGCTGGGGCAGCAGTGCTGGGGCTGGGGCAGCTGTGCTAGGGCAGGGGCAGCAGGGCTGGGGCAGCTGTGCTGAGGCAGGGGCAGCTGTGCTGGGGCAGGGGCAGTAGTGCTGGGGCTGGGGCAGCTGCGCTGGGGCAGGGGCAGCAGTGCTGGGGCAGGGGCAGCAGTGCTGAGGCAGGGGCAGCAGTGCTGGGGCAGGGGCAGCAGGGCTGGGGCAGCTGTGCTGAGGCAGGGGCAGCTGTGCTGGGGCAGGTGGGCTCTGCAGTGGTGGCAGCGGGCGGCGCTCTGCGGTGCAGTGGTGGCAGCGGGCTGTGCTCCGGTGCAGGGGCCGCGGCTCCACCGGCATTTCTTCACAGCCCGGAGGCCCCCGCAGTTCCCTTGCTGGCTGCCGCCATGTTGCGGTGGTCTCCGGGAGCATGGATGCCGGAAAGATGGCCGCCGATCCGGGGACGGCACATGCACGGGATCAGATCTCGTCCCGAGATCTCGGGGGACACAGGTCTGGACAAATACTTTTTAACTCCAATAACATCTTTCACAGAGCTGTGTAGTGGTGTCAGTGTGCCAACTGTGATGGCTCTGATGCTTTTATAATCCCTTATGATGTCATACGGACAGTCAATCACAGTAATGCCATTACCAAGATAATTTCAGCATTATAATAACTTGCAGACAGTCTCCACATGTTTAATGGCTGTATAAGGTTACTAGCTGAAGAGCCCGGCATTGCCTGGGCATAGTAACCAACTGTGGTTAGTTATAACAAATTATAATGATTATATTGCACATAAAAACATTTCACATCATATATTCAACACTACAGATTTGCAACACAAATTAACTAAACGATTACCCAAGTATTGATAGTATTTTATTTTAAACTCATTCAAGAGCCATTTGATAAACAATATGTGTATCTGTGTATCTAACCCTATCCTGTGTGATAATGTCTGCTGAGCTGTGTACCTAATCCTCTCCTGTGTGATACTTTCTGCTGAGTTGTGTATCTAATCCTATCGTGTGTTACTGACTGCTCAGCCATGTATCTAATCCTATCCTGTGTGATACTGACTGATGAGCAGTGTATCTAATACTATCCTGTGTGATATCATCTGCAGAGCCGTGTATCTAATCCTATTCTGTGTGATACTGTCTGCTGAGCCGTGTATCTAATTCTATTCTGTGTGATACTGTGTGCTGAGCTGTGTATCTAATCCTATCCTGTGTGATACTGTCTGCTGAGCTGTGTATCAATTCCTATCCTGTGATACTGACTGCTGAGCTGTGTATCTAATCCTATCCTGTGTGATACTGACTGCTGAGCTGTGTATCTAATCCTATCCTGTGTGATACTGACTGCTGCGCTGTGTATCTAATCCTATCCTGTGTGATACTGACTGCTGAGCTGTGTATCTAATCCTATCCTGTGTGATACTGTGCTCCCCTTGCTGTCTGTGTCAGAGGGTGGTCTGTGTTGGCACGGTAATAAATTGTGTTGTTTCCAGCTTTACAGAAGGACGATAACACCATATAAGTGATAAGAATAATAGACCAAATTGTTTGGTGAATTGGAATGCACGGGGTTAAAATGTCATCTCACAACATAGCCTATGACGCTCTCGGGGTCCAGACGTGTGACTGTGCAAAATTTTGTGGCTGTAGCTGCGACGGTGCAGATGCCTATCCTGGACATACACGCATACATACACACACACATTGAGCTTTATATATTAGATATGCTCATGAACCATAACTAGCAGTGCTTTGGAAGCAGCATATGTTCGCTATGTCTATAGCACTGCCTTCTATGGAATGCAGATAAATCTGCATGTGTTCACTGAACCATGCAGACTTACTGTATTAAATATATTTCTATTCATGTAATTTTTGTTTTGTAGAGTAGTGACTGTGCAAGGTAAATTAACATGCTGTTGCTCTTGAAAGACTCACCGCATGTCAGTGTCTGCGGGTGATCCACCAAGGACTATGCATGCAGAGTGGACATGGGATTTCCAGAAATCCCATTCACTCTGCTGTCACAGCTGGCCACTGTGGGTTTTACGATGCATAAATATGCAGCTTCAAACCTGCAGCAGTTCCTGATTTTGGGCACGCACCCTAAAAGGTGCCAAACATGCAAGGCAGTGATTTGAGTTTCAAATCTCCAAGTGCAGAGCAAATCCATGCACCCAGATACTCGAGTGATATGCAAGAATCACTGAGCACGTTTGCTCATCTCTAATATTTATCTGTTTTTTCCATTTCAAAATATACTAAATATGTTGTTGCACGCAAAACACTTTAATAAAATTTTATTTTCTTTATCTTAAAGTAATACTAATGTTTCTATATAATAAATGTACCCTATAAGAAATCAAAATGTGTGTCAGGATGCTACAAAAATGTGTCTGAAAAGCTGCTTTACTGGCTACAGGAGAAGATGAAGGGCAAGATATTCCCACTATCATCCATAATTAATCATTGTGAGTGTTTCCCATCTTTAACCTGTACAATATATAAATGTTTAAAAGTTAGCAATGAACGCCTGCAGTAAGTAGGGATATGAAAGTCTACATTTTGCTGAGTTGCACTTGAAAGACTTTAATGTATTATACTTAGGATTACAAAAGGCTGACTTTTAGATTAACTTAATGGAAATATACTGTGTTTCACCAAGCAAACCTTCCTCCAAACTGATGGGTTTTAGCTTACTTCTCACTGATGTAAAAATTTCCTTTGACATAAATTCTGCATTTGGAATAAAAAAGCATGTCAAAAATTGCCTTTCTTTTAACAGTTTTCGCTTGGCGGCACTTTAGTTAGTTGAAAACAAGGTAGTGTTTCGAAATGGAAATTGCTGTGAAGAAATGTTATATTTCTGGAAGTAGCAGCCTATCATCTCAATGAAAATTAATATTATGAAATTATATATTGGTGTTTAGACTTAGAGTGAAATTTGTTGCAAGTGTAATGTTAGAAGAATTTTAATTAACATTATGGTTTGTGATAATAAGTTGCAATTACACAATAGACCGAGAAATACTGCATACATAGAGATTCTGTCAATGTCAGTGGTTTTGTTGCTCTATAATAGCAAGTGAAAGATCATGAGCAGTCAATTTTAAAACTGATTCAAGGTGGAAGTCACAACTGCTGGAATCTCACCAGGCAGAGGTTTATACAGGAGCTAACAAATCACGAGTCCAAAAGACAAAGGGGTCTACAAGTACCTACAATTTTAGCCAGCCATTGTCCTAGCTTCATTGTTGACTATATAACATGTAAGGAAACCATATTTAAAAGGATTTTATACAGAAAATATTGTAGTAGAAAACAAATAGAGAAAGTACTCCCTCTACCTCCAGCAAAGTGCCAACCCCCGGTGATGCTCCGTGCGGATGTTTGGCTACAACAATGACATTATTGCTGCAGCTACATACTGAGCTGAGTGTCTCTGCTGTTTATAACAGTATGAGATGCCAAGCTCAGTGATTGGCTAAACCACAGTCATTAGAGAAAGGACAAGGAGTCAAATGTTGGACTGAGGGAGGGTGAGTATCTCAATTTGTTATCAGAGAGGTACACTGTTTAAAAGGGTTATCAAAACTTTGAAAAAATTAAGAAAACTTCAAATGTTACACGACCCAAAAGTAAACAGTAATAATTTTGCCAATAAGAACAAAGCCACAACAAGAGCACTTAAAAATCCTCCAAAAGTTATTAAAAAAACACTAGAAAAAAGGCAGAGATGCTTAACTGCCAAGGCCTCCAAACAAATGCACTATCAGGGTGCAGTGGACCCAATTAAATATTGCAGCAACACAGGTGCAGCAATACTGATGAAACAACCATTCAGACTACCAATCCATGGAGGAGGTGGTTGTTTGGTATATTTGTGCACAAAAAATAATCTGTATGCAGTGCTGGTCAAATACAGGTAATGCAGAGCATCTGGCGTACAGCCTATTAGTGACGCCCATACGTTTAGATCAGGCGGGTTGCCCAGTACTAGCCAAACTACATCCGACAGATGCCACAGTTTACAGAGCTATCTGGGTCAACTGCACCCTGAAAGATGAAGTGCAAAAAACACATATAAATATACGTGAGGTATTAGTTGATATTATGGCCAAAATATGGAAGCTCACAACCCATGTCAAGGGTCCTCACACTTGTGAGTACTACCACTAAACAGCAAAACCACAAAAAGAGGACTTAGAAATCCTCCCAAAATTATTAAAAAACACCAGAAAAAAGGCAGAGATGCTTACCTGCCAAGGCCTGCTAATAAGAGGCCTGACTGGCATAAGCATGCTTTATAGCACTTGCAGCAAGTTACTAGTAAATAAAGACCTGGTGTCAGAGACACCGCACTACACTTGCTCATAGAGCCAGTGCGCGTGTCCTGAGTACAGAAGCAGTGCTAAACGAGGTACAGGAGGGATAAACAGACGGGAGGTCAGACAAAGCCAAAGGTCATAAACAGGATCACAGTACAGTACCAGGGATGAGACAGAGCAGATAATCAGGGCCAAGCAGAGATCAAAACCAAACAGACATAGGAGGTACCAGGCAGAATCCAAAGCGATATCCAGGAAACAGACCGAGTCATACACAGAGAATCAAGTAACCAGAACACAGCACAAACACACTCAGGGGTCACCACACACAATGCCAAGGGTGAAAGTATAACTGACAGGGATGGGAGCGTCCTGAGGCTATAAGAAGCCTCCCCCAGAACCAGGGAGAGGCCACAATCATAGCCCCAGGTGTGCAGGTAAGCCTGCACCGGGATCATAACCTTTAACCCCAGAAATGCCAGTCATCAGTACTGGTTCCATACATTAACCCCACGTGTGCGAGTCAAACCCGCACTGAGATCATGACAGTACCCCCCTCTCAACGGGGGGCCTCTGGACCCCCAGGCTTGCCCGGGTACTTAGCATGGAAAGCCCGCACCAGGCGATCAGCATGCATCAACCGGGCCGGTACCCAGGACCTGTCCTCGGGTCCATACCCCTTCCAATGAACCAGGTACTGTACCGACCGCCGTACCAACCTGGAATCTACAATATGACCAACCTCGTACTCCACCTGCCCCTCGACCAAAACAGGAGGAGCAGCAGGCTCGGAGTCTCCCCGGACTGCTTCAAAAGGTTTCAGTAGAGATTTGTGGAAGACGTTAGGGATCTTGAAAGAGGGTGGAAGGCACAGCCTATACGCCACTGGATTTATTTTTTCCACAATCTTGTACGGGCCAATGAATTTGGGTCCCAACTTGGCTGACGGAATCTTTAACTTAATGTTTTGCGTGGAGAGCCAAACTTTCTCTCCCACCCGAAACATGGGACCAGGTGTTCGTTTCCTGTCCGCGAAAAACTTATACCTGCCTAGACCTAGATATACGCCGCTGGACTTCTGCCCATGTATCTTTTAACCGCTGAACAGAGTCCTCAGCCCCGGGACACCCCGAATCCAGACGAGAAAACTCACCGAAATGAGGACTGAACCCATAATTGATCAAAAAAGGAGTCATACCCGTGGATTGACTCACCCGACTATTGAAGGCAAATTCAGCCAACGGCAGTGCATCGCACCAGTCATTCTGTCTAGCAGAGGTTAGACACCTGAGGATCTGTTCCAGGGACTGGTTAGTGCGCTCTGTCTGCCCATTGCTCTCAGGATGGTATGCAGACGAAAAGGACAGAGACATACCTAATTTTTTGCAGAAAGCACGCCAAAACTTAGCCACAAACTGCACACCACGATCAGACACCACATTCAGGGGTACCCCATGCAACCGGATCACATGCTGCACAAACAACCTGGACAACATCTCAGCTGATGGTAGTGCGGACAGGGGTACGAAATGAGCCTGCTTAGAAAACCTGTCCACCACTACCCATACCACTGTATTACCCTTAGATGGAGGGAGATTGGTAATAAAATCCATGGATAAGTGAGTCCATGGCCTTTCGGGCACTGCCAAGGGTATCAGCTCCCCTGCCGGTCGGCTGTGAGAGCTTTTAGAACGAGCGCAGACCCCACAACCAGCAATGAATTTTTTTATGTCCGAACCAAGGGTAGGCCACCAAAAGATCCTAGCCACCGCCAGACGTGTGGCCGAAATACCAGGGTGAGCGCTCAGCTTGGATTCATGGAACTCCTGCAAGAGTTTCAGGCGAAGTTTCTCTGGGACAAACAACTTCCCCTCCGGCTTGGCCGCCGGGGCCAGCGACTGGGCTCCCTGAATCTCCCGTTCCAATTCAGATGAGACCTCTGCTATCACAACCCCAGGGTGAAGAATGGAGGACGGTGGCTCAGGGGGCGACACTGGCTGAAAACTGCGTGATAAGGCGTCAGCCTTAACATTCTTAGACCCTGGACGAAATGTAATCGTAAACTGAAAACGGGAAAAAAAAAGTGACCAACGGGCTTGTCTGGGCGTTAGTCTTTTAGCAGACTCAATGTACGACAAAGTTTTGTGATCTGTGATCACCGTAACCAGGTGACTGGCCCCCTCCAAAAAGTGCCTCCATTCTTCAAACGCCAATTTGACCGCAAGAAGCTCTCTATTGCCTACGTCGTAATTTCTTTCCGCAGCAGAGAACTTCTTGGAAAAGTAAGCACATGGCCTGAGGTGGGTAAGAGTGGTAGGCCCTTGGGACAACACCGCCCCCACCCCCACCTCAGAGGCGTCCACTTCCACGACAAATGGTTTGGATGGATCTGGCTGCACTAACACAGGAGCAGACATAAAACATTTTTTCAGCGTTGCAAAGGCCTCTTTTGCGAGCGAGGACCAATTTCTCACATCCGCACCTTTGCATGTAAGATCCGTGAGAGGTTTGACCACTTGCGAAAACCCACGGATAAATTTGCGGTAATAATTGGCGAACCCCAAGAAGCGCTGAAGACCCTTAAGATCTCGGCGTTGCACCCAATCCGCAATAGCCTGCACCTTCTTGGGGTCCATGCGAAAACCCTCACCGGATACAATTAACCCCAAAAAGGACAACTCTTGTGCACAGAATACACATTTCTCCAATTTGGCATACAAATGATTTTCTCTAAGCCTTTGGAGCACAGTTCGTACATGTTCCAAATGAGAATACTTGTCGGGGGAATATATCAAAATATCATCTAAGTAGATAACGACAAAACGACCAATGAGATCTGAGAATACCACGTTGATGAAATTCTGAAATATGGCAGGGGCGTTGGTAAGACCAAACGGCATGACTAAATTTTCAAATAGTCCCTCGGTCATGAGGAACGCAGTTTTCCATTCATCCCCCTCCCGGACCCTTATCAAATTATATGCCCCCCGAAGGTCCAGTTTAGAAAACCACTTTGCCCCTGATAGTTGGTTACATAAATCGGGAATCAACGGAAGGGGGTACGTATTCCGTACAGTAATTTGATTAAGCTCCCGGAAGTCGAGACAGGGACGTAACCCGCCATCTTTTTTCTTTACAAAAAAGAAACCTGCCGCCACAGGTGAGACTGAAGGACGTATGTGTCCTTTGCGCAGACTTTCAGTAATGTACTCCTTCATAGCCAAGCGCTCAGGACCGGACAAATTAAACAGACGGGCTTTGGGTAATTTAGCCCCCGGGACCAGCTCAATAGCGCAGTCAAAGGGTCTATGTGGCGGTAACGTCCCGGCCTCGCTTTCGGAGAATACATCTTCGAAGTCCTTCAGGCATTCCGGAATACCTTCCAGCTCGACAGATGATACAGACACAGATTTAACAGGTTCAACCAGCAGTGCGGATTTATCACATAACTCAAAATCATTAAACCCCCATTGAACAATCTCCCCCGTTTTCCAGTTAATAACTGGGTTATGGCATTGTAACCAGGGCATGCCCAACACCAACCCTGCAGGTAGATTGTCCAGCACAAAACAACTTATGTTTTCCACATGAGTAGCGCCCACTCTGAGCGAAAACACATCAGACATAAAGCGAATTCCCTCCTTAATGAGGGGAGATGAGTCAATGGCCATCACCTTGATCGGAACGTTGAGCCTAACTGTCCCTATCTTGCAGTGTGTGACCAATTGGGAGTCAATAAGATTAATAGATGATCCGCAGTCCACGAAGGCTGTAGAGGAAAAAGAACTACCATCCACAAACAGTTCCACAGGCAGTACTACTTTAGAAAACGAGGAAAATGGTACCTGAGGGTCTGAGCAGCCTCCCCGTTGACTACCCAGACCTAGTCGTTTCCCGCCGACCAGGTTTGAAGACGGGTAATTCGGGCACTCCCTTTTCCAATGTCCCATTTTACTGCAGTAAAAGCATAACTGCTTGTCCTTCCGGCGTTTCCTCTCCGTATCCTTCAGGGAGAGGGCGCCTACATCCATGGGCTCAGGGGCAGTCTCTTTTCCACTGGGGAATAATCGAATATCCACCTGCATCACCCCTCTGGCCCGCAGCCTGCGGTCCATCCGGACGGCCTGGGTCATGGCATGCTCGAGAGAGTTAGGTGGGGGATGTAACGCCAAGGCATCCTGCAGCCGCTCGGACAAGCCTCTGCGAAAGAGTCCTCGGAGTGCGGCGTCGCTCCAGGAGACCTCTGCCGCCCAGCGGCGGAACTCAGAACAAAACCACTCAGCTGAGTGTTTCCCCTGACAGACACTCATCAACATGTCCTCTGCCAATCGCACTCGGTCAGGTTCATCATAAATGTGCCCGAGGGCCTCAAAGAATGCGTTCACTGACATACGTTCAGGAGCAGAGGAAGACAGAGAGAAAGCCCATGCTTGCGGAGCCCCCCGAAGTAGGGAAATAATGACCCCCACCCTCTGGAACTCATCCCCGGAGGAGCGGGGCCTTAGAGAAAAAAAAAGCTTGCATCCTTCTCTGAAAGACCTGAACTCCTTTTTATCCCCTGAGAAAAGGTCTGGCAATTTGACCGGAGATCCGGGGGACGCTAATGACACATCCCTACCCTAGAACCAGAAGCCCCTGCATCGACAGCCCCCTGCACAGTAACCACCAACTGTTGCTGGGTCTGGGCCATCGTGCGTTGTTCCACATTGAGCTTATGGAACATTTGGGTCAGGTGCTTGACCTGATCAGCCAAGGCTTGTATGGGATCCATGAGGATAACACACACTTTTTTTTTTTTTTTTCCTTTCAGAGAAAAAAAAACTGAAATGGTCAGTTATAATGTCAGAGACACCGCACTACACTTGCTCATAGAGCCAGTGCGCGTGTCCTGAGTACAGAAGCAGTGCTAAACGAGGTACAGGAGGGATAAACAGACGGGAGGTCAGACAAAGCCAAAGGTCATACACAGGATCACAGTACATTACCAGGGATGAGACAGAGCGGATAATCAGGGCCAAGCAGAGATCAAAACCAAACAGACATAGGAGGTACCAGGCAGAATCCAAAGCGATATCCAGGAAACAGACCGAGTCATACACAGAGAATCAAGTAACCAGAACACAGCACAAACACACTCAGGGGTCACCACACAATGCCAAGGGCGAAAGTATAACTGACAGGGATGGGAGCGTCCTGAGGCTATAAGAAGCCTCCCCCAGAACCAGGGAGAGGCCACAATCATAGCCCCAGGTGTGCAGGTAAGCCTGCACCGGGATCACAACCTTTAACCCCAGAAATGCCAGTCATCAGTACTGGTTCCATACATTAACCCCACCTGTGCGAGTCAAACCCGCACTGAGATCATGACACCTGGACTGCCACTGGAGCATCACTGCTTTCTTGCAAGTAAGGTCTATGGTGTTTATTTTTGGTTTTCCAGTAATGGCAAAAAATATATTTAATGCATCAAAACATAATAAAAAATATCTGGTCCTTGGAAGATCTTAAAACTGGGTAAATTAAAATTTAGATGAACGACTGCACATGACAAAATTCACAATGTTATTATATATTTTCTCAAAACTAGGCCAAAATGCAGAAGCTGCTATCACTACCCTGAAACGAATCATCAAAGCCAGTAATAGAAACAGGATGAGTTACAGCATTTTTGTTCTCTGACGAAGATCTTTTTTAGAGCAGCACTGCTATCACTCACCCTGCTGCTATCTCCACCTCCTGATGTTTCAGTGAGCAAAGTAGTGGGGAGGGAAACAGTGACAGTGGTGACAAGAACAGAAGCTGTGGTCACATCTACATGGCAACTACTGAAAGAGGACATTATCAGGGGATGGCGGAAGTCAAAGAAGCTGTGTTAAATGACAACAGCGCCAACTCCTAATGATGTCTTATGTCAGAGGCTTATCAATACATAGAAAAAATTATAGAGATTTGAAAAACATGAAGAACTGAATATAGCATGTTTAATAAAAACTTGTATAGTATAACACTTTTCATTATTCAACTTAGAACCTTTTTTGCTGCTACGAGAAACACTCCTTTAACCCTCCATCACGCACAGCTGATCTGACAGGTACAGCTCAGTTAGTTTTGTTTCTCTCCTCTCCAAGTTATCAGAAAATCTCCCCTGCCTAGTTATTTCTTGTAAAACCTGATCGCGCAGTGTTACAGCAGACCTTCTGGAGAGCAGATCTGACCTTTGGGCTTCTCAGGCTCACATGTGAAGGTTATTATTTTCCTATTTATTAATATCAATTGTTTATTTAGCTTGTTTTATGAATGAATTATGCAATGTTTGTGGAAATAAGTAGGGTTTTCTTAGAAAAAAAGATGGTGGCAACTAAGATACATTGCGCTCTAACACGTACTCTCACTCTTGCTTCAGATTCTCTGCAGAAATGGCCATTATAATGTATGATTTATCTAATCCCCTTCACTTTGAAGAATTGAAGAATCTGGTGTTAAATGATGATGAGGGAGACCCCACACTGAGTGAAGAGTCAGGGGAAGACAGTGACACTTCATCTCAAGATGAGGTGGAAGAATGTTAAAGTGGTTCAGGTGTTCAGGATGGTGAGCAAACGGATACAGATGAACAAGATACAGATAACACCTATTATTTCAGAAAAGACAAAAAGACCAAATGAAGCAAGAAGCCACTTAAAATGTTAGCTGAAAAACACCAAGCAGTGGCCAGTGGTCATCTTCTTTGTGACGTTGAATGTGGGTGGTATCAATTTACAAGTGAGTTACCTCGGCAATCAGTTGGTACCACTGTGCAGAAGAATTTTCCTGAAAACACTGGCTAATGAACAGGTGAGTGGCGAACCAGACCAAAGAAGTCTGAAGATTAGTAAAATACCCTTTAGCCTGCAAGACGGCTGAAATTATTTCATCCCGAAGATGATTGAGAAAAATCACCACCTCTCCCACCTCCCAAAAGATGTAGATGCACCACCTTCACTGTTGAAACTGGTGGCAGAAGGATGTCAAATTATTAATGCAGAAAATTTTGCAATGGGATCTGCCTGTCCCATGCAAATATGATCTGCCAGCCTTGATTTTCGAAGTGTAAGGGTGTTTCTTCTGCTGAACATGTAACCTCTGAATCTGAGTGAATTGTAATCAAGTAGCATATAAGTGCATAAGAATTAAGATTTTTTTCCTAATTTTAATGTTCAGTAGAACTGTAGGCTATTTGGCAGTAGTTTAGAAATTTGGTACTTTTTTAAATATGTTTATGATTATTAAAAAAATTTTTGCCATCTGATTTTGGATTCTCTCTTTTAATACATTACTGTAAAGGTCCCTGATTACTTTTAGAGTCCGTTAATTGAGATAAATAGATATTATTGGTGGTTTTATAACCTGTACCTTTCAGGTACACTGCACCTGAACTCGGGAGTGCCAGGGGTGTGCCTCATGAAGGGTTAAAAAGAACATGTCATGTCCAAATGCTTTTAAACTGTGGATACAGTATGTGGGTAAACTGCAGGTTAAAAACGTTCTAAAGGTGCTCAGCAGTAACTGACAGCTGACTCTGTGCTGATGCACTGGTGAGCCGGCTGACAGTCAGTGTACCAAGTCGTGGTTACAGTCGCCATTCACTATGCACTGTGTGGAGACTGAAGCCACGGCGGCAGCACCTCTATGACTGAAAGCTGAAAGCTTTCAGATCAGGTAAAGTTCATTTCTTTCCAGTAGCTGGTCATTTTTGGCCAATTTTTGTATATCTGAAGTAGTGTTTGGCGGTGTGACAGGTTCTCTTTAATGTAAAAAGTGAGAAATCAGAGATTTGAGATTATCCTATGATTTATGCTGTTAATTATTGTTTCAAAAGCTGTCCATATAAGACCCTGGTCCCACACTGGTGACTTCAATCCTGTACGACAAATGATAGAGAAAAATTCTCATGAATTGTTAAAATAAAAGCAGGCGCTCATCATGTTAATAGCTATAGTAATTTAGAGGTTTTTGCATGAAACTTATACTCCTAAAGTCTGCATTTTAAAGGGAATCTGTCAATAGGTTATTGCTACAGTATCTGGAAGCAGCATAATGTGAGGACGAAGACTATTATTATAGTGATATGTCACTTACTGGGTTGATTGCTGCAATTTTGATAAAATTACAGTTTTAGCTGCTGAAGATCTAGTAGTTATTCGTGATTTGAGCACTAAATAACCCCACTCACACCACTGATTGACAGAATTCTGCCTATGTGCAGTGTACACAGAAAAATGTCAATCATAGGTGTCAGTGGGGGTATACAGAACTCATGAATACGCTTAATTACCTATATAGGAAGGAGAAAAGGTGCACCACCAAAGATCAAAAGTATAACAAGTAAGCAACAGGGTGCAACACCTAGTATGGGTCACTAACTGTAAATACTAAAGAGAAAAGACCAAACAAATAATGGTGTGCACACCGGACATGAAACCTAAAATATAACCTTTATTAGACACCTTGAAATACATGAAAATAAGTTAAAACCACTTAAAAACATGAATAAATCATGACAAATGAACAACACCCCTGAAGAGTGACCATGTGAAAGATTAAGTCAATGGAGCTCCACAATTATATTTATGAGCCAGGCGTAAAAAAGGCACATGCTAAATTGATATAAATGGGTTCACCAATATGGCATGCAAAAACAGAAATATGTTCCCATAAAACCTCCTCAGATATGATATCAAAATTCATTCCATTTTTGTCTGCTGCTGATGCTGTTACAGATATTTCTAGACATAGCCCCAGATATCAGGGGCCAGGAATAATTTTTTTGGATCTTAATCCTGATTATTTGCTTAAAAAGCAATCCAGAGAGCACCGTTTTTCTGCTCCATTTGCTTGTTGGAACTGCAGAATACAGCCAGATCCTTTCCATATTACAGCACTAAAAATCCAGCTATTTAAAATTGTGGTTTGTCCGTCACATGGATCACATATAAGTGCGCCCAAAATTCTGCCATTTCTGGACTCCATTTAAATTTTGTTGCAGTGTGTTAGCGAAGTTATTACACCAGTTTGCTGTTAAAATAGTTACCTACAAGCCAGTTATTTAAAACTGGGGTTTGTCCGTCAAATGGGTTACATATATGTGGCTCAAAATTCTGCCATTTCTGGCCTCCGTTGAAATTTTGTTGCAGTGTGTTAGTGAAGTTATTACACCAGTTTACTGTTAAAAATAGTTACCTACAGGCCAGCTATTTAAAACTGTGGTTTGTAAATCACAGTTTTTTTAACTGTATCGCATATAAGTTCACTCCAAATTCAGCCATTTGTAGTGAATGTGGAAAATATTGTCCTCCATTTAAAATCGGCAAGGCGCGTGGCAAGGGATGTGGAAACTGGACGTGATGATGATGGTGATGGTGCATGCAGAGACTGAGGCCGAGGCTGTAGGCAAGCTGAAATTGTGCCACAACAAACACCCACCTCTTCTCGCCCCAATTACTAGGGGAACACAGCACACCACTATTGAACCCAGAGAAGGGTCAAAAGGTTGTTGATTGAATAGCGTATAATGCTTCCAGTCACTTTGCCACCACCACCACCACCATGTCTTCCACACGGTCAAGTCTCAGTAGGCGTGAGTCTGGACTGCATATCCCTCACTTTAATCCTCCTTCCTCCCACCATGCCGAATGCCCGAAGACATCTGATCCCACACTTGGACACTCTGAAGAGCTGTTCACTTTTCCATTTAGAGATTTGGGCCTCTCTCCCAGTGCACTTGAAAAGGAGATCGCATGTAGCGATGCCCAAATATTTGAGCAGCCACGGTCACATGAAGGTGAAGGTGGGAAAGTGTCACAAGAGATGGAAGATGATGAGACATAATTGCCAGAAAGTCAGGAGGAGGGCCAGGGTGCAGAAGTGGAAGATGGCATGGTGGATAATATAGTAATTGACCCAACCTGGCACAAGGACATGCAGTGTGAGGACAGCAGCACACAGAAGGAGGAAGGCATAGCACCCCAACAGGCAGGAAGAAGCGGTGTCATAGCTTCAGACAGAAGGCGGGCAACTGTTCCCGTAGCACCAAAATGACGGAAGTTGCTAGCACAACTGTTAAGTCTTCCCAAGTATGGTTGTTTTTTAAAGACTCCGCCCATAACCCCAAAAAGGCCATTTGCATCAAGTGCAAAGCCAGCTTCAGCAGGGGTAGCAAATTACCAGCCTGACCACCACCAGCATGAGCAGGCACCTGGCAGCAAAGCACCCGACTTTGTGGGCCGAACCACAGTGTCCAGGAACAGTGTCTGCGGGTGACACCACTGCTTTGCGAGCGAGCCAATGCCCTGTCCATGGTGCATGCGAAAATGCCTCCTGCCCTGCACCTGTCTTTGCACACACTCAATTAGCACCATCAGCAAGCACGTCCACGTCCTTGTCCCAGCACAGCGTTCAGTTGTCCATACCCCAGTCCTTGGAACGCAAGCGCAAATAATTATTTTTTCTCTAGTTTTCATTGTGTAAAAGCGGCAAATCATAACAAAAATATAAATGTCGCTGTAATCGTACTGACCCGAAGAATAAAGCTATCTTACCAATTTAACCACAAGTGGAGAGGCATAAAAAAAAAATCAATTCCTGAATTGTTTTTTCTGTCTCCCAAAAATCAGAATAGAAAGCCATCAAAAAATGGCAGGTGCAAAAAACAAGCCCTCATATGACTCTCTTGGTCAAAATATAGGAGAATTATAGCTCTCAAAATATGGAGATGCTAGTTTTGCAATAAAAAGTGTCTTTTAGTGTGTGACAGCAGCCAAACATAAAAAACAGATATAAATCTGGTATCGCTGTAATCGCACCAACCCAAAGAATAAAGTCGCCTAATCACTTATACCTCACGAGGAACAGCATAAAAGTAAATAAAACCAATTCTTCACATGCTGTTGATTTTTTTCATACTGCCTCCCAAAGATTGGAGTAAGGCTCGGCGCACTTTTATCCTGCGCTCTGCGCTGAGCGCTTACACCGGGGTTTCTGTGTAAATCTCTGAAATACGTGATTCAGACAGAACCCTGATGGAAAATTCCCAATAATGCAGAGCAATGAACTTCAGACATCACTCTCTTCTTCCACTGGTCAGGAACATACAACTTTCCACTGGGACAACGCTCAGGTTTGTCCTCCTGGAACTCTTCCAGAGCACGTCTCAAATCGGGCGAGATGGCAGAAAGAACTACCCCTTCACCTAAGATGGTAGCAGGCTTGGTCACCACAGGAGAATCAGCAAAGAAGCTCCTAGAGAGATTGTCAGCCTTGACATTCTTAGTGCCAGGAAGAAAAGAGACCACAAAATCAAAACGTGTAAAAAACAAGGCCCACCTAGCCTGTCTAGGGTTCAAGCGTTTGGCCGACTCCAGGTAAATCAAATTCTTGCGATCAGTGAGGATCATGACTTGATGTTTAGCTCCCTCCAACCAATGTCTCCACTCCTCAAATGCCCATTTCATCGCTAACAGTTCCCGATTCCCCACATCATAGTTACGTTCAGATCGAGAGACCTTTCGGGAAAAGAAAGCACAGGGATTCATTTTAGATGTTACAGGATCCTTTTGGGACAAAACAGCTCCTGCACCAATCTCAGAAGTGTCCACCTCTACCTGGAACGGGAGTGAGAAATCAGGTTGCCGCAAAACCGGGGCAGAAGTGAATCTTCGCTTCAGCTCCTGAAAGGAAGAAACAGCCTCCGGAGACCAATTCAACACATCAGCACCATTCTTAGTCAGATCAGTCAATGGCTTGGAAATACTAGAAAATTTTGCTATAAATTTCTGATAAAAATTAGCAAAACCAAAAAACTTCTGCATTTCGATCCTTTGACATACAGGGAATTCTCCCTCAAGATCCGGAACACAGTCCAAACATGTTCCACATGAGAATCCCAATCCTTGGAGAAGATCAAAATATCATCCAGATAGATAATCAAAAATTTATCCACAAAGTCCCGGAAAATGTCGTTCATGAAGCACTGGAAGACAGAAGGGGCATTAGTGAGCCCAAAAGGCATCACCAGGTACTCAAAATGTCCCTCCTGAGTATTAAACGCCGTCTTCCATTCATCCCCATGCTTAATGCGGATAAGATTATACGCCCCCTGAGGTCAAGCTTGGTAAACCAGCAAGCACCTTTAACTCTGGAGAATAGATCCGAAATCAGGGGTAACGGATACTGATATTTAATAGTAATTTTGTTGAGGGCACGATAATCAATACAAGGCCTTAATGAACCATCCTTTTTGGCCACGAAAAAAAACCCGGCACCTACGGGTGAAGAGGATGGTCTAATATGACCCTTCTCCAACGCCTCCTTAATATAGGATCGCATAGCCTCGTGCTCGGGTACAGATAAATTGAAGAGCCGACCCTTGGGAAATTTACACCCCGGGCTCAGTTCAATTGCACAGTCATAACTCCTATGAGGAGGCAAAGACACAGACTCATTCTCACTAAATACATCATAAAAGTCCGCCAAATAGTCAGGAACATCATGCGACTGAGGAGAGGTGGAAAAAACCGGAACCTCACTAAGGGCACATCGACAACCCCAACTCACCACATACACAGATTTCCAATCCAAAACTGGATTATGAATTTGCAGCCAGGGAAACCCCAGAACAATGGTATCATGCAAATTATGCAACACCAAAAATCTGCAATTTTCTTGATGGTCTGGGGCGACCCGCATTACCACCTGGGTCCAAAACTGAGGTTTATTTTTCGCCAAAGGTGTAGCATCAATCCCCCTCAAAGGGATTGGCGTCCGCAGAGGTGTCATCGGAAATCCACAACGTTTAGCAAAATCCAAGTCCATTAGGTTCAGGGCTGCTCCCGAATCCACAAAAGCCTTGGCGAAAAATGTGGACAGGGAGGAGATCAGAGTAATTGCCAGAAGAAACTTAGGTTGATCACCACCCACAGAAAACGTGTGTGCCTAACGTTTCTCTCATTTAGGACAGACAGAAATAATATGCGAGGCATCTCCAAAAAAAACCACAGCTTGTTACGCCTTCTGAACTCCTGACGTTGCTCCCTGGACAAAACGCTATCACATTGCATAGGTTCAGACACTTGTTCAACAGGTGGCAACACCTCTTGTGCAGTCCTGCGTTCACGTAAATGCCGATCAACCTGAATGGCTAATGACATAGAATCATCAAGACCAGAGGGAACACGAAATCCCACCATAGTATCTTTTACGGCTTCTGACAAACCCTTCCGAAAGAGAGCTGCCAAGGCATTATCATTCCAGGTAGTAAGGACCGCCCACTTTCAGAATTTTTGACAGTACAATTCTGCAGAATCTCGACTCTGGCTCAATGCCAACAGGGTCTTTTCAGTCTGATCAATAGCATTAGGTTTGTCATACAACAACCCCAAGGCTTGAAAAAATGCGTTCACATTAGTCAGAATAGGATCATCTGGTTTCAAAGAAAACGCCCAATCCTGGGGATCGCCACGCAGCAAAGAGATGACAATTTTAACCTGCTGCGCGGAGCTCTCTGACGAGTTAGGTTTCAAGGCAAAAAATAATTTACAATTATTTTTGAAAATCAAAAATTTAGACCGATCCCCAAAAAACACATCAGGAGTAGGGATCTTTGGTTCAGCAGCATGTGAATGAGCAAGGTAGGTGGAAATTCCCCGCACTTCAGCAGCGAGCTGCTCCACACGATCAGACAATTGCTTTTTCTCCATTGAGAGAAAAAAAAATTCCCTCTACGGCCTCAGAGATATAGAGGAAAAAATATACACATTTTTTTTTTTTACAATTCTTTCCTGCTATTGCGTACCCTAGGATCTGTGGTATGGCTGGTGATTCTGTTATGAATGAGTCACCATAGGAGGCAAAAACAGAAATACTAGCTAAGTCCAGAGAACCAGAGAAGTTGGCAGCTATCGGATCGCAGACCCCTGAACCTAACAACAACAACTAGCAGTAGCCGTGGGGGGTTCCTACGGTGCCCTAGACCCCTCGATCACAGACGGAGAACTAAATAGCCTAAAGACAGAAAGGGAAATCTAAACTGCCCCAGCGCAGACCCCAAAGCAAGATGAAAAAACACTCACACAGATAGAAAGATAGGCTGAGCAAATGATGGGCCCAAGCTAACTAAATAGGACAGGATAGAAAAGCTGCTGTCTGCAATCCGCCAAAACCCTATCAAAACAAGAGCCAACAGACTGATAGGGAAAAAAGCCCTGAAGACGCTAGGCTTCAAAAAGACTATATCAGTACTCAGGTATTTTCTGAAGACAGAGCAAAAAGGAATTCAGCTCACACCAGCAGGGAGTGGCAGAAATCCAGAAAAACAAGGCAAAACAATACCAAAGCACAAATGCAAAAAAGCAGAGCAGAAAACTTAGCTTTTGAGGAGCAGGAATCAGACTAGTCTCCTAGAATCCCTCTGAGAAATCACCAGCAAGGCAGAAGGGCGTTGGCTGCCTTATATCCAGTCAGCAATTCCAGTCACCCAGTCATCATCATCCTGCTCAGGTGCTTGGTAATCAGCCTCACTACCTTCCTTCACCAGAAGAGGGAGTTCATCAGACCTCAATGGTGAAGGGGAAAATGAACTCACAACAGTCTAGTTTCTAAAATGGTGTCACTTTCGGGGGGTTTCCACTGTTTAGACAAATCAGGGGCTCATCATATGTGACATGGCATCCGATAATTATTCCATCAAATTTTGCATTCCTAAAGTCAATTGGCGCTCCTTCCCTTCCAAGCCCTGCCATGCACCCAAACAGTAGTATTCCCCCACATATGGGGTATCGGCGTACTCAGGAGAAATTGCAAAACAAATTGTATGGTGCATTTTCTCCTTTTACTCTTATGTAAATGCAAAATTTGGAGCTAAAAGAGATTTATTTGGGAAAAATGTGATTTTTTTTATTTCAAAGGCTCTACGCTATAAACTTCTGTAAAGGTTTAAGGTGCTCAATACACATCTAGATAAGTTTTGTAAGGGGTCTAGTTTCCAAAATGGTGTCGCTTGTTGGGATTTTCCACTATTTAGCCACATCAGGGGTTGTCCAAACGCAACATGGCAAACGCTAATTATTCCAGCATATTTTACATTCAAAAAGTGAAATGGTGCTCCTTCCCTTCCAAGCCCTGCCATGTGCCCAAACATTAGATTTTCCTCACATATGGCATATCGGCATGCTCAGGAGAAATTTTTCAACAAAATGTATGGTCAATTTTCTCCTCTTACCCTTGAGAAAGTGAAAAAAATTAGGTCTAAAGGAAATTTTTTGTGAAAGAAAAGTAAATGTTTATGATTTCCTTCCACATTCCAAATATTCATGTGAAGCACCTGAAGGGTTAATAAACTTCTTAAATGTTGTTGTGAGAACCTTGAGGGGTGCAGCTTTTTGAATGGTGTCATTTTGGGGTATTTTCTGTCTTATAGGCCCCTCAAAGTCACTTCAAGTGTGAGGTGGTCCCTGAAAATAATGGTTTTAAAAATTTTGTTGTAAAAATGAGAAATCGCTGGTCAAATTTTAACTCTTGTGACTTCATAACAAAAAAAGTTTGTTCCAAAATTGTGCTGATGTAAAGTAGACATGTGGGAAATGTTATTTATTAACTATTTTGTGCGATATGACTCTCTGATTTAAGGGCATAAAAATGACAAGTTTGAAAATTGCAAAATTTTTGCCAAATTTCCATTTTTTTCACAAATAAATGAACGTCATATCACAGAAATTTTACCACTGTTAAAAAGCACAATATGTCACGAGAAAACATTCTTAGAATCACCAGGATCCTTTCAAGCGTTACAGAGTTATGACCTCATAAAGGGACAGTGGTCAGAATTGTAAAAATTGTCATGGTCACTAAGGTGAAAATAGGCTTCGTTTCAAGGGTCTGATGACAAACAGTCATAGAGTGGTTGCATCATTTGCAAAGCCAACCTTATTCAAGGCCTACAATAGGACACCAAGCCTAGTGCACAGTTGCCTGTGTGACCTGGGTAAAGAAACATTTTGAACTACCTGTTTTCTCTCTTCAGTCAGGTGTCTTGTACCTTCAGCACTACAGTGGCCTAAAAATGTCACCTCTTGTTTGCAAAACTGTAATTTGTCACATCAGACTTTGTAACCCTTTTCTGGTAATAAACATGGGAAGGAAACAGTGGCTTCCTTGCAGGATGTTTGGTCTGGGCAGCAGACAAAAATAACTATCAAATGTAGAGGGTCTCAGAGCGAAAAATCATATGAAAAAACCTTAAAACGATGCTTTATTATTAAAAGACCAAAGGTCACACCACAAAGTGAACAGAACAAAACAACAACGTGTCCAATAAATACCCAAATACAAAAAACATGTAATGGGGGTTTCCTAGGAGTCCCTATTTACGTCTAATGCTCAATCCTTCCTTGCCGCGGAGGTTGGCACCCTAGGGGGAACGTTGTGGCGCCCCCGCTCAACGGTGGCTGTCCCTATGGACCCTGATGAACCCTACAGCCACTAGGGATCCCTTCCCCGATGCTAAAGGGGCCCCTATCATTAGACAGAGATCAACTATAGTAAGGAGGACCCTAATCCCCAAAAAGATTAAAATCAAAGGAACACATTAATGTACTGGCATTAAAGTGATGGCATCTCAGTGACATGAGTCACATAGATACAACAGATACATCGGATAAATTCCACAACATATAGAGTATCCAATATCATTTATATGAGGTTAGATCAAAATGGCACAAAAATGCAAACTCCACAAATGATCAATCGCTCAATAGCCAAAGATTTGCATGCATAGTGACAATAAACATGCCACCTGACTAGAGATACAGTGCCAATAAATACATAATCCAAACACTCAGTGATCAATGCTGCAGATACTCATCATGTCAAACGCCTTCTGCCATGTACGTGAAGCGCCTCGACGCGTTTCGCCCCATCTGGGCTCATCAGGAGGGCCGGTCTCAGTAAAAATAGTGTCCTGATGTGGTATCTGCAGCATTGATCACTGAGTGTTTGGATTATGTATTTATTGGCACTGTATCTCTAGTCAGGTGGCATGTTTATTGTCACTATGCATGCAAATCTTTGGCTATTGAGCGATTGATCATTTGTGGAGTTTGCATTTTTGTGCCATTTTATTCTAACCTCATATAAATGATATTGGATACTCTATATGTTGTGGAATTTATCCGATGTATCTGTTGTATCTATGTGACTCATGTCACTGAGATGCCATCACTTTAATGCCAGTACATTAGTGTGTTCCTTTGATTTTAATCTTTTTGGGGATTAGGGTCCTCCTTACTATAGTTGATCTCTGTCTAATGATAGGGGCCCCTTTAGCATCGGGGAAGGGATCCCTAGTGGCTGTAGGGTTCATCAGGGTCCATAGGGACAGCCACCGTTGAGCGGGGGCGCCACAACGTTCCCCCTAGGGTGCCAACCTCCGCGGCAAGGAAGGATTGAGCATTAGACGTAAATAGGGACTCCTAGGAAACCCCCATTACATGTTTTTTGTATTTGGGTATTTATTGGACACGTTGTTGTTTTGTTCTGTTCACTTTGTGGTGTGACCTTTGGTCTTTTAATAATAAAGCATCGTTTTAAGGTTTTTTCATATGATTTTTGGTCTGGGCAGCAGAGCAAAAGGCCATCCACATACTGCAATAGTGCAATCTGTGGATGAGGTGGTTTCCACTGCTACAGGATTCCTGCCATTGCTGTTCAATAAATGATAGCTGAGTTCATTCCTCCTTGTGTGAGGACTGTTCAACAGTACTGTTTCCCTTCATGACTGAAGGCAAAAAGATACTGACAATCAAAGTGTAGGGGTACAGAGGAAAATGCCTTTGCCAAGTCAATTTCTGTGAAACATTTGGAGGTCACTGGGATCTGTGAAAAATCCTAGTGTGAACTTAGCCTAATACCCTCAGGAGTGTATTGCAGCCTGGATAGCACTCAACACATTTGCTCCCAGCAGATTCATAGGAGAATTACTAACAATAAGCTTTGCAAGCACTTTTTGACTATCCCGTAATTTTAGTTTTATCTGGTTAGTCAGAGGAGCTTCAGTTTTCAGTACCTCTACCCCCCACACATTCTACGATCTCATTAGTAATCATTTCTGGTGTTATCAAGTTTTTGTGCACTACAATCCCAGCTGTCCAAGTGTCAATAAAAAATTCTGCCTCTTTCTCCTCATGCATAGTTATGCTCAGTGCCCTGAGCAGGGAGGCACAATCGGACGCTAGAAAGTGCTGAGGACTGGGATGCAATGTGGTGTATAGCCTAGCCACTGACAGGTGCTGACTCTTACCTCTAAACAATAACAACAGAGACAACCAAGGGTAGGGGTTTCATAATGAGTCATTTGCAATAACATGCATCTGTCATCATACACACCATAACCCACAAGAGTCTATATTAGCACATGGCCGAGCGGCCATGTGACTCTTTTATAGTGGCTTCCTTCCGGGACCTTTCCAGTGGACCAATCAGAGCAGGAACGGGACCTGTGCATGTGACCTCCAACCTCCAATGAGAGGTCATTCCATGGGCATGCTCAGTAGGCAAAATACAGGACAGTCCCTGGAATGTCTGTTTGCTGCTGACTCAAGCATGGTGTTACAGCAGAGGCTGAAGGAGCAGCCAGACACCTAGCATTAGCCTGGGCAAGATGCTGGGACCGACCTCTCTGCTGAGCTGGAATCTTTGTGGCCACAGAAGAATGGGAGACCGCAGAGGACATGGCTTGAGATTCACCCTGTGCGGTGGGGGAAACTTGATGCGTAACACCTTTATCATCTCATAAAAAGGTAAATGTTTTTAATTTATTATTTTTTTTAATCTTGGGCATAATAATAGTAATAACAATGATGGTGTATGAAACACTTGTATACACAATTGGATTCTTGCACAATAGGATTCTTCTTGTCACTTTATTCTGTACTTTTGCTCCAAAAATGTAATTTTGTAATGTTCACTTGCCTAATAGAAAAATAACAATGTAAAAACATTGCAAATAAAAACCTAAAATACTTCAAAACCAGGTTGGCTTTTCAGCTTTTAACCCAGCTGCTTTTGTTTTGTATTGATTTATATCACGCAGTTCTGCTTTGTTCAAATAAGGCAGTTTGTCAATGGCAAGATGAAGCAGTAATGACTTTGAAATGAAATGGAATAGCCATGCTAATGACTTTACATAAGAGGTGTTAGCTTGCATTCTTTAACCTTGGTAACCCTGCTTTATTGATATTTTACAAACACACTGCATTCATTTGATGCAGTTAACATTTTAACACAAGTGAATAACTTTCTAGCTCTTGTCATTGACTTTCTAATAATATATGCATTTAAGGAGGCGATGATGTTTAGGGTAGTTGAATTAAAATTGAAAAAACCTGTCAAAATAATTATCTTTTATGAAAGTTGACAATTGTGATATCAGTCCATAACAATTTACTTTTTATGAACTGTCAAGAAGTAACAGTTGCCTTTTTTAGGAACCATTTGTGCATAGGAACATCAGTGCTCAGGCAGGGTCACCTGCTACATGAATAGCTTTCACTCTGGAAGAGTTGCTGCTTTAATTCTTTCTATGGTCTCTCTTTCCTTGAATGACAGCCATGTATTACCTCATTTTTGGCTTCCTACAGCTAACTCAGACACCTACAGCATATCATCAGGAGGTTCAATTTTCTGACCCACAGAAGACAAGTAATATAGTGGTTTGTCTAGATAAACACTTTGGGGACAATTCATCATTTCTGAATAGGGACCTCAATGATCGGGAAGAGTCACCTGCTGCAAATACTAACTTTAACTCTAGAGTACTAAGTGCTGGCACATTTTTTATAGTCACTTTTCCATTCGAAAGAGAGCCATATGGTATGCTTCAGCTTTCACACTTACAGAAGACAAAAGTAATCCAATGGTATGTTCGTTGAAACACTTAAATTCCAAATCATCCAAGTGTTTAAGACAGAAAACTGGAGTAAAACACTTTAATTCAATTCGGAGTTATGCAAAAATGTTATGACTTTTGGCTAGTTTTGGTCTGCTCTGCTCTGAGGAGCAACTAGGGCAGGATGGGACAATTTCATCAACAAAGGCAGCTTTCCTTTTGCCAGAAAGAAATACCATTTCTAGCCAGGTACATGGAGGTGCACGCACTGATAAGGCTGTAGGGGAAGTGGACTGACATACGGACCTGTCTGCAGAAGAAGGGAAAGGTATAGTATGCTTTAGGTGGACTGTTGTATTTATAGATGGGAGACAGCTGGAGATAGTGGAGATGGGTGTAATACTGAAGTTTGGCCACAAGATGGCAGTAGTGAGCTGTGAGAAGAGGACTGAACATCAGCTTAGGGCTACGAAACAGCACAGTCAAGGGGGGGCGGGGTTACAAGGACTCTAGGGGAAATTCCCAAGGAGGGGGTTAAAAGGAAAACAGAGCGTTCTAGAAGAGGTCAGTCCGGGGAGAGGAGCTAAGGAGAGAAGAAGGCCAAAGGGAGAAGTGGACAGAGAAGGAGCTGCGGAAGGGACTGACATCAGAGATGGTCAGGGGGTGGCCCTGATGGGAGAATCTACAAATGGAGAGAGCATGGGGTACCACAAGACGGACGGACTCAGCAGGCAAAGCACTGTGTTGGTAGGCCTAGGGCAGCCACAGTGAAAGAGCCGCGAGGGGCGTCAGAGAGAGAAGGAAGGAAGTGAAAGTACCCGGGCCTGCGTGCACAGTCAAGCAGCTGCTATGTGGTGCTGTGGAGTTGAGCAGCTGCTGTCTGGTGCTGCGGATCATCGAGAGGACGGCCAATAACGGACCTGTTGGAAGCACTTCAGTCTCTGTCTCAGTCTGTTCGCAGTGGTAAGAGGACCACCTGCCAGTTGGCTCACCTACCTACAAGGTGTGGCAAATTCATTAAGTGGCAAGAAAGAGCATGCATTCCAGTGAATGGCAACTGTTGAATCAAGTGGCCTTTCATCCTCTTCCTCCATATTAATATCACACAAAGTACAGTCCTGAGAGGTGACACCCCAATTACCCTTGTTTCTCACCGAGTCACAACTCTCCAACCACCCAATTAACTTTAGGGAACCACAGATGTGTGAGTCTGAAGAGCTGTTTACACAATCTATTCCATGGGCATCAGAGATCTGCTCAAAAGTTTTACAGTCTCAAGATGAGGAAAGAATCTGCACCGATGGCTAATTTTTTTTAGTTGGATCAGAGGCTGGATGAATTAGTATCCAAGTAGAATCCAGACCTTTGTCACCAGACACTAACCCCTGGGGTGGAGGTGTGCTTGATGAGAGTCAGATACCTGAGGCTCACGTGGATTGTACTGTGCCATCAGGGCAAGAAAAAGAGGAGGGTGACTCTCAGGGCGAGGAGTGGGAGATCAGAGAGGATGACGGTTGTAGATCACACTTTAATTATATGAAAAATAAGTCAGCTCATCCAAAAGAAGCAGGGAATTCAAAGCCTGGACAGGTCAGAAGTGCAACAGAAAGACTAATACAAAGTCCAACTCCAGGCATTCCATAAAACAAATTTTTTGAAAAATCTTAAAAATCTGTCAGAAACAGCATATTAGTCACAATCCCAGGGGGGAGAGTTCACACTGGCAGGCACATTTCAGACCCTAAAGTCTTTAGACATTACATACAATAATGACTTACCTATTGACCTCATATACTTCCTGTCTGGAACAGCTGATTTTTCATAGCCAATCCTATTATACTGCAGTGTATACATTTTAAAAAACATACAATTCAAATTAAAAACCAATATCCTTACTGCGAAGAGCATGATTTACAGAGGCGTAGCATAACTAACTTCATCTTTTCATTAGACTCAGTGGAACTTCCACAGTCTGATAATGATCATGACATACACATGACCAAGTGACCAAGTTTGAAATTTTGCTCATTAACCCCTTAACCCCCAAGGGTGGTTTGCACGTTCATGGGCCAATTTTTACAATACTGATCACTGTCCATTTATGAAGTAATAACTCTGAAACGCTTCCATAGATCCCACTGATTCTGACAATGTTTTCTCGAGACATATTGTTCTTCATGTTAATGGTAAAATTTCATTTAAATAACTTGCGTTTATTTGTGAAAAAATGGAAATTTGGTGAAAATTTTGAAAATTTTGCAATTTTCCAAATTTGAATTTTTATGGCCTTAACTCACAGAGATATGGCACACAAAAAAACTTAATAAATAACATTTCACCTATGTTTATTTGACATCAGCACAATTTTTAAACCAAATTTTTTTTTGTTAGGAAGTTATAAGGGTTAAAAGTTGACCAGCGATTTCTCATTTTTGCAACACCATTTTATTTTTATGGACCACATCACATTTGAAGGGTCTATTTGATAGAAAATACCCAAAAGTGACACCATTCTAAAAACTGCACCCCTCAAGGTGCTCAAAACCAGATTCAAGAAGTTTATTAACCCTTCAGGTGCTTCACAGGAATTTTTTGAATGTTTAAAAAAAATGAAAATTTAACTTTTTTTCACAAAAAAATTATTTCAGGTCCAATTTTTTTTATTTTACCAAGGTTAACAGGAGAAATTTGACTGCAAAAGTTATTGTGCAAATTGTCCTGAGTACGCTGAAACCTGATATGTGGGGGGAACCACTGTTTCGGTGCATGGTAGAGCTCAGAAGGGAAGGAGCGCCGTTTGACATTTTCAATGCAAAATTGGCTGGAATTCAGATCAGATGCCATGTCACGTTTGGCGAGCCCCTGACGTACCTAAACAGTGGAAACCCCCACAAGTAACCCCATTTTGGAAACTAGACCCCCCAAGGAACTTATCTAGATATGTGGTGAGAACTTTGAACCTACAATGGCTTCACAGAAGTTTATAACGTACAGCCGTACAATTAAAAAATCATATTTTTTCCCAAAAAACGATCTTTTCACCCCCAATTTTTGTTTTCCCAAAGGTAACAGGACCCTAAAAGTTATTGTGCAATTTGTCCTGAGTATGCTGATACCCCATATGTGGGTGTAAACGACTATTTGGGCGCATGGCAGAGCTCGGAAGGGAAGCAGCGCCATTTGACTTTTTTTGGCTGGAATTGAGATCGGACAACATGTCGCGTTTAGAAAGCCCCTGATGTACCAAAACAGTGGAAACCCCCCACAAATGACACCATTTTGGAAACTAGACCCCCCAAGGAACTTATCTAGATGTGTGGTGAGAACTTTGAACCCACAAGGGCTTCACAGAAGTTTATAACGTACAGCCGAACAATTAAAAAATCTTATTTTTCCACAAAAATGATCTTTTCACCCTCAATTTTTATTTTTCCAAGGGTAACAGGACCCCAAACATTATTGAGAAATTTGTTCTGAGTACGCTGATACCACATATGTGGGGTTAAACCACTATTTGGGCGCATGGCAGAGCTCGGAAGGGAAGCAGCACCATTTGACTTTTTTGGGTGGAATTGGGATTGGACGCCATGCCGCATTTGGAAAGCCCCTGATGTACCTAAACAGTGGAAACCCCCCACAAATGACACCACTTTGGAAACTAGACCCCTCAATGAACTCATCTAGATGCGTGGTGAGCACTTTCAACCCCCAAGGGCTTCACAGAAGTTTATAACGCCCGGGTGTGAAAATAAAAAAAATCATATTTATTCCACAAACATGATCTTTTAGTCCACAACTTTTTTATTTTCCCAAGGGTAACAGGAGAAATTGGACCCCAAAAGTTGTTGTCCAATTTGTCCTGAGTACACTGATATCTCATATGTGGGAGAAAACTACTGTATGGGCACACGTCGGAGCTCAGAAGGGAAGTAGTGACGTTTGGAATACAGACTTTGATGGAATGGTCTGCGGGTATCATGTTGCCTTTGGAGAGCCCCTGATGTACCTAAACAGTGGAAACCCCCACAAGTGACCTCATTTTGGAAACTAGACCCCCCTAAGGAACTTATCTAGATGTGTGGTGAGCACTTTGAACCCCCCAGTGCTTCACAGAAGTTTATAATACCCGGGCTTGAAAATAAAAAAATCATATTTTTTCCACAAAAATGATCTTTTAGTCCTCAATTCTTTTATTTTCCCAAGGGTAACAGGAGAAATTGGACCCCAAAAGTTGATTTGCAATTTGTCCTGAGTAGGCTGATACCCCATATGTGGGGGTAAAACAGTGTTTGGGCACATGGCAGAGCTTGGAAGGGAAGGAGCGCCGTTTGACTTTTTCAATGCAGAATTGGCTGGAATTGAGATCAGACGCTATGTTGTGTTTGGAGAGCACCTGATGTGCCCAAATAGTGGAAACCCCCAAATTCTAACTCCAGCCCTAACCCTAACACACCCCTAACCCTAATCTCAGCCCTAACCCTAGCCCTAACTCTAGCCCTAACCCTAGCCCTAACTCTAGCCCTAACCCTAACCCTAGCTCTAACCCTAGCCCTGACCCTAATGGTAAAATGGAAATAAATCCTTTTTTTAATTTTATTATTTTTCCCTAACTAAGGGGGTGATAAAAGGGGGTTTGATTTACTATTTATGGTGGGTTTTTATATTTGGCAGCTGTTGCACACTAAAAAACGCTTTTTATTGTAAAAATAGTTTTTGCCATCACCACATTTTGAGAGCTATAATTTTTCCATATTTTGACCCACTGAGTCATGTGAGGTCTTGTTTTTTGTGGGACGAGTTGTCGTTTTTATTGGTACCATTTTCGGGCTCGTGACATTTTTTCATCGCTTTTTATTCCGATTTTTGGGACACAGAATGAACAAAAACCAGCATTTCAAGAATTTCTTTTGGGGGGTGCATTTACACCATTCCACGTGCAGTAAAATTGATAAGGTGGTTTTATTCTTCTGGTAAGTACGGATGCAGCGATACCTCATTTATGTCTTTTTTTATGTTTTGGCGCTTTTATGCAATGTAAGAATTTTATATAAAAAAATTAATATTTTTGCATCGCTTTATTCTGTGATATAACTTTTTTATTTTTTCACTGATGATGCTGTATAGCAGCTCATTTTTTGCGGGACAAGAGGACATTTTCAGCGGTACCATGGTTATTTATATCCGTCTTTTTGATTGCGCGTTATTGCACTTTTTGTTCGGCGGTATGATGATAAAGCTTTATTTTTTTGGTTTGTTTTCATTTTCATTTTTTAAGCGGTTTGCTAAAGGGGTTAACTAATGGGACAATTTTATAGGGTGGGTCGTTACGGACATGGCAATACCAAATATATGTACTTTTATTGTCTTTTTTTATTATTTCCAAAAAATGAATTTATTAGGGAATATATTTTATATATTTTTTTTAATTTATTTCGATATTTTTTATAAATTATTTTCAGACTTTTTTTAACTTTATTACAATGTCCCAGAGGGGATATCACTGTTATGTGACAGATCGCTGATCTGTCACATCACAGATCGCTGTGACAGATCAGCGATCTGTCACAGGCAGTGCAGAAGGCTTCATCGTGCCTGCGCTTTGCAGGCACTGAGGAAGCCTGCTCCCTGCAGGCCCCTGAAGGTCTCCGCCACCATTTTGGATTCGGGGACCTGCAGGGAAGGAGGCCCCCCCGGCAGCACTGCACATTGCGCTGCTGTGGGGGTCTCAGGGAAGCACGGAGGAAGCCCCCTCCCGATGCCTCCCTAAACCCCCGGTACACTGCGATCGTGTTTGATTGCAGTGTGCCAGGGGTTAACGTGTCGGGGGCGGTCCGTGACACCCCTGACACATAGTGCCGGGTGTCAGCTGTGATAATCAGCTGACACTTGGCCGCGATCAGCGGCGCTCACCACGTGGGCGCCGCTGATCGCTATGACATACTATCCTGTCCTTGGGAATTAAGTCCCAGGGCACATGGACGGGATAGTGCGTCATATAGCAGAAAGGGGTTAAAGAGATGAAGACCTGGTGGGACTGCACCACACTCCACTCTTATATAGGGAAGCAAATGATTCCACAAGGTCTCCGGTTAAAGAAAATAGCTACCACAATATATTCTGATATTTTTAAACAGAAATGGCAAGATATCTTAATTAACTGAGACTGATTATAATATATGAGGAGGGAATTCTTCTGCATGTCAAAAAAGTAATTCAAGATTTAAAAAAAAATATTAAATGATTATTCTACCTCTATACAATATGAAATTTTGAACGAATCCATGAAAGAAAAAATTTCACATTTTGAAGAAAAAATCATGTCTCCTAAATACATGTTTGAAAGAGATTGAGAAGATATTGCTAGAGATGAGGTCTATTTGTGGAAATTCAATAGACAAAATGAATTCTCTTCTAAATTGATACTCAAACAGAATGGGCAAAATAAACACACTCAACATAATAGGATTTTTTCTAAAAAAGTCAGCTTCACCAATACTGACTCTTCATTTGAAAGTTTAAAATATCTTATAATAATAAATGCCCTAACCAGCTTCCGGTTGTAACAACTTCCGTCCAGTTGTAACCGGTGACGTCACCACACACACACGCACGTTAACCCTCAACACACCACACCGCCTCAACACACACTCCTCTCACCTTTCACCTCCACTCATGTCCACTCACTCTTTCACTCCACATACGTTCCTTTCTCTCACTCCGTTTCTCATACTCACACCGTCATCGTCGCTGCCCCGACATCTTCCTCCGCCGCCGCGATCCAGGATCCAGACGTTCTCCAGGCCGCCGACATCGGGATCCAAAAAGATGGCGTCGGTGAAATCTCGCGAGATTACGCCGACGCCATTTTGGATCCCGATGTCGCCCATGCCAGCGACATGTTGTTGCAGCGACGCCATCTTGAATATCGCGGGACTTCACGAAATCCAAGATGGTGTCCCGCAAGAACATGTCGGCGGCCTGGAGAACGTCTGGATCCTGGATCGCGGCGGCGGAGGAAGATGTCGGGGCAGCGACGATGACGGTGTGAGTATGAGAAATGGAGTGAGAGAAAGGAACGTATGTGGAGTGAAAGAGTGAGTGGACATGAGTGGAGGTGAAAGGTGAGAGGAGTGTGTGTTGAGGCGGTGTGGTGTGTTGAGGGTTAACATGGCAAGAGGTGTGAGGCTGTGTGCACACGCTGCGGATTTTGCTGCGGTTCCGCAGCGGTTTTGGCCGCTGCGGACCCGCAGCATTTTTTGCTGCGGTGTACAGTACCAAGATTCCCTATGGGAATCAAAAACCGCAGTGCAGACGGTGCGGAATTTTCCGCGCGGATTATCTGCGGTTTTCAATCCGCAGAAAGAATTGACATGTCAATTCTTTCTGCGGATTCTCCTTCAGTTTGCCATCTCCTCTATTGAGGAGATGAAAAACCGCAGGGCAAAACCGCAGAGCAATCCGCAGGTAAAACCGCAGGTCTTTTGACCTGCGGTTTCACCTGCGGATTTTACAAAATCCGCGCGAGTGAATCCGCACCTAATCCGCAGCGTGTGCACACAGCCTTAACGACGTCGGCGAAATCTCGCGAGATTTCGCCGACGCCATCTTGCATTCGTGAAATTGCGTCATTTACCTCACGCCGACTTGCTGTGCGGACGCTTGGCATTGCCTGTACCACCATAACTACTGCTGCCTTGGTCCTATGCCTGTTTACTGCCGGTGTCTAATTACAGGGCCAATTTGCCTATACTGCCATAACTATTGCTACCTTGCTACTCTGCCGGTGTCTAATTACAGGGCTAATTTGCCTCTACCGCCATAACTACTGCTGCCTTGCTCCTCTGCCGGTGTCTAATTACAGGGCTAATTTGCCTCTACCACCATAACTACTGCTGCCTTGCTCCTCAGCCGGTGTCTAATTACAGGGCTAATTTGCCTATACCGCCATAACTACTGCTGCCTTGCTCCTCTGCCGGTGTCTAATTACAGGGCCAATTTGCCTATACCGCCATAACTACTGCTGCATTGCTCCTCTGCCGGTGTCTAATTACAGGGCTAATTTGCCTATACCGCCATAACTACTGCTGCCTTGCTCCTCTGCCGGTGTCTAATTACAGGGCTAATTTGCCTCTACCGCCATAACTACTGCTGCATTGCTCCTCTGCCGGTGTCTAATTACAGGGCCAATTTGCCTCTACCGCCATAACTACTGCTGCCTTGCTCCTCTGCCGGTGTCTAATTACAGGATCAATTTGCCTCTACCGCCATAACTACTGCTGCCTTGCTCCTCTGCCGGTGTCTAATTACAGGGCTAATTTGCCTCTACCGCCATAACTACTGCTGCCTTGCTCCTCTGCCGGTGTCTAATTACAGGATCAATTTGCCTCTACCGCCATAACTACTGCTGCATTGCTCCTCTGCTGGTGTCTAATTACAGGGCCAATTTGCCAATACCGCCATAACTACTGCTGCCTTGCTCCTCTGCTGGTGTCTAATTACAGGATCAATTTGCCTCTACCGCCATAACTACTGCTGCCTTGCTCCTCTGCCGGTGTCTAATTACAGGGCCAATTTGCCTCTACCGCCATAAGTACTGCTGCCGTGCTCCTCTGACTGTTCACTGCCTGTGTCTAATTACAGGGCCAATTTGCCTCTACCACCATAACTACTGCTGCCTTGCTCCTCTGCCGGTGTCTAATTACAGGGCCAATTTGCCTCTACCGCCATAACTACTGCTGCCTTGCTCCTCTGCTGGTGTCTAATTACAGGATCAATTTGCCTCTACCGCCATAACTACTGCTGCCTTGCTCCTCTGCCGGTGTCTAACTACAGGGCCAATTTGCCACTACCACTTCAAAACTACTGCTGGGCAATTACAGGGTCAATTAGTATCTGTTTACTCTACAATACTCCAGGACGCCTTCTTCACTGCCAGATAACTGCCAAATAGACTCCTTTACCTGTGCCAACATGAGTCATAACAAAAAGTATGCCAATGCCAGTGAAAGGAAAGCAGCTTTAGCACTACGACAAAAACAACGCCGTGCTAATGAGACTCCTGAGGAAAAACACCATCGCCTTGAGAAGATTAAGGCTTATAAACGCCGTCGCCTCACACACGAATCCCCTAACTCTAAATCCATAAGATTGGCTGAAGAAGCCTCTGCACGCCGTCACCGCCGACAACAGACAGCCTCTTCCTCATCATTATTATTAGACTCACAACAGGATGCTTCCACATCAGCATGTGGAACAATTTACTGCTACACTTCATCCCATATGCCGTTCACTGACATAACTAATCAGCAATCTGTTTCTGCCCTATCAATACCACCATTCAATACCGATGCACAGTATGCCAATGCCAGTGAAAGGAAAGCAGCTTTAGCACTACGACAAAAACAACGCCGTGCTAATGAGACTCCTGAGGAAAAACAGCATCGACTTGACAAGATTAAGGCTTATAAACGCCGTCGTCTCACACACGAATCCCCTAACTCTAAATCTATTACATTGGCTGAAGAAGCCTCTACACGCCATCACCGCCAACAACAGACGGCTTCTTCCTCATCATCTATAATAATAAATGCCCTAAGCAGCTTCCGGTTGTAACAACTTCCGTCCAGTTGTAACCGGTGACATCACCACACACACGCACATGTTAACCCTCAACACACCACACCGCCTCAACACACACTCCTCTCACCTTTCACCTCCACTCACGTCCACTCACTCTTTCACTCCACATACAGTGCCTACAAGTAGTATTCAACCCCCTGCAGATTTAGCAGGTTTACACATTCGGAATTAACTTGGCATTGTGACATTTGGACTGTAGATCAGCCTGGAAGTGTGAAATGCACTGCAGCAAAAAAGAATGTGATTTCTTTGTTTAATTTTTTTTTAAATTGTGAAAAGTTTATTCAGAGGGTCATTTATTATTCAACCCCTCAAACCACCAGAATTCTGTTTGGTTCCCCTAAAGTATTAAGAAGTATTTCAGGCACAAAGAACAATGAGCTTCACATGTTTGGATTAATTATCTCTTTTTCCAGCCTTTTCTGACTATTTAAGACCCTCCCCAAACTTGTGAACAGCACTCATACATGGTCAACATGGGAAAGACAAAGGAGCATTCCAAGGCCATCAGAGACAAGATCGTGGAGGGTCACAAGGCTGGCAAGGGGTACAAAACCCTTTCCAAGGAGTTGGGCCTACCTGTCTCCACTGTTGGGAGCATCATCCGGAAGTGGAAGGCTTATGGAACTACTGTTAGCCTTCCACGGCCTGGACAGCCTTTGAAAGTTTCCTCCCGTGCCGAGCCCAGGCTTGTCCGAAGAGTCAAGGCTAACCCAAGGACAACAAGGAAGGAGCTCCAGGAAGATCTCATGGCAGTGGGGACATTGGTTTCAGTCAATACCATAAGTAACGTACTCCACCACAATGGTCTCCGTTCCAGACGAGCCCGTAATGTACCTTTACTTTCAAAGCGTCATGTCAAGGCTCATCTACAGTTTGCTCATGATCACTTGGAGGACTCTGAGACAGACTGGTTCAAGGTTCTCTGGTCTGATGAGACCAAGATCGAGATCTTTTGTGCCAACCACACACGTGACGTTTGGAGACTGGATGGCACTGCATATGACCCCAAGAATACCTTCCCTACAGTCAAGCATGGTGGTGGCAGCATCATGCTGTGGGGCTGTTTCTCAGCCAAGGGGCCTGGCCATCTGGTCCGCATCCATGGGAAGATGGATAGCACGGCCTACCTGGAGATTTTGGCCAAGAACCTCCGCTCCTCCATCAAGGATCTTAAGATGGGTCGTCATTTCATCTTCCAACAAGACAACGACCCAAAGCACACAGCCAAGAAAACCAAGGCCTGGTTCAAGAGGGAAAAAATCAAGGTGTTGCAGTGGCCTAGTCAGTCTCTTGACCTTAACCCAATTGAAAACTTGTGGAAGGAGCTCAAGATTAAAGTCCACATGAGACACCCAAAGAACCTAGATAACTTGGAGAAGATCTGCATGGAGGAGTGGGCCAAGATAACTCCAGAGACCTGTGCCGGCCTGATCAGGTCTTATAAAAGACGATTATTAGCTGTAATTGCAAACAAGGGTTATTCCACAAAATATTAAACCTAGGGGTTGAATAATAATTGACCCACACTTTTATGTTTAAAATTTATTAAAATTTAACTGAGCAACATAACTTTTTGGTTTGTAAGATTTATGCATCTGTTAATAAATCCTGCTCTTGTGTGAAGTTTGAAGGCTCTAACTTATTTGCATCTTATCAAACCTGCTAAATCTGCAGGGGGTTGAATACTACTTGTAGGCACTGTACGTTCCTTTCTCTCACTCCGTTTCTCATACTCACACCGTCATCGTCGCTGCCCCGACATCTTCCTCCGCCGCCGCGATCCTGGATCCAGACGTTCTCCAGGCCGCCGACATGTTCTTGCGGCGACGCCATCTTGGATTTCGTGAAATCCCGCCAGATTCAAGATGGCGTCGCCGCAAGAACATGTCGCTGGCGTGGACGACTCGGGATCCAAAAAGATGGCGTCGGCGAAATCTCGCGAGATTACGCCGACGCCATTTTGGATCCCGATGTCGTCCACGCCGGCGACATGTTCTTGCAACGACGCCATTTTGGATCTGCGAAATCCCGCGATAGTCAAGATGTCGTCGCCGCAAGAACATGTCGCCGGCGAGGACGACGTCGGGATCCAAAATGGCGTCGGCGAAAACTCGCGAGATTTCGCTGATGCCATTTTGGATCCAGACGTCGTCCACGCCGGCGACATGTTCTTCCGGCGATGCTATCTTGACTATCGCGGGAGTTCATGATACTCAAGATGGCGTCGCCGCAAGAACATGTCGCCGGCGTGGACAACATCTGGATCCAGGATGGCGCCGGCGGAAGAAGATGTCGGGGATCGTGGAGCAGCGGCGATGACAGCGTGAGTATGAGAGACGGAGTGAGAGAAGGGGTCATATGTGGAGTGAAAGAGTGAGTGGAGATGGTGAAAGGTGAGAGGAGTGTGTGTTGAGGAGTGTGTGTGTTGAGGGTTAACATGGCAAGAGGTGTGATGCTATCGCATCCTCCCGATGCGATAGCATCGGGCCATAATCTAGTAAAATATAATACCTCAGAAAATTTTTCGGATTCCTCATCGGAATACCCACTTCCTACTCACTCACTTGCAACTAGATGGAACACAGTATATAACAAGTTTAAACATAAGGAATTAAATTATAATTTGGTGGTTCTTTTAGATACTGGACTGTATGAAAAACAGTGTGGATATGTTATTAGATAAACAGGCATATCATGAATTGAGCTTCGACCCCACCAATAAATTCTCTGGGGAATTGAAAAGCTTATTATAAAAAAGAAGAGAAAATTGGGGTACTAGCAGATAAATTGTCGAAATATTTACTAGTTTCATATCCCATATTCCCAATTTTCCATTCTCTCTACAAATCGATAAGCAACAATCTCCCCATCCACTGCACCCCATTGTCGCACGTATAGTAAATTTAGGCGAAAGATTCAGCTCCTGGGTAGACCTGTACCACCGCTTGTAAAAAATATTCCTAGTTATGTAAGGGATACAAAACATGTCATATGTAGTGTTGAGCATTCCGATACTGCAAATATCGGGTATTGGCCGATGTTCGCTGTATCGGAAAATTCCGATACCGAGTACCGATATTTTTTTAAATATGAGCCACTGTTGTGGCTGTGATTGGCTGCTGAAATTATGTCATCATGATGCGCGGTCTCTGTGCGCATCATGATGCGCGGTCTGTGCCAACTGTGGGGGGCCTGTACTGACTGCGGGGGGCCTGTACGGGCCTACCGGGGGCCTGTGCTGGCTGTTGGGGGTCTGTACGGGCCTGCTGGGGGCTTGTGCCCACTGTCGGGGGTCTGTACAGGCCTGCTGGGGGCCTGTTCTGGCTGCCGTGGGTCTGTACGGGCCTGCCAGGGGCTTGTGCCAGCTGCCAGGGGTCTGTACGGGCCTGCCAGGGGCTTATGCCGGCTGCCGAGGGTCTGTGCGGGCCTGCCGGGGGCCTGTGCCGGTTGCCGGGTGTCTATACGGGCCTGCCGGGGGCTTGTGCCGGCTGCCGGGGGTCTGTACGGGCCTGCCGGGGGCTTGTGCAGGCTGTTGGGGGTCTGTACGGGCCTGCCGGGGGCCTGTTCCGGCTGCCATGGGTTTGTACGTGCCTGCCGGGGGCTTGTGCCGGCTGCCGGGGGTCTGTGCGGGCCTGCTGGGGGCCTGTGCCGGTTGCTGGGGGTCTGTACTGGCCTGCCGGGGGCTTGTGCCGGCTGCCAGGGGTCTGTACGGGCCTGCCGGGGGCTTATGCCGGCTGCCGGGGGTCTGTGTGGGCCTGCCGGGCGACTTTTGTGTGTGCAGGCATCATCCGATGGGACTACAAGTCCCATCGGGCGATGCCTGCTACAATGACAGTGATTGACACATTAGCCAATGATGGGACAGTAGTAGTCCCATCATCCGGCTAATGTGTTGAATGTAAAACAAACAAAAAAATATATATACATACTACATACATACTACATACTACATACATACTACATATATACTACATTCATACTACATACATACTACATACATACTACATACATACAACATGCTACAGACATACAGTACATACTATATACATACTATATACATACTACATATATACTACATTCATACTACATACATACTACATAAATACTACATTCATACAACATACATACATACATACTACATACATACTACATATATACTACATACATACAACATGCTACAGACATACAGTACATACTACATACATACTACATATATACTACATTCATACTACATACATACTACATATATACTACATTCATACAACATACATACATACATACTATATACATACTATATACATACTACATATATACTACATTCATACTACATACATACTACATAAATACTACATTCATACAACATACATACATACATACTACATACATACTACATATATACTACATACATACAACATGCTACAGACATACAGTACATACTACATACATACTACATATATACTACATTCATACTACATACATACTACATACATACTACATATATACTACATTCATACAACATACATACATACATACTACATATATACTACATTCATACAACATACATACAAACTACATACATACATACAACATACATACAACATGCTACAGACATACAACATACATACAACATACATACACTCATACAATACATACATACTACATACATACTACATACAATACATTCATACAATACATACATATAGACATACAGTACATATAACATAGAGTACATACTCATCAATACTTGTCACATTGTTTCCCGAAGCCAGTGTCATCTATGAAAAAATATGAAAATAACAAATAAGCCATATACTCCCTGATCCGCAGAAATCCACGTGTCCCACGCCGATTTCCCTTGGAGAACAGCAGCATCAGCTGATGCGACCGCTCTCTACGGGGCTCCAGGAATCCAATGACGGGAGGTAGGTATCCTTCCGCACTGTATTCCTCCGCCACTGTAAAAAAATAGTCCCTGGTCTCACTTTATGGCAAAAGCTGCTTGGGAACTTTATCACACAGCAATGCCAAAAGTGAGACTAGGGACTATTTTTTTTTACAGTGGCGGAGGAATACAGTGCGGAAGGATACCTACCTCCCGTCATTGGATTCCTGGAGCCCCATAGAAATCGGTCGCATCAGCTGATGCTGCTGTTCTCCATGGGAAATCGGCGTGGGACACTCGTGGATTTCTGCTGATCAGGGAGTATATGGCTTATTTGTTATTTTCATATTTTTTCATAGATGACACCGGCTTTGGGGAACAATGTGACAAGTATTGATGAGTATGTACTCCATGTTATATGTATTGTATGTCTATATGTATGTATTGTATAAATGTATGAATGATTTGTATGTAGTATGTATGTAGTATGTATGTATTGTATGAATGTATGTATGTTGTATGTAGTATATATGTTGTATGTATGTCGTATGTCTGTAGCATGTTGTATGTATGTTGTATGTAGTATGTATGTATGTTGTATGAATGTAGTATATATGTATGTATGTATGTTGTATGAATGTAGTATATATGTAGTATGTTTGTAGTATGTATGTATGTATGTTTTATGAATGTAGTATATATGTAGTATGTATGTAGTATGAATGTAGTATGTATGTAGTATGTATGTATTGTATGAATGTATGTATGTTGTATGTAGTATGTATGTAGCATGTTGTATGTATGTTGTATGTATGTAGTATGTATGTTGTATGAATGTAGTATATATGTAGTATGTTTGTAGTATGTATGTATGTATGTTTTATGAATGTAGTATATATGTAGTATGTATGTAGTATGAATGTAGTATGTATGTAGTATGTATGTATTGTATGAATGTATGTATGTTGTATGTAGTATGTATGTAGCATGTTGTATGTATGTTGTATGTATGTAGTATGTATGTTGTATGAATGTAGTATATATGTAGTATGTATGTTGTATGTATGTTGTATGAATGTAGTATATATGTAGTATGAATGTAGTATGTATGTTGTATGTATGTTGTATGTCTGTAGCATGTTGTATGTATGTTGTATATATGTAGTAAGTATGTAGTATGTATGTATGTTGTATGAATGTAGTATGTATATAGTATGTATGTAGTATGTAGTATGTATGTAGTATGTATATATATATATTTTTTTTTTACATTCAACACATCAGCCGGATGATGGGACTACTACTGTCCCATAATTGGCTAATGTGTCAATCACTGTCATTGTAGCAGGCACCGCCCGATGGGACTTGTAGTCCCATCGGACGCTGCCTGCACACACACACAAGACCCCCAGCAGGCCCGCACAGACCCCCGGCAGCTGGCGCAAGCCCCTGGCAGGCCCATACAGACCCCAGGCAGCCGGCACAAGCCCCCGGCAAGCCCGTACAGACCCCCGGCAGCAGGCACAAGCCCCCGGCAGGCCCGTACAGACCCCCGGCAGCCGGCACAAGCCCCCGACAGGCCCGTATAGACCCCTGGAACCCGGCACAAGTCCCCGGCAGGCCCGTACAGACCCCGGGCAGCCAGCACAAGCCCCCGGCAGGCCCGTACAGACCCCCGCCAGCCGGCACAAGCCCCCGGCAGGCCCATACAGACCCCCGGCAGTCAGCAGAAGCCCCTGTCAGGCCCGTACAGACCCCCAGCAGGCCTGCACAGACCCCGCCTGCACACACAGACACGCACAGTGTCCGCCCACGCACCGCCCACACTCTTCCCCCTCCCGAACTGGATGTGCAAGTAAAGAAAGGGGTTTTTATCATTCTGTTATTTCTGTCCCATTGACTTGAATGGGACTTCCGGTATCGGAATCGGCGATACCCGATACTTTTTTTTGTATCGGGCCGATCCAATCCGATCCGATATTTTTCTATATTGGATGGTATCGCTCAACACTAGTCATATGCTCTCTAGATAAAATAATATGGTTGGAAAATTGCATATGGTTGTCATGAGTCGTTATTGTTTTATACCCCAGTATTCCACATATACTAGTACTGAAATCTTTTGGTTATTCTTTACAATATTTCAGCAATTACACTCCACCTATTAAAGAATTTATTTTAATGGCAGCATAGTTCTTGTTATCTTGTAACTATTTTTTTTTTGCAATGGTTTATTCTATCTCCAAAAACAAGGAGCTTTGATGATGGCAGGTTTCTGACCCTCTATAGCAATATTTATTTGGTGATATAGGAAGGCGCAATATAATTTCTCGGCTGTGTCTGACCACTGCTCCCTTATCAGATGGAATGGCCATTATTTTGACGCTCTCCTCCTGATATGGGAGGGGACTGAGGAGACAGACATGGATTTTGTGCATCAATTGAATGAGCATGATATGAATTTAAGATTCACATTTAATGTTCAGCATTCAGCATAAAAAAATTACCTTTTGGATATTTCCTTAATGTTTTCACCAATGGGAATACAGGTTATCCCTTTTAGAAAGAGTTCAACAACGAACCCAACACTTTTCTGCTACCTCATATCACCCCTACAAACAAATAAAAACATTCAGTGGGGAAAAAAGTATTTAGTCAGCCACCAATTGTGCAAGTTCTCCCACTTAAAAAGATGAGAGAGGCCTGTAATTGACATCATAGGTAGACCACAACTATGAGAGTCAAAATGAGAAACTAAATCCAGAATATCACCTTGTCTGATTTGTCAAAATTTATTTTTCAAATTATGGTGGAAAATAAGTATTTGGTCATTAACAAAAGTTCATTTCAATATCTTGTTTTATATCCTTTGTTAGCAATGACAGAGGTCAAACTTTTTCTGTAGATCTTCACAAGGTTGGCACACACTGTTTGTGGTATGTTGGCCCATTCCTCCATGCAGATCTCCTCTAGAGCAGTGATGTTTTGGGCCTGTTGTTGGGCAACACGAATTTTCAAATCCCTCCAAAGGTTTTCTATGGAGATGAGATCTGGAGACTGGCTAGGCCACTCCAGGACCTTCATATGCTTCTTACAAGGCCACTCCTTCATTGCCCTGGCTGTGTGCTTGGGATTATTATCATGCTGAAAGACGCATCCATGGTTCATCTTCAATGCCCTTGCTGATGGAAGGAGGTTTGAACTCAAAATCTCACGACACATGGCCTCATTCATTCTTTCATGTACATGGATCAGTTGTCCAGGTCCCTTTGCAGAGAAACAGCCCCAAAGCATGATGTTGCTACCCCCATGCTTCACAGTAGGTATGGTGTTCTTTGGATGCAACTCAGCATTCTGTCTTCTCAAAACACGATGAGTTTTGTTTCTACCAAACAGTTCTACTTTGGTTTCATCAGACCATATTACATTCTCCCAATACTCTTCTGGAAAATCCAAATGCATTCTAGCAAATTTCAGATGGGTCTAGAAATGTACTGGCTTAAGCAGGGGGACACGTCTGGCACTGCAGGATCTGAGCCCCTGGCGACATAGTGTTACTGATGGTAGCCTTTGTTACAGTGGTCCCAGCTCTATGCAGGCCATTCACTAGGTCCCTCATGTAGTTCTGGGATTTTTGCTCACCGTTCTTGTGATCATTTTGACCCCATGGGGTGAGATCTTGCATGGAGTGTTATGATTGAGTCACCGAGGAGGAAAAAACAAAACACAAGCTCAGCACAGAAAATCAGAGAGGTTGGAAACTAGCGGATTGCAGACCCCTAATCCTATCACACAACTAGCAGTAGCCATGGAGTGTTCCTACTGTGATCCTAGACACCTCATCACAGCCGGAGATCTAAATAAGCCTAAAGAGAGAAATTGGAAAAACTGACTGCCCCAGAGCAGATCCCAAAGAAATAGGCAGCCCCCAACATATAATGACGGTGAAGCAAGATGAAAACACTAACACAGAAAGATAGGTTGACCAAACGATGGGGCCCAAGCTAACTAAAATGGACAGGACAGAAAAGCTGCTGTCTGCAATCCGAGAAAACCCTGCTAAAAATATTAGCAACACAACTGATAAGCAAAAAGGACCCTGAAGTCACTAGACTTCAAAGCCTATATCAGCACTCAGAATATTCTGAAAGCAGAGCAAAAGAGAACACTGATCAAGGAATAAGAATCCAGCACACCCCCAGCCGGGGATGGCTGAACTCCAAAAAACAAGGTAAACAAAACCAAAACTAATAAGTTCAATAGCAGAGCAAAAACTTATCTTTGGGAAGCAGGAATCAGACATGTCTCAAAGAATCCAGCAGAGAAATCGCCAGCCACTCAGAAGGGTGCCGGCTGCCTTATATCCAGTCTGAAGTTCCTGTTACCCAGTCACAATCCACCAGATCAGGTGTTTGGTTTCTTTCATCCAAATCAGCCTCACTACCTTCCTTCACCAGCAGAGGGAGATCCTCGGACACAAAAGGTGAATGAAAAGATGAGCTCACAACAGTACCTCCCCCTTGAGGAGGGGTCACCGAACCCTCATCCAAGCCACCAGGCCGATCAGGATGAGCCCGATGAAAAGCACGCACCAATCTATGGCATGAATATCAGAGGCAGAGACCCAGGAATTATCCTCCTGACCATAACCCTTCCACTTAACCAAATACTGGAGTCTCCGTCTAGCCAGATGGGAATCCAGTATCTTCTCTACCTCATATTCCATGTTACCTTCAACCAACACAGGGTCAGGAGGTGCCGCCATAGGAACCACTGGTTCAACAAACCTCTTCAACAAGGACTTATGAAACACATTATGAATCTTAAATGTGACAGGAAGAGCCAACCGAAAAGAGACCGGATTAATAATATCCAAAATCTTGTAAGGTCCAATAAATCTAGGTTTAAACTTTGGAGAAGCCACCTTCATAGAGATATTCTTTGATGACAACTAGAGTTGAGCGATACCGTCCGATACTTCAAAGTATCGGATCGGAATGGATCGGCCGATCTTAAAAAAAAGTATCGGTATCGCCGATTCCGATACCGGAAGTCCCATTCAAGTCTATGGGACTTCCGGTATCGGAATAAGAAAAACCCTATTTTTGCTTTGTACAGCCTCTCTGGGGTCTGTACGGGCCTTTCGGGGGGCTGTGCCGGCCTGCCAGGGGGTCTGTGCAGGCTCCGGTGGTCTGTGCCGGCCTGCCGGGGGGCTGTGACGGCCTGCCGGTGGTCTGTGCAGGCTCCGGGGGGCTGTGCCGGCCTGCCGGGGGGCTGTGACGGCCTGCCGGGGGGGCTGTGCAGGCTCCGGTGGTCTGTGCCGGCCTGCCGGTGGGCTGTGCAGGCTCCGGTGGTCTGTGCCGGCCTGCCGGGGGGCTGTGCCGGCCTGCCAGTGGTCTGTGCAGGCTTCGGGGGTCTGTGCAGGCATCGTCCGATGGGACTACAAGTCCCATCGGGCGATGCCTGCTACAATGACAGTGATTGACACATTAGCCAATGATGGGACAGTAGTAGTCCCATCATCCGGCTAATGTGATGAATGTAAAAAAAAAAAAAAAAATTACATGCTACATACATGCTACATGCATACAACATGCATACTACATATATACTAAATGTAACATACATACTACATATATACTACATGCAACATGCATACTACATGCATGCTACATACATGCTACATACTACATACATGCTACATTCATACTACATATATACTACATGCATGCAACATACATACTACATATATACTACATGCATGCAACATGCATACTACATATATACTACATGTAACATACATACTACATATACTACATGCATACTACATACATGCTACATACTACATGCATGCTACATGCATGCTACATACATACTACATGCATGCTACATACATACTACATGCATGCTACATACATACTACATGCTACATACATACTACATACATACTACATATATACTACATGCATGCTACACACATACTACATGCTACATACATACTACATATATACTACATGCATGCTACATACATACTACATATATACTACATACATACTACATGCATGCTACATACATACTACATGCATGCTACATACATACTACATGCATGCTACATACATACTACATGCTACATACATACTACATACATACTACATATATACTACATGCATGCTACATACATACTACATGCTACATACATACTACATATATACTAGATGCATGCTACATACATACTACATGCTACATACATACTACATATATACTACATGCATACTACATACATACTACATATATACTACATACATACTACATGCATGCTACATACATACTACATGCATGCTACATACATACTACATGCATGCTACATACATACTACATGCTACATACATACTACATACATACTACATATATACTACATGCATGCTACATACATACTACATGCTACATACATACTACATATATACTACATGCATGCTACATACATACTACATGCTACATACATACTACATATATACTACATGCATGCTACATACAATACATTCATACAATACATACATAGACATACAGTACATATAACATAGAGTAACATACTTACCAATACTTGTCACATTGTTCCCCGAAGCCATTGTCGTGTACGGAATAAATATTAACATAACAAACCACAAAAATACTCATCCATGATCCGAAGCAGTCCACGAGTGTGTCCCACGACGATCTTGGTCAGAGAACTGCAGCATCAGCTGATGCTGCCGCTCTCTACGGGCTGCAGGAATCCAATGACGGAAGGTAGGTATCCTTCTGCACTGTATTCCTCCGCCACTTAAAAAAAAAAGTCCCTAGTCTCACTTTATGCCATTGCTGCATGGGAATTTCAGATGATGGGACTACTACTGTCCCATCATTGGCTAATGTGTCAATCACTGTCATGGTAGCAGGCATCGCCCGATGGGACTTTTAGTCCCATCGGACGATGCCTGCACAGACCCCCGAAGCCTGCACAGACCACCGGCAGGCCGGCACAGCCCCCCGGCAGGCCGGCACAGCCCCCCGGAGCCTGCACAGACCACCGGCAGGCCAGCACAGCCCCCCGGCAGACCGGCACAGACCACCAGAGCCTGCACAGCCCCCCGGCAGGCCGGCAGAGACCCCCGGAAGGCCCGAAATGACGGCGCATCATGATGCGCACACACCGCGCATCATGATGACGTCAGGCTGTCAATCAACTTTGAACTTCCGATTCCGATACCGACATCCGATATTGAAAAAATATCGGATGTCGGTATCGGAATTCCGATACAGCAAGTATCGGCCGATACCCGATACTTGTGGTATCGGAATTCTCAACACTAATGACAACCATATCACCCACCTTAAACTGGGGACCAATGGTCCTATGCCGGTTAGAAAACCGCTGGGCCTTTTCCTGGGAAAGAGACAACTTATCCACCACTTGGTCCCCAATCTGCTGCATTCTTTCCACCACAGTGTCAACCCCTGGACAGGCAGAAGACTTCACCTGCCCTGAAGAAAATCGAGGATGAAACCCAAAGTTACAGAAAAAGGGTGACATCAAAGTGGCAGAACTAGCTCTATTATTTAAAGCAAATTCGGCCAAGGGTAAAAATGAGACCTAATCATCCTGATCAGCAGATATAAAACATCTCAAATAAGCCTCCAAAGTCTGGTTTGTTCTCTCTGTCTGCCCATTGGTCTGAGGGTGAAATGCAGAGGAGAAGGACAACTGAATTCCCAACTTGGAACAAAAGGTCCTCCAGAATCTAGAGACAAACTGAACTCCTCTGTCCAATACAATGTTCTCAGGAATCCCGTGCAAGCGAACCACCTGTTGCAAAAACAAGGGCACCAACTCTGAGGAAGATGGCAACTTAGGGAGTGGTACAAGATGGACCATCTTAGAGAATCTAACACAAATCACCCAGATAACAGTCATCCTCTGAGAGACAGGCAGATCAGAAATAAAATCCATTGAAATATGGGTCCATAGCCTCCTGGGCACCGACAAGGGCATCAACAACCCACTAGAACGAGAACAAGGTTTAGATCGGGAGCAAGTCCCACAGGACTGCACAAAATTTCTGACATCACGAGACAAGGCAGGCCACCAAAAAGACCGACTCACCAAATCTCTAGTACCAAAAATACCTGGATGACCAGCCAATGCGGAGCAATGAAAATCAGACATCACTTTCCTCCTCCACTGGTCAGGAACATACAACCTACCACTGGGACAATGCTCAGGCCTATCCTCCTGAAACTTCTCCAGAGCACGTCTCAAATAGGGCGAGATGGCAGAAAGAATCACCCCTCACCTAAGATGGTAGCAGGCTTGATCACAATAGGAGAATCAGCCAAAAAACTCCTAGAGAGGGCATCAGCTTTAACGTTCTTAGTGCCCAGAAGAAAGGAGACCACAAAATCAAAATGCGTGAAAAACAAGGCCCACCTGGCCTGTCTCGGATTCAAGCATTTAGCCGACTCAAGGTAGATCAAATTCTTGTGGTCAGTGAGGACCACAACTTGATGTCTAGCTCCCTCCAACCAATGTCTCCACTCCTCAAATGCCCACTTCTTGGCCAACAGTTCTCGATTCCCCACATCATAGTTGCGTTCCGAAGGAGAGAACTTTCAGGAAAAGAAGGCACAGGGGTTCATTTTAGATCTTAAAGGATCCTTTTGGGACAAAATAGCTCCTGCACCAGTCTCTGAAGCATCCACCTCCACCTGAAATGGAAGTGAGACATCGGGCTGTCGCAAAACCAGAGAAGAAGTGAACCTCCGCTTCAGCTCCTGAAAAGCAGAAACAGCCTCTGGAGACCAATTCAACCAATCAGCGCCCTTCTTAGCCAAATCAGTCAATGGTTTAGCAATAACAGAAAAATTGGCTATAAACTTACGATAAAAATTAGCAAACCCCAAAAACTTCTGGAGAGCCTTCAAAGAAGTGGGCTGAACCCAATCATAAATGGTCTGTACCTTGGCCAGGTCCATTTCAATAGTTGACGGAGACAAAATAAATCCCAAGAATGAAATCATCTGTACACCAAAAAGACATTTTGATCCCTTAACATACAGAGAGTTTTCCCTCAAAATCCGGAACACAGTCTGAACATGTTCCACATGAGAGCCCCAATCCCTGGAAAAGATCAAAATATCATCCAAATAGATGATCAGAAACTTATCCACAAAGTCCCGGAAAATATCATTCATGAAGCACTGGAAGACAGAAGGGGCGTTAGTAAGCCCAAAAGGCATCACCAGGTACTCAAAATGTCCCTCCGGAGTATTAAACGCTGTCTTCCATTCATCCCCATGCTTAAAGCGAATAAGATTATATGCCCCCCTGAGGTCAAGCTTGGTAAACCAGCAAGCACCTTTAACTCTAGAAAATAGGTCAGAAATCAGGGGTAACGGATACTGATATTTAACAGTAATTTTGTTAAGGGAGCGATAGTCAATACAGGGCCTTAATGAACCATCCTTCTTGGCCACAAAAAAAGACCCAGCACCCAAGGGAGAAGAGGATGGTCTAATATGACCCTTCTCCAATGACTCCTTAATATAAGAGCGCATAGCCTCATGTTCGGGTACAGATAAATTAAAAGGTCGACCCTTGGGAAATTTACACCCCAGACTCAGCTCAATTGCACAGTCATAACTCCTATGAGGAGGCAAAGACGCAGACTTACTCTCACTAAACACATCATAAAAATCAGCCAAATAGTCAGGATCCTCATGCGACTGGGGAGAGGTGGAGAAAACAGGAGTGTCACTAAGAGCACACCGACAACCCCAACTCACCACAGACACAGATTTCCAATCCATAACTGGATTATGGATTTGCAACCAGGGGAACCCCAGAACGATGGTATCATGCAAATTATGCAACACCAAAAATCTGCAATTTTCTTGATGGTCTGGGGCGACCCGCATTACCACCTGGGTCCAAAACTGAGGTTTATTCTTCGCCAACGGAGTAGCATCAATACCCCTCAAAGGAATAGGCGTCCGGAGGGGTGTCATAGGGAAACCACAACGTTTAGCAAACTCCAAATCCATTAGGTTCAAGGCCCCTCCTGAATACACAAAGGCTTTAGCAGAAAATGTGGACAGGGAGCAGATCAGAGTAATTGCCAGAAGAAAGTTAGGTTGTACACCACCTACAGCAAATGTGTGTGCAAAACGTTTCTCTCATTTAGGGCAGACAGAAATAATATGAGAGGCATCTCCACAGAAAAAACACAGCTTATTACGTCTTCTAAACTCCTGACGTTGCGCCCTAGACAAAACTCTATCACATTGCATAGGTTCAGACATTTGTTCAACAGGTGGCAGCATTTCCCGTGTAATTTTACGTTCACGTAAACGCCGATCAACCTGAATGGCTAATGACATAGAATCGTCAAGACCAGAGGGAACAGGAAATCCCACCATAGTATCTTTTACGGTTTCTGACAAACCCTTCCGAAAGAGAGCTGCCAAGGCACCACCATTCCAAGTGGTGAGGACCGCCCACTTTTGGAATTTTTGACAATACAGTTCTGCAGAATCTTGACCCTGGCTCAATGCCAACAGGGTCTTTTCAGCTTGATCAATCACATTAGGTTCATCATACAACAACCCCAAGGCCTGAAAAAATGCGTCCACATTTGTTTGAATAGGATCATCTGGTACTAAAGAAAATGCCCAATCCTGGGGATCGCCGCGCAGCAAGGAGATGACAATTTTAACCTGCTGCGCAGAGTTCCCCTATGAGTTAGGCTTCAAGGCAAGAAATAATTTACAATTATTCCTAAAATTCAAAAATTTAGACTGATCCCCAAAAAACAAATCAGGAGTGGGGATTTTTGGTTCAGCAGTGTGTGAATGAGCAAGATAGGTGGAAATTCCTCGCACTTAAGCAGCAAGCTGCTCCACACGATCAGACAATTGCTTAAACTCCATCAGAAAAAAAAATATTCCTCCTGCGGCCTGACACTTTTTTTTTAAACAATTCCTTCCTGCTTTTGAGTACCCTAGAATCTGCGGAATGGCTGGTGATTCTATTATGACTGAGTCACCGAGGAGAAAAAAACAAAACACAAGCTCAGCACAGAAAATCAGAGAGGTTGGAAACTAGCGGATTGCAGACCCCTAATCATATCACACAACTAGCAGTAGCCATGGAGTGTTTCTACGGTGATCCTAGACACCTCATCACAGCCAGAGATCTAAATAAGCCTAAAGAGAGAAAAGGGAAAAACTGACTGCCCCAGAGCAGATCCCAAAGCAATAGGCAGCCCCCAACATATAATGACGGTGAAGCAAGAAGAAAACACTAACACAGATAGAAAGATAGGCTGAGCAAACGATGGGGCCCAAGCTAACTAAAAAGGACAGGACAGAAAAGTTGCTGTCTGCAATCCAAGAAAACCCTGCTAAAAATATTACCAACACAACTGATAAGCAAAAAGGACCCTGAAGTCACTAGACTTCAAACCCTATATCAGCACTCAGAATATTCTGAAGGCAGAGCAAAAGAGAACACTTATCAAGGAATAAGAATCCAGCACACCCCCAGCTGGGGATGGCTGAATTCCAAAAAACAAGGTAAACAAAACCAAAACTAATAAGTTCAATAGCAGAGCAAAAACTTATCTTTGGGAAGCAGGAATCAGACTGGTCTCAAAGAATCCAGCAGATAAATCACCAGCCACTCAGAAGGGCGTCGGCTGCCTTATATCCAGTCTGAAGTTCCTGTTACCCAGTCACAATCCACCAGATCAGGTGTTTGGTTTCTTTCATCCAAATCAGCCTCACTACCTTCCTTCACCAGCAGAGGGAGATCCTCGGACACAAAAGGTGAATGAACAGATGAGCTCACAACAATGGAGCCCCAGATTGAGGGAGATTATTAGTGGTCTTGTATGTCTTCCATTGCTTTGCTCCCACAGTTGATTTAATCACACCAAACTGCTTGCCTACTGCAGATTCAGTCTTCCCAGCCTGGTGCAGGGCTGCAATTTTGTTTTTGGTGTCTTTCAACAGCTCTTTGGCCTTCACCATAGTCGAGTTTGGAGTGTGACTTTTTGAGGTTGTGGACAGGTGTCTTTTATACTGATAATAAGGTCAAACAGGTGCCATTACTATAGGTAATGAGTGGAGGACAGAGGAGCCTAGTACTATGTCCTGGAAGTATTTTGCTGTGTTTCGGGACATAGTTCACCGGCGCATGCGCACTATTGCTTTTCGGCTTTACCCGCAGTTGGGCAAAGCATACTGCTCACACACAGGAGGCAATTTGAATGTGCACGTGTGGGACCTGTACGCGAACAATGCTATTCACAGAACGGAATGTGTACAGCATGCCGATTTGGGGTGGAAAGAGGGACCAGAACCAATGCCCATCGGACCAGACCGAAAATATTTACATACAGTGTGAGAGCAATATAAAAAGGTTTTTATGGGGGATTCATGGGGAGTCAGGGGGTTTCACAAGTAGTTGGGGAATGTATAGCTCACACTCCATTAGATGATATTTGAGTTGATAGGCCAAAAAACTGGTGACTAGAGTTGAGTGAAACGGGTCGAAAAATTTCAAAAGTCGCGTTTCAAAAGTTTGTTTTGCGCTCTTTTTCAGCCAATCAGGATCCATGGACACTGTGGGCAACGTGATGACATAGGCACGGGTCACCACCATCTTTCAGAAGGGCATGCAAGTGATTGGCTTGCTTTGGTGGGCGTCACAGGGGGTATAAATGGGCATGCACGCCGACCGCCATCTTACTTCTGCCGATCTTAGCATAGGGAGAGGTTGCTGCTGATTCTGTAGGGAGAGCGTTAGGCAGGGAAGAAGAAAAAAAAACTGCTTCTGCTGCTAGCGATTGTGCCTGTACAACACACCAGTCACTGTGTGTGCAGTGCAAGGGGAGGCTATATTGTGGTATATCAGTGGTGTTGGTTGTTGGGCTGCCTTCTAAGGCTTCCTGACAGCTGCATTGCTGTTTACCCACTGCTCTGCAAACTGCTTTTTTAAAAGCAATGCCAATTTTTTTTTTGTCCTGCTGAGGTACTGAGCTGCAAACTGCTTTTTTAAAAGCAATCCCAATTTTTTTTTTTGTCCTGCTGAGGTACTGAGCGTGCATTTTTTCACACCATACAGCGGTGTACGCTCCTAACACAGTACCGTGTAACGGCTGTTATCACAGCCACAGTGAAGCTATCTGTGTCACTCTGTGAGAATAAGTCGAGGACATGTTCCGTTCTTACAGACCTGCACTCTAGGGAGATTCCTACTCTGCCCAATTCTACATACACCTTGTAGTTTGTGATACACTAGCCAATTTCTGCCTGTGACATAGCGCTGTGAAATTCAGTGGGCCTCACACAATCCAAAAGTGTCCAGTGTCCACAAATGTCTGCAGAAATTCAAAATCTCCCTTATCCTCTAGTCACTTTGGTCACAGCTGTGCCATCGAGCCTGTGACATAGCGCTCAGATATTCAGTGGGCCTCACACAATCCAAAAGTGTCCAGTGTCTGCAGAAATTCAAAATTTCACTTATCCTCTAGTCACTTTGGTCACAGCTGTGCCATCGAGCCTGTGACATAGCGCTCAGATATTCAGTGGGCCTCACACAATCCAAAAGTGTCCAGTGTCTGCAGAAATTCAAAATCTCACTTATCCTCTAGTCACTTTGGTCACAGCTGTGCCATCGAGCCTGTGACATAGCGCTCAGATATTCAGTGGGCCTCACACAATCCAAAAGTGTCCAGTGTCTGCAGAAATTCAAAATCTCACTTATCCTCTAGTCACTTTAGTCACAGCTGTGCCATCGAGCCTGTGACATAGCGCTCAGATATTCAGTGGGCCTCACACAATCCAAAAGTGTCCAGTGTCTGCAGAAATTCAAAATCTCCCTTATCCTCTAGTCACTTTGGTCACAGCTGTGCCATCGAGCCTGTGACATAGCGCTCAGATATTCAGTGGGCCTCACACAATCCAAAAGTGTCCAGTGTCTGCAGAAATTCAAAATCTCACTTATCCTCTAGTCACTTTGGTCACAGCTGTGCCATCGAGCCTGTGACATAGCGCTCAGATATTCAGTGGGCCTCACACAATCCAAAAGTGTCCACAAGTGTCTGCAGAAATTCAAAATCTCCCTTATCCTCTAGTCACTTTGGTCACAGCTGTGCCATCGAGCCTGTGACATAGCGCTCAGATATTTAGTGGGCCTCACACAATCCAAAAGTGTCCAGTGTCTGCAGAAATTCAAAATCTCACTTATCCTCTAGTCACTTTGGTCACAGCTATGCATTCGAGCCTGTGACATAGCGCTCAGATATTCAGTGGGCCTCACACAATCCAAAAGTGTCCAGTGTCTGCAGAAATTCAAAATCTCACTTATCCTCTAGTCACTTTGGTCACAGCTGTGCCATCGAGCCTGTGACATAGCGCTCAGATATTCAGTGGGCCTCACACAATCCAAAAGTGTCCAGTGTCTGCAGAAATTCAAAATCTCACTTATCCTCTAGTCACTTTGGTCACAGCTGTGCCATCGAGCCTGTGACATAGCGCTCAGATATTCAGTGGGCCTCACACAATCCAAAAGTGTCCAGTGTCTGCAGAAATTCAAAATCTCACTTATCCTCTAGTCACTTTGGTCACAGCTTTGCCATCGAGCCTGTGACATAGCGCTCAGATATTCAGTGGGCCTCACACAATCCAAAAGTGTCCAGTGTCTGCAGAAATTCAAAATCTCACTTATCCTCTAGTCACTTTGGTCACAGCTGTGCCATCGAGCCTGTGACATAGCGCTCAGATATTCAGTGGGCCTCACACAATCCAAAAGTGTCCAGTGTCTGCTGAAATTAAAAATCTCCCTTATCCTCTTGTCACTTTGGTCACAGCTGTGCCATCGAGCCTGTGACATAGCGCTCAGATATTTAGTGGGCCTCACACAATCCAAAAGTGTCCAGTGTCTGCAGAAATTCAAAATCTCACTTATCCTCTAGTCACTTTGGTCACAGCTGTGCATTCGAGCCTGTGACATAGCGCTCAGATATTCAGTGGGCCTCACACAATCCAAAAGTGTCCAGTGTCTGCAGAAATTCAAAATCTCACTTATCCTCTAGTCACTTTGGTCACAGCTGTGCCATCGAGCCTGTGACATAGCGCTCAGATATTCAGTGGGCCTCACACAATCCAAAAGTGTCCAGTGTCTGCAGAAATTCAAAATCTCACTTATCCTCTAGTCACTTTGGTCACAGCTGTGCCATCGAGCCTGTGACATAGCGCTCAGATATTCAGTGGGCCTCACACAATCCAAAAGTGTCCAGTGTCTGCAGAAATTCAAAATCTCACTTATCCTCTAGTCACTTTGGTCACAGCTGTGCCATCGAGCCTGTGACATAGCGCTCAGATATTCAGTGGGCCTCACACAATCCAAAAGTGTCCAGTGTCTGCAGAAATTCAAAATCTCACTTATCCTCTAGTCACTTTGGTCACAGCTGTGCCATCGAGCCTGTGACATAGCGCTCAGATATTCAGTGGGCCTCACACAATCCAAAAGTGTCCAGTGTCTGCTGAAATTAAAAATCTCCCTTATCCTCTTGTCACTTTGGTCACAGCTGTGCCATCGAGCCTGTGACATAGCGCTCAGATATTCAGTGGGCCTCACACAATCCAAAAGTGTCCAGTGTCTGCAGAAATTCAAAATCTCCCTTATCCTCTAGTCACTTTGGTCACAGCTGTGCCATCGAGCCTGTGACATAGCGCGCAGATATTCAGTGGGCCTCACACAATCCAAAAGTGTCCAGTGTCCACTAGTGTGAGCAGAAATTCAAAATCTCCCCTGTCCTATAGACACCTTGTACCTTGTTTTACATTACTATATAGTTTGTTGGATTTTATCTACATTTCTACCAAAAATGAGGAAGGCTGGTGGAAGAGGCCATGGAATTAGGCGGGGGTTGGCAGCTGGTAATGATGGTGTTGGTGGTGGATCTGATTGTAGTGGCAAAAGCAAAATAGGACCGAATGCAGGAGGTGTTGAGCCTCCGTCATCGTCTGGCTCCATAAGGCTTCGAAGGCTTAGTTTTCTAGGAGTTGGCAAACCGCTTTTAAAGCCAGAGCATCAGGAAAAAGTTTTGTCTTACATTGCTGACTCAGCCTCCTGCTCTATCGCCTCCTCTTCTTCAGTTGTAAAAAGTAAAAGCACTGAGTCGTCATTGGAGGCTCATGTTCATGAACCACACCTTTCCTTGTGTCCTTCACCCCAACCAAGATTGAAGGATGAGGCAGGCCATACTACTGATTACTCCATGGAGCTGTTTTCACATACCATGCCTGGATTATCAAGTCAAATGGTGAATTACCCAGGCCAAGATGAATCTGACATGGAGTGCACTGATGCACAGCCGCTGATGGATGATTCTGCTGGTACATTCACTCAGAGCACTACATTGTCCTCGCAGTGTACAGAGCCAGATTCTGACCCTGATGAGACTCAGGTGCCCCTTCCCGCACACTATACCACCATACACGGTGACACAGAGGAAGGTGCACATGACATTGAAGAGGAGGTGAAGGATGACCCAGTTGTTGACCCAGATTGGCTTCCATTGGGGGAAGAGGGTGCTGCTTACAATAGCTCAGATGAGGAGCATCCACAGCAGACATCGACATCGCAACAGCTGTTATCTGGCAGGCCCGGAGCACTCCAAAGACAGGTTCCAAAAATCAAAAGAGTTGCTGGACAGCTTGTCCAGAGGGTCAAAACATCACAGCGTGCTAGGCCGCAAAATGTCTGCCAAAGTAGGAAGAGTGCAGTGTGGCACTTTTTTGAACAAAATCCTCATGATCAGGCCAAGGTTATCTGTAAGAAGTGCGCAAAGACCTTTAGCCGAGGGAAAAATCTGAAAAATTTGAATACCAGTTGCATGCTTAGACATTTAACCAGCATGCACTTGCAAGCGTGGACACAACACCAAACCTCAAGTGCCACATGTGCAACTGATCACAACGAAGGTAGTCAGCAATGCTACATTGTTTCCCCCACTGTAAGCCCACCGGTTAGCACAGCAGCAAATGTTGTGGTGTCGTTGCAAGGCCACAGCAGTCAGGGAATCCCACTGTTATATCAACAAAAGACTGATTCTAGGCCATCAGAAAGAACACCAACTCCATCACCATCATCAACCCTCTCTCAGTCCGCCCTGTCCACCGCTACTTCCACCATATGCAGCTCTCAAGTCCAGCTCACCCTCCCAGACACTATGAGTAGGTCAAGAAAGTACTCAATCTCTCATCCGCGTACACTGGGTTTGAACGCCCACATTGCCAAACTAATCTCGTTTGAGATGATACCCTTTCAGTTGGTAGAAAGTGCAGCTTTCCGCGAACTCATGGCCTATGCAGTACCACGCTATGACCTACCCAGTCGCCACTTCTTCTCTCGCAAAGCCATCCCAGCCCTCCACCATCATGTGAAAGACCGCATTGTCCATGCACTCAAGCAGTCAGTGAGCGGAAAGGTGCACCTCACAACTGATGCATGGTCCAGTCGGCATGGCCAGGGCCGTTACGTGTCCATCACTGCACACTGGGTTAATGTGGTGGATGCAGGGTCCACAGGGGACAGCGGTGGTGGGACAGTGCTGCCTAGCCCACGGTATAGGAAACAGTTGGCTGTAGGCGTTCGACCCTCCTCCTCCTCCTCCAGAAGCGAAAGCTCGTCCACAGAGCGCAGTCGTACGAGCACTCCATCTGCAGCTGCCACTGTTGCACACGAGGTGTCCCCCTATCGAGCAGCTAGTGGAAAGCGTCAGCAGGCTGTGTTGCAGATGATGTGTTTGGGCGACAGACACACCGCCGAGGTGCTGGCCGAGTACTTGAAGCGACAAACTGAGTCATGGCTGGGCAGTGTACATCTTGAGGCAGGCAAGGTAGTTAGTGATAACGGCCGTAATTTTGTGGCAGCCATAGCCCTTTCAAAACTCAGCCACATACCTTGCTTGGCTCACACCTTGAACCTGGTGGTGCAGTGCTTCCTCAAAAATTATCCGGAGTTAACAGCCCTGCTCCATAAGGTGCGAAGACTGTGCGCACACATCCGCCGGTCGCCTGTACACTCCGTTCGTATGCAGAAGCTGCAGCGATTGCTCCACCTTCCCAACCACCGCCTCATTATCGACATTGCAACAAGGTGGAACTCCACCCTGCACATGGTGGAGCGGCTGTGCGAGCAGAGGCAGGCCATAATGCATTTGTGGGAGGATACACGGCCAGGCACTTTGAGAGCAGACATGGAGTTGACAGGTGTGCAGTGGTCGAAGCTGAAAGACCTCTGTAAAGTCCTTCAGTGTTTTGAGGAATGCACACGGCTGGTAAGCGCAGACGACGCCATCCTAAGCATGAGCATCCCACTTATGCATCTGCTCATGCAAACTTTGACGCACCTTAAGGAGCAGGCTTCTACAGCCAATGTTGATGAGGAGGAAGAGGAGGAGGGAATCCTTGATGACATTCAGCCATTGTCTGCTCAGGGACCTCTCCTGGACGAGGTGGAGGAAGAAGAGGAGGAGGAGGAGGAGGAGGATGATGGGGATGATTACTTAGGGGAGGAGGATGCATCTCGTGGGGCAAGTGAAAATGTTGGCGTGGCAAGGTCTGATACAGGGTTTGTGCGTGACTGGAGGGATGTGGATTTGCCAGAAAGTGCTCCTCCAACTAGCAGTGCATCATTGACACCGGGAACATTGGCCCACATGTCAGATTATGCCTTGCTGATCCTAAAAAGGGACCCCCCGCATTGCCAAAATGATGAACGATGACGACTACTGGTTGGACAGCATCCTGGATCCACGCTATAAAGGCAAATTACAAAACATCATGCCACAGGAGAACCTTGACCTAATATTGGCTAATAAACAAGCAACTCTGGTAAATCGGTTGCTTGAGGCATTCCCAGCACACAGCAGCGGTGATGGTTCTCAAACGAGCCGTACGGGCCGGGGGCAGCTTGCCAGAGGTGTTCGTGGTGCACACAGCAGAAGTGGCGTTGGAGACAGGGGCTTCATGACAATGTTGTGGACTGATTTTTCAAGTACCGCTCACACAACTGGTAATACTGCATCGATGGAAAGTGACAGGAGACTGCAGTTGTCAACTATGGTTACAAACTACTTTTCCTCCCATATCGATGTTCTCCCACACAGGTCATTCCCCTTTGACTATTGGGCCGCTAAACTGGACACCTGGCCTGAATTTGCACAATATGCCTTACAGGAGCTCGCTTGCCCAGCTGCAAGTGTGCTATCGGAAAGAGTCTTCAGTGCAGCTGGATCAATCCTGACAGAAAAAAGGACCCGTCTGTCAACCCAAAATGTGGATGATCTAACCTTCATTAAAATGAACCACGCATGGGTTTCCAAGGATTTTGTCCCACCTTCCCCTGATGACACATAGGGTGACAGAAAAATGGCTTGCTTTGGTCCACCTCTTCCTGGGACTTGACCTATTTCACCTTTTGCATCAGCTGAATGTCCAACATCAACATATGCCACTTTCTAAAACTCCCTAACTGTGCTGCCTCCCCCCCCATGGCCGGGGTCACCACCTAGCGCACGACACCGTGCGAGTGCCGTTGCCCTGGACAGGTGGGTAGGCCGACTCTTGGGCGCGGGCACTGGCACAGGGTCCCTCATAGTGCAATCAAGTGTCTCTGTCGGTGGTGGTGCACACCCGCCGTCAGACACACCGCCGTACTATGAGGGGCCCAGTGCCAGTACCGACGCCCACGAGTGGGCCCCCCTTGCTTGGGCAGGGCCCCAGCATTTGCAATCTTTACCTCTCCCTGCTCCTCCGCTGTGTAGTCTGGGCCATTAAATCCATACTGTGCCTGACACCGTTTGAGCCTGCCTCCTGTTGTATAGACATATATTTTGAATGTGTACGCTATCCATACATGTTATCCGGGGATACGGTACCCTTTCTAACCTTTGTGCAATCACGTGCAATCCATACTGGGCCTAACACCATCTGAGCCTGCCTCCTGATGTATAGACATATATTTTGAATGTGTACGCTATCCATACATGTTATCTGGGGATACGGTACCCTTTCTAACCTTTGTGCAATCATGTGCAATCCATACTGTGCCTAACACCGTCTGAGCCTGCCTCCTGATGTATAGACAAATATTTTGAATGTGTACGCTATCCATACATGTTATCTGGGGATACGGTACCCTTTCTAACCTTTGTGCAATCACGTGCAATCCATACTTGGCCTAACACCGTCTGAGCCTGCCTCCTGATGTATAGACATATATTTTGAATGTGTACGCTATCCATACATGTTATCCGGGGATACGGTACCCTTTCTAACCTTTGTGCAATCACGTGCAATCCATATTGGGCCTAACACCGTCTGAGCCTGCCTCCTGATGTATAGACATATATTTTGAATGTGTACGCTATCCATACATGTTATCTGGGTATACGATACCCTTTCTAACCTTTGTGCAATCATGTGCAATCCATACTGGGCCTAACACCGTCTGAGCCTGCCTCCTGATGTATAGACATATATTTTGAATGTGTACGCTATCCATACATGTTATCCGGGGATACGGTACCCTTTCTAACCTTTGTGCAATCATGCAATCACGTGCAATCCATACTGGGCCTGACACCGTTTGAGCCTGCCTCCTGATGTATAGACATATATTTTGAATGTGTACGCTATCCATACATGTTATCTGGGGATACTGTACCCTTTCTCACCTTTGTGCAATCACGTGTAATCCATACTGGGCGTGAGAACGGCTGGCGAGCTGTTAAGCAAGCTACAGCACCTGTGGTTTGCACACGTAAGTTTTTCATTTTTTCAGGAATGACGGTTAGGCCTAATTCCAGAACTACGGTTGACCTGCACTTACTGGGAAATCATTGTTCACGGGTAATAATTGTAATCAGTGATCCCCATCACTAACGTTGTTCAGCGGGTTATCTGCACCTGTAAGCGACAAACGCTGGCCTTTTCAGTGTAGCGCACATGCAGCCATGGACATGTAAGGGCATGACACACCAGTTATTGGCCAATCTCATGTGCCAGAGCCTCATGTGTCCCTCTAGTAAGCCGGACTCGGACCGCGGGGCATGACGGAGTCTCATTCGTTAACGGAATTAAGCTTGCAATGTGTGCATCTGTTCTCTAGCTGGCATGTTTGAGGTTTCCCAGGTGGAGTCGAATTTAACCGTAGGCTCCACTCCTGGTGGTGCCCTTCTGGACATTCCTTTAAGGTTCAGCTTTGCAACCATACTGCCCACGTAAAACAAACACTTTGCCTTCATGAACGCTGTTTGGAGGGTCATGACTCGTGGGAATAACGCCGCCCAATCAGATTACCTGCTAGAGAGATCCTTCGTTGCTCCCAAGCATGACATCACACTCCCTAGGAGGAAGGTAATGCCACTGTGGCGACCGTACTCCTGGGGGCGACACAAGTGCACTGATGCCCAGCCACTGCTCGATGAATCTGCTGGTACATTGACCCAGACCACTACATTCCCCTCGCACGCTACACGGCCTGAATCTGACCCTGATGAAACTCAGGTTACCCTTCCCATATACAGTTCCATCTTACACGGTGACAAAGAGGAAGCTGCAGATGAAAGTGCAGGTTCAGCCCACCCGCCATCAGACACCACCACCACCTATCAGGGGCCCTGTGCCAGTGCCGTTGCCAACGAGTGGGCCCCCCCCTGCTTGCTCAGGATCACAGCACTTGCAAAGTTGAAATACTGTGCAGTGAGATGGAAGATGGGGACGACGAGGAGTCCAGACAAGTACAGGGATTCCCTAGCGAGGAGACTTATTTGATTGATTTCAATGTTGGGACAGCAATTTTTGGGGAGCACTATACTCTGGAGAATGATAGATGGGGCCCACCATACACTGGAACATTCCAAAGGTGGACATCAGACACTGGAGCAGCATTTACAGGGCCCATTATACACTAGAGCATTAGAAATGGGGCCCATTATGTTTGGAGCATTATTTGGGCCCATAAGACAGTGGAGCTTCATCCATGGGGACCAACATATACTGTAGCATTATGTGGAGCTCATCATATACTGTTTCAAACATTATATGGGACCAATGATTCTGTATGGAGAAATAGATGGGCCTCGTCATGAGATGTAAAAAGTGAAGTATTTGTATTTTTCATTGTACTATACCGCTATTTCTCTGCCGTATCGGAGCATGATGAGTTGTGGTATGTGTTAAAGGGGCGCTCTTTCGCCCAGGGCACATGAAAACCTGGAGCCAGCCCTCCCCCCCACAACTGTAGCCAAATAACCCCCATTTTTCAGTGCGTAACTTGTATTATGAAGTTAATTAAGGTTGACAAGCTTAAGTAAGAAGAATTGATGCTTTTGGCATTCAAATGGGCACTGTAGGTGTGTTTCCTGTCCTCCTCTCACTGCCGACTTTTATTCCCCATTGACTTACATTGGGTTTCGTGTTTCGGGACGACCCCGACTTTTCCCTATAATCGGACGATCTTGCTCGACCCGACTTTTGGAAAAGTCGGGTTTCACGAAACGAAACGCGACCCTAAAAAACCAAAAGTCACTCAACTCTACTGGTGACAGATTCCCTTTAAGGGAACACAGATATTCACAATGGATCATGAATACCGCCTAGAATATAGTTGCTCAGAGTAATAAACAGGACATATTGAAAGAAAAAAATAAGTATATGTATAAGGACCGGAATAAGATTTCTTTTGTGACACAATTTAGCCCACAATTTTCATAAATTAAAAAAATCATACAAAATATATTCCCATTTTACATCAAGATAAAAACTAAAAAATGTCCTAATTAATCTTATAAAATGTACAACAAGAAAAACTACACTTAGCAATATTGTTTCCCCAAGTTTATACCTCAATCAAAAAATAAAAACAGAAAAAACTTTACTTCACACAGTAGGTTTTTTCAAATGTGGACATCACATTTTCACATGCTGCAAATATATTGAAATTTCTACTCAATTTACATCTACAACTACTAAGCAATCCTATAAAATCAATAAATTGCAACAATTCATTTGTTATATATCTACTTTCTTGCCTGTCCTACAATATTCAGTATGTTGGCCTCACTAGTCACTACTAATCCTCTAAAGATTAGAATTAGACGTCACCTGTCCGATGCCGCAAATAAATTACTGGTGACCACCACCATAAGAAACTTCTCAATCCAGACTCCTGGTGGATATAGCTGCTGCAGACGAGGGCTCCATTAGGCATGAACTATGAATAATCATGTCATTTTTCTTATTTATATTTGGATAATGTGTAATAATTGATATCACATTCATTATTTGTTTTAAATAACTTGAACTGCATGTTTTTTAAAATGTATACAATGCAGTATAATAGGATTGGCTAGAAAAAATCAGCTGTACCAGACAGGAAGCAGTATATAAGGTCGATAGGTAAGTTATTATGGTATGCAATTACTAAAGACCTTAGGGTCTGAAACACATCTGCCAGTGTGAACTTTTCTCCCCTGGGATTGTGACTAATATGCTGTTTGTGACAGATTTTTAAGATTTTTCAATAAAATTCATTTTATGGGATTCCTGGACCTGGACTTTTTCTTCTTTGGATGTAGAACACACTTGTTGTAAACCCAGAGGCAAGCAGCTGAGTAGTTCAACAGAGGAGAAGGATTAAAACAAGGAGATTACGTAGCGACTTGCTGCACAGACACAAAGTGATGCAACCGGGAGAAGCACTGCATCATCAGCCACAACTCTGGCTGTGGCTAGTAGTGGTGGTGAGCCTGCAGTTTGCAACAAGAGTTGTCTAGCTTGGGCCTTCTTGAGACCGAAAAGGATGATCCAACTCTCCAAAAAAGTACTCCCTACAGGCAAAAATTGCAATAATTTGACTACTACAGTGAAAGAAATATTTATTTGATCCCTATCTGAGCGTTTAACTGCTATGTAGGAGCCAGAAATCTTAATGGTTGGTAGGGGATCAAATACTTATTTCTCACTGCAAAATGCAAATAAATTTATACAATTTATACAATGTGATTTTCTGGATTTTATTTTTGATATTCTATCTCTCAATGCTAAAATTAACCTACCCTGAAAATTATAGACTGCTTAAGTCTTTGTCAGTGGGCGAACTTACAAAATTAGCAAGGCATCAAATAATTATTCCTTCTCTGTACATGCATGGACAGTCACATGTGTGATAAGCATACACAGTCTGGGAATGTCACTGTGCCTCATAGTGTGTTTTACACACCCACTGCGAGCTAGCCATACTGTACAGAAATAAAAGGGCTAGGAACAGGAGAACACCAGTGTGGCTAAATAAGGATGTAAAAAAGGGCAATAAATAACAAGAACAAGGCATTTAAGAAGCTAAAACAAGAAGGCAATGAAGAAGCATTAAAAAGTTATAGAGAAAAAAATAAAATGTGTAAAAAACAAATACATTTAGCAAAAGTGGAAACTGAGAGACTCATTGCTAAGGAAAGTAAAACAAACCCCAAACTATTCTTTAATTATATACACAGTAAAATGATTAAAATTGATGGTGTCTGCCCTTTAAAGAACAATGAGAGTGAAATCATAGAGAGCTATGTGGGAAAAGCAAAAGTTTTAAATAATTTTTTCTCAACAGTGTTCACACAGGAAATGGATTTTCCAGGGGAAATGCAGAGTGATAATGTAAACTCCCCATTAAGTATTACCTGCCTAACCCAGGAAGAAGTGCAGGATCGCCTTAGTAAGATTAAAATTGACAAATCACCAGGCCCTGATGGCATTCACCCTCGGGTATTAAGGGAGTTAAGTAATGTGATAGACAGGCCTCCTTATATTTAAAGACTCTACAGAAGCAGGGTCTGTTCCTTTTGATTGGCGGCAAGCAAATGTGGTACCAATATTCAAAAAGGGGTGTAAAAGGGAACCTGGAAACTATTGGCCGGTAAGCTTAACATCTGTTGTGGGTAAAATATTTGAAGGGTTTCTAAGGGATACCATTATGGAATATCTCAATGTTAATAAATGTTTAACTCCATATCAACATGGATTTATGAAGGATCGCTCCTGTCAAACTAACCTGATCAGCTTCTATGAGGATGTAAGCTCTCAACTGGACCAAGGAGAATCATTGGATGTCATTTATCTCGACTTCTCTAAAGCATTTGACACTGTCCCACATAAAAGATTGGTAAGTAAGATGAGAAAGCTTGGGCTAGGGGAAAATGTGTGTAGATGGGTAGGTAGCTGGCTTAGTGATAGAAAACAAAGAGTGGTTATTAATGGGGCATACTCTGATTGGGCCAGGGTTACTAGTGAGGTACCACCGGGTTCTGTATTGGGCCCCCTACTATTTAATATATTTATTAATGATCTAGTGGATGGCTTACACAGTAAAATATCAGTATTTGCAGATGATACAAAACTATGTAAGGTAGTTAACACAAAGGAGGACAGTTTGCAACTACAGACAGATTTGAGTAAATTGGAGAACTGGGCTGAAAAATGGCAAATGAGGTTTAACACAGATAAGTGTAAGGTTATGCACATGGGAATGAGAAACAGATGCTACAATTACTTATGAAATGGGAAACTGCTGGGGAAATCAAACATGGAAAAAGACTTAGGCATCTTAGTCAATAAGAAGCTAAATTGGAGTGCCCAGTGTCAGGCAGCTGCCACCAAAGCAAATAGGGTCAAAGGATGCATTAGAAGAGGTGTGGGGACACAAGATGAAAACATAATTCTCCCTCTGTACAAATCACTCGTCAGACCACACTTGGAGTATTGTGTGCAATTTTGGACGCCGGTGCTCAAGAAAGACATTACTGAACTTGAAAGGGTTCAAAGGCGGGCTACTAAAATGATATATGGAGTTGGTTCACTACAATACCCAGAAAGGTTATCAAAATTAGGTCTATTTACTCTAGAAAAGAGATGACTTAGGGGAGACCTAATATATATGTACAAGTATATCAGAGGGCAATACAGAGATCTCTCCAATGAACTGTTTGTACCAAGGACTGTGACAAGAACAAGGGGGCATTCTGTTCGTTTGGAGGAAAGACAATTTCTGCACCAGCATAGAAGAGGGTTGTTCACGGTAAGAGCAGTGAGGCTCTGGAATTCTCTTCCAGAGGAAGTGGTGATGGCCAACTCACTAAATGAATTTAAGAATGGAATGGATGCTTTTCTTGTGAGTAACAGTATAGAAGGTTACGAATAACATAATATTATAGGTAGATGGTTGACCCAGCTTAGGGGAAGGAATTTCTTTCCCTATGGAGAAAATTGCCTTCCCCAGGATCAACAATGCAGAACAGCTGCACTAAAGATAGGCTGAACTAGATGGACATAAGGTCTTCCTTCAGCCTTCAAAACTATGTTACTATGTTGCCTCTAAATGCTGGCCCAGACCTTGATACATTATTCATGGCCCTTGGCAAACTGCTGCTGTGCCTTTATCAAATTTCCACTGTTAATGCCACTTTTCCTGTTGTCTGTCCCTAGTTTTGGGAAATGTTTGGATTCCTAATTGAGTGTCTTTCATGTGTGCTTCCTTAATTTGGCAGGCCTCTCATAGCACCAGACCTACACCTGTCACTCATCCGCCTGTTACTGATCAGTGCTTTAGCTAGAAATGCTGTTCCAAGCACTGTCCCATGCATCTGTGAGGAGATTGCAATCATGTAGGATGCAGTAACGGACCGTACACATACCAAGGGTGATCGGGGTTTATTTTACAACAGAAAGAATAAGTAAGTCAGATAGTACAGTTAAATACTACTTATGCCTCAGGTGTCAATCACGGTTAGGGGTACTTCACAGTAAGCGAGCCCCCCCGCCTGGTATCGCTGACCGTGCAGGAATGTCCTGGGCCATTTTTTGATCGTTGGTCTCCCACTGGCCAGCACGCATTGCTGCATGTGGCAGTGGGAGACCAACGATTAGCGAACTCCCAGTACTGTAAGCAGACACTGGGAGCTGTTTACCCTGGATACCAGCTCCCAGTGTGAGCACGCTGGTATCCAAGATAAACAGTGGATAGCTAAGTGTGATGAAGGAGCAGCCGCCATTTTGGATATGGGGCATAATGTTCACCTCATGTCTGAGCTTGGCCTGTCCCAGTGACGCCAGTTTGTCTGACAGCTAACTGCTCCCCCCCATGTCCTGTAAGCATATTGAAGAAAGCAGGATTTAGTTCTCCAATGTTGAATAGCAAGGTCTTTTAGTATGATAATGAGATAAGGCCAAAACAGAACTTCAAAGCTTGAGTAGGAGCCACGCCAGCATGGGGCATGAAGGTGCCAGGGGGCTTCATTTAGAATATACCTGCCAGCTGGACACAGAAATACACATCCATTGTCTCTCCCAGCCACTCCAACTCCATCCTAGGATCATGGATTATGAGCACACCTTTCAAGTTACAGACTCATAAAAAATATCCGCGTGACCCTGAGGAAATTGCGCATCTGGCAGTGCGACTCCTGAGTCGGTGAGGGCTCTGGGACCTGAGATATAGAGATTGGCACTCCACAGTGACCCAATGGGGCCATGTTTGCTCTCCACACAACAGGCAAGGTAAACCGCATTCACTGGTACCTCTCGTGTCCTGATCTGATCATCCTGGAGAAAGTTACCCCCTTTCTTAGATATTTGGAATAAGTTCTGCAGGGAGCTAAAGGGTGGCGATTATTAGCCCACCCTCTGACACAGGGGGGAGGAACCCAGCATGCTTAAGAACTGGGAGCACATGGCAGAGACTCTCTCTCTCTCTCTCACAGAAGAACCAGATGATGATGATCTAAGAAGGAACTGGGGACAGATCTGCCAAGGGAGCAGCAGCACGCGCTTTGGGGTCTGTCCAGCAACTAAGATTCTTGCACCTGTGGACTGCAGAGCTCCTGGCATCCGCATGCAATCTACAACCTGGTAAATTGACCTCCAGCTTAATATCTCTAAGTCTTGTTCCACTATTGTTATATTTTTACTCTGACTGCAAATCCACTGTAATTCCGTTGTATAGCTTACTGTATATTTGTGTAATTATCTAGTGTGCCCTTAAGGCAATTAAACCAAAAATTAATATTGGGCTGATGCTTTTACTCTGATTGCGGATCTTAGAATACCCAGCGGGTAACAGGATATACTCCCCGGTGGCCATTAGCTCTAGGTGCAGTTCCCTTACTGACCGGAGAGACAAAGGGGGCACCGGAGAGCTGTGCCTGTGTAGTTACGTCACATTGGTGATGTGGGAGGTACCGGTCCTCCTTCACACTAAGCGACGCGCACGCTTAGTTACCCGCTATTACCTTGGATACCAAAGGATACCTTGGATACCAAATCTTTGTAGAGATTACAAATTTATGCCTTTTTTCCTGGGTGGCTATCTTAGCCCATTTTTTTCCTACTCTCATGTGCTCTGTGTCTGCTCTACCACATTGTTTATTCATAGTGCCTAGTTCTTGATACTGTGGACTCTGCTTAATTATACTTTGCAGGCTGGCCATTTAAGCCTATTTCTAAAACTTTGCGCACTATATATGGGGGTGGTAGCCATCCTTGCTAATATGTTTACATTCTGCACGTTTATGACCGGGCCAATTTTTACAATTCTGACCACTGTCCCTTTATGAGGTAATAACTCTGGAACGCTTCCATGGATCCCGATGATTCTGACACTGTTTTCTCAATACATATTGTACTTCATGTTAGTGGTAAAATTTCATTCATATAACTTGTGTTTATTTGTTAAAAAAACAGAAATTTGGCAAAAATTTTGAAAATTTCGCAATTTTCCAAATTTCAATTTTTATGCTCTTAAATCACAGAGATATGGCGCACAAAAAACTTAATAAGTAACATTTTCCACATGTCTACTTTACATCAGCACAATTTGGGAACCAAAATTTTTTTTTGCTAGGAAGTTATAAGGGTTCAAAGTTGACCAGCGATTTCTCATTTTTGCAACACCATTTTATTTTTACGGACCACAACACATTTGAAGTCACTTTGAGGGGTCTATATGATAGAAAATACCCAAAAGTGACACGATTCTAAAAACTGCACCCCTCAAGGTGCTTAAAACCAGATTCAAGAAGTTTATTAACCATGGGGGTGCTTTACAGGAATTTTTTGAATGTTTAAAAAACATGAACATTTAACTTTTTTCACAAAAAAATTAGTTCAGGTCCAATTTTTTTTATTTTACCAAGGGTAACAGGAGAAATTAGACTGCAAAAGCTATTGTGAAATTTGTCCTGAGTATGCTGATACCTGATGTGTAGGGGGGAACCACTGCATGGCAGAGCTCAGAAGGGAAGGAGCGCCGTTTGACTTTTTCAATGCAAAATTGGCTGGAATTCAGATCGGATGCCATGTCACGTTTGGAGAGCCCCTGATGTGCCTAAACAGTGGAAACCCCACACTAGTGACCCCATTTTGGAAACTAGACCCCCCAAGGAACTTATCTAGATATGTGGTGAGAACTTTGAACCCACAAGGGCTTCACAGAAGTTTATAACGTACAGCCGTTCAATTAAGAAATCATATTTTTTCCCACAAAAATGATCTTTTCACCTCCAATTTTTATTTTCCCAAGGGTAACAGGACCCTAAAAGTTATTGTGCAATTTGTCCTGAGTATGCTAATACCCCATATGTGGGTGCAAAAAACTATTTGGGCGCATGGCAGAGCTCGGAAGGGAAGCAGCGAAATTTGACTTTTTGGCTGGAATTGAGATCGGACACCATGTCGCGTTTGGAAAGCCCCTGATGTGCCAAAACAGTGGAAACCCCCACAAATGACACCATTTTGGAAACTAGACCCCCAAGGAATTAATCTAGATGTGTGGTGAAAACTTTGAACCCCCAAGGGCTTCACAGACTATAACTTACAGCCGTACAATTAAAAAATCATATTTTTTCCACAAAAATGATCTTTTCACCCTCAATTTTTCTTTTTCCAAGGGTAACAGGACCCCAAATGTTATTGTGAAATTTGTCCTCAGTATGCTGATACTCCATATGTGGGGGTAAACCACTATTTGGGTGCATGGCAGAGCTCGGAAGGGAAGCAGCGCCATTTGACTTTTATGGCTGTAATTGAGATCGGACGCCATGTCGCGTTTGGAAAGCCCCTGATGTGCCAAAGCAGTGGAAACCCCCCACAAATGACACCATTTTGGAAACTAGACCAAGGAACTTATCTAGATGTGTGGTGGTGATCACTTTGAACCCCCAAGGGCTTCACAGAAGTTTATAACGCCCGGGGGTGAAAATATAAAAAATCATACTTTTTCCACGATCTTTTAGTCCCTAATTTTTTTATTTTCCCAAGGGTATCAGAAGAAATTGGACCCCAAAAGTTGTTGTCCAATTTGTCTTCAGTACGCTGATATCCCATATGTGGGAGAAAACTACTGTATGGGCACACATCGGGGCTCGGAAGGGAAGTAGTGACGTTTTGGAATGCAGACTTTGATGGAATGGTCTGCGGGTGTCATGTTGCCTTTGGAGAGCCCCTGATGTACCTAAACAGTGGAAACCCCCTGCAAGTGACCTCATTTTGGAAACTAGACCCCCTAAGGAACTTATATAGATGTGTGGTGAGCACTTTGAACCCCCCAGTGCTTCACAGATTAAAATGCCCGGGCGTGAAAATTAAAAAAATCATATTTTCCACAAAAATGATATTTTTGCCCCCAATTTTTTATGTTCCAAAGGGTAACAGGAGAAATTGGACCCCAAAAGTTGTTTTGCAATTTGTCCTGAGTAGGCTGATACCCCATATGTGTGGGTAAAACACTGCTTGGGTGCATGGCAGAGCTTTAAAGGGAAAGAGCACCATTTGACTTTCTCAACGCAGAATTGGCTGGAATTGAGATCAGACGCCATGTTGCATTTGGAGAGCACCTGATGTGCCCAAACAGTGGAAACCCCCCAATTCTAACTCCAACCCTAACCCCAACACACCCCTAACCCTAATCTCAGCCCTAACCCTAGGCCTAGCCCTAACCCTAGCCCTAATCCTAATGGGAAAATGGAAATAAATACTTTTTTTTAATTTTATTATTTTTCCCTAACTAAGGGGGTGATAACGGGGGGGTTTGATTTACTATTTATGGCGGTTTTTATGTTTGGCAGCTGTCATATGCTAAAAAATGCTTTTAATTGTAAAAATAGTTTTTGCATCACCACATTTTGAGAGCTATAATTCCATATTTTGACCCACTGAGTCATGTGAGGTCATATTTTTTGCGAGTTGATGTTTTTATTGGTACCATTTTCGGGCATGTGACTTTTTTGATCGCTTGTTATTCCGATTTTTGGGACACAGAATGAACAAAAGCCAGCATTTCAAACATTTCTTTTGGGGGGTGCATTTACACCGTTCCGCATGCGGTAAAATTGATAAGGCGGTTTTATTCTTCGTGTCAGTATGATTACAGCAATACCTCATTTAAGTTTTTTTTTAAGGTTTTGGCGCTTTTATGCAATGAAAACTATTTTGTATAAAAAATAATTACTTTTGCATCTCTTTATTCTGTGAGCAATAACATTTTTATTTTTTCGCTGATGAAGCTGTGTGGCAGCTCATTTTTTGAGGGACAAGATGACATTTTCAGCGGTACCATGGCTATTTATTTCCGTCTTTTTAATCACGCGTTATTGCACTTTTTGTTCGGCGGTAAGATAATAAAGCATTATTTTTTGCTTTGTTTTTTATTTTTTAAGGGGTTCGCTAAAGGGGTTAACTAATGGGACAGTTTTATAGGGCAGGTCGTTACGGACGCGGCAATACTAAATATGTGTACTTTTATTGTTTTTTTTTATTTCCAACAAAATGAATTTATTATGGAATATTTTTTTTTTAATTTATTTAGCGATTTTATTATAAATTATTTTTACACTTTTTTTAAAAACTTTATTACACTGTCCCAGGGGGGACATCACTGTCATGTGTGAGATCGCTGATCTGACACATCACAGTTCGTTGTGACAGATCAGCGATCTGACACAGGCACTGCAGAAGGCTTCCTCATGCCTGGGCTTTGCAGGCACTGAGGATGCCGGCTCCCTGCAGGCCCCTGGAGGTCCCCACCGACATATTGGATCCGGGGATCTGCAGGGAAGGAGGCCCCTGCAGCAGTACGGCACATTGTGCTGCTGCGGGGGTCTCAGGGAAGCATGGAGGGAGCCACCTCCCTGCCGATGCTTCCCTAAACCCTCTTTACACTGCGATCGTGTTTGATCGCAGAGTGCCAGTGGTTAACGAGCCGGGGGTGGTCCCCTGACACATAGTGCCGGTTGTCAGCTGTGATAATCAGCTGACACCCGGGCGCGATCAGTGGCGCTCACCCAGTGAGCGCCGCTGATTGCTATGACATACAATCCCGTCCATGGGCATAGGGGCCTGGGTCCCATGGACGGGATAGTACGTCGGATGTCAGGATGGGGTTAAAGATAGGTTTCATCTCCAAAATAGACATGGCTTCTCTACAATAAGCACTATTAATCTTTGGAGTTGTCTACTTCAAGCTGGTTACCGTGGGAACTATTGATATTTTCAACAAAGGGATGAGATTCTTTTTTATAAGAAAAAACATAATTATGTACATGTGTAAACTTATCTTCTGAATGTTTAGTCCACTGGATTGACAATTGGAATTAGGAGTGAAAGTTCAGCTTCTTTGGGGTTGACAGAATCATAAATTGTAAGTGTACTTGTGGTGCCCCTGAGGGTTCAGTCACCACAGAGGTACTGCTCCTCCTCCTGAGGTGTGGTACCCCACTATCCAGGTAGGGTGGAGACACTTGACCACACTCCAACACCTGCACCCCACACCACAAAGTAGTGTAGCAAAGCACCTTCGGCAGCTCCCTGCTTGGAGTGTAGCATAGCACCCCTTGGTGGCTCCCTGCTTGGAACACAAAACGTGCTGGGAGGTGGGTGGAGCTGGGTTTGCACTAAAAGAGCGGGAAGAGTTTAGGAGTCAGTCAGTCAGTCTGACAGAGGGAGTCAGTTTGAGAGATCACCAGGAGAGGGATGGATTGATGGAAGTGCTGCAGCAGACCTCAGTGACCTGGGTCTGCTGGCACAGGAAAGAGACATTTTAGAAAGCCTAATTCATAAGAAGGAAAGGATTAGCACGGAACGTGAGGAGAATAAGAGAACAAGGACCAGGGTTAGAGGAGAACCCTTCTTAAGTTCTAAGCGCAAGGCCGGGGCCCGGTCCCCGAGGTTGTATGGATACTAATGGTCCTGCAGCAGACACTGGAGGAATAGAAGAAGTGACCACTTTATTCCCACACAAGACTTGGGGGCACAACAGCAATGATAGTGAGCCGGGACTAGGTAGGAGTCCCCGAAGTAGGCTACAGCTGTCTGCTGTACAAGTAGAGTTCATAAGAACATCTGACAGGAGGAACTCCAGTGGTACTTCACTCAAAGGCGCTAAGAGGGAGACGTTCAGAAAAGGCACATATGTTGGCGGAGTGTTGGAAAGGAGTACTTCATCCTGCCTGGAAGTTGGCTGAGCTCCTGACCCGGAGGACACGGCACGGATGCGGGCACCTGTACCACAACAGACTGTGAGTAAAGCTTTGGAACAACATGCCCTGGTGTCCTCCACTTATTCTGGCGCCAACCCATCTAGCACTGCTACATCCCTTGCGCCCGACACTACACCATCTAAGTGTCACTTCACCTACTCTGCCCTGGGACTACAGCCCTGCCTGTGGAGGGCTATAACATCATTGCTGCATCACACCATCTGTCCCAGAGGATCTGTCTGCAGCGTCGGTTTACATCTTCATTGCCGAACACCACAGGTGGCGTCACGAATCACTTATAAACTTTCACCACCATAAGCACACTGAAACAACCCCTTTTGTAAAAGAGCCCCAGGGCCACGGACCAGGTCGCTGCTGCCGTGACAACCCCCCGTTAAGAAGATCAACCGGCCCAGTACCGAGTACCCCACGGCCCTGGTGAGTGAGGTTGCTCCATACTTATACCCCTTTTCATTTATCATTTCCTATCCTTTATTAAGACTTGATCAATATGTATCTTTTATCAATCATGTTAACTGTGCACTGTAACAATAAAACCATAAGGCTACTTTCCCTTAGTTTTTGGTGAGTTTTTATACACTGCATATTTTAGAAAAATGAAAGTAACCTGCTATACTCAATTGTTGCAGAAATGGTGCAGAAGATCTGCAATAAACTCACCAAAAGCTCATCATGGGAACATAGTCTAATGAACCTTTAGCTTGGTGGTATTATCCAGATAATATAAAAGTTATTCTGATTATTCTCTGAGACAGGCCAAAGGTAAGGTAATCCCCTGTCCCTGTGAGACAAATGTTTTTCGTTTTATTTCTTGTAAGTTTAAGTTTACAACTACAATAATTGCACAAAATAAATTGTATTTTGTTCTTTAAAAATTATTGTAACTAAACAGTCACTTAAGATTACTGCGAGATTCACTACTTTGAAATAAAATATCCCGGAAATCAATATTTCAGTGTAGAACTTTTTGCTTGGTAAATGGGAGAATTGTTCAGTGAGCTAAATAGTGTTGAAAGACACGGTATGCAAAGGATCAAACAATAGATCAATAGGGTTTCAAGGTAAAGAAACCAGGAATTATTGAAAGCTTGCAGCTGATATTACCAGTTAATGCCTACGCTCTGAGAATCTGTTCACATCAGTTTTTTGTTCATAATTTTAAAGCTATTGAAACAATAAAAACATATGGAAATAAACATTAGTATGGATCCCATAAACCCATAGATTTCATTTTTTTTGTTTTCACATTAGATATTTTTCAGACAAAAGCTGCTGGTGATAAAATTATTTTTTTTATCCCTTTATTACAAGTCAAAGTATCAACCAATGAAAAAAATGAAAGGATGAGAAATTATATATATATATATATATATATATATATATATATATATATATACCAAAAAGTGCAATCCCACACTTGTTTTTTGATTGTTTTTTTTGCTAGGTTCAATAAATGCTAAAACTGACCTGCTATTATGATTCTCTAGGTCTCTAGGTCATTATGAGTTCATATACACCAAACATGTCCAGTTTCTCTTTTATCTAAGTGGTGAAAATAAATTTCAAAATTGTGCCGTTTTCAGATACTCATAGTGTCTCTATTTTTTGTGATCTCGGGTTGAGTGAGGGCTTATTTTTTGTGAGCCGAGCTGATGTTTTTAATGATACCATTTTGTTGCAGATGCAATCTTTTCATTGCCCATTATTGCATTTTAATGCAATGTTGCGGTGACCAAAGTAATGTAATTCTGGCATTTTGACTATTTTTCTCGCTACACGGTTTAGCGATAAAGTTAGTTCTTCTTTTATTGATAGATCGGGCGATTCTAAACGCGACCATACCAAATATGTGTTTTTTTTTATTTTTTAATTTTGAATAGGGCAAAAGGGGGGAACTTTTATATTTCTAAAAACTTTAGTTTTTACTTTTGGAATGCTTCAATAGTCTCCATGGGAAACAAGAAGCTGCCACAACCTAATCGGCTCTGCTACATAGAGGCGATGATCAGTTCGCCTCTATGTAGTGGATTTATTGACTTGCTACGAGCGCCAACCACCGGCTGACGCTCACAACAAGCCAGCAGTGACAACTAGAGATGAGCGACTTTGCCTTTTTTTGGGTCGAGTTGGGTTTCATGAAACCCGACTTTCGCAAAAGTCGGGTAGAATGAAATCGGCCGACTATAGGGAAAAGTCGGAGGCCGACTGAAACACAAAACCCAATGCAAGTCAATGGGGAAGCAAAGTCGGCAGTGAGTGGAAGACAGTAAACACACCTACAGTGCCCATTTCAATGCCAAAAACATCAATTCTTAAAACTGAAGCTTGTCAACCTTAACTTACTTCCTATTAATAGTTACGCATTGAAAACTGGGGATTATATGGCTAAAGATGTGGGGGGGTTGGGCTGGCTCCAGGTTTTCGTGTGCCCTGGGCCAAAGAGTGTCAGTGCGTCCCTTTAACACATACCACAACTCATGATGCTCCGATACGCCACAGAAATATAGGTATAGTACAATGACACATACTTCACTGCTTACATGACATGACTGGTCTATTATAAATTGTACAATAGCTCAAAAACAGGACAGTATATTACTCCATACAGTGTTATGGCCACCACATTGTGTGCCATACAGAATAATGAGCCCCATATATTTCTCCATACCAAATAATTAGTCACTTATAATGTTCCATACAGTATATGATGAGCTCCACATAATGCTCCATATATAATGGGCCCCATTTGTAATGCTCCAGTGTATAATGGGCCCCTTAAAAGCTGCTCCAGTGTCTGATCTGCCCCATTTACAATGCTCCAGTACATGATGGGCCTCATGGATGATGCTCCAGTGTATCATGGGCCCTAATAATGCTCCAAATATAATGGACCCTATTTGTAAAGCTCGAGTGTATAATGGGCCCCTTAGATGCTGCTCTAGTGTCTGATCTGCCCCATTTACATTGCACCAGTACATGATGGGCCTCATGAATGATGCTCCAGTGTATGATGGGCTCTAATAATGCTCCATATATAATGGGCCACATTTGTAATGCTCCAGTGTATAATGGGCCCCTTAAAAGCTGCTCCAGTGTCTGATCTGCCCCATTTACAATGCTCCAGTACATGAGGGGCCTCATGGATGCTGTTCCAGTGTATCATGGGCCCTAATAATGCTCCATATATAATGGGTCCCATTTGTAATGCTCCAGTGTTTAATGGGCCCCTTAAAAGCTGCTCCAGTGTCTGATCTGCCCCATTTACATTGCTCCAGTACATGATGGGCCCTATTTTTAATTAACCCAGGCATGGTATGTGAAAAGAGCTCCATGGAGTAATCTGAAGTGTGTGCTTCCACATCCTTCACTTTTTGTGTGGGTGAAGGACACAAGGAAAGGGGATGCTCCTGACCAGAAGCCTGCAGTTACGACTCCATGCTTGCATTTTTTACAACTTCAGAAGAGGAGGCGATAGAGCTGGAGGCTGTTTCAGCAATGTAAGCCACAAACAGTTCCTGACACTCTGGCTTTAAAAGCAGTCTACCTACTCCCAGAAAAGGGAGCCTTACAGGCCTTCCAGAGCTACACCATGACGCTGGCTCAACACCTCCTGCCTTAGTTGCTACTGTGTTTTTGGCACTACCAGCAGATGCACCACCACCACCATCAGTACCCGGTGGCCCTCCACGCCCACATCCGCGTCCTCTTCCACCATACTTCCTCATGTTTTGGAAAATGGACCCAAAATACCAGCAGATATATGGTACTGTATCAGAAGCGTACAGCTCTATACAGTTTATGGATAACAGTAAATCTCTCTATATATTTCATGAGGCATACACACATGCTCACAGGCTCAGTATGGATTACCCAATAAAATAACAAGTTGAAAAAGGGTACAGTAACACCAGATACAAGGTATATATAGTATAGTGTAAACATTCTGATTCTCCGTATACATTTCAGGAGGCAGACACAAATGCTCTCAGGCACAGTATGGAACACACAAGAATATGAAAAGCTGTAAATGGGTTATGTAACACAAGCGTACAGCTGTATACAGTGTTGGGGTAATTTCTGATCATCCAAATAGATGATCAGAAACTTATCCACAAAGTCCCAGAAAATATCATTCATGAAGCACTGGAAGACAGAAGGGGCGTTAGTGAGACCAAAAGGCATCACCAGGTACTCAAAATGTCCCTCCGGAGTATTAAACGCTGTCTTCCATTCATCCCCATGCTTAATGCGAATAATATTATATGCCCCCCTGAGGTCAAGCTTGGTAAACCAGCAAGCACCTTCAACTCTAGAAAATAGGTCAGAAATCAGGGGTAATGGATACTGATATTTAACAGTAATTTTGTTAAGGGAGCGATAGTCAATACAGGGCCTTAATGAACCATCCTTCTTGGTCACAAAAAAACCAGCACCCAAGGGTGAAGAGGATGGTCTAATATGACCCTTCTCTAATGACTCCTTAATATAAGAACGCATAGCCTCATGTTCGGGTACAGATAAATTAAAAAGTCGACCCTTGGGAAATTTACACCCCGGACTCAGCTCAATTGCACAGTCATAACTCCTATGAGGAGGCAAAGATGCAGACTTACTCTCACTAAACACATCATAAAAATTAGCCAAATAGTCAGGAACCTCATGCGACTGGGGAGAGGTGGAGAAAACAGGAGTGTCACTAAGAGCACACCGACAACCCCAACTCACCACAGACACAGATTTCCAATCCAAAACTGGATTATGGATTTGCAACCAGGGGAACCCCAGAACGATGGTATCATGCAAATTATGCAGCACCAAAAATCTGCAATTTTCTTGATGGTCTGGGGCGACCCGCATTACCACCTGGGTCCAAAACTGAGGCTTATTCTTCGCCAATGGAGTAGCATCAAAACCCCTCAAAGGAATAAGCGTCCGCAGGGGTGTCATAGGGAAACCACAACGTTTAGCAAAATCCAAATCCATTAGGTTCAAGGCCGCTCCTGAATCCACAAAGGCTTTAGCGGAAAATGTGGACAGGGAGCAGATCAGAGTAATTGCCAGAAGAAACTTAGGTTGTACACCACCTACAGCAAATGTGTGCGCAAAACGTTTCTCTCTTTTAGGGCAGACAGAAATAACATGAGAGGCATCTCCACAGAAAAAATACAGCTTATTACGTCTTCTAAACTCCTGACGTTGCGCCCTAGACAAAACTATCACATTGCATAGGTTCAGACATTTGTTCAACAGGTGGCAGCATTTCCCGTGTAATTTTACGTTCACGTAAACGCCGATCAACCTGAATGGCTAATGACATAGAATCGTCAAGACCAGAGGGAACAGGAAATCCCAACATAGTATCTTTTATGGTTTCTGACAAACCCTTCCGAAAGAGAGCTGCCAAGGCACCATCATTCCAAGTGGTAAGGACCGCCCACTTTCAGAATTTTTGACAGTACAGTTCTGCAGAATCTGGACCCTGGCTCAATGCCAGCAGGGTCTTTTCAGCTTCATCAATCACATTAGGTTCATCATACAACAACCCCAAGGCCTGAAAAAATGCGTCCACATTTGTTAGAATAGGATCATCTGGTACTAAAGAAAACTCCCAATCCTGGGGATGGCTGCACAGCAAGGAGATTTTAACCTGCTGCGCAGAGTTCCCCGATGAGTTAGGCTTCAAGGCAAGAAATAATTTACAATTATTCTTAAAATTCAAAAATTTTGACCGATCCCCAAAAAACACATCAGGAGTGGGGATTTTTGGTTCAGCAGTGTGTGAATAAGCAAGATAGGTGGAAATTCCTCGCACTTCAGCAGCAAGCTGCTCCACACGATCGGACAATTGCTTAAACTCCATCAGAAAAAAAAATATTCCTCCTACGGCCCGAGAGAAAAAGAGGAAAAAATATACACACACAAAAAAAAAATTCTGACACTTTTTTTTTTTTTAACAATTCTTTCCTGCTATTGAGTACCCTAGAATCTGCGGTATGGCTGGTGATTCTGTTATGATGGAGTCACCGAGGAGGAAAAAACAAAAATGCAAGCTCAGCCCAGAAAATCAGAGAGGTTGGAAACTAGCGGATTGCAGACCCCTAATCCTATCACACAACTAGCAGTAGCCGTGAAGTGTTCCTACGGTGATCCTAGACACCTCGTCACAGCCGGAGATCTAAATAAGCCTAAAGAGAAAAGGGAAAAACTGACTGCCCCAGAGCAGACCCCAAAGCAATAGGCAGCCCCCAACATGTAATGACGGTGAAGCAAGATGAAAACACTAACACAGATAGAAAGATAGGATGAGCAAACGATGGGGCCCAAGCTAACTAAAAAGGACAGGACAGAAAAGCTGCTGTCTGCAATCCGAGAAAAACCCTGCTAAAAATATTACCAACACAACTGATAAGCAAAAAGGACCCTGAAGTCACTAGACTTCAAACCCTATATCAGCACTCAGAATATTCTGAAAGCAGAACAAAAGAGATCAAGGAATAAGAATCCAGCACACCCCCATCCGGGGATGGCTGAACTCCAAAACAAGGTAAACAAAACCAAAACTAATAAGTTCAATAGCAGAGCAAAAACTTATCTTTGGGAAGCAGGAATCAGACTGGTCTCAAAGAATCCAGCAGAGAAATCACCAGCCACTCAGAAGGGCGTCGGCTGCCTTATATCCAGTCGGAAGTTCCTGTTACCCAGGCACAATCCACCTGATCAGGTGTTTGGTTTCTTTCATCCAAATCAGCCTCACTACCTTCCTTCACCAGAAGAGTGAGATCCTCGGACACAAAAGGTGAATGAACAGATGAGCTCACAACAGGTAATCTTAAAGTTCCAAATATATTACCAGAGTAACAAACAGACGTTTACAGGCTCATTATGGATTACACCAGAATGTAAATAGCTAAATAGGTTACTGCATCAGAAGCTTTCTGCTGTATACAGTGTTGGACAAATTGAAAATATAGGTATGTATTTCCGTAGTCACCCTCAGACGCTCACTCAGTTTGGGTTTGACCATAATAAAAAATGTTGTAAAAAAGGTCCTGGATAACAAGATAGCAAGTATATGTTTTTTAGGGTACAATTGAAATCTCCATATAAATAGTCCTGTAGTCACTCTCAGATGCTTACACAGTATGGATTTGACCGTAATGCTAAATGTCGAACAAAGGTACTGTATAACAAGATACAAGCTGTATCGAGTATAGTGTAAACATTTGTTATTCCGATTCACCGTATATATAGAAGGCGTAACCCACACATGCTCACTCACTATGGATGATGTAGGGAAGGTGGACTGACAGACAAACCAGCCTGTAGTGAGAAGCAGAGGTGTAGCGCAGTGTAGGTGTGAAACCACTAAGATAAAGAGAAAGGGTGCAGTGTTTTAGCTTGCGCATTGGAGGGCAGTGGAGAGGCTAGGAGTGGAACTGAATAACTGCCATTGGTCAGAGAAACTGTTAGGTGATGGTGGGCGGAGTTACCAGAACTGGAAGTATAAAAGGCTGAGGGAAGGTTCTGGAAGAGTCAGTCAGCGAAGGGAGCACAGTAAAGAGGAAGTTCTGCTGAGGAAATAGAGACAGTGGAAAGGCTCCAGAGAGGACTGACAGTTGAGGCGGTCACAGGGGGGTGGCCCAGAGGACGGAAGCCGCAGACGAAGACCCTCTGGGGCTATCATACGGATGATGTGCTCAGACTGGTGCAGCGCTGTGGAGGTTGGGCCTAGGTCAGCCACAGTGGAAGAGCCACAGAGGACGCCACAATTATAGTTACAAAGGAAGTGAAGGTATCGGGCCTGTGTACAGAGAAATGTGAAACGGCTGTGGTAAATTGCTGTTTTCGACAGAAGGATGGGCACTAAAAACCGACCTGTTCAATACAGTCTCGTGTTTGTCTGCGGCAAGAAGAGGGTCCCCCCCACAGTTGGTTATCCTACAGATGATACCTTAATACAAATTTTTGAAACAAGGCACTGTATCAGCACATACCAGGTGTGTCCAGTCTAGTGTTAAATTTCCGTCTATACTTCCGGATGCAGACACAGACACTCACAGGCTCACTATGTATTACACCAGAATTAAAAAAGTAGAAAAAGGGAAAGGTATTCATAGGGTACACCAGTATACAGTGTTGTGGTACTTTTAAATCTTCGTATATATTTCAATCTCAGTAAGCCAGTCCAGAATCTCCGTTACTGGAAACTACATGGATACAAGCATAGATGCAAAGTCGAATGTTAGCAGAAATTTTGGAATTACTCATCGCGGGAAAACCTCCCGGTAGATGTTGCAGAGGCGATGCAGACCCTCAATTACTGTGTTTGTGGAGAAAGTGAAAAAGGTTCTTTGTGAAGAAAGGATTGCTTTATCGCAGTAGCGTGGATCACATCACCGTTACTCGTCTCCATCAAATTGTGATCACAGGGAGAGATGTACCCATGGTCCTCACTGCCTATCATGATGTGTCTGGTCATTTTGGAGTGCAAAACACAGAAGCCACAGGCCGTAGGCAATTCTATTGGATTGGCATGAGAGGAGACATTGAAAAATGGTGGCAGGAATGTCACACATCTGTGACTATCACAACTGTGAAAGGTGATTATAAACCACCACTGCATCCGCTTGTAAGTTGACGTCCATTTCAAATGGAAGCCATTGATCATCTGAAGGCAGAGGCCAGCAGGACAGGACATAGCTACATCTTAACCATCATTGATCAATACACCACCAAATTTCTAGTGGCCGTCCCTGTGAAGGATTTAACTGCCCAGACTACACAGTGGTGGAGCAGGGAGAGGTAAGTATTGCAACTTGCAAGTGCTGTGGCCATGACCATGCAGGGGGGGCAAAATCGTGGTCGACGGTACTGGCACAGGGCCCCTCATAGTACGCTGGTGTTTCTGACAGCGAGTGGGCCCTCCCACCATCTGAGACACTGTATTGTACTATGAGGGGCCCTGTGCCATTGCCGTCGGCCATCAGTGGGCCCATCCACCTGTTCAGAGTAACGGCACTTGCCTTGGTGCGCCAGGTCTTGACCCCAGCCATTGGGGGAGGGGTGGGCAGCCCAGTTAGGGAGGTTTAAAAATTGGCATATGTTGATGTGTTGGCTGGACATTCAGCTGCTGCAAAGGGCGTAATTGGGCAAGTCCGAGGAAGAGGAGAAAAAAACGAGGCACTTTTCTGGTAACCTATGTGTCATCAGGGGAAGGTGGGACAAAATCCTTTGAAACCCATGCATGGTTCATTTTAATGAAGGTTAGATCATCAACATTTTGGGTCAACAGACGGGTCCTTTTTTCTGTCAGGATTGATCCAGCAGCACTGAAGACTCTTTCAGATAACACCCTAGCAGCAGGGCAAGCGAGCTCCTGTAAGGCATATTGTGCCAATTCAGGCCAGGCATCCAGTTTAGAAACCCAATAGTCAAACGGGAAGGACCTGTGAGATAGAACATCGATATGGGAGGAAAAGTAGTTTGTAACCATAGTTGACAACTGCTGCCTCCTGTCATTTTTAATCGATGCAGTATTAGCAGTCATGTGAGCGGTACTTGAAAAATCATTCCACAACATGGTCATTAAACCCCTGTCTCCAATGCCACTTCTGCTGTGTGCACCACGAACACCTCTTCCATTGTGCCCACTACGGCTCGTGGGAGAACCAGCACAGCTGCTGTGTGCTGTGAAAGCCTCAAACAAATGGTTTACCAGAGTTGCTTGTTTGTTTGCCAATATTATATCTAGTTTCTCCTGTGGCATGATGTTGTGTAATTTGCCTTTGTAGAGTGGATCGAGGATGCTGGCCAGTCAGTAGCGTCATCCCTCATCATTTTGGCAATGCGGGGGTCCCTTTTTAGGATCCGCAAGGCATAATCACACAAGTGGGCCAATGTTCCAGGTGTCAATGATTCACTGCCCGTGGTGGGTGGAGGAGCACTTTCTGGCAAATCCACATCCCTACAGTCATGCACAAACTCTGTACCTGACCTTGGAATGCCAACATTTTCTCTTGCCACCTGAGAAACATCCTCCTGCCCAAAATAATCATCCCCCTCATCCTCATCCTCCTCCTCTTCCTCTTCTTCCTCCACCTCGTCCAGGACAGTTCCCTGACCAGACAATGGCTGACTGTCATCAAGGCTTCCCTCCTCCTCCTCCTCCTCCACTGCAGACGCCTGATCCTTAATGTGTGTCAAACTTTGCATGAGCAGACGCATAAGTGGGATGCTCATGCTTATGATGGCGTCGTCTGCACTTACCAGCCGTGTGCATTCCTCAAAACACTGAAGCACTTTACAGAGGTCTTTCAGCTTTGACCACTTCGCACCCGAAAATTCCATGTCATCCCTCTAACTGCCTGCCCGTGTATCCTCCCACAAATGCATTACAGCCTGCCTCTGTTCGCACAGCCTCTCAACCATGTGCAGGGTGGAGTTCCACCTTGTTGCAACATCTATGATTAGGCGGTGCTTGGGGAGGTGGAGCAATCGCTGCAGCTTCTGCATACGACTGGAGTGTACGGCTGAGCGACGGATGTGCGAGCACAGTCTTCGCATCTTATGGAGCAGGGATGTTAACTCCGGATAATTATTAAGGAAGCACTGCACCACCACGTTCAAAGTGTGAGCCAGGCAAGGTATGCGTGTGAGTTTTGCACGGGCTATGGCTGCTACAAAATTACGGCCGTTAACACTGACTACCTTGCCTGCCTCAAGAAGTAGACTGCCCAGCCATAACTCTGTTTGTCGCTGCAAGTAGTCGGCCAGTACCTCCGCGGTGTGTCTGTTGTCGCCCAAAGACATTATCTTTAACACAGCCTGCTGACGCTTACCATAACCTGTTCAATAGTGTGACACCTCATGTGCAACACTGCCAGCTGCGGATGTAGTGCTCATGCGACTGCGCTCTGTGGACGAGCTTTCGCTGATAGATGAGGAGGAGGAGCGAAAGCCTACAGCCAACTGTTTCCTATACCGTGGGCTAGGCAGCACTGTTCCACCGCCACTGTCCCCAGTGGAGCCTGCATCCACCACATTAACCCAGTGCACAGTGATGGACACGTGGAGGCCCTGGCCATGCCTACTGGTCCATGCATCTGTTGTGAGGTGCACCTTTCCACTCACTGACTGTTTTAGTGCATGGACAATGCGATCTTTCACATGCCGGTGGAGGGCAGGGATGGCTTTTCGAGAAAAGAAGCGCCAACTGGGTAGGTCATAGCGTGGGACAGCGTAGGCCATGAGGTCGCGGAAAGCTTCTCTTTCAACCAAACGGTAGGGCATCATCTCTAATGAGAATAGTTTGGCAATGTAGGCATTCAAACACAGTGTACACGGATGAGAGGATGAGTACTTTCTTGTCCTACTCAGAGTGTCTGGTAGGGTGAGCTGGACTGGAGAGCTGCATATGGGGGAAGTAGCGGTGGACCGGATCGAGTGAAAAGGGGTTGGTGATGGTATTGGGGTGATGGCCTAGATTCAGTGTTGTGTTGCAAAACCATTGTGATTCCCTGAGTGCATTGGCCTTCTGGTTGTGTGCTTAATAGTGGCGGTGGTCTTACAGTGGGGGTAGCGATGGAGCATTGTTGGCTACCGTCAGTCGGAGCAGGAGCACATGTGCTACCTGAGGTTTTGTAGTCCATCCACGCTTGCAAGTGCATGTTGATTAAATATCTAAGCATGCAACTGGTATTCAAATTTCTGAGTTGTTTACCTTGGCTAAAGGTCCTTCCGCACTTCTTACAGGTAACCTTTGCCTCATCAGTAGGATTTTGGACAAAGAAGTGCCACACTGCACTCTTCCTACTATGGTAAACATTTTCTGGCCTTGCACGCTGTGCTAGCTTGACCATCTGGTCAAGCTATCCTGCAACGCTTTTAGTTTTTGTTCCATGTTTTAGGACAGCTACGGGCCTGCTGGATAACCACTGATGCAATGTCAAAGCCTGCTGCGGATCCTTCTCCTTATCTGAACTATTGCCAGCGCCACCCTCCTCCCCCAATGGATGCCAATCCGGGTCCAGAAGTGGGTCATCCATCACCTCCTCTTCAAAGTCATCTGCACCTAGTCACACACACACGCTGACTAGGTATAAAAGTGATTGTAATGCAAACGGCAGATTTACAATACTGTTGGAGAATCGGACAGCTCTATACGATGTGTGTATGTAAAAAATGGACAGGACTCTAAGGTGTAGGTCTGGAAAAATGGAAAAACTCCTCGGCTTTTTTTTCCAGAGTCACACACAGGTAGCTTTTATTTGTTCATGCTAGAAGGCGGTACATGGTAGTGTGTGAGAATCGGACAGCTCTATACGATGTGTGTATGGAAAATTGTCAAGCTCCGTGTATTTGTATACAGACTGACACACGCTGTCTCTGTCTAGTTTTGACCGGATTCAAACAGCAGATGTACGAAACTGTTTGAAAAATGGACAGGACTCTAAGGTGTAGGTCTGGAAAAACAGAAAAACTCCTTGGCTTTTTTTTCCAGAGTCACACAGGTAGCTTCTATTTGTCTGTGCTAGAAGGCGGTACACGGTAGTGTGAGGAGCATACACCGCTGTACGGTGTGTATGGAAAATTGTCAAGTTCCATGTATTTGTATTCGGACTGACACACGCTGTCTCTGTCTAGTTTTGACCATTATCAAACAGTAGATATATGAAACTGTTTGAAAAATGGACACAACTCTAAGGTGTAGGTCTGGAAAAATGGACAAACTCCTCGTTTTTTTCTTCCAGAGTCACACCCAGATAGCTTCTATTTGTGATACCAGCCGGTACACGGTAGTGTGTGAGGAGCGTATACCGCTAGGCGGTGTCTGTATGGAAAATTGTCAAGCTCCGTGTATTTGTATACAGACTGACACTCACTGTCTCTGTCTAGTTTTGACAGTAATCAAACAGCAGATATACGAAACTGTTTGAAAAACGGACACGACTCTAAGGTGTAGGTCTGGAAAAACGGACAAACTCCTTGGCTTTTTCTTCCAGAGTCACACCCAGATAGCTTCTATTTGTCCGTGATACCAGCCGGTATACGATAGTGTGTGAGGAGCGTACACCGCTAGATGGTGTGTGAAAAAATGAACGCTCAGTAACTCACCAGGACAAAATAATAAAATTTGGAGTGCTTTCAAAAAAGCAGTTTGAACAGCAGTGTGCACACAGCAATGCAGCTAGCAGGTAGCCTTAAAAGGCAGCCTAATCACCACCAGCGCTGCTGCACACAATAAAAATCCTCCCCTTTCACTGCACACTAACTGTACAGTGAAAAGCGCTATCAGCAGAAGCAGTTTTTTTTTTCTTCTTCCCTGCCTAACGCTCTCCCTGTTCAGAATCAGCAGCAGCACCTCTCACTATTGTAAGATCAGCAGAAGTAAGATGGCGGTCGGTGTTCACAGCCTTTTATACCCACTGTGACGCCACACGAAGCCAGCCAATCACTTCAATGCCTTTCTCTAAGATGGTGCTGGCCGCTGCGCATGTCATCGCGCTGCCCACAGTGTGCGTCCTCCATCATTGGGTGAGAAAAGGCGCTGAAAGCATCATTTGAAACGCGACTTTGGCGCGCTGATCGGTGACCTCATGACCGACCTCATGCTAGGGTCGGGTTTCGATCGGCGAAACCCGACTTTGGCGAAAGTCGGCGATTTTTGAATCTGACTGACCTGCTTCGCTCAACTCTAGTGACAACCATAGAGGTCTCCAGGAGAGCTCTGGTTGTCATGCCAACAAACTGGTGACCCGTGATCACGTGACGTGGGACACCGGTGGGCAGGTTTCCGGCCTGATGGCCAGAAGTGCTTGTTAAATGCCACTGTCAGAGTTTGACAGAGGCATTTAACGGATTAAAAGCCGCAGGTGGATGGCTATTCCACCTGCGGCTATTCTGGGCACATGTCAGCTGTTTAAGCCTGATGTTGGCGTATTATTACGCCTGATGTCGGAAAGGGGTTAATGTTGATAAATGTAGAGTAATGCACCTGGGATGGAGTAATCCTATTGCTGCATATACATTAAATGTGAGAAAACATATGACTACCGAGCAGGAGAAGGACATGGGTATTCTGGTTACAAGTAAGCTGAGCAGCAGTACTCAATGTCAAACAGCAGCCACAAAACCAATTTTAGAGCGTATAAAAAGAGAGTAAATCACTTGTGATGCCACGTCTAGAATATGGGATCCAGTTTTGGGATCCACATTTAAAAAATGATATTCAGAAGTAAGAGTCAGTTCAAAGACAGCAACTAAATTATTATGAGGGATGGAAGGCCTATCATATGATGACAGGTTGGAAAAGTTGGGCTTGTTTAGCTTAGAAAAATGACGTCTCAGAGGAGATCTCATTTTCATCTATAAATATATGTGGTTAGTACAAAGGACTGGCACATGACTTATTCCTTCCAAAGACCATACTATGGACCAGGTGTCACTCATTACGGGTGGAAGAAAGGCGATTTTGGAAGCTAAATAGGAAAGGGTTCTTTACAGTTAGAGCAGTCAGACTGTGGAATGTCCGACCACAAGAGGTAGTAATGACAGACACTATAACAGTTTTTAACTAATGTCTGGATGATTTCCTCAGTACACATAACATTGTGGGCTATAGTTAATTTAGTGACAAAATGTAGAAATGGTGGAGGAAGGCAGAACTTGATGGACCTTATTCAACCTTTGTAACAATGGAAAACTTTGCTTACAATGGCTAAAATAGATAACATAATTAACATTACAGTACAAATTAAAACATTGTTGAACACTCAGCAGCCCAATTACCTAAAGGTACTGTCACACTAAGCGATGTACCAGCGATCCCAACCAGCGGTCAGGATCGCTGGTACATCGCTAAGTGGTCGCTAGTGAGCTGCCACCAGGCAGATCTCACCAGCGACATCGCAGGGGACGGGGTCGCTACTTACCTGTCACACTAGGCGACCCTGTGTCCTCCCGCCCGGCTCCATGCTCGTCGCTCGTCTCTCCACAGGAAGCGCCGCAGGAAGTTGATGACGAGAAACAGTCCAGGACATTCTCGCGCGATCAGCGATAACCGGCGGGGAGCGGGTTGTAGGTAAGTATCACACACAGCAATATCGCTAGCAATATCGCTATAACGTCACAAGTTATAGCGATATTGCTAGCGATATCGCTTAGTGTGACAGTACCTTTACTCTGTTACTTGTGGAACCAGATGGTGAAAATAAACATATCTGACATGTGCTCTTCTTTAACAAGGGGTTAAAAAAGATGAGCGTGGACATTTGTCTTCACCGGTCCTTTTCTTTAGCAGCGCTAGATTTTTTGCTTCCCTATTCTATCGTCTCTTCTCCAATGGAAAACTTTGGATATCCATCAATTTGCACTGTAGTCTTCACGTTAGTAAATTTAAAGAATATGAGCATTTTCCTTTGTTGTACATATTCAGCAACAGTACTCCAGATAATATTACATATTTTACTTTAACGCACATTTAGATTTTTACACTGTGGATCCCACTTTTATTTCCTTCGTCAATTCTGATGTGATTGTAACTGGATTCTGAGGTGATGAAGTTTCAGAGAAAAAATAATAATTCCCAAAATTCTAATAAGTGATCCTGTGTTACAGAAAGAATCTCATCCTGGAGAAACTGAATTATGTCACTATATAATATCAATAGGGTCAACTGATTCTGTTTAATTAAATATAGAGCTAATCTTTTGAGAAATATTTCAGAAACAGGACAAATTGGGAAACTATTTTATTGTAAAACCTATCTATGAGTGTAAACTGAGCTTAACGGCACTCAAGCTTAATCACTTCTGCATCTATTGGCAGGAAAAATGCAGCAGCAAAACTCACATTTGCGCCACATTTTTAATGTGCTTTTGCAGGCTTTTTTTCACCTGCATTATTCCCATTTATTACAAAAGTAGTTCCCATGTGGGTCTGAAGTAGTTTGGCGATTCCCAAGAAGTTCCCCAAATCCGTGGTCCAAAGTCTATGGAGCCTTGTTCTCCATGGAATATAAATAGCAATTAAATAATGGATAGCAGTGTGATGCATAGGTGTGATGTATAGAGTAAATAGTTATATCATGGTGGCAAGGTGGCTCAGTGGATAGCCCTGCAGTCTTGCAGCGCTGGGGTCCTGGGTTCAAATCCCACAAAGGACAACATCTGTAAGGAGTTTGCATGGGTTTTCTCTGCGTTCTCTGGTTTCTTCCCACATTCCAAAGACATACTGATAGGGAATTTAGATTGTGAGCCCCAGGGACAGTGCCAATAATGTCTGTAAAGTGCTGTGGAATTAATGGCACTATATAAATGAGTAAAATAAATAAATGTATATATCAAAGCAAAAGAAAGTTAACAGGGGGTGTGCAGATAATGCTCCATGGTGTAACAGTATGGGAGCCTCACAAAGGGAGAACAAATCTGTGCCAACAAATGAGCACACCAAGGTGTAAAATCAAAATCATACATTTGTAAAAAAAAAAACAAAGGAGAATAGTTACCATATGACGCTGAGGCCAAAAAGGTTAGCATTATCTAAGGCATGGACAAAAAGCTGCAAATCTGCAACCATTTTTATACCTGGTTATACAATGTGATTCTTCTTCCCACATTGAAAGAAGCGGAGAAGAGTCTAGTTGGCAGGTGACTGAAAGTATGCAAAGTCATTGGCTCGCCTATTGCATAGGCAATAAAGGGAAAGAATGTTGCACACTGTCACAATTCGACAATCTGCAGTCATGTAGAATGACTACAGATTTTTTTTCACATCCTGGAAAACCTCTTTAACACACTTCATTACTGATTGCCCTATATAAAGGTTTCAGTCCTACAGATTTTTCATGATGATCAACAGCAGGAGACCAGTAGGAATTCAGAGCCATGTTTAGGATCAGAGAAAACCCAATTGATTTTTCCAAAGCCTTTGATACCATGCCACACAAGAGGTTGATACACAAAATGAGAATGCTGGGTCTGGGGGAAAATGTGTGTAAATGGGTAAGTAACTGGCTTAGTGATAGAAAGCAGAGGGTGGTTATAAATGGTATATTCTCTAACTGGGTCGCTGTGACCAGTGGGGTACCGCAGGGGTCAGTGTTGGGACCTGTTCTCTTCAACATATTTATTAATGATCTGTTAGAAGGTTTGCACGGTAAAATATCGATATTTGCAGATGATACAAAACTATGTAAAGCAGTCAATACAAGAGAAGATAGTATTCTGCTACAGATAGATCTGAATAAGTTGGGAACTTGGCCAAAAGGTGGCAGATGCAGTTTAACAATGATAAATGTAAGGTTATACACTTGGGAAGAAGGAATCAATATCACCATTACACACTGAACGGTAAACCACTGGATAAATCTGACATGGAGAAGGACTTGGGGATTCTAGTTAATGATAAACTTACCTGGAGCACCCAGTGCCGGGCAGCGGCTGCCAAGGCAAACAGGATCATGGGGTGCATTAAAAGAGGTCTGGATACACATGAGGAGAGCATTATACTGCCTCTGTACAAATCTCTGGTTAGACCGCACATGGAGTACTGAGTACAGTTTTGGGCACCGGTGCTCAGGAAGGATATAATGGAACTAGAGCGGCTACAAAGGAGGGCAACAAAATTAATAAAGGGGATGGGGGAACTACAATACCCAGAGAGATTAGCAAAATTAGGATTATTTTGTCTAGAAAAAAGACGACTGAGGGGCGATCTAATAACCATATATAAGTATATAAGGGGACAATACAAATATCTCTCCGAGGATCTGTTTATACAAAGGAAGGTGATGGTCACAACAGGGCATTCTCTGCGTCTGGAGGAGAGAAGGTTTTTCCACCAACATAGAAGAGGATTCATTACTGTTAGGGCAGTGAGAATCTGGAAATCCTTGCCTGAGGAGGTGGTGATGGTGAACTCAGCTGAAGGGTTGAAGAGAGGCCTGGATGTCTTCCTGGAGGGTAACAATATTGTATCTTACAGTTATTGTTAGGTTCTTTAGAAGGACGTAGATCTGGGGATTTATTCTGACAGAATTTTATAGGCTGAACTGGATGGACCAATGTCTTTTTTTGGCCTTACTAACTATGTTACTATGTTACTATGTAAAACTTTGATCCTGTCTGTTTAACCCCCTAGAGGCTGCTCTCAATAAAAAAAGAGCTTAACAGATAGGTGGATCTTCTTATGTGTTTCAATGAATACCGTGTGACACAATTTTGGCACACAAATGAGATATCGTGCTAATTGGAGGACTAATTAAAGGTCCTAAGAAAGCAATAAGTATAAGACTGTGCCAGCTGAGTAGCCTAATTGTCTATCAATGTAATAATTACAAGAAAAATTGCTTTGAACTTTAACGAGAGATCTATCACTTCTGAGAAAAATACAAGTGACTGAAGATGACATTTTGAGACTTTTTCAAGTACATGTCTTTAACAAATTAGATGATTCTCCTCAGTTTAACAGTGTCACGTGTTTTACTTAGATTTTTACTAGGGTGAGCATAATATCTTGTGTGATTCTCTTCTCTAGATTATAACTATTGCTAGGGAGGAGGCTGATTCTATACAACATTTGAAAACTAAATTGAGTTTATTGCTCAGATTTGTGTGAGCACATTTAATCACCTGTGTTCCATTTTCAGCAGAGTATAATGGTAGAATTGTTTCAACTATTTTCCTCATAAATATGTCAGAAGCCAAGTACAAATGTTAGAAATTATTTCACCAATGCATTCTGGTGGAAATCAGATGAAAATTTAACTCAATTCCAATCCATAAAAGTCTAGATATCTATAAGCCATGTAGCAAGCTGCTAATGTGTATTGTGCATCCCAAAGAAAGAAGGAGGATACAGTTGCTTCTAAAGGATTTATCTGAAACAGGAGAACATAGCTGCTTATAAACGGTAAATCTACCATTATGGACATAACTAATTCTAAAAGGTTAATCTGAGTCTTATACTACAAACATACTGAGATTGTTAGCGTAGGCACCATTTTGTTTCTCACTACATTTTGGATGTATTTAGCTAAGAATGCTATCTTTTATTAAATATAGAGATTTCCTCGCGATGATACCCAAAAACTAAGGCATTTGTATAAGGTGGAATTGTACATAATTTATCACAGATAAGCATAGCATAACTGTAATACTCATTTCACTTCTCTTTATATAAGTACATTTTCAAGTTACTCGGTCCTACAGTCTGAATCATCTTTCCCCTCTGCCAGCTTATAATTAATCGTACATTTTCAAGTTAGTCGCTGTTAACACTTAAAATCTGAATCATTTCTCACCTCTGCCAGCTTGTAATTAACGGTACATTTTCCTGTTATTGTTTCTGTTTTTCAAATTCCTGTAAGGTTATCTCTTTCACTTTCTGATATTTATGGTCTTCTGGCCATAATATCTCTTCATATTACTGCCTTCTTCAGTCTTAAGTTATTTAGCTAATTTAGATCCTATATAGATGATCAAAGCCACAGGGCTTCCATAAGAACACAAAATTCTCTCTGCTATAGTTGTGAATGACAATTGTTATTCCAATGTGAAACAACCACACCAACTATCATAGTTATTCAAAATACATTTTATTGTTCACATTTAATAAAAACAAGTAAAAAAGTGGAAAAGGATCATTTTAATCAAAATCATCATATAGGGTAAGTAATCCATTTGAGCAATTTCATATATCGGTATACACAAAAGGAAACTGCAATGATACATTCAGGATGTACAACTTAATAGGGCCTACAAGTTGAAACAACTGTGAAAAAATCAGAGGGAAAGGAAAAATTCAAGCACGTGTTATGCTTCCACTAATTCCACTGCTGCCAAATCAATGATATTAGACTAAATGAGATAGAAAGAATATAGGAGCTCAAAGAAGGAATTTTAATTTAAGAAACAATATAGAAAATGCAGATACAATGTGAAAAACAAAAGCAGAGCTACTTCCATGAAGGTAATTTATGCATTAACATTACACTGTCAGATACTCAGATGTTAGTGAAGGGTTCTCTTTTTCAAATAAATCTAAATTTGATTATCTTTCAGCACTAATTGATTTGCAGTTATTTGCCAGAAACTTTATCCTAAAGAGATTTTACCACAATAAAAATATTTGCTATTTATTTCCCACATCTGATGAGAGAGCAGCAGTATGGGTTCTTTGCGATTTTCTCGAAGAACAAGATGACACAGGCGAATGTAATCTTCTTAAGGCCAAGACATTTCCATCGTTGTCAACCTGCCCAAACATTGATTTGTTAAACTGGTCAGCAGTGAATTAAAAAATCCCTGAAATTATCCAAAATGACAATTGCTCTAATGCACAGAGGAAAGCCTTAAAGGAATGAGCCCATTTGCAGGATGGAATAATTAAACAATCAAATAAGGGTGGAAAAGGTCTCACTGGGCTCTGTCATCTTAATTACAGGGAAACATTGAGGCAAATAAAGGATGCCAGGTGTTAAAAGCATTTCAAATTTCATCCCATTTTGATACATTTAAAACCCCAATTGATAAGCAATTAAAAGTGATTTTAACAAGGGCTATGGATGAAGAGATCATTTTGAAAAGATAATTTAGGTATCTTTTTTAACAATCCAATTGTAGCAACATTTTATATGCTTCCAAAGATGCATAAGAATGCTATGACTCCTCTGGGCCACTCAATTGTCTGGAATTAACAACATGTGTGAGTCAATCTGTAGATTTGTGGATCATTATCTTCATTGTTTGGTTCAGTCCCTTCCCTCTTATCTCAGAGGCGCACGCTGGTTTCCAAGGTAAACAGCGGGTAACCAAGAGCCGCGTGGCTCTTAGATACCCGCTGTTTACATTGGAAACCAGCTTGCTCGCTATTCCTGATCGCTGGAGGTGCTGTCTATGTGACAGCTCACCAGTAATCAGCTAACTATGTCCCAGCGATCCCATCCACGTCAGATCGTTGGGTGGATTGCTGGGACATTGATACGTGTAACGGGGCCCTGAGGCTAGTTTCACACTAGCGTATTCTCCATGCAGTGCATGGCGCCGCTAAGCCCTGCCCCCTGCCGGCTCCCTGCTCGCCCCATCCGGTCATCACCACCTACTATTGCACACGGCCGCATGCGATCTGCGCACCCTATCTTTAGCATAGGGTGCGCAGACCGTGCGCTGGCCGTGCGCTAGTAGGATTTTAGCGTGCACTGCACACTTTAGAAGGTGCGCCGAGCACGCCAAAATGCAACATGGTGCGTTCGGCACACACGGGCGCACCTTCAAAAGTGCGCAGCGCACACTAAAATCCAACTAGCGCACGGCCAGCGCACGGTCTGCGCACCCTATGCTAAAGATAGGGTGCGCAGATCGCATGCGGCTGCGTGCGATAGTAGGCGGCAATGACCGGATGGGGCTGGCAGGGAGCCGGCAGGGGGCGGGGCTTAGCGGCGCAGTGCGCTGCATGGAAAATACGCTAGTGTGAAACTAGCCTCAGGCTAGTTTCACACTAGCGTTCAGGAGGGCTGTGGATGGCAACCACTTCCTCCTTTCCTTCCTCCTTGAAGCGCCACCCACGCTCCACCTACATCCAGCATTTTCCTGCATACCTATCTTTAGCATTAGGTACACAGGGACATGCGTTTTATGCGGATGCTTCCACGTGCAGCGTTTTGACGTGTGCGGCAACCGCAAGGAAACGCAAAATTTTTGATTTCCTTTTGGTACTCTGGTTTCCTCCCATACTCCAAAGACATACTGATAGGGAATATAAAGCTGTGCAAACATTCAGAGACCACCACATCAAAACCCTGTCATGGGCAGCCCATTCTTCAGACCTGAACCCCATTGAAAACCTCTGGAATATAATCAAGAGGATGATGGATAGTCACAAGTAGTGTTGAGCATTCCGATACCGCAAGTATCGGGTATCGGCCGATATCAGCGGTATCGGAATTCCGATACTTAATTCCGATACTTTTTTCATATCGGATTCCGGGATCGGAATCGGAATAGGAAGTTCCCATCATGCTATGAGCCTGCTTGCTTTGATTAAGCCAATGGGAATCCTCCGAAGTGTGGGCACATCCTGTTAGGCATGTAGGCATGTTAACTATTGGCATGGCTGTGATTGGCTGCCGAAATGATGTCATGATGCACTATAAAAGCCACCGCAGCCGCCATTTCTGGTCACTCTGCTGTGAATTCAGTTAGGGACAGGCTGCTGTAGAAGACTGTGAGGGACAGTTAGAAATAGCGATTCTAAAAACAATATTGTGCTTTATCCAGGCTACATAAACCACCACTGTAGCTTGCTTTTCCCTAGCAGCCCTGTTTTCACAGCTGTCTGCAAGGGCTGTGTGAGTGCAGCTCACGCTGTGGAGTGGGTCCTGCAGCCACGTCAGGCTGTAGGCCACCCAGTGTGATCACTGCTGCCTCATACATCTTTTATTTTTTGAGCTGCATTTTTTAAATAATTTCAATCTAGTGTGCTTCCATCCGTATCCATATACGTTGGTTGCAAACACTAGTAGTAGACAGCGGAGCCTTTCTGCAGCCTTTCAGTGCTAGTGTCCACTTTGCTGCACTGTTCACGGCTGTCTGAGAGGTCTCTGACTGTGTGTGAGTGCAGCTCATGCTGAGTAGTGTGTCCTGCAGCTACGTCTGGCTGTAGGACGCTCAGCGTGCGTCACTGCCTCACACATATTTTTATTTGAGTGCAGCTCATTTTTTCTTCTATTAGTGTGCATCCATCCGTCTCCATCTACGGTGGTTGCAAACACTATATAGGAGTACACAGCGGAGCCTTTCTGCAGCCTGTCAGTGCCAGTGCCCACTTAGCTGCACTGTTGACGGCTGTCTGAGAGGTCTCTGACTGTGTGTGAGTGCAGCTCACGCTGAGTAGAGTGTCCTGCAGCTACGTCTGGTTGTAGGACGCTCAACGTGCGTCACTGCCTCACACATATTTGTCTCTGAGTGCAGCTCATTTTTTCTTCTCCTATTAGTGTGCATCCATCCGTATCCATCAACATTGGTTGGTTGCAAACACTATATAGGAGTAGATAGAGGAGCCTTTTTTTCTGGGTTGTGCCCTGCCGGCGCAGCCAGATTAGTATTACCCAATTTTTTTGGAGCCTCATCTTTTGCATTGTAGGTTACCTGCCTGCATTGTAATAGCTCCAAAAAGTTGGTGATACTATCAGTTTCAATTCTTTGTTCTCATACTTTGAGTTTGTTTCAAACAAAGAAACCACATAAAAAGTTCACCAAACACTACATTTTGAACTTGTGTAGGCCACATCAGCTCCTATTAAAGTCTAGTCCACACACACACACTTCATAAAATTAGTGTTTCTTGTACCTGTAACCAGCTGTTCAGGAATAAGCACACTAAGGCCCCCCTTTGTCCTTTTTTGCCTATCTTAAGCAGTCTTGCAAGATGAAGAAGGCAGGGAGTAAGGCGCGGGGGCGTGGGCGTGGGCGTGGAGTTTCAGCAGGGAGAGGACGTGGGGATTCTGCAGGGAGAGGACGTGGGGATTCTACAGGTAGAGGACGTGGGGATTCTGGGCCTGCTGCGGGCACCAGTGGATCAGCATCCCCCAGTTTTAGCAGGCAACAGTCCTTTATGTGCAGCTTTGTAGGACCTCAACGTACCCCACTGCTGCGGGAGGAACAAATTGAAGCCGTTGTCGGATGGATGGCAGCTAACGCATCGACTTCAATTACTTCCGCATCCTCTCAGGGTCAGAGCACCGAAGAGCAACCATCTGTCTCTTCACCACCTGCCAAAGTGCCCAGGCAGTCAGAGAGACATGGACAGGAGCCATCACAATCTCTACTTCTGTTCTCGGAATCTGTTGGCTTGGAAAGAGGGGGCCAGCCAAGCAGCATTCCTGAATGTGAAGAAGAGGGAGTATGCAGTGATGCGCAACTTCTTTGTCCCTCTGAATCTGAAGAGGCGAGTGGGCCAGTGCCTATGGTCAGCACACCTCAGTACGCATCAGATGATGACGAGACTCAGTTGCCACTTTCTGGTGCGTACGGTGCTGGCGAGACAACCCCGGAGAAGCAGCTGTTTGAAGAGGGGAGGGAAGATGATGAGGTCCTTGACCCATCATGGCGTGAGCAACAGGAAGGTGGTGGGAGCAGCTCGGAGGAAGAGATTCCCCTACCGGCCAAAACAGGAGGCAGAGGGAGGGGGAAGACTTGGTTGCCTGTACCCTCCACTTCGGCACCCGTTAGGAGCATTCCTCCTTCCAAAGGCAAACCGGGCGCTCACAAGAGTTGCAGTGCGTGGTCCTTTTTTGACACAGTTGCAGATGACATTTGCTTTGTCAAATGCAAGCTGTGTCATCAGAGAGTCAAAAGAGGGAGAAATGTCAGCAACCTCAATACCACAAATATGTGGAAACATGTGCGCACCAAGCACGAGTTGGAGTTGCATAGACACCCTCAAGACGTAGGCCAACGTACAGCACCACCTACCACCTCTTCAGTTCGTGTTGGGCCCTCTTCCTCCAGCTCACACACTGCTGGTTCGGCTTCCTCACAGGATCGCCAAGGAAGAACCTCTGCCACTGTTGTCCGGAGACCCTGTCAGATTCCACCCATAACAGCACGTTCCCATCCATCACAGCCATCGGTAGCACAGGCATGGGATAAAAGGCGCCCTTACTCGGCAAACCATCCCCGAGCACAGTCTCTGAATGCTGGCATTGCCAAACTTCTGGCAGTTGAAATGCTGTCATTCAGGCTGGTGGACACTGACACCTTCCGGGACTTAATGGCATTGGCAGTCCCCCAATACAACGTGCCCAGCCGCTTTTATTTCAGCAGGCGAGCCGTCCCTGCCCTGCAGAAACATGTTGAGGGCAAAATAAAACATGCGCTACTAAACGCCGTTAGTAGCAAGGTCCACCTGACCACCGATGCGTGGACCAGTAACCATGGACAGGGACGATACCTTTCCCTCACTGCCCACTGGGTCAATGTTGTGGAGCCGGGTACGGATCTGGAGAGTGGCGCTGTACGTGTTCTTCCAACGCCACGGATTGCAGGACTCCAGTCTGTACACATAGACTCCTCCTCCTACTCAAGTTCCTCAGAAACAGCAGAGCAGGAGCCTGTTACGACCGATATGAGCACAGCCGTGGCCAAACGTCAACAGGCTGTACTCAAATTAATTTCTTTGGGGAATCGAAGCCACACAGCGCAGGAGCTCTGGAATGCTATCAAGCTGGAGAGCGATGTGTGGTTTGGGCCAGCGAATCTCCAGCCGGGCTTGGTAGTGTGTGACAATGGCCGAAATCTGGTGGCAGCTCTTGGCCTAGGCAACCTCACACACATCCCATGTCTGGCACATGTTCTTAACTTGGTCGTGCAGAGCTTTCTGAGGGACTATCCGGATCTTGATGCACTGTTGCACAAGGTCCGCATAGAGTGCGCTCACTTGCGACGTTCCAGCACGGCAAGATCGCGCCTCGCTGCTCTGCAGCGACGATTTGGCCTTCCAGAACATCGCATCATATGTGACCTACCCACCCGGTGGAATTCAACGTTACATATGTTGGAGCGGTTGTGTGAGCAGCAGGCAGCAGTCATGGAGTACCAGCTGCATCAGGCGCAAACAAGTCGCACTGTGCGCCGTTCACACTTCAGCACCATTGAGTGGGCCTCTATGAAGGACATCTGCCTCGTTTTGCGTGCCTTCGATGAATCCACGCGGATGGCGAGTGCAGATGATGCACTAGTCAGCATGACTGTCCCCCTTATCTGCCTGCTTCAACAAACACTGCAAGCACTAAGGGATGAGGTTTCAGAAGAGGTGGAGGATGAGGAGTCCCAAATGCCATCTGCTTCTGGACAGTCTGCGCTACGTGTTTCCTCACAAAGGCCTAGGCAGGGGACACTTTGTGAGGAGGATGAGGAGGAGTCGATGGAGGAGGAAGACATCTCTCCAGAGGAGGGAGGTACACAAACCTCTACTCAGTATGTACAGCGAGGGTGGGGTGATGCAGAGCAGGTCGAGGTCACGCCTCAAACAGGGGACAGCGGTTCTTTGGCAGTTGGGAGTCTGCAGCACATGGTTGATTTCATGCTGCAGTGCCTGAGAAACGACCGCCGCATCGCCCACATTCTCGTCTCGGCTGATTATTGGGTGTACACCCTCCTAGATCCTCGCTACCGGGACAGCGTACAAAGGCTCATACCAACGTTGAACCGGGAGCGTAAAATGCGGGAGTACGAAGAGTCACTGGTGCAGTCCATAATGTTTTCCATTCCACCCGACAGCATTGTTGCAAGTGCTTTACAAAGCAGCTCTGTGCGTCGAGGCAGTGGAGGAAACTCTGCACAAAGAGGGAGCAGAGGCAGTGCCGCAGCACAAGGCAAGACCACTATGGCCCAAATGTGGCAAAGTTTTGTGTGTCCACCACAATTGTCTACACCATCAGCGACGCCTCGAGTCAGCAGGAGGCAACGCTTCCGTCAGATGGTGTCAGACTACATGTCTTGCCCTGTCGCTGTACTCCCAGATGGCTCTTCCCCCTTCAAGTTTTGGGTCTCTAAGCTGGATACATGGCCAGAGCTTAGCCAGTATGCATTGGAGGTGCTGGCTTGCCCTGCTGCCAGTGTATTATCGGAACGTGTCTTTAGTGCCGCAGGTGGTGTACTAACAGACCGTCGCACGCGACTATCTTCCGATAATGTTGACCGGCTGACTTTTCTGAAAATGAACAAGGCCTGGATCTCCAAAGACTTTGCCATTCCTCTTACAGACTAAATTAGTGGTTGGCAACTGTATCCAGGTCTGCTGGTGTGTTCATTTTTCTACCACCTGAACTATAATCCCTGTGCTTCAACACAGCCAGTTGTCGCTCAGATGTGTCGTCTGCACAGAGAAACACACTAGCTCCTGTGTTACTGGGGTTCAGTAATGCCAGCTGATCCCCTGCTGTGTGGACGGCAGAGTCACCAGCTCCATCAACATTCAAACCACTACTGATTTTTAACCGTGCCCAACTTAGGTCTCTGGCTCCACTGTCTCTACTATTTCCCCTGACCTCCAACCCCGCCATCTACATCTCTGAAGTGGCGTCAGCACAATCTACACTTGTTCCTGTGTTCCTGTGGCTCAGTCCCATCAGTTTATCCCCTGATGTGTGTCCGGCAAGGTCTCCTGCTCTGTCCACATTCCCATAACCAGTAGTGGGAATGAGGACAGAGCTGGCGAACTTGCCGGACAAACATCAGGGGATCAACTGATGGGACTGAGCACCAGTAACACAGGAACAAGTGTAGATTGTGCTGACGCCACTTCAGAGATGTAGCTGGCGGGGTTGGAGGCCAGGGTAAATAGTAGAGACAGTGGAGCCAGAGGCCTAAGTGGAGCATGGTTAGAATCAGTAGTAGTCCACAACCTCCATAAAAACCGCTGCCCATTGGCCTCTGCATGCGGCATGCGTAATCCTGGGCACCAACAGCGTCAGTTGGTGTTCAGAAGTGTCGTCTCCACAGAGCCAAACACATTCGTTCAAGTGTTAGTGGGGTTCAGCACTGCCAGCTGTTCCCCTGCTGTGGAGATGGCAAGTCTCCTGCTGCCTTCACCTGCCCAAATCCAGTAGGCCCCAGCCTGCTCCTCGCCTAATCCTGGGCTCCAACAGCGTCAGTTGGTGTTCAGAAGTGTCGTCTCCACAGAGCCAAACACATTCGTTCAAGTGTTAGTGGGGTTCAGCACTGCCAGCTGTTCCCCTGCTGTGGAGATGGCAAGTCTCCTGCTGCATTCACCTGCCAAAATCCAGTAGGCCCCAGCCTGCTCCTCGCCTAATCCTGGGCTCCAACAGCGTCAGTTGGTGTTCAGAAGTGTCGTCTCCACAGAGCCAAACACATTCGTTCAAGTGTTAGTGGGGTTCAGCACTGCCAGCTGTTCCCCTGCTGTGGAGATGGCAAGTCTCCTGCTGCCTTCACCTGCCAAAATCCAGTAGGCCCCAGCCTGCTCCTCGCCTAATCCTGGGCTCCAACAGCGTCAGTTGGTGTTCAGAAGTGTCGTCTCCACAGAGCCAAACACATTCGTTCAAGTGTTAGTGGGGTTCAGCACTGCCAGCTGTTCCCCTGCTGTGGAGATGGCAAGTCTCCTGCTGCCTTCACCTGCCAAAATCCAGTAGGCCCCAGCCTGCTCCTCGCCTAATCCTGGGCTCCAACAGCGTCAGTTGGTGTTCAGAAGTGTCGTCTCCACAGAACCAAACACATTCGTTCAAGTGTTAGTGGGGTTCAGCACTGCCAGCTGTTCCCCTGCTGTGGAGATGGCAAGTCTCCTGCTGCCTTCACCTGCCAAAATCCAGTAGGCCCCAGCCTGCTCCTCGCCTAATCCTGGGCTCCAACAGCGTCAGTTGGTGTTCAGAAGTGTCGTCTCCACAGAACCAAACACATTCGTTCAAGTGTTAGTGGGGTTCAGCACTGCCAGCTGTTCCCCTGCTGTGGAGATGGCAAGTCTCCTGCTGCCTTCACCTGCCAAAATCCAGTAGGCCCCAGCCTGCTCCTCGCCTAATCCTGGGCTCCAACAGCGTCAGTTGGTGTTCAGAAGTGTCGTCTCCACAGAGCCAAACACATTCGTTCAAGTGTTAGTGGGGTTCAGCACTGCCAGCTGTTCCCCTGCTGTGGAGATGGCAAGTCTCCTGCTGCCTTCACCTGCCAAAATCCAGTAGGCCCCAGCCTGCTCCTCGCCTAATCCTGGGCTCCAACAGCGTCAGTTGGTGTTCAGAAGTGTCGTCTCCACAGAGCCAAACACGTTCGTTCAAGTGTTAGTGGGGTTCAGCACTGCCAGCTGTTCCCCTGCTGTGGAGATGGCAAGTCTCCTGCTGCATTCACCTGCCAAAATCCAGTAGGCCCCAGCCTGCTCCTCGCCTAATCCTGGGCTCCAACAGCGTCAGTTGGTGTTCAGAAGTGTCGTCTCCACAGAACCAAACACATTCGTTCAAGTGTTAGTGGGGTTCAGCACTGCCAGCTGTTCCCCTGCTGTGGAGATGGCAAGTCTCCTGCTGCCTTCACCTGCCAAAATCCAGTAGGCCCCAGCCTGCTCCTCGCCTAATCCTGGGCTCCAACAGCGTCAGTTGGTGTTCAGAAGTGTCGTCTCCACAGAGCCAAACACATTCGTTCAAGTGTTAGTGGGGTTCAGCACTGCCAGCTGTTCCCCTGCTGTGGAGATGGCAGTCTCTCCTGCTGTCTCCGCATTACAAAGACAGTAGGCCTCTGCCTACACCCTCCTATTTCCTGGGCTTCAACACAGCCAGTTGTAGTTCGGAAGTGCCGTCCACACGGAAAGAGATACTTGCTCCCGTGTCTCAGTGGGGTTCAGTAACGTCAGCTGATCCCCTGCTGTGTGGATGGCAGTCTCTCCTGCTGTAAACTCATTCAAAATACAGTAGGCCTCTGCCTACACCCTCCTATTTCCTGGGCTTCAACACAGCCAGTTGTAGTTCGGAAGTGCCGTCCACACGGAAAGAGATACTTGCTCCCGTGTCTCAGTGGGGTTCAGTAACGTCAGCTGATCCCCTGCTGTGTGGATGGCAGTCTCTCCTGCTGTAAACTCATTCAAAATACAGTAGGCCTCTGCCTACACCCTCCTATTTCCTGGGCTTCAACACAGCCAGTTGTAGTTCGGAAGTGCCGTCCACACGGAAAGAGACACTTGCTCCCGTGTCTCAGTGGGGTTCAGTAACGTCAGCTGATCCCCTGCTGTGTGGATGGCAGTCTCTCCTGCTGTAAACTCATTCAAAATACAGTAGGCCTCTGCCTACACCCTCCTATTTCCTGGGCTTCAACACAGCCAGTTGTAGTTCGGAAGTGCCGTCCACACGGAAAGAGATACTTGCTCCCGTGTCTCAGTGGGGTTCAGTAACGTCAGCTGATCCCCTGCTGTGTGGATGGCAGTCTCTCCTGCTGTCACCTCATTCAAAATTCAGTAGGCCTCTGCCTACACCCTCCTATTTCCTGGGCTTCAACACAGCCAGTTGTAGTTCGGAAGTGCCGTCCACACGGAAAGAGATACTTGCTCCCGTGTCTCAGTGGGGTTCAGTAACGTCAGCTGATCCCCTGCTGTGTGGATGGCAGTCTCTCCTGCTGTCACCTCATTCAAAATTCAGTAGGCCTCTGCCTACACCCTCCTATTTCCTGGGCTTCAACACAGCCAGTTGTAGTTCGGAAGTGCCGTCCACACGGAAAGAGACACTTGCTCCCGTGTCTCAGTGGGGTTCAGTAACGTCAGCTGATCCCCTGCTGTGTGGATGGCAGTCTCTCCTGCTGTAAACTCATTCAAAATACAGTAGGCCTCTGCCTACACCCTCCTATTTCCTGGGCTTCAACACAGCCAGTTGTAGTTCGGAAGTGCCGTCCACACGGAAAGAGATACTTGCTCCCGTGTCTCAGTGGGGTTCAGTAACGTCAGCTGATCCCCTGCTGTGTGGATGGCAGTCTCTCCTGCTGTCACCTCATTCAAAATTCAGTAGGCCTCTGCCTACACCCTCCTATTTCCTGGGCTTCAACACAGCCAGTTGTAGTTCGGAAGTGCCGTCCACACGGAAAGAGACACTTGCTCCCGTGTCTCAGTGGGGTTCAGTAACGTCAGCTGATCCCCTGCTGTGTGGATGGCAGTCTCTCCTGCTGTAAACTCATTCAAAATACAGTAGGCCTCTGCCTACACCCTCCTATTTCCTGGGCTTCAACACAGCCAGTTGTAGTTCGGAAGTGCCGTCCACACGGAAAGAGATACTTGCTCCCGTGTCTCAGTGGGGTTCAGTAACGTCAGCTGATCCCCTGCTGTGTGGATGGCAGTCTCTCCTGCTGTCACCTCATCCAAAATTCAGTAGGCCTCTGCCTACACCCTCCTATTTCCTGGGCTTCAACACAGCCAGTTGTAGTTCGGAAGTGCCGTCCACACGGAAAGAGATACTTGCTCCCGTGTCTCAGTGGGGTTCAGTAACGTCAGCTGATCCCCTGCTGTGTGGATGGCAGTCTCTCCTGCTGTCACCTCATTCAAAATTCAGTAGGCCTCTGCCTACACCCTCCTATTTCCTGGGCTTCAACACAGCCAGTTGTAGTTCGGAAGTGCCGTCCACACGGAAAGAGATACTTGCTCCCGTGTCTCAGTGGGGTTCAGTAACGTCAGCTGATCCCCTGCTGTGTGGATGGCAGTCTCTCCTGCTGTAAACTCATTCAAAATACAGTAGGCCTCTGCCTACACCCTCCTATTTCCTGGGCTTCAACACAGCCAGTTGTAGTTCGGAAGTGCCGTCCACACGGAAAGAGACACTTGCTCCCGTGTCTCAGTGGGGTTCAGTAACGTCAGCTGATCCCCTGCTGTGTGGATGGCAGTCTCTCCTGCTGTAAACTCATTCAAAATACAGTAGGCCTCTGCCTACACCCTCCTATTTCCTGGGCTTCAACACAGCCAGTTGTAGTTCGGAAGTGCCGTCCACACGGAAAGAGATACTTGCTCCCGTGTCTCAGTGGGGTTCAGTAACGTCAGCTGATCCCCTGCTGTGTGGATGGCAGTCTCTCCTGCTGTCACCTCATTCAAAATTCAGTAGGCCTCTGCCTACACCCTCCTATTTCCTGGGCTTCAACACAGCCAGTTGTAGTTCGGAAGTGCCGTCCACACGGAAAGAGATACTTGCTCCCGTGTCTCAGTGGGGTTCAGTAACGTCAGCTGATCCCCTGCTGTGTGGATGGCAGTCTCTCCTGCTGTCACCTCATTCAAAATTCAGTAGGCCTCTGCCTACACCCTCCTATTTCCTGGGCTTCAACACAGCCAGTTGTAGTTCGGAAGTGCCGTCCACACGGAAAGAGATACTTGCTCCCGTGTCTCAGTGGGGTTCAGTAACGTCAGCTGATCCCCTGCTGTGTGGATGGCAGTCTCTCCTGCTGTAAACTCATTCAAAATACAGTAGGCCTCTGCCTACACCCTCCTATTTCCTGGGCTTCAACACAGCCAGTTGTAGTTCGGAAGTGCCGTCCACACGGAAAGAGACACTTGCTCCCGTGTCTCAGTGGGGTTCAGTAACGTCAGCTGATCCCCTGCTGTGTGGATGGCAGTCTCTCCTGCTGTCACCTCATTCAAAATTCAGTAGGCCTCTGCCTACACCCTCCTATTTCCTGGGCTTCAACACAGCCAGTTGTAGTTCGGAAGTGCCGTCCACACGGAAAGAGATACTTGCTCCCGTGTCTCAGTGGGGTTCAGTAATGTCAGCTGATCCCCTGCTGTGTGGATGGCAAAGTCTCCTGCTGCCTACACAGTCGTACCACTACTGATTTTTAACCGTGCTCCAATTAGGCCTGTGGCTCCACTGTCTCTCGTATTTCCCCTGTCCTCCAACCCTGCCAGTTACAGCTCCGAAGTGGCGTCTGCACAATCCACACTTGTTCCTGTGTTACAGGTGTTCAGTCCGATCAGTTAATCCCCTGATGTGTGTCCGGCAATGTCGCCTGCTCTGTCCACATTCCCATTATCGGAATGTGGACAGAGCAGGCGACATTGCCGGACACACATCAGGGGATTAACTGACCGGACTGAACACCTGTAACACAGGAACAAGTGTGGATTGTGCAGACGCCACTTCGGAGCTGTAACTGGCGGGGTTGGAGGACAGGGGAAATACGAAAATCAGTGAATCCACAGGCCTAAGTGGAGCTTGGTTCAAATTAGTAGTCTACAACCGATCTTAAAATTTCTTCAATGCAGCCTAAGCCTGCTCCGTGCTTGTCCCTGGGCTTCAACACAGCCAGTTGTTGCTCGGAAGTGCCGTCTTCACAGAGTAAAACACTAGCTCCTGTGTTTGTGGGGTTCAGTAACGTCAGCTGTTCCCCTGCTGTTTTGATGGCAATCTGTCCTGCTGCCTCCCAATTGACAGCACATCAGGCCTCAGCCTGCTAAGTGCTTGTCCTGGGCTCCAACATCGCCAGTTGCTGCTCATAACTGACTTTGGCACGGGTACTCCCTCCTGCCCAGCTTGGTTCCAGCCCTGCCTGCTGTTTCCGGGAAGTGTCAATGTCAGTTTGCCACCCCAAGTTGCCATGTCGTGTTGCGGTTGGGTTAGCCGAGGCTAGGGTGCCAGCAGTTTAGGTGCTTCCTATGTGGACTGCGGGTTCTGGTAAGAAAGGTTTGTTCCATAGTGCCAGTAGGACAAGCACCCCCTGTAGGACTGTGTGATTCGGTAACTGCGGCCAGCTTGCGGCATGCCAACTTTGCTTTTCAGGGGTAACTTCTGATACCCCTCCGGGTTCCAGCACCGTCAGCTGGTTCTCATCAGAGCCTTTGGCCTAGGTGCCTCCATCTCGGTATCCGAGTTCCAGCAACGTCTGCTGGTCCTTGGTAGTGCTTTGTAGCACAGGTACCTCCTGCTTAGTAACCGGGTTCCAGCACCGTCAGCTGGTCCTCGGTTGTGCCATTGGCTCTTATTCCTTCTGCTGCCCCTCCGGGTGCCAGCACTGTCAGCTGGTCCTCGCTATTTCCATTTGCTCTTGCAGCTTATGCTACCCCTCCGGGTTCCAGCACCGTCAGCTGGTTCTCGTCAGAGCCTTTGGCCTAGGTGCCTCCATCTCGGTATCCGAGTTCCGGCAACGTCTGCTGGTCCTTGGTAGTGCTTTGTAGCACAGGTACCTCCTGCTTAGTAACCGGGTTCCAGCACCGTCAGCTGGTCCTCGGTTGTGCCATTGGCTCTTATTCCTTCTGCTGCCCCTCCGGGTGCCAGCACTGTCAGCTGGTCCTCGCTATTTCCATTTGCTCTTGCAGCTTATGCTACCCCTCCGGGTTCCAGCACCGTCAGCTGGTTCTCGTCAGAGCGTTTGGCCTAGGTGCCTCCATCTCGGTATCCGAGTTCCGGCAACGTCTGCTGGTCCTTGGTAGTGCTTTGTAGCACAGGTACCTCCTGCTTAGTAACCGGGTTCCAGCACCGTCAGCTGGTCCTCGGTAGTGCCATTGGCTCTTGTTCCTTCTGCTGCCCCTCCGGGTGCCAGTACCGTCAGCTGGTTCAAGAGGACAAAGAACAGGAAGACAACCACCAAGATGCAGAACAACAAGAGAGAGAAGACAAAGAAGCATAAAAAAAACAAAGCAGAAGAACATTAAGCATAAGACTAATACTCTGAGCAAATGATATTATCTTATTTATAAGCAGAAGAAGACTAAGCAGTGTATGGGGGTGAGTCCGTTCCTCCTCGTGGTGCCCCTGGAAAAGGCCTGCTTCTGCAGGCCAAACTGAACGCGGACAAATCCTGTTGTAAATCTTTTGTGACAGGCAGAACGGAAGGTGTAAACTTCTAACTTTTCTAGATAACAACTACAGGAATGCCTGACACAAACAAGAATATGATGAAGAAGAATAGGAAGAAGATGAAGAAGCTGAATATGTAGAATAATAATTGTTGAATAAGAAGAATATGAAGAATGTAAGAAAAGGAAGAAGAAGAAGAAGAAGAAGAAGAAGAAGAAGAAGAAGAATGTAAAAAAAGGAAGTAGAAGAAGAAGAAGAAGAATGTAAAAAAAGGAATAAGAAGAAGAATGTAAAAAAAGGAAGTAGAAGAAGAAGAAGAAGAATGTAAAAAAAGGAAGTAGAAGAAGAAGAAGAAGAATGTAAAAAAAGGAAGTAGAAGAAGAAGACATACATGTCTGGCAAAATATAAATGAGGCTAACATAGTCAATATCTTTGTAACTCCTAACATCTTTAAAAAAAAAAGTTTAATTCCTGCTATTCCATTTGATTGGGCTAAACCTCTATGGCTTTAATGTCTCCTCCACCTCCCACAATACATTCTACATTATTCTTAGTTGTTTTTCTTCATGTAGAATTAACCTACAAGGAAAGAAAGGTTTTTTTTTAATTCCGATATTTTGGCCCCATTGACTTGCATTGGTTCCCGGTATCGGAATCGGCGATACCGATACTTTTTTTTAAGATCGGCCGATCCATTCCGATCCGATATTTTCAAGTATCGGCTGGTATCGCTCAACTCTAGTCACAAGCCTTCAAACAAAGAACAACTGCTTTAATTTTTGCACCTGGAGTAGTATGAAAGACTGGTGGAAAGCATGCCAAGACACATGAAAGTTGTGATTAAAAATCATGGTTATTCCACAAAATATTGATTTCTGAACTCTTCCTGAGTTAAAACGTTAGTATTGTTGTTTCTTAATGATTATAAACTTGTTTTTTAGCATTATTTGAGGTCTGAAAGCAATGGTACTTTTACTTAATTTTGACCATTTGTCATTTTTAGAAAAAAAATACAAAAGTTATTGCTTGGAAATTAGGAGACATGTTGTTGGTAGTTTATAGAACAAAAGAACAATTTACATTTTACTCAAAAATATACCTATAAAGAGAAAAATCAGACAAACTGAAAATTTTGCAGTAGATTTTGAGCTCCACTGAGGACAGCATTAATGATGTCTGCAAAGTGCTGCAAAATGTGTTGGCGCTCTATAAGCAAAGCATAATAAATAAATACTACATGTCAGCTCCTCTCATGTGAAATATATACCTTAATTGAGAAAATACCAACATGAAAATTTCTTAAGGATATGGAGAATCTATTCACCCCTCCTCCGACCGCATGGAAATGTCACGAAAACCTCACTCACAGATATCACAATCGCAGGGGGCTTATCTAAATTATCCCACTGCTGCCACCAATGTGATGAAAAACAGCAAGCTAGTCTATTGACATATCAATTTACCTCATGGGGCTTATTTTAGTTGTCCCACCGCTGCCGCCAATATGTTACGAACTGCCGGAATTTATGTATATTCCACTTTCCAGTTCTACTTTGAAACTCGCAGCTCTCTGGCTCCCCCTTATCCTCAGGTCAGTCAGGGTACTGCAACTACGAAAATTAATCGCCGGACGGGCCTGCTTGGATGTGTACTGGCTATTAGGCATGCTGCAGCGAGGGAATTATAACTCATCCTAGCCGCAGCCAGAAAATAAGCTTATAAAACCCGTTCCATCACTGCCAGCTTTGCCCAACTAGCCCAGAACACACTTTGCTGCCACCAGCTTCGACTTCTTAACTCCTTCACCCCCAAGGGTGGTTTGCACGTTCATGACCGGGCCAATTTTTACAATTCTGACCACTGTACCTTTATGAGGTCATAACTCTGGAACACTTCCATTGATCCCGGTGATTCTGACATTGTTTTCTCGTGACATATTGTACTTCATGTTAGTGGTAAAATTTCATTCAAATAACTTGCGTTTATTTGTGAAAAAAATGGAAATTTGGCAAAAATTTTGAAAATTTCGCAATTTTCCAACTTTGAATTTTTATGCCCTTAAATCACAGAGATACGGCACACAAAAAACTTGATAAGTAACATTTCCCACATGTTTACTTTACATCAGCACAATTTTGGAACCAAAATTTTTTTTTGTTAGGAAGTTATAAAGGTTAAAAGTTGACCAGCGATTTCTCATTTTTACAACACCATTTTATTTTTAGGACCACATCACATTTGAAGCCACTTTGAGGGGTCTATATGATAGAAAATACCCAAAAGTGACACCATTCTAAAAACTGCACCCCTTAAAGTGCTCAAAACCACATTCAAGAAGTTTATTAACCCTTTAGGTGCGTCACAGGAATTTTTTTGAATATTTAAAAAAAAATGAACATCTAACTTTTTTTCATAAAAAAAATACTTCAAGTTCAATTTTTTTATTTTACCAAGGGTAACAGGAGAAATTGGACTGCAAAAGTTATTGTGCAATTTGTCCTGAGTACACAGATACCTGATATGTGGGGGGGAACCACTGTTTCGGTGCATGGCAGAGCTCAGAATGGAAGGAGCGCCGTTTGACTTTTTCAATGCAAAATTGGCTGGAATTCAGATTGGACGCCATGTCACGTTTGGAGAGTCCCTGATGTACCTAAACAGTGGAAAACCCCTACAAGTGACCCCATTTTGGAAACTAGACCCCCCAAGGAACTTATCTAGATATGTGGTGAGAACTTTGAACCCACAAGGGCTTTACAGAAGTTTATAACGTACAGCGGTACAATTAAAAAATCATATTTTTTCCACAAAAATGATCTTTTCACCCCAATTTTTATTTTCCCAAGGGTAACAGGACGCTAAAAGTTATTGTGCAATTTGTCCTGAGTACGCTGATACCCCACATGTGGGGGTAAACCACAATTTGGGCGCATGGCAGAGCTCGGAAGGGAAGCAGCGCCATTTGACGTTTTTGGCTGGAATTGAGATCGGACACCATGTCGCGTTTGGAAAACCCCTGATGTACCAAAACAGTGGAAATCCCACACAAATGACACCATTTTGGAAACTAGACCCCCTAAGGAACTTATCTAGATGTGTGGTGAGAACTTTGAACCCCCATGGGCTTCACAGAAGTTTATAACATAAAGCCATACAATTAAAAAATCATATTTTTTCCACAAAATTGATCTTTTCACCCTCAATTCTTATTTTTCCAAGGGTAACAGGACCCTAAAAGTTATTGTGCAATTTGTCCTGAGTACGCTGATACCCCACATGTGGGGGTAAACCACTATTTGGGCGCATGGCAGAGCTTGGAAGGGAAGCAGCGCCATTTGACGTTTTTGGCTGGAATTGAGATCGGACACCATGTCGCGTTTGGAAAACCCCTGATGTACCAAAACAGTGGAAAACCCCCACAAATGACACCATTTTGGAAACTAGACCCCCTAAGGAACTTATCTAGATGTGTGGTGAGCACTTTGACCCCCCCAGTGCTTCACAGAAGTTTATAATGCCCGGGCGTGAAAATAAATAATTCGTATTTTTTCCACAAACATGATCTTTTAGTCACCATTTTTTTATTTTCCCAAGGGTAACAGGAGAAATTGGACCCCAAAAGTTGTTGTCCAATTTGTCCTGAGTATGCTGATACCCCATATGTGGGAGAAAACTACTGTATGGGCACACGTCGGTGCTCGGAAGGGAAGTAGTGACGTTTTGGAATGCAGACTTTGATGGAATGGTCTGCGGGTGTCATATTGCCTTTGGAGAGCCCCTAATGTACCTAAACAGTGGAAACCCCCCACAAATGACACCATTTTGTAAACTAGACCCCCCAAGAAACTTATCTAGATGTGTGGTGAGCACTTTGAACCCCCCCTGACAGGGTTAACATTGCCGGCCTCTCTTTGGATCTGGGAGGGGTATTTATGCTCACTCCATACTGGCATTCTCTGTGAGTTATACTGCTATTCTGGTGTGTCTGACCCCTGGTGTGTGTGTACTCTGCATTGTTTGTTTGCTTCCCGTGTATGACCCAGCTTGTTCCTTCACTCTGTACTCCGTCTCTCGTTTTTGGAACCATTGTCTTTTCTGGTTCTGACCTCCTGGCTTGGCTATCGTTACTCCATTACAGTTTACCCCTATTGTACCGTCTAATACCTGTTCTGGTTTTCTGATCTATTGCTACGTCCTGACTATTCTTTCTGTCTAAGCCCTTTGGTACTGTCCTGCTATCTCGTGCTTTGACCCGGCTTGATCTGGTGTCTTTCTCTGTCTATGCTCCTTGGTAACATTGTCCTGTAGTTACTCTTCTAGGAGTTTCCCTGCAGCTCCTAGCTCTGTAGAGCTTAGGCCACGCCCCCAGCAGTCACGTGATTCAGGTCCTGGAGCATACATTGTCACCACTGCTGCTCGCTCCGCAGGTATCTTTGTGCACAGTCTTTGTACTCAGGACACGTGCCCTGGCTCAGTGAGCAAGTGCAGTGCGGTGTTCCTGACATTATAACTGACCGTTTCAGTTTTTTTTTCCTCTGAAGGAAAAGAAAAAAAAAGTGTGTGTTATCCTCATGGATCCCATACAAGCCTTGGCTGATCATAAACTCAATGTGGAACAGCGCACGATGGCCCATACCCAGCAACAGTTGGTGGTTACTGTGCAGGGGGCTGTCGATGCAGGGGCTTCTAGTTCTGGGGATAGGGATGTGTCATTAGCGTCCCCCGAATCTCCAGTCAAATTGCCCGATCCCTTCTCAGGGGATAAAAAGGAGTTCAGGTCTTTCAGAGAAGGATGCAAGCTTTTTTTTTCTCTAAGGCCCCGCTCCTCCGGGGATGAGTTCCAGAGGGTGGGGGTCATTATTTCCCTACTTCGGGGGGCTCCGCAAGCATGGGCTTTCTCTCTGTCTTCCTCTGCTCCTTAACGTATGTCAGTGAACTTGTTCTTTGAGGCTCTGGGGCACATTTATGACGAGCCTGATAGAGTGCGTCTGGCAGAGGATATGGTGATGAGTGTGACACAGGGAAGGCACTCTGCTGAATGGTTCTGCTCAGAGTTTAGACGTTGGACCCCCGAAGTATCCTGGAATGATGCCGCCCTGTATCTGAGCCCATGAACGTTGGGTCAGTCTCGGTTAAGGAGAAAGAGAGAAGGCACCGCAGAGACAACCTACTATGTTTTTACTGTGGAGCCTCTGGACATTGGAAAAGGAATTGTCCCTCCTGCCCTTCTTCAGAGAAACCTTCAGAGAAACGACTGAGTCTGGGCAACAATCGAGGAGGTTGTCCAGACTCCCAGGTACATTTTTTCTCACGTATAAAAATGGTCCTCCAGGTTGAATTGGAAATTGCTGGCGGTCCTGTTATGACCACCGCCTTTGTTGACTGTGGTTCCTCCATTAATCTGATTGATGCCCAAGTTGTGACTCTTAATAAGATAGGGACAGTCAGGTTAAAAGACCCTGTTAAAATTGTGGCTGTGGATTCATCCCCTCTTACCCGGGATGGAATTTGTTTTATGTCTGAAGTTTTTTCTATGAAAGTGGGTTCCACTCATGTGGAAAATTTAAGTTGTTTCGTTATGAATAATCTGCCTGCAGGACTGGTATTGGGAATGCCCTGGTTGCAACGCCACAATCCTCTTATTGATTGGGTGAAGGGGGAGATCACCCGTTGGGGATGTAATGATAATGGTCTGTGTTGTAACCCGGTTCCTTTTGTCAATCCGATAAAATCTGTATCTGTGTCATCTGTCGGTCTGGAGGGTATTCCGGAGTACCTGAGAGACCTTAAAGATGTGTTTTCCGAAAGCGAGGCCGAGGCGCTCCCACCACATAGACCATATGATTGTGCTATCGATTTAGTACCTGGAGCCAAATAACCCAAGGCTCGTTTGTTTAATTTGTCCGGGCCTGAGCGCCAAGCTATGAAAGAGTACATTAAAGAAAGCCTTCGCAAGGGGCATATTCGGCCCTCGGTCTCACCCGTGGCAGCGGGGTTTTTCTTTGTAAAGAAAAAAGATGGTGGGTTGCGACCGTGCCTCGACTTTCGAGAACTGAACAAAATTACTGTTAAGAACACGTACCCTCTCCCGTTGATTCCTGATATATGCAATCAACTCACGGGGGCCAAATGGTTTTCTAAGCTTGATCTACGAGGGGCTTATAACCTTACAAGGATCCGGGAGGGGGACGAATGGAAAACAGCATTCCTGACAACTGAGGGGCTGTTTGAAAACCTGGTTATGCCCTTCGGCCTCACTAATGCTCCTGCGGTTTTTCAGAACTTTATTAATGTTGTTTTTTCTGACTTGATTGGACGTTATGTAGTCATTTACCTGGATGACATCTTGATTTACTCTGAGGACAGTCAGTCACACTTGCATCATCTGCGTACGGTGCTTATGAGACTCCGGGAGAACCATTTGTATGCTAAGCTGGAGAAGTGCTCATTTTTTATGCAAGAACTGTCTTTTCTGGGTGTAATTGTATCCAGGGAGGGATTCCGCATGGATCCAGGGAAGGTTCAGGCCATTACAGATTGGGTGCAGCCTCATGACCTGAAGGGGTTGCAGCGATTTCTGGGCTTCGCTAATTATTATAGGAAGTTCATTAAAGGGTTCTCGCAGGTGGTAAAACCCTTGACGGACCTCACTCTTAAAGGGGCAGATGTAAAAAGTTGGTCTGTGGCCGCAAAAAATTCCTTCCTGGCATTAAAGAAGTGTTTTACTACAGCCCCTGTGTTGGTACAACCCGATTCGTCAAGACCTTTTATCGTCGAGGTCGACGCTTCGGAGGTGGGGGTGGGGGCAGTATTGTCACAGGGTCCCTCTACCCTGACTAACCTCAAACCCTGTGCCTTTTTCTCTAAGAAGTTCTCGTCGGCCGAGAGAAACTATGATGTCGGTAACAGGGAACTGTTAGCAGTTAAATTGGCCTTTGAAGAATGGAGGCATTTTTTGGAGGGGGCCGCTCATCCCATTACGGTCGTCACTGATCATAAAAACCTGGCCTATATCGAGTCTGCTAAGAGATTGACCCCCAGACAGGCTCGGTGGGCACTTTTTTTTTCTTGATTTCAATTTACCATCACATTCCGACCAGGGTCTAAAAATGTAAAGGCAGATGCCTTATCCCGAAGTTTTGATTCTGTGTCCCCTCCAGAACCTCCTTCCTCCATTCTTCAACCGGGAGTGGTTGTAGTCGAAATCTCCTCTGAGTTACAGAGAGAGATTCTGGAAGCACAAGCACAAGCTCCCAGGAATAAACCCCCAGGTAAATTGTTTGTACCCGAACAATTCCGTCCCACACTCCTCCAAGAATTTCATGACTCTATGTTAAGTGCACACCCTGGTATTGCAGCTACCCGGGGGGCAGTAGCTAGGGGTTTTTGGTGGCCCTCTCTGGGTACTGATATAAAAAGGTTTGTGAATACTTGTGGGGTGTGCGCGCGCTCTAAAAGCTCTCAGGTCCGGCCGGCCGGGGAATTGGTGCCTTTGCCAATTCCGGATAAACCATGGACACACCTGTCCATGGACTTTATCACTAACCTTCCACCTTCCAAGGGCAACTCAGTGGTATGGGTAGTGGTTGATAGATTTTCTAAGCAAGCCCACTTTGTGCCATTACCTGCATTACCATCTGCTGAAACCTTGGCTCGTTTGTTTATACAGCACATTGTTCGACTGCATGGAGTGCCTGTGAACGTGGTGTCGGACAGGGGTGTGCAATTTGTTGCCAGGTTTTGGAGAGCGTTTTGTATGAAGTTGGGGTCACGTTGTCATTCTCCTCTGCCTATCACCCGGAATCTAACGGACAAACGGAACGCACCAACCAGTCATTGGAGCAGATTCTGAGATGCCTGGCCTCCTCCAGACAGGAAGACTGGTGTGAGGTATTGCCCATGGCAGAATTTGCATTCAACTGTCGGGTTAATCAGTCTACCGGAAAGCCTCCCTTTCTGGTCAATTATGGGTTTGTTCCGCAGTTTGGGGAATTTTCCCGTATGGATTCGGATTGCCCTGGTGCTGAGGGGATGGTACAACAATTAAAAACCCTCTGGAAGGAGGTACAGGGGAACATCTCCAAATCCCAGAAGAAGTTCAAACATTTTGCAGACAGGAGGAGGGGGGTGGTTCCTGCGTTGACAGTGGGAGAAAAAGTCTGGTTGTCCACTCGTAACATCAAACTTAAAATACCCTCTATGAAGTTGGGCCCCAAATTTATTGGCCCATACAAGATTGTAGAGGTGATCAACCCGGTGGCATACAGATTACAGTTGCCCACCTCCTTCAAAATCTCTAACGTCTTCCACAGGTCCCTATTAAAACCTGTGGGGACAGTTAGAGAAGATCCCTCATCCGTGGCTCCACCAGTGTTGGTAGAGGGTCAACTGGAGTACGAGGTAGGGCGCATCATTGATTCGCGGTGGGTGCGCCGGAGACTTCAGTACCTTATCCATTGGAAGGGATATTCCGTTGAGGATCGATCGTGGGTTCCGGCCAGTTCGGTGCACGCTGATCGACTGGTGCGGGCTTTTCATGCCAGGTACCCTGAGAAACCTGGGGGTCCGGTGGCCCCCCATTAAGAGGGGGGTACTGTCATGGTTAGGACATGGTTAATGTCCTGTTCTGACAGGGTTAACATTGCCGGCCTCTCTTTGGATCTGGGAGGGGTATTTATGCTCACTCCATACTGGCATTCTCTGTCAGTTATACTGCTATTCTGGTGTGTCTGACCCCTGGTGTGTGTGTACTCTGCATTGTTTGTTTGCTTCCCGTGTATGACCCGGCTTGTTCCTTCACTCTGTACTCCGTCTCTCGTTTTTGGAACCATTGTCTTTTCTGGTTCTGACCTCCTGGCTTGGCTATCGTTACTCCGTTACAGTTTACCCCTATTGTACCGTCTAATACCTGTTCTGGTTTTCTGATCTATTGCTACGTCCTGACTATTCTTTCTGTCTAAGCCCTTTGGTACTGTCCTGCTATCTCGTGCTTTGACCTGGCTTGATCTGGTGTCTGTCTCTGTCTATGCTCCTTGGTAACATTGTCCTGTAGTTACCCTTCTAGGAGTTTCCCTGCAGCTCCTAGCTCTGTGGAGCTTAGGCCACGCCCCCAGCAGTCACGTGATTCAGGTCCTGGAGCATGCATTGTCACCACTGCTGCTCGCTCCGCAGGTATCTTTGTGCACAGTCTTTGTACTCAGGACACGCACCCTGGCTCAGTGAGCAAGTGCAGTGCGGTGTTCCTGACACTGAGAAACAACTGACAGACTGCAAGTGGTTTTGTTTTGAGCATCATGGATATGTTTAGAGATGAGTTTTTATTGTGTTCTTGTAGTGCAACCAAGATATTTCATCTTTCAGTCTTCAAATGTTATGACATATACTATATAAGTGCTACTACAATTAATAAAAGAATCAATAGTATATTCCTTGCCATCAACAGAAGAGATGGTAATCTTGATATTATACATAGAAGCCCACACACCATTTTTGTTCACACTTATAAGATCCTGTGGTAGATAATACATTTTCTCTGTTTATCCCATTTTTTTAATGCTTATTAGTATGGTCACTTAGAGAAACATAGTTAGCAATAGTTGTGCCATGGCTGAATACAAATTTTTCTTGAAGAAAAAAGAAGTTTTGAAAGTTGGTGTATATTTCATCACAAAGAGATGATGTAATTTACTGATTAAAGATTAATCTCTCAGATTTTTTAAATTTCCCTCAAGATCTTCAAACTGGTTAACACAAATGTTTATAAACCCCTTACCGATATATGATGTACAGTTAGGTTATATGCTGACTCCCTGTCTTTTTTGGAAACTAGACCCCTTTGGGAACTTATCTAGATGTGTATTGAACACATTAAACCCTCAGTTGTTTCACAGAAGTTTATAATGTTAAGCCGTGAAAATAAAAAAAAATCACATTTTTCCCGCAAAATTCTTTTTAACTCCAAATTTCGTATTTTCACAAAGGTAACAGTTGAAAATGGACCCCAAAATTTGTTGTGCAGTTTATCCTAAGTACACTGATCGCTCATATGTCATCGAAAACTGCTTTTGAGGCACAGTGCAAAGCTCAGAAGGGAATTAGCACCATATTACAGTGCAGATTTTGCTGCACTGGTTTGAGGGTGCCATGTCACATTGACAGAGCCTCTGAGGTGCCAACACAGCAGAACCCCCTATACGTGACCCTATTTTGCAAACTAAACCTCTCAATGAATTCATCTAGGGGTGCAGTGATTATATTGAAACCACAGGTGTGTCACAGAGATTAATACCATTGAACAGTGAAAATAAAATAATTTACATTTTTACCACCAAGAATGTGTGTTAGTACCAAGTTTCACATTTTCATACTAGGAAATGGGTAAAAATGGCATTACTTAGCCTTACGGAGAGACTCTGGAGGGACAGAGTGCTATTTTCCTAGAATGTTAATTATGATTAATTATGTAAATTTCTCACATACGGGCACAAGGTACAGTACCTTAGAGCAGTAATGTTATGTTTAAAACTGTACAAACAACTCTGTAAATAATTGGCTGAAGGGGTTACGGCTAGAGATGAACCCTTCAAGGTTCAGTTCAGTTCAATTTGCTGAACGATTAGACATTCACCGAGCATGTTCGTGGAACGGTTCTCCTAAAGTATGCAAATCCCATTGGATTCAATGGGAGAACAAACCAAACATATACACAACTCTACGCTGACCACTTACATTGGAGATTCCATCTAAATCTCTGAGTAACGTAATTCAGATGAAACCCCTGAGGGATCCATTCACTATAATGAGGCAGAAGAGTTACTTTGGACTCCATCTGGCCTCTGTTCAGTGGCGTCCTTCTTGTCAGAAGTTCACAAAACTGTGGCCTACTGGACTTTTATGCAAACATGTACACCGCCTGATCACAGGTCAAAAACCATGTACACCGCCGGATCTTAAGTCAAATGGCGTCCACAGTACCTCCATCTGCCTCATTATAGGGAATCTTACACCAGAGGTTCTGTCTGAATCACGTATGTCAGAGATTTACACAGAAACCCCAATGCAAGCGCTCAGCGCAGAGCACAGGATTAATGTGCGCCGAGCCTTACTGTGATCTTGGTCAAGTAGAATGAAAAAATCAACGGCAGGTGAATAATTGGTTTTATTTATTTTTTACATCATTCCTCGTGCAGTATAAGTGATTAAGTGACTTTTTTCTTTGGGTTGGTGCAATGATAGTGATACCAGATTTATATCAGATTTTTATGTTTGGCTACTGTCACACAGCAAAAGATGCTTTTTATTAAAAAAAAAAATAGTTTTTGCATCACCATATCTTGAGAGCTATAATTTTTCCGAATTTCGCCCTACAGAGTAATGTTATGGCTTGCTTTTTGTTGGACGAGCTGCCGTTTTTATTGCTCCTCTGGATTATCCACTTGGTCATTGGCGAACTTCAAATGAGCCTGGACATGTGATGGCTTGAGCAGAGGGTCCTTGCGTTCTCTGCAGGATTTTAATCCATGACAGCGTAGTGTGTTACTAATGGTAATATTTGAGACTGTGGTAACATCTCTCTTCAGGTCATTGACCAAGTCCTCCCTTGTAATTTTGGGCTGATTCCTCACCTTTCTCAGAATCATCTTTAACTCACACGGTGAAATCTTGCATTGAGCACCAGACCGAGGAATGTTGACCATCATCTTGTGTTTCTTCCATTTTCTAACAATTGAGCAAACAGTTGTTGCCTTCTCACCAAGCTGCTTGACTATTGTCCTGTGACCCATCCCAGTCCTGTACAGGTCTACAATTTTGTCCCTGGTGTCCTTAGACAGCTCTTTGGAGAGGTTGCAGTGTGATTGACTGAGTGTGTGGACAGGTGTCTTTTATACAGGTAACAAGTTTAATCAGGTGCAATTAATTTAGGTAATGAGTGCAGAGTAGGAGGGCATCTTAAACAAAAACTAACAGTTCAGTGAGAGCCAGAATTCTTGCTGGTTAGTAGGAGATCAACTACTTATTTCTTGCAATAAAATGCAATTTAATTATTTAAAAATCATACAATGTCATTTTCTGGTTTTTACTTTGAGATTCTGTCTCTCACAGTTGAAGTGTACCTACGATAAAAATTACAGATCTCTCCATTCTTAACAGGGGGAAAACTTGCAAAATTGCCAGTGATTCAATACTTATTTCCTCCATATAAACACAAGAAAATGCCAACAGAAGCACTTACTTTAAATAACAACATACATTTTAGAACTTTGTAAAATTTCAAATTTGCTTCCGAGCTGCGCTTTCAAAACATTTACAGGAACTCTGGAGTATTAGGAAAAATGAAGACTAACAAGTTTCAGAAATACATAAGTTACCATACTTAGATCAACAGTGACATCATGTGGCTGATTATACACTGTCAGATAGCATCTTGTAAGTCTACAGTAAAGGAATATAGCGACCTGTAACGTATCTATAAGGGTTATTTATCACACTGAATTTGTACATGTTAGCAGGTCTTGATGTTTCCGATAAATATTTTTTTTCTGCAAGTAGATTTTTAACAAATAATAGTATAAAATAGCAAAATAAAATTAGTGTATCATTTATTACTTTTAACATAATAAGACATAGAAGCTGAATATTTTATCAGTTGCAGCAGTAATTGAATTTCACCTCTTTTTACTGGTGTGTGATTAGTGGCCACTATATGCCTATACGAAACATACTTGAAATGCTAGATTTCTATAGATTAGCTTAGGTCTGACAGTAATTGGAAATAAGCTACACTAAATACAAGGTAAATGCTGAAAACTGAATAGAAAAAAGTTGATTCAGCTCACCCTTATAGTGATGTCCACACCGCACATGAGTAGTTCTATCCGAGCAAGGAAGCGTCTCTGCTTGACGTCAGGTACTTGTGAAAAAAGAAGGTATCCAGCTCCGGAGATAAAATCCAAAATCTTTATTGAAACAAATTAAAAGGTAATAAGCTGCTTGATGATAACCAGTGTATACTGGAGTAAGGAATGTCCTAGATAACTGGACACGTTTCGAACACGTGTAGTGCTCTTAGTCCTCAGTTTCGAAAACTAAGGACTAAGAGCACTACACGTGTTCGAAACGCGTCCAGTTGGATTTTATCTCCGGAGCTGGATACCTTCTTTTTTCACAAATGCTGAAAACACAGATTTAAAAAAAATGAGTTGTGATTAGACATTCTTTACGATATCATGTAAACTTTTCAAGTGAGAAAGAACGGGCGGAGGGCATCACTGTGATTAACGCCGGGATCACCTATAGCAAGTCGTAAGCACTAGTACACAGAACAAGAAAAAGACAAACTATATAAAGTGTGTCGCCACTAGCCCCTTATATTGATTATCTTGTTCATAAGTAGGCTAGCAAGAGCTATACAGTGGATCTGACATTTAGACAGACAGATATTGTCACTATTGAACCCATAGAGATTCACACATAGATTCATGTACTTTTTAGTAGTTACATTGACACGATTTAGTCCAGCAGTGTTAATACAGCAGCGCGCAGACGTACTGCTGTTCATTTAAAAACCCCACACCCCAATCACCACTAATCTCCAGTAGTGCATCTGGCTTTTAGATAAAACAGTCTAAAATTAAAAAACACTAAAAATTCCATATTATATTTTGAACCCCAAAATAAATAATAATGCCCGACCAGATCCCAAACTACTATTCATATAAACTTCAGAATAAGTAATAAGTATAGATTTTAAAATAAATGCAAATGTTAGACCAAATCGCATAATAGATTTAAATCCTACATCCCAACATAAGAACAGAGATTACAAGCTAGACCCCAAACTAGAAAGACCAGAAACATGATAATGAAATCAGACTCCACGCTCTCCTCTTAAAATAAAAATAAATACCAAGCCTGACTTTCGAAACAAGGATAGACCTGAGACCAGATCTCCAAAAAACACAGATCCCAGACCATATTGCAAGCTCTCCAAACACAGTCCATAGACTAACACTCTCTCTTAGGCCGGAGTCACATTTAACGTCTAAAAAATTGGTCCCTGAAAAGTGATAAGTCATCCGTGTGCAATGTAAGGATGTGATTGCAAAATCGACATATGACGGTTTCTCAGTCTGAAATGAATTAAAATCATAATCAACAACCCTATTTATTGCCTCAACAACAGGTGGCAGCCTCCAATCTTTGCATTACAGTCCGTGCTTGTGTTGTGGTATCTCTGCTTTGTGTCATACATGTAAGACAGGCTTACTTTCAACACTACTGAGCGTGTGCTTTACAACTGGATTTTGTCCCAGCGTTTTGGGGAACCATACCCAGTGATTGTGGATCCGAGGAGGCGGAGACGAATGTGGGTACATCTGCTTTCGAGGTGATGGCTCACAAAAGGCCATTTCCACCGTCTATATGCATCTCTGCATAGCCATCCGGACAAATTCTTCCAGTATTGTCGGATAAGCCTTTCCACCTTTGACATTCTGATGGAGATAGTGCTCCCTGGGATCACCTTTAAGGACACTAGGATGCGAAAGTGTATTTCTGCAGAGGAGCACCTTATCCTTACGTTACAGTACGTATTCATCCTCTATGTAGTTGATGTTTAAAACAGCCTTGTTTATTTAATGCCCTCATCCCTTACTTTTTGTGGTCCTTGTATTGTATTTTGAAAATACAACATTTGTACATTCACAATACAGTATATGCTGGTATAGTTAAAAGCATAGCCATTGCATGTAGTTTAATGTTGTAAAGGCATGGCTTATTAGCTATTGACTTTAACTTTTAAGAATGAGTAACCTTTTTTGGTGGCATGGATTCTCATTTTTTTTTCTGTTTCTGTTTACTTTTAGCTTGCTTTCCTATGCGGCACTACGTCTAGAATTTTTAATCGGAAAATCCACAATCTTAGGCATTGTGGGTATGGCTCCCCAAAACGTCAGGACAAAACCCAGTTGTAAGGCACACGCTCAGCAGTATTGCAAAGATTGGAGGCTGCCACCTGTTGTTGAGGCAATAAATAGGGTTGTTGATTATGATTTTAATTTATTTCAGGCCTAAAAATCGTTGTAGGTCCATTTTGCAAGGCTGTGATAAAAGCTCGCCATTCGGAAGTATGTAATGACCCGGTCCAGACTGGGTATGTCCCTTTAAGTAACCCTGGACCGTGAGTAGCTTTTGTACACCTCAACTCACCCCTAAGTTATCCTTCTACTGTTGTATGGTTTAAATGAATCCATTACTCACTAATCTCATATATTCATGATTTATATATTAATCTCACAATGTGAAATCTGACACAAGAATTGAGAGTTATCCTATTGGTCGGTGACCCTGTCACCAAGGTTCAATGGGTGGAGCTACCTCCAGTCTCTGTGGAGACAAGACAGGGTTCTGGAAGGTTCCCTGAGATGTCTGGTTCAAGATGTGACCCAGAGCAGACCTCATGTGAGAGGTCTCCTGAGCCCCTCCTGGCTCCAAGCCTGGAGGTTCATCCTTCTCTTCATCTCAAGACTTACAGCCAAGCCTAATGCCTTGGGTCTTCCCCTGACTTCTACAGCCAAGATGGCTGAAGACTTTTAACCTTTATTTTAACCCTGTATCCCTGCTGTCCGGTTTAAGGCGTGCTACTCCAGCAGTAGGTCGCACTAAATGTGTACAGAAGAACCTATTGCTCTGTGTGTTGAGGAAATTGAGGGTCCCCCGCCTCACCGCAAATTATCCGTTATTTAGAGTGTGTGCACACGCTGCGGATTGCTCTGTGGAATTTTCTGCACGGATTTGATGAAAACCGCAGGTAAATCCTCAGCTCAAAAGACCTGCAGTTTATCTGCAGATTTTCTGCGGTTTAGCCTGTGGTTTTCCCCTGCGGTTTGACACCTGCCATGGAGCAGGTGCCAAACCGCAGCGGAATCTTCACAAAGAATTGACATGCTGCGGATTTGAAATCGCAGAAAACCGTGCAGAAAATTCCGCAGTGTCTGCATTGCGGTTTTCATTTTACATAGGTTATAATGGTACTGTACACCACAGCAAAAACTGCAACGAATCTGCAGGACCAAAACAGCTGCGGATCCGCAGCAGAATCCGCAGTGTGCACACACCCTTACTTCAAGTATATTTCTGCATGTGCTGTGACCAGCTGAGAAAATGAATATGGGATTTCAGGTCTGTACATATTGCCATATATTCCCTCTTCTACCTTTATGCCACCAATAGACTGAACTCTCTTATAATTACCTGCAAGTACTTCTCATAACTAATACAGACTCTTAAAGCTCCAGAACCGCAATTCTGTGTCAGAATCCAATCCTGAACTGTATTGGCCTTGGATTCCCCATGTGAACTGCAAACCCCTACTCCATGTTATATCTCCCCGTTCTGCTGAAGTAGGGCAGCTGTTGTCCCCGAGACCTGTTGTCTGTGGTTGTTCAGTCGGCTGTGGATGCTGCGTGGGGGTGGATAACGGTAAACGGATTGGCCCCATATCAGGGCTGTTGCAAAAAAAGTGGCATCACGAACAGGATATATTCCTCTGTGCCTTTCTATTATTTTGGCACTACAAGGCTCAGAAGTGCTTATTAACCCCTATCCTGCCAGTGAATACTTCTAAAGACTGTTTCCTGGTATATGTTGTACATCTGTCTGTGGAGCAAAGATAAGTGCAGATTCTCATTCATAGCAGTGCTTTATTCAAGAGGGGGAGCCTTTCATCCTAAAAGACTTTAAAATTATATGTTGAACTGTATTCTGAAATATTACAAAGATGGCCCCATTGTCTGATGGATCCATGAGTTCAGCTAAGCATATGCTGAGTCATCCCATAGTGGGCGGCGCCTCAGAAATGGTTCCAAAATTGGCCCCTCCCACTTGCATAGACTCTTCTTTGGCCTTCTGTCTCTCCTGCCAGGAGGTGCTGCCTCTTCTCAGTGAAGAGTTGTAAGGCTGCCCCCAGTAAGCAGGACTGCTACAGAGAGCTCAGTGCAATGAAGAAGAAAAAAAAGTGATTTTAATTTATTTCAGGCCTAAAAATCGTTGTAGGTCCATTTTGCAAGGCTGTGATAAAAGCTCGCCATTCGGAAGTATGTAATGACCCGGTCCAGACTGGGTATGTCCCTTTAAGTAACCCTGGACCGTGAGTAGCTTTTGTACACCTCAACTCACCCCTAAGTTATCCTTCTACTGTTGTATGGTTTAAATGAATCCATTACTCACTAATCTCATATTCATGATTTATATATTAATCTCTCAATGTGAAATTTGACACAAGAATTGAGAGTTATCCTATTGGTCGGTGACCCTGTCACCAAAGGTTCAATGGGAGGAGCTACCTCCAGTCTCTGTGGAGACAAGACAGGGTTCTGGAAGGTTCCCTGAGAAGTCTGGTTCAAAATATGACCCAGAGCAGACCTCATGTGAGGGGGTCTCCTGAGCCCCTCCAGGCTCCAAGCCTGGAGGTGGAGGTTCATCCTTCTCTTCATCTCAAGACTTACAGCCAGGCCTAATACCTTGGATCTTCCCCTGACTTCTACAGCCAAGATGGCTGAAGACTTTTAACCTTTATTTTAACCCTGTATCCCTGCTGTCCGGTTTAAGGCGTGCTACTCTAGCATTAGGTCGCGCTAAATGTGTACAGAAGAACCTATTGCTCTGTGTGTTGAGGAAATTGAGGGTCCCCTGCCTCACCGCATATTATCCATTATTTACTTCAAGTATATTTCTGCACATACCGTGAACAGCTGAGAAAATGAATACAGGATTTCAGGTGTGTAAATATTGCCATATACTCCCTCTCCTGGGTTTTACCACCAATAGACTGAACTCTCTTATAATTACCTGCAAGTACTGCTTCCAAGTTCTAACTAATACACGGTCTTAAAGCTCCAGAACCTCAATTCTGTGTCAGAATCCAATCCTGAACTGTATTGGCCTTGGATTCCCCACGTGAACTGCAAACCCCTACTCAATGTTATATCTCCCCGTTCTGCTGAAGTAGGGCAGTTGTTGTCCCCGAGACCTGTTGTCTGTGGTTGTTCAGTTGGTTGTGGACGCTGCATGGGGGTGGATAGCAGTGAACGGATTGGCCCCATATCAGGGCTGTTGCAGATGCCATACGGATGCTATACGGATAGTTTGATGTGAAGAAATCACGTACTCGCATTGCACATGGATGACATACCGATCACTGTTCAGGGAACATTTGTACGAGTCTCGGCCTTGAAAATCGGACCAAGTTTTTACAAGTTAAGGCTAGTTTCACAATAGCGTATCTTCACACAGCGCACGGCACCGCTAAGCCCCGCCCCCTGCCCGCCCCTCCGGTCATCTCCTCCCTACTATCGCACACGGCTGCATGCAATCTGCGCACCCTATCTTTAGCATAGGGTGCGCAGACCTGCGCTGGCCGTGCGCTAGTAGGATTTTTGCGTGTGCTGCGCACTTTTGAAGGTGCGTGGAGCGCACCAAGATGCAACATGCTGCATTCAGCGCACATCGGAGGACCTTTAAAAGTGCACAGCGCACGCAAAAATCCTACTAGTGCACAGCCAGCCAGATCGCATGCAGCCGTGTGCGATAGTAGTTAGGAGATGACTGGAGGGACAGGCAGGGGGCGAGGCTTAGCGGTGCCGTGCGCTGTGTGAAGATACGCTAGACGCTAGCGTGAAACTAGCCTTAGTGTGTCTCCAGCCTTATGTGGAGCCAATTAAAAATTTGAACAAACATGATCTTGTAAAGAGATTTGCACCTGCAGATGCTCATCTCACATTGTGAATGGTGTAGTCCTATATGAATTGTAGAGGAAATAAATATTTTATCCCTTGCTGATTTTGTAAGTTTGCTCACTGACAAAGACATGAACAGTCTATAATTTTAGGGGTAGGTTAATATTAACATTGAGAGATAGGATAACAAAAATAAAATCCAGAAAATCACATTGTATAAATTATATAAATGTATTTGCATTTTGCAGTGAGAAATAAGTATTTGATCCCTCTATCCCACTGGCAAACAAGACTTAATACTTGGTGGCAAAACCTTTGCTGGCAAGCACAGCAGTCAGAAATTTTTTGCAGTTGATGATGAAGTTTGCGCACATGTCAGGAGGAATTTTGGTCCACTCCTTTTTGCAGATCATCTCTAAATCATTAAGATTTTGACACTGTCGCTTGGCAACTCAGACCTTCAACTCCCTCCATAAGTTTTGTTAAGGTCTGGAGACTGGCTAGGCCACTCCATGACCTAAATGTGCTTCTTTTTGAGCCACTCCTTTGTTGCCTTGGCTGTATGTTTTGGGTCATTGTCTTGCAGGAAGACCCAGCCATGACCCATGTTTAATGTCCTGATGGAGGGAAGGAGGTCGTCGCTCAAGATTTTACAGTACATGGCTCATCCATTCTCCCATTGATGCGGTGATGTAGTCCTGTGCCCTTAGCAGAGAAACACCCCCAAAACATATTGTTTCTACCACCATTCTTTACAGTGGAGTGAAGATTTATGGCTGGACAGGTCATTATTATTATTTTTTTTATTATATGTATTGTGCTATGGAGCCTGGAGAAACCGCAAAGCATTATAAAGCAATTTTAATTTATGTCAACTAAACTTGCTACAAATCAAATTCCGCATTCTAATTTGATCGAATCTGCTAAATTCATGCTTCACCAGATTCACTTCTTATTGCTTTTGGTCCAAAGCAATTTCTCCCAACTCTTTCGTACACGTACACATTCATGCGTTCGCAATGGGTAGAAAGGAAGAAGTTGCTACTGGACAATTCTGGCAAAAATCTGCTGTAGAACAAGAGTATGATAATGCTAAAAACATATCCAATATGTCTATTGCCCAGGATCAGCCATTGAGAGAGGGTTGGAGATGCAACTTGCATATATTGTTTCATTGGACAATCCTTGCCCAACGTTATTCTAATCTATTTGGGTACATTATTGCTTTTACCAGGTGCAATACAATTACTGTATGTTTTGAGGGTGGTGGGAATCCACAGAAAGCATCAGGAGACTATGCTTACATTGTACAGGCATATGTTCTCTGGAAACTCAGACACTATTGCTACAAAGCGACCCTGCTAACATTTGCTATACAATGCTATCAAGTGAGTATAGGAAAAAAAAACTTACAGTGACTCATAAATAATAAATCTTACACACAGTCATGAGAGTTCATGTTCTGTTATCTGCATGGTATTTGACTTCACTTTCACATGCCAGTGTTCCTAGTTCATAATGACACAGCTGTGAAAAACCAGAAGACACCTTTTGATGGAGAGCAAGTAGAGTCATCATGCGATGGCAGCTGATCTTTCTTCTCTGCAATGATCCCACTGTAGATATGAGTGTAGATCATAGAAGGTACAGGTGCACACCTTTTGTTGGTTGCTTCTGAACTTTCTTCATGTTAAAGAGGAGCTGTGAGGTGTAGTGTAGGGGATTGGTGTAGTGTGACATAAAGGCAGTGACCCGGGAAAGTTCAAAGCAAAGTCTCTTTTAATGATCAGCGTACTCACAAACAGAAAGCAAAATAGTATCCTCCGAATCACAGCTGAGAAACCAGACAGTCCGCAACCAAGGCTGTTGCCGTAGGCGACTGCACCGCCGTGTACGCTGAGGGCTGACAGACTTTTTTTGGCTCTGCTTGGCTCTGTGTTGCTTCACACAGGCTGAGCTCTGCAGATCCTCCTGCTGTGCACGCTTGCAAACCAAACTGACACACCCATCCCTCTGAGGCAGGGTTTTTACAAGAAACCTGTGGCCATAGGCCACTTGGAAGACCTGGCCATGAAGGAAGCAGACAGCCCCACTACCATTCTGTAGTCTGCTTAAAAAATAAAAGCCCATAGCAGGTTTTCTTAAATCTGCCTTGGTCAAAAAGCTTGCCCAAGACCAACACTTTTATTTTGCATTGCAATCACAGCTATGCCCATGACTGCAATGCACTCCCGCAGCCTCAATATGCTTCTGTGTACATTAGGGTGACCGCAAAAAATCGATGTCGGAATTTTGTCCGTCTGGACCCCACAAAACGATTCCCCTTTCCAGATATTGAGATAGCCAAAATTTGAGCTCGATCAAATGACGTTAACCCGTGCCGCTCGTCGCTCAAAGTTTGAAAAAATCCAAATTGAGGTATTTTAAGATTTAGGTATTTTGCATAGTCTGTTAGACTATAAAGAATGTGACAACAACATTGCAGAAATAGCCCTGACCAAATTTTCGAACCATTTGTGGTATTTGAATGCAGAGTTGGTGGGATTATCGTTTTTTGATCCCACCATTACAGACAATGAAAAGTTGTTAATGGCTAATAAATTGCTCAGTAGCACAGATGAACCATCAGAGCACGCTAGGGTTGTAAATCCAAAAGTTAGGAAAGAAAAATTAAAAGAGGTAGGAAGTAACCGACTTTAACGACCTTCTGACAAAAGATGAAGAACAAAAGCAATATGTCCTGCGAGTTGTAAGCAAATGCCGAGCATTATATTCTGACGTTTCAAAAACTACTTTAACAAAAGCTCTAGAATAGATTAGATAACTATGTAAAATTATCAACTCATGTAGGTTAGCGTGCTCTGATGGTTCATCTGTGCTACTGAGCAATTTATTAGCCATTAACAACTTTTCATTGTCTGTAATGGTGGGATCAAAAAACAATAATCCCACCAACTCTGCATTCAAATACCACAAATGGTTCGAAAATTTGGTCAGGGCTATTTCTGCAATGTTGTTGTCACATTCTTTATAGTCTAACAGACTATGCAAAATACCTAAATCTTAAAATACCTCAATTTGGATTTTTTCAAACTTTGAGCGACGAGCGGCACGGGTTAACGTCGTTTGATCGAGCTCAAATTTTGGTTATCTCAATATCTGGAAAGGGGAATCATTTTGTGGGGTCCAGACGAACAAGATTCTGACATTTTTTCCCCCCCATATGAGATCCGGTCACCCTAGTGCACATCCTGGGGGAGCACATAGCAACCCTCGCATATAGTACTGGTCAGTGCCTGACATACCCCCCTCTGTTCAAACTTGTGGGGTTGAACATTTGTCACCATACAGGAGGCCCATGACAGGGCATCTACATTTCCCTGTGACTTCCCTGTCCAATGTTCCACTGAAAAACTGAAGTTTTGTAAGGATAGGAACCATCAGGTGACCTGAGCATTCATTTCCTTTGCGTTTCTCATCCAGACAAGGTGTGAATGGTCCATTACTAAACTAAACTGACGCTCGAGCAAATAGTAGTGTAGGGACTCCATGGCCTACTTAATCACCAAGCACTCCTTCTCCACTACGCTATAATTTCTCTCTGTCGGAGTCAGTTTCCTGCTCAATAGCTGACTGGATGCTCATCCCCCTTCACCTCTTTTGACAGCACCGCTCCTAGGCCTATCTACAAGGCATCTGATTGTATGATGAAGGTTTTCTTGAAGTCAGGGCTGATAAGGACTGGCTGTCCACACAACACTGACTTTAGGGACTGGAATGCTTCCGCTTATGGATTTCACTGTACCATCACCGTCTTCTTACCTTTTAATAGGTTAGTTAGGGTTGCCGATCTTCCAGAAAAAATGGGTATAAACCGGCGGTAGTACCCAATGATGCCGAGGAACGCCCACACCTGTTTGGTACTTAACGGCTTGGGCCGGTTTTGAATGGTCTCGATCTTGTTTACTTGGAGTTTGATAACCCCGCAGCCAATCACGTAAACCTAAGTACCGGATTTCCGTGAGACCTGTCATGCATTTCTTTGGGTTTGCTATTAAGCCCGCGATTCTGAGAGACTCCTGCACTGATTGTACCTGGGACAGGTGGATATTCCAATCCACTCTAAAGATTACTATGTCATCTAAGTAGGCCGACGCGTACTTCCGATGAGGCTCTAACACTATGTCCATCAGCCTCTGGAATGTGGCTGGAGCCCCATGTAATCCAAAAGGAAAGACAACATAGTGATAGAGACCCTCTGGTGTTATAAAAGTGGTCTTTTCTTTTGCAGACGCTATCAATGGGACCACTAGATCGTCCACCCAGGGCATTAGATAGAGGTCAAATTTTGACACTTCAATTAATTTTCTGAAATTGCTACAACAGCATAACAACCCGTCTGACTTTGGAATTAGTACTATGGGGCTAGCCACACTCACTCCGTGACTCCTTGATGATTTCCAACTGAAGAATTTGCTCCACTTTGGCCACGATGACTTGCCTACAGGCTTCTGGCACTCAGTATGGCTTCATCCGTACCCCTACCCGGGGCTCAGTGACATTGTCATGCTGTATAACCGAAGTCGCCCCGGCAACTCTGAGAATACGTCCATATTCCATTGCACCAGAGCCTGAGCCTCTCGTCGCTGCTGGTTTGTGAGTAGTGTTGAGCATTCCGATACTGCAATATCGGGTATCGGCCGATATTCGCGGTATCGGAATTCCGATACTGAGTTCCGATACTTTTAGTATATCGAATACCGGAATAGGAAGTTCCCATAATGTAATGAGCCAGTTTGATTTTATTAAGCCAATAAGGATCCTAAGAAGTGTGGGCACATCATGTTAGAGCATGTTAGGCATGTAACTACTGGCATGGCTGTGATTGGCTGCTGAAATGATGTCATGATGCACTATAAAAGCCGCCGCCGCTATTTTGGGTTCTCTCTGCTGTAAATTCAGTTAGGGATAGGACGCTGCTGTTCTGAGGGACAGTGTGACCTAGCGATTTGCTATATTGTGCTTTACCCAGGCTACTTTATCAACCGCTGTAGCTTTCTTTTGTCTCTGTGTGTGAGTGCAGCTCACGCTGTAGCATGTTCTGCAGCCAGCCACCTCCGGTTGTAGTCCACTCAGCGTGCATCACTGCCTCATACATTGTCCTTTTTTGCATTAGTGCTGCTCATTTTTCCAGATTTCTACTATTAGTGTGGTTCCATGCGTATCCAGCTAGAATATTTGCAAACACTATATAGGAGTATATAGAGGAGCCTTTCTGCTGGCATGTGCCCTGCAGCCCCAGCCAGATTAGTATTAGCCTATTTTTTGGAGCCTCATCAATTGCATTGTAGGTTACCTTCCTGCATTGTTATAGCTACAAAAAGTTTGTGATACTATCGCTTTTACATCTTTGGGCACATCCAGTGTCTTTTTGTGAAAAAAAAAAGTTAATAAAGTTCACCAAACACTCCACTTTACAGTTTGTAGGCCACATTAGCTCATATTAAAGTCTAGTCCACACTTTATAAAATAAGTGTTTCTTATACCTGTTAGCAACTGTTCAGGAATAAGCACACTAAGCCCTTAGTACTTTTGTGCCTATCTTTATCAGTCTACCAAGATGAAGAAGGCAGGGAGTAAGGCACGTGGTCGTGGGCGTGGAGTTTCTGCAGGGAGAGGACATGGGAATTCTGTGCCTGCTGCGGGCACCAGTGTTGTGATTTCATTCTCTGGTCCACCAGTTGGGAGCTCTCCTTCCAGACTCCCTCTGGTGGTAACAGGAGGTAGTGAGGCTGATTTAATCAGTAGAGATCTGCCACCTGATAATGAGGATGACAATTGGACCTCAGGAATCTCAGACTGGATTTAAGACAGCCGACGCTCTATTCTGGTGCTGGTGATTCCTTCTGGCTTGTCAGGTCTCGGTTTTCAGCTCTGTTCCAGTCATTTAAAGCTAAGTTTTTCTGCTAATGTTCACACTTGATTTTGTTGGTCTATTCAGTTTTTTGTGTGGTCAGCCAGCCCCGGCTGGGGCAGCGCTGAATTTCCACTCTTATTTATCTGTATTTGCCAATTTGCTTTTAGTCCCTTACTAGTTTGGCCTCTTTTTGCTCTGTCTCAGAATATTTCAGAGTGCTGATATAGTGGGAGAAGTCTAGTGACTTCAGGGTTAATTTTGCTATCAGAAGTGTTGGACATTATTTTTGTAGGGTTTTTTGCAGGTTGCATACAGTGTCTTTCCTTTCCTTTCCTTTCTAGTTAGTTTGGGCCCCATCGTTTGCTCAGCCTATTTTCCTGCCTGTGTTTGTGCTTTCATCTTGTTTCACTGTTAATACATGTGTGGGGGCTGTCTATTCCTTTGGGGTGTGCTCTGGGGCAGTAAGTTTTCCCCTTTTCATGCTTCAGGCTTATTTAGTCCTCCGGCTGTGACGAAGCGTCTAGGAACATCGTAGGTATGCTCCACGGCTGCTGTTTGTTGTGTGGTTAGGATCAGGGATCTGCAATCTGCATAGTTACCAACCTCTCTGGTTTTCTGTGACTTAGCTTGTTTTGCTTTTTCTCCTCGGTGACCCATTCATAAACACACCAGTGACTCAGCGTCCCCCAGTTTTCCCAGGGAACAGTCCTTTATGCGCAGCTTTGTAGGAGCTCGTCGTACCCCACTGCTGCGGGACGAACAAATTGAAGCTGTTGTCGGATGGATGGCAGCTAACACATCGACTTCAATTAGTTCCAGATCCTCTCAGGTCCAGAGCACTGAAGAGCACCCATCTGTCTCTTCACCACCTGCCAAATTGCCCAGGCAGTCAGAGAGCCCTGGACAGGAGCCATCTCTACTTCTGTTCTCTGAATTTGTTGGCTTGGAAAGAGGGGGCAAGCCAAGCAGCTTTCAAGAATTTGAAGAAGAGGTAGTATGTAGTGTTGCGCAACAGCTTTGTCTCTCTGAATCGGAAGAGGTGGGTGGGCCAGTGCCTATGGTCAGCACACCTCAGTACGCATCTGATGATGAGACTCAGGTGCCACTTTCTGGTGCGTACTGTGCTGTCGAGGCTACCCAGGAGAAGCATTCGTTTGAAGAGGGTGGTATAGATGATGAGGTCCTTGACCCATCATGGCGATAGGTACGGGAAGGTGGTGGGAGCTGCTCTGAGGAAGAGATTCCCTGAACGGCCAAAAAAGGAGGGAGAGGGAGGGGGCAGACTCAGTTGCCTGTAGCCTTCACTTCGGCACCCATTAGGAGCATGCCTCTTCCAAAACCCAAAACGGGCGCTCCCAAGACTTGCAGTGCCTGGTCCTTTTTTGACACAGTTGCAGATGACATTTGCTTTGTCAAATGCAAGCTGTGTAATCAGAAAGTGAAAAGAGGGAAAAGTGTCAGCAACCTCAATACCACAAATATGTGGAAACATGTGCGGACCAAGCATGTGGTGGAGTTACAAAGACACACTGAAGACCTAGGCCAACCTACAGAGCCACCTACCACCTCTTCAGCTCGTGTTGTAGCCTCTTCCTCCAGCTCACACACAGCTCGTTCGGCTTCCTCACAGGATCGCCATGGAAGAACCTCTGGCACTGTTGTACAGAGACACAGTGTCATTCCACCCACAGCACCACGTTCCCTGACATCCTCACACTCCCAAGCCAGCCTACAGCCATTGGTAGCACAGGCATGGGAGAAAAGGCGCCCATACTCGGCAAACCACCCCCGAGCACAAGCTCTGAATGCTGGCATTGCAAAACTACTGTCCCTTGAAATGCTCTCATTCAGGCTGGTGGAGACTGACACCTTCCGTAACTTCATGGCATTGGCAGTCCCACAATACAACATGCCCAGCCGCTTTTATTTCAGCAGGCAAGCCGTCCCTGCCCTGCAAAAGCATTTGGAGAGAAAAATTAAACATGCGCTACTAAACGCCGTAAGTAGCAAGGTCCACCTGACCACCGATGCGTGGACCAGTAACCATGGACAGGGATGATATCCTTCCCTCTCTGCCCATTGGGTAAATGTTGTGGAGCCGGGTACAGATCTTGAGAGTGGCCCTGAATGTGTTCTGCCAACTCCAAGTATTGCAGGAATCCAGTCTGTACACATTGACTCCACCTCATACTCCAGTTCCTCTGAATCAGCGCTGCAGGAGCCGTCACAGTCTACCTCCACATGGACCCATGAACGCTTACCTGTTATGACCGATATGAGCACAGTCGTGGCCACACGTCAACCGGCCGTATTGAAATTAATTTCTTTGGGGAATTGAAGCCACACAGCGCAGGAGCTCTGAAATGCCATCAAGCAGGAGAGCGACGTGTGGTTTGTGCCAGCGAATCTCCAACCAGGCGTGGTAGTGTGTGACAATGGCCGAAATCTGATGGCAGCTCTGGGCCTAGGCAACCTCACTCACATCCCATGTCTGGCACATGTGCTCAACTTGGTCATGCAGAGTTTTTTGAGGGACTATCTGGATTTTGATGCACTGCTGCACAAGGTCCGCATAGAGTGCGCTCACTTGCAGCGTTCCAGCATGGCAAGATCGCGCATTGCAGCTCTGCAGCGCCGATTCCGCCTTCCGGAACATCGCATCATATGTGACCTACCAACCAGGTGGAATTCAATGTTACATATGTTGAAGAGGTTGTGTGAGCAGCAGGCAGCAGTAATGGAGTACCAGCTGCATCAGGCACAAACAAGTCGCACTGCGCTCCGTTCACACTTCACCACCACTGAGTGGGCCTCTATTAAGGACATCTGCCACATTTTGCGTGCCTTCGATGATTCCACATGGATGGCGAGCGCAGATGATGCACTAGTCAGCATGACTATCCCCCTTATCTGCCTGCTTGAAAAAACACTGCAAGCACTAAGGGACGAGGTTGTGGGAGAGGTGGAGGATGAGGAGTCACAAATGCCATCTGCTTCTGGACAGTCTGTGCAACGTGGCTCATCTCAAAGGCCTAGGCAGGGGACACTTTGTGAGGAGGATGAGGAGGAGTCAATGGAGGAGGAAGACATCTGTCCAGAGGAGGGAGGTACATAATGCTCTAGTAGTCAGTATGTAGAGCGAGGGTGTGGTGATGCAGAGCAGGCAGAGATGACGCCTCAAGCAGGGGACAGCGTTTCTTGGCCAGTTGGCAGTCTGCAGCACATGGTTGGTTTCATGCTGCGGTGCCTGAGAAACGACCGCCGCATCGCCCACATTCTCAACACGGCTGATTATTGGGTATACACCCTCCTAGATCCTCGCTGCCGAGACAACTTACAAAGCTTCATAACACCGTTGAACCGGGAGTGTAAAATGCGGGAGTACCAAGACACACTGGTGCATTCCATCATGTTCTCCATTCCACCTGAGAGCAGTGCTGCTAGTGCTTTACAAAGCAGCTCAGTGCGTCGAGGCAGTGGAGGAAGCTCTGCACAAATAGGCAGCAGAAGCAGCGCCTCAGCACAAGGCAAGACCAGTATGGCCCAAATGTGGCAAAGTTTTGTGTCCCTGCCACAAATGTCTACACCATCACAGATGGCTCCAGTCAGCAGGAGGCAACGTTTCCGTCAGATGGTGACAGACTACATATCTTGCCCTCTCAGTGTTCTCCCACACGGCTCTTCCCCCTTCAAGTTTTGGGTCTCTAAGCTGGATACATGGCCAGAGCTTAGCCAGTATGCATTGGAGGTGCTGGCTTGCCCTGCTCCTAGTGTATTATTGGAACGCGTCTTTAGTGCCACAGGTGGTGTACTAGCAGACCGTCGCATGCGACTATCCTCCGATAACATTGACCGGCTTACTTTTCTGAAAATGAACAAGGCCTGGATTTCGCAGGAATTTGCCAGTCCTCTTCCAGATTAAATAATTGGCTGGCAACAGTATCCAGGTCTCCTGTTGTGTTCATGTTTCTACCACCTGAACTGTAATCCCTGGGCTCCAACACCGCCAGTTGCTGCTCATAAGTGCCATCTGCACAGTCAACACATGCTCCAGTGTTATTGGGGTTCAGTAACGTCAGCTGTTCCCCTGCTGTGTGTCCGGCAATTTCTCCTGCTCTGTCCACATTCACACTACTACAGATATCAAACTTGTTCCAATTACGCCTCTGCCTCCACTCTGTTTCTATTATTTACTCTGGGCTCCAACACTGCCAGTTGCTGCTCAGAAGTGCCATCTGCACAGTCAACACATGCTCCAGTGTTATTGGGGTTCAGTAACATCAGCTGATTCCCTGCTGTGTGTCCGGCAATTTCTATTGCTCTGTCCACATTCACACTACTACAGATATTAAACTTGCTTCAATTAGGCCTCTGCCTCCACTTTGTTTCTATTATTTACCCTGGGCTCCAACACCGCTAGTTGCTGCTCAGAAGTGCCGTCTGCACAGTTAACACATGCTCCAGTGTTATTGGGGTTCAGTAACGTCAGCTGATCCCCTGCTGTGTGTCCGGCAATTTCTCCTGCTCTGTCCACATTCACACTACTAAAGATATTAAACTTGCTCCAATTAGGCCTCTGGCTACACTCTGTTTCTACTGTAATCTCTGGGGTCCAACACCGCCAGTTGCTGCTCAGAAATGTCTTTGGCACGGGTACTCCTTCCTGCCCAGCCTGGTTCCAGCACGCCTGCTGTTTTCGGGTAGGGTCAACGTCACTTTGCCTCTAATACGTTGTACTGTCTTGTTGCGGTCAGGTTTGCCGACTCTATGGTGCCTGCAGTTTAGGTGCTTCTTATGTGGGCTGTGGGATCTGGCAATGAAGGCTGGTTTCGTAGTGCCAATAGGACAAGCTCCCCCTGTAGGACTGTGGGTTTCGGTAACTCCGTCCGGCTCGCGGCCTTGCAACTTTTTTTTCTATGTGCACCTTCTGCTGCCTATCTGAGTTCCAGTACCATTAGCTGGTTCTTTGGAAGTCAGTCTTGAATATGTCCCCCTGGGTTCCAGTAACGTCAGCTGGTTCCAGGCAGAGCCTTTAGCTTAGGTGCCTCCTTCTCAGTATCCGAGTTCCACCAACGTCTGCTGGTCCTTGGTAGTGCTTTCAGGCACAGGTACCTCCTGCTTAGTAACCGGGTTCCAGTACCATCAGCTGGTCCTCGGTAGTTCCATTGGCTCTAGTACCTTCGGCTACCCATCCAGGTTCCAATACCGTCAGCTGGTTCTCAGCAGTTCCTCAGCCTTCTTGTACCTTCTGCTACATTTCCAAGTTCAAGCTTTTTGAGATGGTTTTTGGTAATCACTCTGGATCTCCTTGACGACGACCCTAAAGACGACGACCCTGAAGACCACCCCGAAGAACACGACGACCCCGAAAACAACGACCCTGGAGACGACGACCCTGAAGACCACCCCAAAGAAGACCAAAAAGATGACTCTGAAGAAGATGACCAAGAGGACAAAGAGCATGAAGACAACCACCAAGATACAGAACAACAAGAGACAGAAGACCAAGAAGCAGAAGAAGACGATGACCCTGAAGACCACCCCGAAGAAGACGACGACCCCGAAAACGATGACCCTGGAGACGACGACCCTGAAGACCAACCCGAAGACCAAGAAGATGACCCTGAAGAGGATGATGAAGGAGAAAGTGTGGGTGAAGTAAAAAAGAAGGTGAAGAGCATGGAAGTAGTGAAACATAAATATCTGACAAAATATTAAAAAGCTTAACATAGTCAATATCTTTGTAACTCCGAACGTCTTAAAAAAAAATTAATTCCTGCTATTCCATTTGATTGGGCTAAACCTCTATGCCTTTAATGTCTCCTTCACCTCCCCCAATACATTCTACATTATTCTTAGTTGTTTTCCTTCATGTAGAATTAACCTACAATGAAAGTAAGAGTTTATTTTCATTCCGATATTTGTGTCCCATTGACTTGCATTGGTTTCCAGTATCAAATCGGCGATATCCGATATTTTTGGGGCATCGGTCCAATACAATCCGATCCGATATTTCCCGATATCGGAAGATATCGCTCAATACTATTTGTGAAAGCATTATTTGTTTAAACTTCACATCCGGCCGCATCCCTGGCCAGGGCCAGAGGGTTACCCATTGGCATGACCGAAGACACCTCCGTGACCAAACATTCCCGGTCCTTCCTGGCTTTTAGCAGGTTTACATAGTAGAGTTGTTCAGGTTTCCACTTTCCGGGCTGGTACACTCTATAATTTACCTCTTCACCTCATATGACCCTTGCCACCGGGCCATGAGTTTAGTCTCTGAGGTGGGCACTAGGACCAACACCCGGTTCCCATCTCTAAAGGGCCTGACCGTGGCTCTTTTATTGCATGTGCGGCTCTGCACAGCCTGGGTATCCAACAAATGATCATTGGCTATGGGCTTTATGGCCGCAATCCGGTCCTGCATGCTCGCCATACGCTTGGTCACACTTTGATGTGGAGTTGGATCCTGTTCCCATGTCTCCTTAGCTACATCCAGCAACCCCCTCAGATACCTGGCATACAATAACTCAAATGGGGAAAAACCTGTGGATGCCAGTAGTAACTCGCAGATAGTGAACATTAGTGCAATAACATGTCCAAATCCCTCCCGTCCTTGGAGACCATCTTCTTAAAGGGGTTGTCCGGGCTTTTCACATAATCTCAGTACATATTACATCAGTGACTGCCATCCCCTGTGCAGATTATAATACAGGACGATTTTCCCTCCTCCTCACTACTTTCACTTTCCATAGATATAGATAACTGTGTGTGTCTGGGGGAGGAGCAGCTCTCTGCACTGAGGCTGCTGGAGGGGAAGGATTTGTTACTGTGTGATGAGGGCTGCTTCATGTGGTCAGGGAGGGCCTGTAGCTATGGAGGGTGGGGTTGTTGCTATAGAGGGCATGTTTGGAGTAGAGTAGGAGGTTACAAGTAGTTCTCATTTCAATTCCATAACACACCCCCCCTTGGACGTTCTGTTCAGAATATGTAGAAAACCGTGCAAACTATTGACAGAAAGTAAATTATTTATTGTCATAATTCTGCAGCCCAGATATGTACTGAGATTATGTGAAAAGCCCGGACAACCCCTTTAAGCATGGATTTGATGTTCTTGTTAAACCTGTCTACTAATCCGTCAGTTTTTGGGTGGTACACTGACGTGCATAGCTGTTTGATCCGGAGCAGCTTACATTGCTCCTGCGTCACCTTGGACATAAAAGGAGTCTCTTGATCCATGAGAATCTTATTTGGCAGCCCAAGGTGACAAAACATGGCAAACAGCTCGCGGGCTATTAGTTTTGCCTAGGTGTGTGGAAAAGGTACTGTCTCTGGCAGGTATCACTGACTCAGAATCTTCCGGTTCCATGCCCAGAATAACATTTACACTGGGAGGGTTAACCCTGGTCTCCCACAGGTACCAGTTCAGGGGCAAGTCTCTTTCCAACACATTCCCATATGGAAGTCTTTACTACTCCAATCACATATCTTATTTCTCCACACGGGTTGGAAAATGTAACCTGTGTGGTCGGGTACTCTTGGAGTTCCCCATGTATGCACACCACCCACACTTTCCAACCATTGGGTTTATCCCCGGCAGCTAGTGTCCCATGGACCAGAGTACCTGGCACAGTTGAGGTTCGCTGCCGGCAGTGCCTGTAGATGCATTGCAAACTGGCTGGGTTCTGCAGTCGGGGGCAGTTGGCAGCCATATGTCTAGACCCTTGGCATCGCCAACATTTGATAGCGGTGGAACAATTAGACCTTGAGGCCAATTTAGGGGAAACAGGCCTGTTGTCCATCTCACTTCAGGATACCCCCTCAGTATGGGCTCGCATTTGATTGGCCCCAGTAGAGGGTGGTGGACTTTTCCAGGGCTCCTGGGCTGGTGGTGCCAGATGTGGCAGCCAAAATGGAGCAGTGTCCCGTATAAAGTCATGAGTGGCCGTATACCGCTCAACCAGTCCAACCACCTGGTCCACAGTGCCCAAGCCCCCTTATCTCACTCAAGGCTGTATAGCTGCTGGTAGAGCTCTCACCAGCCGGTCGTCCACCACCCTCTCTACCATCTGGAATGGGGTTAAGATCTCAGGCTTTTTGACTAGCTGCAACCAATCATAGGCCTGAGACTCCTCAAAGGACCACTGGTACACCCGCTAAGCCGGCACATATGTCTTAACTCCCAGTCAGGCAAGGATCTCACCTCTCAGCTTTCATGTCCAGTTCATCATTCCGACTCAGGTCCAGGTAGGCCTTCTCTGCATCTCCCAACAGGAAGGGGGCCACCACTTCAGCCCACTGGGTCACTGGCAAGCTCTCCCACTCAGCAGTGTGCTCGAGCACACTGAGGAATGCCTCCATATCGTTCTCAGGTCCCATCTTCCTTAGCCATGACTGGACTCTATACCAGGCATCTGAATGAATTGCGGGCGCTGGTGGGGTCGCCTCTCACATAGCCGCGATCTGCTTCATCAACAGGTTATTCATCTACTGCAATTAGTGCTGCTCCTGCTGCCGTGGCTGCAGCTCCTGCTGCCATTGCTCTTGTTGGCACTGAAACTGCAGCTGCTGCTGCTGTGTGAGGACCATCTGTTTCAAAAGTTCCTCCATCTTATCGGCCGGCTTGAGCGCTAGCATTGCAGGCTTAACCACTGACATGCAGCATGCTTTTGTGTATGCCTCAGTTCACTCTGCCCGCATTCTCCAACCATCTGTAGTGTAGTGGGTTGGTGCAGTGTGACAGACAGGCAGTGACTCAGGAAAGTTCAAAACAAAGTCTCTTTTAATGAGCAGTGTGCTCACCAGAGGAGTATCTAGGCTTTCTGGCACCCGGGGCAAGAATTTGGTTCGGCGCCCCCCCCCCAAAAAAAAAGTACATATGTGACTTACACACTTAGCCATGTACCCACGAGCTGCTCTCCCTAATGCTCTCAATGTTCAGTAAAAAACTGAAAGCAGGAAGAGAAGCTCGTTGTCACAAGACCACATCTATGAAAATCGCATATGAGTGAAGTGTCCATGTGATGACACTGGAACCTGCAGAGCTGAGTCCTGACATTGGAGCTTCTGAATTCTCACAATGAATGCACTGCACACTTTTAGGATTCTCCCTTGCAGATGTACAGTCATTTCAGCACAAGTATGTGATTTGTATACTTCTGGCCACATTCCGACTAGACGTGCCCGGCCTCGCTCTGTTCATTTTCATTGAGTGAGGCCACACAGGTCTAGTCAGCATGTGACCGCATGTATGTAAATTACCGGCACGAGAGAATCCTGACAGCGTTCAGTGAGCACTGTGAGAATTCAGACGTCTGCAGTCACATAGAATGACTGTAGACTCAGCACAAACCTGGACATCCCCTTTAATGTTCCTAACAAATAAAAACATGAGAATTAGTCGGTATCACAAATAATATTTACATCCAAGTACCTTATAGATGACGTCATCTCTGGAGTTGTTCTCCTTTTCTTCTTCTTGTCCAGACCCCATGATGAGTTTTCTCATCCACATCTCGTCTCAGCAGACTTCCATCTTCTCCGGTCTTCTGCAGCAAATCTTCACACGATGCCCTTAAAGATAGAAGTGTCATTATAATGCTCCTAAATAAAAATGTCTGCAATATACTGTCGCCTCACACTATTCCCCTCCCTCCTCATACTGTCTCCTCTATCATCCTCCTGTTCACCATACTGTCTCCTCATATATTTACCCCCTCACTCTCTATACTGCCTGCTCACACATATCCTCGACTCCCCATACTGTGTCTGCACACATCCCATCACCCTCACTCCCCATACTGTGCCCACATAAATTCATCCGTTCGCACCCCTTACTGTCTGCACCCATCCCCCATACTGCTTCCTCATATATGCCCTCATACATACTCTTCATTTTGTGTCCTCAAATCTCCCCACACACGTTAAATACCATCCCCACTCCAAATCCACCACACACATTAAGTACCCCCCCATCCCCACTCCAAATCCCCCCACACATTAAGTATCCCCCATCCCCACTCAATAATCCCTTGTCCCTACTCCCAAATCCCCTCACACATTAAGTATCCCCCATCCCCACTCCCAAATCCCCCCACACATTATGTACCCCCACCCCCCACTAATTAACCCCATCTCCACTCATTAAACCCCATACATTAACCCCCTACACATTAAGCCCCCACTTATTAACTCCCATCCCCACATTAACCCCCATAGCCACTCATTAACCCCCACACTCATTAACGCCCCACTCATTAACCCCCCACTCATTAACCCCATCCCCACATTAACCCCCACACTTTAACCCCCATCTCTACATTAACCCCATCTCCACTCATTAACCCCCATCTTCACTCATTAACCCCCCACTCATTAACCCCCATCCCCACATTAACCCCCTCACTTTAACCCCCATCCCCACATTAACCCCCATCTCCACTCAATGACCCCCCACTCATTAACCCCCACTCATTAACCCCCGACTCATTAACCCCCATCCCCACTCATTAACCCCCCACTCATTAACCCCCATCTTCACTCATTAACCCCCCCACTCATTAACCCCCATCCCCACATTAACCCCCTCACTTTAACCCCCATCCCCACATTAACCCCCATCCCCACTCATTAACCCCCCACTCATTAACCCCCATCTTCACTCATTAACCCCCCACTCATTAACCCCCATCCCCACATTAACCCCCTCACTTTAACCCCCATCCCCACATTAAACCCCATCTCCACTCATTAACCCCCCACTCATTAACCCCCACACTTTAACCCCCACTCATTAACCCCCCCGACTCATTAACCCCCATCCCCACTCAATAACCCCCACTCATTAACACCCCCCCATCTCCCATCTTCGGTGGTTCTTCAGCTCCACAGAGGAGCAAACTTACCACCAGCGTTTGCTCTAGGCGCCGGGGAGTGACGTCAGCAGCGTGATCATGTCATGTGGCGGTCAGAGCTAATTGTACAGGCGTCTGTATAGACGCCAGTACAATTGCTGCCTGGGAGCCGGCGCGGCCTCCTTCTCTGTGCCGGCTGTCACCTTGACAGCCGTCACAGAGAACAGCCAGCTCACAGGATGGTGGGCGGCAGAGCGCAGCCGCCGGGGGGGAGACACTGCGGATCGCTGCATTAGGCGGCCCGACTGCGCCCCCCTGCTGGCTGCGCCCGGGGCAACTGCCCCGGCTGCCCCCCCCTGGATACGCCACTGGTGCTCACAAACAGGAAGCAAAATAGTATTCTCAGGTTCACAGTTGTGAAATCAGACAGTCCACCACCGAGACCGGCTGCCGTGAGCAACTGCACTGCCATGTATGCTGAGGGGTGCCAGGCTTTTTTTGGCTCTTCTTTGCTCTATGTTGCTTCACACAGGCTGAGGTCTGCAGATCCTCCTGCTCTGCACGCTTGCAAACCAAACTGACACATCCAACCCTCTGCTTCAGGGTTTTTACAAGAAACCTGTGGCTGTAGGCCACTTAGAAGACCTGGCAGGGAAGGAAGTGGACCACCCCACTACCATCCTGTTGTCAGCTTCAAAAATAAAGCCCATGGCAAGTTTTCTTTAATCTGCCTTGGACAAATAGCTTGCCAAAGTCCAACACTTACTTTTATTTTGTATTGCAATCGCAGCTATGCCCGTGACTGCAATGCACTCCTGCAGCCTCAATACACTTTTGTGCACATCCTGGTGAACACATAGCGAACCTCGCATATAACACCGGTGACTACGTCACAGAGGATTGGCAGAGAGGTGGCATAATTTAGGGTTAAAATGTTTGACTTTTTTAGGGTTAGTCTGTAGCTGTCAAAAATTATGCACATTTTGATGGCACTACAGGATGTCGTATTGTGTGGCTACACTTTGACAGACATAACTCTGTGAAATTAAAGGGAATCTGTCACCAGGCTTTTGTCACCTAAGAAGAGTAGCCACCTGAGAGCTGTATAATATAGAGACAGAGGTTCACTATGTGTTCACCAGGATGTGCATAGCATCATCTTGCTTTCAGATGGGATTAACAAAACCTTACTTTTAGGAAGCATTTTCTGTTTTATGCTTGGCGCAGACATGATTGTACATTGTTAGGCTAAGTTCACATTTGCGTTCATGTGCGCAGCGTATCATCTGCATGTGCCAATGCATGCCAAAACGCATGCTAATGCAGCTCTTTCTATCGCATCAGCTTGTGCATGATGCCAAAAAAATGCTGCATTTGCATGCATTTTTGCATGCGTTTGCATTATTTATGTGCATGCATTCGACAGGACAATGCTTTTCCAGGAGAATTTCCTTGACACAAGCCATGTCGAATGGGCGTGTCTCATGGAAATTCTGTATATAGACCGTTGTACAGATGAAATCCTCAATTTTGCTGCTGTATCCAGCTGAAAGATGGATCTTGGCATGGAGCGCTTCTATTGTAGTCTGGATTTGGACTTGAAATTGGCTGTTGCCTTTGCTGCGGCTTGTGAAGAAGAAAAAAGAGAAAGACGGAGAAGACATCATTGCCATTACTGGGAAACACCCCATCTTTGAAGTCCGATAGAGCTGCGTAGCCTACCACTCGTTGTACACTGAGCTGCGTGCAATCCCTCAGAAGTTTTTAGACTACATGAGGATGTCGGAACAGAGCTTCAATGACTTCCTGCAATGTGTCCGAGGATCCATCACTAGGCAGGACACACAGCTATTTAGAGCAATTCCTACTGAAGAACGTCTGTTGGTGACCCTAAGGTATGTAATTTTGAAAAAAATACCTGTCATTAATATTATTGATATAAAAGCCATGTACTGATTTTTTTTCCCTTTATCTGTTCTGCAGATTCCTGGCTACCAGAGAGACCTTATCATCTCTACATTTTCAATTCCACATTGGAGTGTGCACCCTTTCTGGGATTGTTGGAGACACCTACCGTGCTTTATGTGACGTTCTGCATGAGGAATTCCTCCCCCAACCCACAACTGAACTCTGACTGGAAAAATGCTGTAAAATTCCAGGACATTTGTAATTTTCCTAATTGTTTGTGTGCTGTGGACTGCAAACACATTCGGATTAGGAAACCTGCTGGAAGTGGATCTGAGTATTTCAATTACAAAAAATATTTTTCTGTTGTTCTCATGGCGATTGCAGATGCTGATTGTCAATTTGTCGCCTTTGACGTTGGCTCATTTGAACGAGGAAATGATGCATAGACTTTCAAAAACTCTGACATGGGCCAACGTTTTTAGGGAAATAATTTCAATTTTCCACAGCCATGACCTCTTCCGAACACTGAAGGAACACTAATGACATTTGTTGTGGTTGGGGATGAGGCATTTAAAATGTGTGCCAACCTCATAAAACTGTACTCAATTCGGGACTTGAATCACATCAAATGGATCACATCAAATGGATTTACAACTACCAACTGACAAGGGCATGAAGAACTGTTAAGTGTGCCTTTGGTTTGCTGGCATCTAAAATGTGCATTTTGTGAACACCCATCAATCGAAAAATTGAGACAATTGATAAGGTTGTGAAAGCGTGTGTTGTTGTGCACAATTACATCCTGGCAAAAGAGCGACCCAACTTAGAACTTGATGAACCTGCAGCTACCACATTGCAAGATTACCAAGATCACCCACTGAGGACAACAGTGGAAGTTGCCCAAATGAGGGATAAATTTACTGCCTACTTTGTTTCTGATATTGGATGTGTGGCATGGCAAGACAAAATAGTTTAAGCCTCTAATAAGTAAAATGTACCTGTAATGTTTGCTGACTATAACACTAACATCTTCACTGTAACTTTAATACTAAACTCCTTGACTGTAACACCCATCAATACTTTACTCAACAATACACACGTTTAAATAAAGAGATAAAGAAAACACAGGGAGACAGGGATTGTGAAAAAAATAATTTTATTAACAAAAATAAAAACAGTGTTTAATTTAACACTTCCTAGATCTGCTCATTCTGAAGAACGCATGCGGTTCGAACGCATGCTTATGCATGTCCTTGCGTAGCAATGCATTCCAATAGACACACTTGTTGTTTTGACGCACTTCATCCACAATCATCCGCATGCGTATGGCTGTGCATATTTGACACCTCAAAAAAATGCAACATGTTGCGTTCGCCGCACACCGCGAAACGACTCATGCGTACGCATCCGCAAGCGAATGCATGCAAACGCATGTTCCTGCATACACCATGTTAAAGATATGTACGCATGACTCATGCGGATCTATATGGATTAAACGCTGTGCACAGGTACGCAAATGTGAAACCAGTCTTAGTCTTGTCTTACCTCTTTCTTTGGTGTTATTTGAACCACACAAATATTGAGAAGTGGCAGACCAATTTCATCAAGTGTTGAGGAGCTTTAGTGCATAAAATAATATACTGAACTGATAACTGCAGTTTTAAAACTTCCCTGGCATTAATATGAGCATATAAAGTGAGTTGTTACCTTTATAGCATAGCTCTGTATCTTAAAGCACCTGCATGCAAGCTTACATCACCAGACACAAGGCAAACTGATGGATATAATATTGTGAAGCACTCTGCTACTTGACTCTGGAGAAGTGTAAACCTATTGTGTAGAGTGATGAATTATCCTTCTCTACTTAGCTTTTTGAAAGACAAATCAGGGTATGGTGAAAGCCAGGAGAACTGCCTGACTGCATTATGCCAGCTCTAAAGATGGTGGAGGAATGGTACTGCAGTGGAGTTGTTTTCTAGGGTTGAGCTAGTCCTCTACTTCCATTTTAAGAAAAGCTTATTGCATCAGCATACCAAGACATTTGGACAATTGCACCTCCAAATTTGAGGGGACAGTTTGGAAGAAGTAATTTTCTGATCCTCTAAGATAGTGTCTCTTTGCACAAAGCAAAGTTTAATAAGTCATTGTTGGGTGAATTTTGTGTGGAAGAAGTTGATTGACCCACAGAGATCCCTGAATTCAATGTCATTGCACAACTTTGGGTTGAACTAGAAATTGGGAGTCCAGCCTCTCCTGTTGTGAATTCCCTTGCTCGAAGTTCTGAGCTGAAGCTCCCTCTGGTCCCTCTGGTGGTTACTGAGAGTAGTGGAGCTGGCCAGGTGGATGGAAGTTCTCCACCTGATGGCATTAATTGGGAACCTGGGATTACTGGCTGGGAGCATATAATTGAGCTGGCTGGTCTTGGAGGTTGCTGGTGATTTCCTCCTTGTGCATTTGGAGTTCTTTTGTCCCCTGCCTGATCTGCATGGTTCAGCTAAGTGATTCTTTTGCTAATTCTTTGCATATAATCTGGTTGTGCCTTTTTTTTACTTTCTGCTTTGTTGCTAGGGTTCAGCGTGCTCCCTGCTGGGGGCTGCACTGGGCCCTGCTTCATATGTTACAGCTTGCTCAGTCCCCTGTTATGTTAGTATCTTTTTGCTTTGCTTCCAGTTTATACCAGAGTGCAGTGCTGATCTAGTGGGGGTGAGGTCATGTGAGCTCAGGTTTTTTGTATATCAGAAGTGTTGGACTTTTTCAGGGTTTTGTGCATGGCTGCAGACAGTATCTTTTCTGCCCTGTCCTGTCTAGACAGCTTGGACCCCACCGTTTGCTCAGTCTGTTCTCTGCCTGTGTTTGTGTCTCTTCTTGTCTCACCGACAATATATGTTTTGGGGGCTGTCTATTCCTTTGGGGATCTGCTCCTGGGCAGTTTAGATTTCACCTTTCTGTCTTTAGGCTTAGTTAGTTCTCTGGCTGTGACGAAGCATCTTGGGCATCGTAGGAACGCTCCACGGCTACTGCTAGTTGTGTGGATAGGATCAGTGGTCTGCAATCTGCCTGTTCCTGCCATCCTCCTCTGTCATCCATTCAGAACATTATCCTCCAACATTAGTGTCTGACCTCACAAATGCACTTCTGGATGAATGGGCAAAAATTCAACAGATACACCCCAAAATCTTGAGAAAAAACCTTTGCTAGTAGACTATAAGTTGCTATTGCTGCAAATAAGGGACCAACTCCATATTAATGTCTATTAATTTAGAATAGAATATCATAAAAGCTCCTGTAGGCGTATTACATAGGTATCCAAATACTTTTATGCGTCTAGTGTATACCATTCCTTAGCATCTATAAATGGGATTCAGGTCAGACTAATGGCCATGTAAATATACATACAGCACAGCAATGCTCCAAGCATTATGTGTGCAGCATTATGTGACTAGATTGTGCTACTTTATGCTAGATACAGTACAGAGACTGTAAAGAAGCGTGAAAAGAACATATCTCTTGTACAAAGAAACAAGAAACGGATCCAGCTCATGCTGAGTTGATCAAAGCACTTTGTGATCCCTGAGAAATGAAAGAGGGACATCTTCATTACTGTTAGAATCAAGAATCAGTGAGAGTATCTGTAATTTCTTCTCGCTTTTACAGGTGTAATACAAAAAGTAAGTTTCCGCAATGCCTCAAATGAAATTCCACATTTTCTTTAATTAAAAGACAAAATAATTCAGATAGGCACCTCAAATAAACGTGACATTCCAGTAGTTTTGCTTCAGTAAATTCAGAATTTTTGAGGGACTTAACAGTATATAAGCAGATGAATATCTTGCAAACTGGGACAATATTCTCTCTCTTGCCTCTCACTGAAAGATGCATTTTAGAAAATAGAAAAATGGTGTTGGGAAAGCACGGGAATGGAAATGTAAGTATGCAAGTAAGTGGACAGTTTTTCATTACTTGAGCTACATATAGTGTGTGCTTTTTTTTTCTTTGGTTCCTGTTGTTTAATTTACATTCCTTTTTTGTTATTTTTTATGCTTGTTTTATTTGTTTATCAGTTTTTATATCCATTAATGTGCTATTGATCCTAAGCCAAGTTGAGTGGCTTAATTTGGAGGTTTATTCCTCCAAAAGAGTAAATGTTATCAATTTTTTTACTGGTGTCTTTATATCTTTTTATCTCTGGCGGTGAGCCCGCAATCCACCCACGCCTATTCTAGTAAAATGCCGCTGTCAAACTGACAGCGGCATTTAACAAGTGCTACCGGCCATCTGGCTGGAAGTACGCTCACAGCTGACACCTGGCACGTGATCGGGGTCATCGGTGTGTCGGCATAACATCCAGAGGTCTCCTGTGTGACAGTCTGTTGAGCTGTGTATCTAATCCTATGCTGTGTGTTACTGTCTGCTGAGCTGTGTATCTAATCCTATCCTGTGTGATACTGTCGGCTGACCCATGTATCTAATCCTATCCTGTGTGTCACTGTCTGCTGAGCCATGTATCTATTCCTATCCTGTGTGATACAGTCTGCTGAACCGTGTATCTAGTCTTATCCTGTGTGATACTGTCTGCTGACCCATGTATCTAATTCTATCCTGTGTGACACCGACTGCTGAGCCGTGAATCTAATCCTATCCTGTGTGATACTGTTTGTTGAGACATGTATCTAATCCTATCCTGTGTGATACAGTCTGCTGAACCGTGTATCTAATCCTATCCTGTGTGATACTTGGCTGTGTATCTAATACTATCCTGTGTGATACAGTTTGCTGAGCCATGTATCTAATACTATCCTGTGTGATACTGTCTGCTGAGCCATGTATCTAATCTTGTCCTGTGTGATACTGTCTGCTGAGCCATGGATCTAATCCTGTCCTTTGTGTTACAGTCTACTGAGCAGTGTATCTAATCCTATCATGTGTGATACAGTGTGCTGAGCTGTATATCTAAACCTATCCTGTGTGATACAGTCTGCTGAGTTGTGTATCTAATCTTATCCTGTGTGATACTGTCTGCTGAGCCGCATATCTAATCCTATCCTGTGTGATATTGTCTGCTTCTTTTAAACAGCTCTGGTGAAATGAAAGATGCTTAATGATTGGTTGCTATGGGACTGTTGCTCATAGCAACCAATCACAGCTCAGCTTCTTTTAAACAGCTCTGGTGAAGTGAAAGATGCTTCGTGATTGGCTGGTGTTACACACATACATACATTCAATTTTATATATTATTATTATTATTATTATTATTATTATTATTATTTGCCTTATTACTTCATTTATATTCTGTTTTTTGTCCATTGCCCCTATTGAAATACCATATAGAGATAATTTATGATTAAAGGGCATTCCTACAATGGCGATATATTTTGTAAAGCACTGTATCTTCATGGCTAATTTAAATATACAGTATAATTGAAGCGTAAAATTTCTTTCTTTTACCTTTGTGGGATTTTTCACTTCCTTCTGCCCATTTATGGGTCTAGCTTCACAGAACTTATTGGCTGGTCATATTATTCTCTGCTATAACAATATTTGCCATCAGCTCCCTGCTTCTACTCAGTGTTACAGGCCCCACCATGCTCTCCTGTGCATTTTCTGATAAATCAGATAATGAATAAGGACAGCACCTCACGAGTTGGTGAATTTTCATCACAGTTTATTGCGCCTCCAGTTGCAATGTTTCAATCAAACGAGATCTTTATCAAGAACTCCTGATAAATCAATCTCAAAATGTTTCTTTCTATGGATTGGATGACCATTGATCGTTTTGAATGTAGTGACTGTGACCCACTGTTTGATGAATATTTACTACCAGAGATGGGCAGACACCTGGATGTGCATGACAGTATGGCAAGCACCGCTGCTGATCAATGGTAAAATGATCACCGCCAGTCAGACAGCCCCAGCTATAATTGGAGGTATAAAGACTCACCTTTTCTGGGCGACTGTGGGCTGCTATTTTTTGTCTGGGGGTTATTATTCATGGCCCCTTAACAGTCTAAGAATACCAAGCTCCCAGCTATCTGCTTTAATTTGGCTGGTTGTCAAAGATGGGGGGACCCCATGCCATTTTTTTAAACTATTTATTTAACTAATTAATACTTATGGCATTGGGACCCCTCTATTCTTGATAACCAGCCTTGCTGAAGCTGACAGCTTTGGGCTGCATCCCCTAGCTATGAGTTTTGCCTGTCTGGTTGTCAAAACTACGTGGGTACAGTTTTTTTTTTAAACTACTTATTTACAGTGCAGGTGCCAGCTGATGAATACTCCCATCGGCCGATCTTGGTCTCACTGTTATTAGTGGCAGCAGGCATCGGCTGATGAAAGCAGTAGTCCTGTCAGCTGACACCAGTAACTAGAGGTAAACTTTTTACCTCCGATCACAGCTGCTCGCTCACGCTGTTATCTGACAGCGTGGGATCCGTGGCTGTCTGACCGGCTGTGATGATTTTATCACCGAACAGAAACGGTGTTTGCCACGCTGTCATAAACATGACACCAGTGTTCAGAGGGGCCGATCTCTATTCATTACTATTTGAAAACTACACAATTCAAGGGGATTTATAGACTATAATTCCCTGCCTGCTTATCTGAGCATATTATAGCAAAGCTGTGTTACACCTGGCTGTCAGGGCAATAAGAATATTGAGGGGATGATAACTGCAAATAAAAACAAAAAACAAAAAAAAGTTGTATTGGTATGTAAGGGATACTCCCCCATGTCTACAACCCTGCCTCCAAAGCAGGTACACCTGATTAATTCTGTATGTAGAGGAAACAAGCCAATTTATGAATAACCGTTTAATCCCTTCACGACCTATGATGTAAACAGTTGTGCTAAAAAGTTTACATACCCTGGCATAATTTTTGCTTTCTTGGCCTTTTTTCAGAGAATATGAATGATAATGCCAAAACTTTTACTCTACTCATGCTTATTGGTTGGGTGAAACCATTTATTGTCAAACTACTGTGCTTTCTCTTTTTAAATCATAATGACAACCCAAAACATCCAAATGACTGTGATAAAAATTTCACATACCCTGTTGTTTTTTGCCTGAAAACATGCACATAAGTTGACACAAATGGGTTTGAATAGCTCCTAAAGATAACTTTCTCACCTGTGACCTGTTTGCTTATTATCAGCGTGTGTGCATAAAAGCTGAGCGAGTTTCTGGGATCCAGACAGACTCTAGCATCTTTCGTCCAGCTACTGATATTTCTGGATTGTGAGTCATGGGGAAAGCAAAAGAATTGTCAACTGATCTAAGAGAATAGGTAGTAGAACTGTATAAAACTGGAAAAGGATACAAAAAGATATCTAAGGAATTGATAATGCCAGTCTGCCGCATTCAAACTGTGATTAACAAATGGAAAATGAGAGGCTCTGTAAAAACAAAACCATGGTCAGGTAGACCAACAAAAATTCCACCCACAACTGCCAGAAAAATTGTTCAGGATGCAAAGGAAAAGGTAAACCCACAAATAACATCAGCTGAAATACAGGACTCTCTGAAAACTAACAGTGCAGCTGTTTCAAGATGCACAATAAGGAGGTACTTGCAGAAAAATGGGCTGCATGGTCGAGTCACTAGAGAAAAGCCATTACTGCGCAAATACCACAAAGAATCTCACCTACAATATGCAAAACAGCACAGAGAAAAGCCTCAAAACTTCTGGAACAAGGTAATTTGGATTGATGAGATTAAAATTGAACTTTTTGGCCACAACCATAAACGTTACATTTGGAGAGAGGTCAACAAGGCATATGATGAAAGGAACACCATTCCCTGTGTAAAGCACGGAGGTGGCTCACTGATGTTTGGGTATGTGTGAGCTAAAAAGGCACAAGAAACTTGGTCAAAGTAGAAGGAAAGATGAATGCAGCACGTTATCAGCAAATACTGGAGGCAAATTTGCAATCATCAGCCAGGAAGATGTGCATGGGAAATACTTGGATGTTCCATCATGACAACGATCCAAAACACAAGGCCAAGTCGACCTGTCATTGGCTACAGCAGAACAAACTGAAGGTTCTGGAATGGACATCTCAGTCTCCTGACCTCAATATCATTGTGCCACTCTGGGGAGATCTCAAGCTCACAGTTCATGCTAGACAGCTCAGGAATTTACAGGCTTTTTGCCAATAAGAGTGGGCAACTTTATTATCTGAGAAAATCATAGAATCATAGAATCATAGAATCGTAGAGTTGGAAGGGACCTCCTGGGCCATCTGGTCCAACCCCCTGCTCAAAGCAGGATTCGCTAAATCATCCCAGTCAGATGTCTGTCCAGCCTCTGTTTGAAGACTTCCATTGAAGGAGAACTCACCACTTCTCGTGGCAGCCTGTTCCACTCATTGATCACTCTAACTGTCAAAAAGTTTTTTCTAATATCTAATCTGTGTCTCCTCCCATTTAGTTTCATCCCATTGCTTCTAGTCTTTCCTTGTGCAAATGAGAATAAAGTTGATCCTTCTTCAATGTGACAGCCCTTTAGATATTTGTAGACAGCAATTAAGTCTCCTCTCAGTCTTCTCTTTTGCAAACTAAACATTCCCAAATCCTGCAACCTTTCCTCATAAGACAGGGTTTGCAGACCGGTCACCATTCTGGTCGCTCTTTTCTGAACTTTCTCCAGTTTGTTGATGTCTTTTTTAAAATGTGGTGCCCAAAACTGGACACAATATTCCAGATGAGGTCTGACCAAAGAGGAGTAGAGGGAAATAATGACTTCACGTGATCTAGACTGTATGCTTCTGTTAATACATCCTAGAACTGCATTTGCCTTTTTTGCTGCTGCATCACACTGTTGACTCATATTCAGTCTGTGATCTATTAGTATACCCAAGTCTTTTTCACATGTGCTGTCACTTAGCCCTATTCCTCCCATTCTATATATGCTTTTTTCATTTTTATTGCCCAGATGTAGTACTTTGCATTTCTCCCTGTTAAAAACCATTCTGTTAGTTACTGCCCACTTCTCCAGTTTATTTAAATCTTTTTGAATCCTCTCTCTCTCTTCTCTAGTATTAGCTATCCCTCCTAGCTTTGTGTCATCAGCAAATTTAATCAGTTTACCCTCAATTCCTTCATCTAAATCGTTGATAAAGATGTTGAACAATACAGGGCCCAGGACAGAGCCCTGTGGTACCCCACTTGAGACATTCTTCCAACTGGATGTGCAGCCATTTACGACCACTCTTTGGGTCCGATCACTAAGCCAGCTATGAATCCACCTAACAGTTGCCTTGTCCATTCCATACTTAGTCATTTTTTCAATAAGGATTGTATGAGAGACTTTGTCAAATGCTTTGCTGAAGTCAAGATATACTATATCTACAGCATTTCCTTGATCCACCCAATCAGTGATACCGTCATAGAAGGAAATTAAGTTAGTCTGACATGACTTATTAGTTACAAACCCATGCTGACTCTGTTTGATCACTTCATTCTTATCCAGGTATTGACTTACATGTTGTTTAATAATTTGTTCAAAGATCTTTCCTGGTATAGAAGTCAGACTCTCCGGCCTATAGTTGCCTGGGTCCACCTTCTTCCCCTTTTTGAAGATAGGAACAACATTTGCTCTTCTCCAGTCTTCTGGCACTTCTCCTGTTCTCCAAGAATTTTCAAAGATTATGGAGAGTGGTTCAGAAATTTCTTCTGCTATCTCCTTCAGTACTCTGGGGTGTAATTCATCTGGACCTGGAGACTTGAATTCATTTAGGTTAGCTAAGTGTTTCCTCACTATCTTTCTGTTTATAGATATCCTGGATTCTTCTATTCCCTTAATAGGACAGTGAATAACAGTTGGTGTTACATTTCCTTTCTGAGAGAAAACAGATGCAAAATAGGAATTTAAAAGTTCAGCCTTCTCAACATCCTGTCTTACCATTTCATCATTTTCATCCTGTAAAAATCCTATAGCATCTTTGACTTTTCTTTTACTTTTGACATATCCCCAAAATCCTTTATTATTGCTTTTGACATCTTTTGCAAGCCTCAATTCATTTTCAGCTTTAGATAATCTGATTTGTGCCCTGCAGATTCTGCAGACAGCATTATATTCTTCTTAGATATGCCTCCCTCTTTCCATTTTATAAACATTTTTTTCTTCCTTTTTAGCATGTGCTTAAGTTCTGTGTTCACCCATCCTGGTTTCCTTAAATGCTTCCTATTCTTCCCTCTTTTCGGAATTGTTAACAACTGTGCTTTGAGAATTTCATTTTTCAAGATTTCCCATCCTTCCTGGACATTTTTGTCTTTAAGGATATCCAGCCATTGGATCCCTCCAATTATCTTTCTGAATCCCTTAAAATCTGCCTTTCTGAAATCTAACCTTGACGTCTGAGTCTTCACAGGTCTTCCACCTCTAGTTATCCAAAATTCTAAAATAGCATGGTCGCTACCTCCTAGGGTTCCAGCCACTTTTACCTCCTCAACCATTTCCTCCCTGTTTATAAGGATTAGATCCAAGGTAGCAGTTCCCCTTGTTTTCTCCCCTACCTTTTGGAAGATAAAGTTGTCAGCAAGAGAGGATAAGAATTTCCTTGACCTGTTAGTTTTGCCTGAGAGAGATTCCCAACAAATGTCTGGATAGTTGAAATCTCCCATGACAACTATGTCATATTTTTTGGAGAACTTGGCCATTTGATGCATAAAGAGTTCATCCATATCTTCAGCTTGCACAGGCGGCCTGTAGTAAATGCCTACAATGGTGTCCTTTCCATTGTTCTGTCCTTGTATTCTTACCCAAACAGTTTCCACAGAACTCCCAGTCTCTGAAGCTTCAATCTCTGTGCAGATATATGCGTTTCTAACATACAATGCAACACCCCCTCCTCGTTTATCAAGTCTGTTTCTTGCAAATAAGTTGTATCCTTCTAGTCTTGTATTCCAATCATGTGTATCGTCCCACCAAGTTTCAGTGATTCCAATGACATCATATTTCTTTTCCTGTGTTAGTAGTTCCAATTCTCCTTGTTTGTTGCCCATGCTTTGTGCATTAGTATAGAAACATTTTAGTTTGTGAACCTCTTTGTGAACCTTTAGTTTGTGAACCTTTAGTTTAAAGAACCTCATCCTCAACCTCATCCTCAACTACCACAAAAGACTTCAAGCTGTCTTTGATGTTAGAGAGGGCGATACACGGTATTAAGAAATGGTGTATTTGAACTTTTGATCAGAGTCATTTGGATGTTTTGGGTTGTCAATATGATTTAAAAAGAGAAAACACAGTAGTTTGACAATAAATGGCTTCACCCAACCACTAACTATGAGTGGAGAAAAAGTTTTGATGTTATTATTCATATTCTCTGAAAAAAAAGGTAAAGAAAGGAAAAATTCTGCAAGGGTATGTAAACTTTTGAGCACAACTGTATATGCATAATAGGCTGTTTCCCTGCATTCCATGCAGGCTTCGGTGCTGAAACCACATGCTTTCGTTCATATGACAGCTGAATTTATCAGCGGGCATGTGCCACTAACAGCCGTGGGTAGAATCATGATCCGTCCCTGGCTGTTAACATGTTACATGCTGCTGTCAATCTCTGACAGCGGCATTTAAGATGGCCATGCCAGAAACAACTCATTAATCCCGCCCATCTACACCCCTGTCACATGACCGTGGGACTCCCGTGCTTGACAACCCGAGGTCTGCAGGAGACCCTTATGATTGTCATTATTTTCCGACTATGTGCGCCGCCCTGTTGCCGGAGATCATGACAGATGATCAATATTTCTACAAGAGCCCTACTATGTGTAGCACAGGATCAGATGTAGTTCAGATGATTGCAGCTTCAAGTCTCCCAAGGAGACTATTGAATCAAGTGAAAAACTAAAAAAAGTTTTTTCAAATATTTACAGTATATATAAAAAAAATTAAAAGTTCAAATCACCCACCTTTTTACCCATTCAAAATAAAACAATGCAAAAAAAATAAAAAATAACCATATTTGGTAACGCTGCATTCAGAAATGACCGATATATCAAAATATAAAAATAATTAATCAGATCAGTAAAAGGCGCAATGAGAAAAAAAATTGAAACTCGAGAATTACATTTTTTTGGTCGCCACAACATTGCAGTAAAATGCAGTAACTGCAACAAAAGACTATTAAAAATGGTATCAATAAAAATGACAGCTCAGCTCATCTAGACCCAGATCCTGAAAAATAGAGACATTAGAGGTCTCAGAAAATGGCACCATTTTGCTTGATTTTTCACAAACTTAGGTTTTTTTTTCATTACTTAAGTAAATAGACTCATACATGTTTGGTATCTGTGAACTTATAATGACCTGGAGAATCAAAATAGAAGGTCAGTTTAAGCATGTAGTGAGCATGGTAAAAAGCAAAAACAAAAAATTATTGTGAAATTGCACTTTTTTTGCAATTTCACAGAACTTTGAATTTTGTTACCATTTTTCAGTACATATTAGGGCAAAACCAATGGTTCTGTTCAAAACTGCAACTTGTCCCGCAGGAAATAAGCCCTCACACAGCCATATTGACAGAAAAAAAAAAAGTTATGGCTTTGAGAAGAAGGGGAAAAATGTTCATGTGTATTAGAATTTAAGCTGAGAGGATGCATAAGATTGTAGGATCATGTACAAAGAACAAAATGACTAGAGTAGTCTCTTATGTGTTTTAGCCCTATTTAGAGGGATTTCATTATGTAAGTCATTGACATTCTAAAATAAAGTGGTATTCCATTCATTTCATGCATATCCATAGGTTAAACCAGGGTTCCCCAACTCCAGTCCTCGAGGCCCAGTAACAGATCATGTTTTCAGGATTTCCTTAGTATTTTTCAAGTGATAATTGCATTACCTGTGCAATACAAAGGAAATCCTGAAAACATGATCTGTTGGTGTGCCTTGAGGACTGGAGTTGGGGAACCCTGGGTTAGACAATAAATGTCTGAAAAGCAGGTCAGAAGAACTGGGTTTTCCTTAATCCCAGTCTCCCTCTAGTTTTATACTTACCTGCCACTGTTTTTCACCAATCCATTCAGTCTCCAGCAGTTTGTGACCTGTCTGATCCAGAGTGATCTATGGGGAGAGGAACAGGAATCATTGGTGTACTGAACACATGACTGAAGGAGTGAATAGGTGCAGGAGAGGGACCAATTCTATTTATTTTAAAAAATGCAGTTCATTGAAATGTAATATAAATATCTATGATAGGATTAGGGAATAACCTTACAGGATTGCAGCTTCGTGGGCAAGATGGGTGCTTCAAACCCTCGGAGAGAGATCACACCAGGCAGGTTGGGTACAACCAGTTTCATAGGTTCCATACAACAGTAAAGCAAAATATAAAGGATACAAAATAAATTGTAGTCTGGCTGCCAACTAAACAGTCAAAAAAGTCCTTGCTTACTAGATCTGGGCCTAGTGCACAGCCTCTAACAAATCAATTGCTTACTCACATCAGTTTTCCCTGGTGTCCAGAGAGAGGCATTGTCTTGTAGAAGTTCTACAAATTTATAAGATACCTGAACTGCAGTGATTAGCAAGTCACTACAGTCACCTGGAGAGGCACAATGAAGCAGGAAAAATACTAAGTTCCCTGCCACCAATCTATCTGACTGGTTTATTACACTGTGTAAGGCTAGGGAGACATGAGTAGAGATGAGCGAATTTGCTCGGATTCGGTTCCGAATACCATCGGCATCGAATATTGTTTTTGCAACATTCGTCAAACACAAGCGATTGTCATTAGAGTTAATGGGAGTAGAAATTACCCAATATTTTCGGAACTGATCATTAAACATACATTCGACACGAATACTGTTCGAATATGGCTCGAATATGCCAAATTCAGATTCAGAGACAAAAACAGAACAAATTCACTCATCGCTATACTTGAGTATTTTCTCTCATCTGAGAGAAATGTGTCAATTATACAAATCGCAATCTGATCAGACTCTGATTAGATTTTGGTCAGGATTGGATCATACTGCGATCTGATTCTCTCTGATGAGAGAAGATGGAGAAAAACAATTCTCCATGTCCGCCATTCAGTCAGTGTGTGGAAATTGGACTACATTCAGATGTCATCCAAGTATAGTCCCATATTTTCCACACACTCACTGACTTGCATGGCTGAGTGCGATGTGAATATCTGATCCAACTTGCTCATAGTGCAATTTTTCCCTCAGACCGACGCTGTCTGAGGTAAAACTTGAACATGTGCATGGCCCCATAGAATAACATGGTGACAAGTCAAAACAATGGATATCAATCACCTGATGATTAGATTCATCTGCATGAGCCCCAAGGTAGGAACCTAGGGAAAATCTACACATCCTCAAACACTCTCCCCTGGTCTTATAACATCATGTAATGTGTTTAAAGGGCAAGTTGTAGGATTGTCTGTTGCTTTCCTCTTTTAATACTAAAGCTACACTGGCAATTTATACAAGAAAAGAATGAATGAATTCTGTGGTCTCTTGGCACTGCCAGTATCTTCTTCAAACAATGCATCAATTATTAAAACCCAAATTTTTCTGACCACTGCAGTTTATTAAATTCTTTCTGGCACTCAGCCCTGATTTCTTTAGACACTGTTGATGTGTTTTTTCTTCCTTTAAAGCAATCATTTATGCTACATGGCACCTTTCGGTTCCTATGAAATTAATATTTAATCAAAATGATATTACAAAAATAAAACACCAGCATATTAATATTGCATGTAAGCTCCAGGCTGCGTTAGGCTTTCATACATTTCCAAAAGGTCACTGAAACTTCAAATTTATGGAGCTATAGCATCAAAGTGCCTTATGCTAAAATGTGTTTTAATATTCTAATGTTAATTATGGGTATCATGCCCTGCTACGCTTCTTTTATTCTATCACCGGAGATGAGAGAATAATGTTGTTAGATAAAAAATATGTTCCTAAATCAACGTTTGTGTGCGAGATATTCAATATCTGACAAAAGTAATGTTTGTCATTATGAAAAAATATTTTGTATTGATGGCTGATCATAAATAATACAGTTTTAGTGCTTCACTTTGGAATTGTTTTCATTTTCTTGGTGGGTGGATGTATGCTCATTATTCCAACCATTGGGTAATATTAAACATCATAGATAATCCTATCTATCTGCTGCAAATTGACTTTGAATCGCATTTTCTAAAATTCGCAGGTCCATTTAAATTCAAACAATTTGTGATTCCATTCACAAAGATCACAATAAAAAAAAAAATGCCCTGTACCATTTCACACCCTGCTGAAGATTGCAACAGCTAGAGAGTCGGTGGGCTTCCCCATAATGCTGTGCATCTATCACATCACATAGTCTAGAACAGCCAATCTGGGGACTATCACATGGTCTAGAATAGACAAGCTAACATTTAAGGATTTTGCAGTCTAGGTATGCATGATCTGAGATATAATGCAAAAACAGCACCTTAAAAAGGCTAGTTTCACACTAACATTACCGGGCGCAGCGCACGGCCACCACTAAGCTTCGGCCCCGGCCGCGCCCCCTCCGGTCAGCTCCTCCTCTGATTGCATGACGCTGCATGCAATCAGTGTACCCTATATTTAGCGTTGGGTATGCTGGTCGTGCGCTGATACACTCTTGCCGGCGCTTGCACCCTTTTGGCGCTGCGCCTATCGCACAAAAATGTAACACAGTGCGTTTTTGTGCGCTAAGCGCAGCGCCAAAAGGGTGCAAGTGCCAGAAAAAGTGTACCAGCGCATGACCAGCATACCCAATGCTAAATATAGGGTACGCTGATCGCATGCAGCGTCATGCGATCAGAGAAGGAGCTGACTGTAGGGGCGTGGCCGGGGGGCAGGGCTTAGCGGTGTCCGTGCGCTTCACCCGGTAACGCTAGAGTGAAACGAGCCAAACAATATTATTTTATTGTTCACATACAGCAAACATGGAGGCCAGTTTTATGCCCCTTTGTCCTAACTTTGCCATGAAGACTAATCCTGAAACCAAAGTTTGTCTGTCAGAGAAAAGTGTGCTTCTTGGCCTGTGAGATGGATAAGCCCTATTTTTTTTTAAAGTCAAAAGAAAAACATCCACAATTCCAGAAATGTAAATCCAACTGTCTATCTCACAAAATGCATGTGTTGTTAAAAAAATGCTTTTTGCTGTCATAGTTCTCTATTAGATCCGTGCACCAGTAAGACAGCCATCTGACCCCAGTAAAGGATTAATTTATGCAATATTGGATGCCTAAAAAAGTCTGCTCATGCAATGTGTTATTATAAAGGGTTTTGGTTACCAGATCAGTAGAGGTCACTTGGACATAAGATTGCAATTAATAAATCAACATCTGATCAATACAGTCCTAGAACTTAGAGTGTTATACACATATTTTCTAGTCAGTAAGAGGCCTTGAAGTGTTGAAATTTTCAGTAAAATTTGGAAAAGCTGGCAAATTTGAACTTCAAAAGATTAACTCAATTTTACTAACATATACATAGGACATTTGATAGAAGAAAATTCAACCATGATCATAGTAGCAAACACAATGAGGAAACATAATTGTACTGTATGTTGCATCGTTGACTTCATAAAGGCTATGGTTATGGTGGTTATGGTATTATGAAGTGCATTCTTGCTCTCTCTGTTCTAATGGAAATCAAATAGCGGTTTCATCATTTAGATAACCCTTCCTTGAAGATGAATAATTAACATTATTTCCCTGTACTCTTCCTTGGTCAGACTTATCTGGAATATCGTGTCCAGTTCTGGGCACCACATTAGTCATTGAAAAACAGGAGGAAGTTCAGAGAAGAGTTACCAGGATAATGAGCAGACTGCAAACTATGTCCTACAAGGAAATTTTAAAGGATCTGTAAATGTTTAGCTTGCAAAAAAGGCTAGAAAGACGTGAAGGAATGTCATAGTATAGAGGGATCCTTATTCTCATTAGTACATGGAAACAAGAGAAGCAATGGAATGCAAGTGAAAGGGGAAGATACAGATAAGATATTAGAAAAACTTTTTGACAGTTAGAGTGATAACACCAGAAGCACAAAAAGAATAACCCCTAAAATTTAGCTTTTAATTCAATGACTAAAAACATTAGTGAAAATGACTAAAAGAAGGAGTAGTAGAGGACAAAAAATGAAGGGAGAAAAAATTGTTTTTAGTTCTCTTCAGTATTCAAATATTGGGCCAATGGCTAAGTTACCCTAGTCAGCCCTAATTTCACCCTTCCTAACCGCGGAGGTTGGCACCCTAGTTGTAGACGATATGGCGCCCCCGCTCAACGTCGATATCCCTAATAACCCCTACGTCTCCCTGCATATACAAAAAGGGACACAAAAAAGAAACACACACACACTTATAGTACCGAAAGAATAAAGAGACAAAAATGGTCTCATAGATAATACTAAATTGCTATGAACTTATCTCGTAGTATTTCTAATAGTATAAGAACCCCAAAAAGACTTATCTCGGAGTCAAAAGAATATAATGGGATTAATATCCGGCAGCTTAGAGAAGGACTTATCTCGTAGTCACAAAAATGCTAATAAGCTGCAAATGGCAGACCCAATTACCAGATAGCAAAATTAAAAAACGGCTACAAGAAAAAGCACATCACATTGAATAAATATTGCACACTAGAGGCAGTGAAAAGCCTATATAGCACTTGCGGCAGCCATTACCTTGCAAGTGAGGGCAGGATCACCCTAATACAGCAAAAAATAATAAGGCTACCATATTCATCTCTAATTATACAGCGTGGTACACCAATATTCAAGTAGCAATGCATACAACGTCACATAGCATAATTGCTCAGTAGATTAAATCTAAATAGATAGTGCCACCGCAGGATCTGCCAAAAATAATGTACAACATTATACTTATCAGCCACTTGATGCATATGGAAACCCGACGCGTTTCCCCCTCTTAATCCGCTGAGGGTTCATCAGGGGTCAAAAAGTGGGGTCTCATTACCCCTGGCCGAGAGAGCAATACAGTGTGCGGCTTTACTCCAAGCGCGTTCGCCGCCATTGTTTAAAGATGCCGCGCCGATATAGAACGCCCACTTCCGGTTTCCAAAATCCAAAATGGAGGTCTAAACCGGAAGGGATCATATTGAGGACGGACATGCGGTGCAGCAGTTACCATAGACGCCGCGCACCTTACTAGACAGCACGGATAGAAACAGGGATTCACACAAAGGTGCCTGAAACAAAATAGGGCAATACATCCCTCTCAACAGAAACACCATATCTCGCAAACAATATGCGGCCGATCAATTCAACAGCCTCACTATTCAGAGTGCCCAAAACTTTAAGAAAATAGATAACAATAGTCCTCAAAGGCATGGAGTAGAATAATTGTATCCCTACATAGAATAAATGCAAAATAATAAAAAATTCCAATAGTAATAATATACCGACCAAATTATCAAAAACCCTATAAAGAGCTGGCTGGGAAAATGTGAAACACACTGATTATAGATAACTACTGAAATTTAGCTGTTCATTAAGGCCTTTTACAGAAAGTATGGGAGTCACCTGGAACCTCAGAAGAGAGAGGAAACGTGGTTGCGGAACAGCGCAACTGGGACCTTTAGGTGCGGACACTGTAGCTTCTGCAAATATATCTGTGTATCCCATACTTTCTGTAGTGCCTATACAAAGAGGATTTATGAAATGAAAAGCTTTGCAAACTGTAAAACCACTGGAGTTGTTTATCTGTGTACTTGTACTTGCCCCCTTGATTATGTTGGCAAAACAAAGCGTGAATTACGGGTTCGCATAGGTGAACATTTGGGGGATATTAGACACAAAAGAGATACCCCCTTAGCCCGTCATGTCAATATGGTGCATGGAGGGGATGATAAACATATTAATTTTCGTGTTATAGAGAGAGTGCAGCCCGCGGTCAGACAGGGGGATTGGGATAATAGAATCCTACAGCGTGAGACACGCTGGATTTTTTGGCTTGAATCACAGCGTCCAAAAGGCCTTAATGAACAGCTAAATTTCAGTAGTTATCTATAATCAGTGTGTTTCACATTTTCCCAGCCAGCTCTTTATAGGGTTTTTGATAATTTGGTCGGTATATTATTACTATTGGAATTTTTTATTATTTTGCATTTATTCTATGTAGGGATACAATTATTCTACTCCATGCCTTTGAGGACTATTGTTATCTATTTTCTTAAAGTTTTGGGCGTTCTGAATAGTGAGGCTGTTGAATTGATCGGCCGCATATTGTTTGTGAGATATGGTGTTTCTGTTGAGAGGGATGTATTGCCCTATTTTGTTTCAGGCACCTTTGTGTGAATCCCTGTTTCTATCCGTGCTGTCTAGTAAGGTGCGCGGCGTCTATGGTAACTGCTGCACCGCATGTCCGTCCTCAATATGATCCCTTCCGGTTTAGACCTCCATTTTGGATTTTGGAAACCGGAAGTGGGCGTTCTATATCGACGCGGCATCTTTAAACAATGGCGGCGAACGCGCTTGGAGTAAAGCCGCACACTGTATTGCTCTCTCGGCCAGGGGTAATGAGACCCCACTTTTTGACCCCTGATGAACCCTCAGCGGAATAAGAGGGGGAAACGCGTCGGGTTTCCATATGCATCAAGTGGCTGATAAGTATAATGTTGTACATTATTTTTGGCAGATCCTGTGGTGGCACTATCTATTTAGATTTAATCTACTGAGCAATTATGCTATGTGACGTTGTATGCATTGCTACTTGAATATTGGTGTACCACGCTGTATAATTAGAGATGAATATGGTAGCCTTATTATTTTTTACTGTATTAGGGTGATTCTGCCCTCACTTGCAAGGTAATGGCTGCCGCAAGTGCTATATAGGCTTTTCACTGCCTCTAATGTGCAATATTTATTCAATGTGATGTGCTTTTTCTTGTAGCCGTTTTTTAATTTTGCTATCTGGTAATTGGGTCTGCCATTTGCAGCTTATTAGCATTTTTGTGACTACGAGATAAGTCCTTCTCTAAGCTGCCGGATATTAACCCCATTATATTCTTTTGACTCCGAGATAAGTCTTTTTGGGGTTCTTATACTATTAGAAATACTACGAGATAAGTTCATAGCAATTTAGTATTATCTATGAGACCATTTTTGTCTCTTTATTCTTTCGGTACTATAAGTGTGTGTGTGTTTCTTTTTTGTGTCCCTTTTTGTATATGCAGGGAGACGTAGGGGTTATTAGGGATACCGACGTTGAGCGGGGGCGCCATATCATCTACAACTAGGGTGCCAACCTCCGCGGTTAGGAAGGGTGAAATTAGGGCTGACTAGGGTAACTTAGCCATTGGCCCAATATTTGAATACTGAAGAGAACTAAAAACAATTTTTTCTCCCTTCATTTTTTGTCCTCTACTACTCCTTCTTTTAGTCATTTTCACTAATGTTTTTAGTCATTGAATTAAAAGCTAAATTTTAGGGGTTATTCTTTTTGTGCTTCTGGTGTTATTATTGAATTTATAATCCCACTGATTAATTTTGAGGTCTGACAGTTAGAGTGACCAATAAGTGGAACAGACTGCTAGGAGAAGAGAGTTCTCTTTCAATGGAAGTCTTCAAATAGAGACAGGACCAACATCTGTCTGAGATGGTTTAGTGAATCCTGCATTCATCTGGGGGTTGGACACAATGACCCTGGAGGTTACTTCCAACTCTAAACATTCTATGATTCTAATAATGCTATACAGTGCCATCATCTTAACCCTTACACCCCTGGGCCATTTTCCATTTTAGTTTTCGTTTTTTCGCTCTGCTTTTCCCCACAGCCATAACTTTCTTATTTTTTCGTCAATATGGCTATGTGAGGGCTCTTTTTTTGCAGGACAAGTTGCTCTTTTGAACATCACTATTGATTTTACCATAGAGTGCAACAAAAGTTCACAATTTTTTTTTTACCATGTTCACTAAATGCTAAAACTTACCCACCATTATGATTCTCCAGTTAATTTCGAGTTCACAGATACCAAATATGTATAGGTTCTTTATTATTTAAGTGGGGAGAAAAAATCTAAAGTTTGTTAAAAAATAAAAGCTAAATATTCCGTGAACCATAGTGTCTCTATTTATTAGGATCTAGGGCTGTGTAAGGGCTTATTTTTGGCTCATTGAGATAACGTTTTTAGGTTAGATATGATGTTTTGATCAGCAGTTACTGCATTTTGTTGCAATTTGCAGAGACCAAAGAAAAGTAATCATGGCTTTTTGAATTTTTGTTCTCGTTATGCCGTTTACCGATCAGAATAATTATTTTTATATTTTGATAGATCTGGCATTCCTGAACGCAGCTGTACCAAATATGTGTATTTCTTGTTATTATTTCTTCATTTTCAATGGGGCAAAATGAGGGTGATTTGATCTTTTATACATTCTTATATTTTTAAATACATTATACATTTGGAACATCTGTATCTTATGGATTTGGACCCACTGCCAGTTTTTACTTAGCCACCACTTATGAATGGACATGTATTCTTGCTCATCTTATATATTGTAGAGAGTGACCTTGGAACTAGGATGGTTAGCTTACTGCTTGCCTATCTAGATCCATGTTACAGATTGTGGCCCAGTTATGTATTTGGACTTACCCCCTGTCTCGCATGTCCAGTTCCTATGTATCTATTATATTCATTCATGCTTCCTTATGACTTAATGATGGGTTGGCTATCTGCACATCTGGTATCCTATACATCAGAGTTTAAAATTTAACCAAATACTCTGGGCTTCTTGTCCATTGGATCCCTATTTGTACTTCTTTATTTAAACACTTGATACTGTTCTTACCTTATTTTTTGCTTGTCTATACTCACACTATATCCCTCTGGGGGCCATATATGGTCTTTATTCCTCTCAGTTTTCCATTATTTTGGAATCCTTCCTTTTTTCAAAACTTTCCTATATTCTTCGGGAATTTACTGTGTTTAACCTCTTAACGTCCAATGACGGACAGAGTCTGTCATTGGATGCCTCCCCCTGTTTGGTGCGGGTTCTGGCGATGAGCCCACACCTTTTCCGGCACATGACAGCTGATCTGATCAGCTGACATGTGCCCAGAACAGCCACGGGTCGAATTGTGATTCACCTGCAGCTGTTAACATGTTAAATACCTCTGTCAAACTCTGACAGCGGCATTTAACATGCACACACAGGAAGCGCGTCATTACCTCCTCCCATTGGTGCCCATGTAACATGACCAGTGACCACGGGTGGCCGATGGGTTGGCATGACAACCCGGGGTCAGCGGGAGACCCCTGTGGTTGTCATAGCCGGATAGCCATGAGCACCATCGAGCTGTCGGCGCTCATAGCAAGTGAGCATATCTGCTAGATAGAGCAGGGCTGCAGCCCTGCTCTATGTAGCAGAGGTGATCGGACAGTAAAAAGTAAAAAAATATGTTTTTAAAAATTAGAAAAATAAAAAAAATCTAAAAGTTCAAATCACTCTCTTTCATCCCATTCAAAACGAAACAATAAAAAAATCAAACATACACATATTTGGTATTGCCGCGTTCAGAATCACACTATCAATATATAAAAATAATTAATCCAATTGGTAAATGGAGTAGCAAGAAAAAAATTTGAAATGCCATAATTAACGTTTTTTTGGTCGCTGCAACATTACAATAAAATGCAATAATGTATGATCAAAAGATCGTATATACACCAAAATGGTATCAATAAAAACGTCAGCTCGGCTCGCAAAAAAAAAAGCCCTTACCCAACCCCAGATCACAAAAAATGGAGATGCTACAGGTCACGGAATACGTCAAATTTTTTTTTTTTACAAACTTTGGAATTTTTTGATACCACTTACAGTGGGTACGGAAAGTATTCAGACCCCTTTAAATTTTTCACTCTTTGTTTCATTGCAGCCATTTGGTAAATTCAAAACAGTTAATTTTTTTCTCATTAATGTACACTCTGCACCCCATCCTGACTGAAAAAAAAACAAAAAAAGTAGAAATGTTTGCAAATTTATCAAAAAAGAAAAACTGAAATATCACATGGTCATAAGTATTCAGACCCTTTGCTCAGACACTCATATTTAATTGAATGTTGCTTTCAGGTGGCACTCATTTACATCTGTTCAAAGGGTTATTTGGGTGTGTCCACATTTGGGGCAGATGTTGCATTCACTGCTTAGGCAAACAATATGGAAGTATCAGTTTCATAATAATGAGAACATTGCTTTCAGGCGGCCATCTTGTACGTGTGTTCAAAGGGTTATTGGGGTGCATCCACACTTCATGGGCAAACAGTATGGGAGTACCAACTTCCTAATAATAGGAGCATTGCTTTCAGGTGGCTCTCATTTACATCTGTTCAAAGGGTTATTGGGGTGCGTCTAAATTTGGTGCAGGGCAGGCCTTGCATTCAATGTATAGAGAAATAGTATGGGAGTACCAAATTCCTAATAATGTGAACATTGATTTCAAGAGGCCCTCCTGTACATCTCTTCAAAGGGGTATTGGTGGGTATCCAAATTTTGGGCAGCCCTTCCACTCACTGCATACGCATCAACAGTATAGGAAATCTACTGTTTAATAATGGGAACAACAAAACATAACCGACTTATAGCTTCCTAAGAATAGTGAGGGCTGACTGCTAGCAATTTAAGAATATTAAAGGCCGCCTTATGGCCCTGTAAAAATAGACTTTGTGACTTTCAGAGTCCCTCCTTCATAAATTAAACAGAAGGTTGTAAAATGCCACATAAGGTTGTAAAATGACATTTCCCAGTGAATGCATTTGTCTTGTTTGAAAACAATGCTAAAGTTGAAAAACACATCAAAAAAGCTACATGTGAACATAGCCCGAACCTTGGAAGCCAGAAATGCTTCTAGGTGGTCTTCCCCATGCTGTTCCCATTTCATTTGAGTGGAGTTGAGCGAAAAACAGGTCGGTCAAATTCAAAAAACGCCGACTTTAGCTAAAGTCGGGTTTCGCCGATCGAAATCCGACCACAGCGTGAGGTTGGCCACGAGGTCGCCGATCAGCGAGCCAAAGTCGCATTTCAAATAATGCTTCCAGTGCCTTTTCTCAGCCAATGAAGGTGGACGCACACTGTGAGCAACGCGATGACATAGGCAGCGGCCACCACCATATTAGAGAAGGGCATTGAAGTGATTGGCTGGCTTTGTGTGGCGTCACAGTGGGTATAAAAGGCTGTAACTGCTGATTGCCATCTTACTTCTGCCAATCTTAGAATAGGGAGAGATGTTGCTGCTGATTCTGAATAAGGGAAAGCGTTAGGCAGGGAAGAAGAAAAAAAACTGCTTCTGCTGATAGCGCTTTTCACTGCACAGTTAGTGTGCAGTGAAAGGGGAGGATTTTTGCTTTTGTGCAGCAGCGCTGGTGGTGATTAGGCTACCTGCTAGCTGCATTGCTGTGTGCACACTGCTGTTCAAACAGTTTTTTTCAAAGCACTCCAACTTTTCTTATTTTGTCCTGGTGAGTTACTGAGCGTTCATTTTTTCACACACCATATAGCGGTGTACGCTCCTCATACACTACCGTGTACCGCCTTGTATCACGGACAAATAGAAGCTATCTGGGTGTGACTCTGAAAGAAAAAGCCAAGGAGTTTTTCCAGACCTACACCTTAGAGTGCTGTCCGCTTTTCAAATAGTTTTGTATATCTGCTGTTTGATGACGGTCAAAACTAGACGGAGACAGCGTGTGTCAGTCCGTATAAAAATAGACAGAGACTGACAATTTTCCATACAGACACCGTATAGAGCTGTCCGATTCTCAAACAGTATTGTATATCTGCCGTTCGCATTACAGTCACATCTATACAGAGTCAGCGTGTGTGTGTGACACTCCGTAAATACATTTATGGAGATTGTTAGTTACACAAAAAATGTATACAGCTGTATACTTCTGATACAGTTCCGTATATCTGCTTGTTGGATTACGGATTACGGTCCAATACATACTGTGAGAGCGTCTGTGACTAACAAAATATATACGTAGATTTAATTTTTTTAATACACCTTACACAGCTGGATGCTCCTCATACAGTACCATCTCTCTGCTGGTATTTTTGGTATATTTTCCCAAACATTAGTAAGCATGTTGGAAGAGTCCGCGGACGTGGGCAGGGGGTCGCAGCTGGTACTGATGATGGTGGTGCATCGGTTCTGGAAAAAGCACAATAGCAGCTAAGGCAGGAGGAGTTGAGCCTGCGTCAATGTCTGGCCCAAGAAGGCCTGTAAGGTTGCCTTTTCTTGGAGTAGGAAAACCGCTTTTAAAGCCGGAGCATCAGGAACAGGTTTTGGCATACATTGCAGAAACAGCCAGCAGCTCTATTGCCTCCTTTTCTGAACGTTCGAAACCTGCAAGCATGGAGTCGTCAGTGCATCATTGACACCTGGAATATTGGCCCACATGTGCGATTATGCCTTGCGGATCCTAAAAAGGGACCACCGCATTGCCAAAATGATGAGAGATGATGACTACTGGCTGGCCAGCATCCTCAATCCACGCTACAAAGGCAAATTACACAACATCATGCCACAGGAGAACCTAGAGATAACATTGGCTAACAAACAATCATTTCTGGTAAACAGGTTGTTTGAGGCTTTCCCAGCACACAGCAGCGGTGCTGGTTCTCCCACGAGCCGTAGTGGGCACAATGGAAGAGGTGTTCGTGGTGCACACAACCAAAGTGGTGTTGGAGACAGGGGTTTAATGACCATGTTGTGGAATGATTTCTCAAGTACCGCTCACACGACTGCTAATACTGTATCGATTAAAAGTGACAGGAGACCGCAGTTGTCAACGATGGTTACAAACTACTTCTCCTCCCATATCGATGTTCTCCCTCACAAGTCATTCCCCTTTGACTATTGGTCCCCTAAACTGGACGCCTGGCCTGAATTGGCACAATATGCCTTACAGGAGCTCGCTTGCCCTGCTGCTAGTGTGTTATCTGAAAGAGTCTTCAGTGCTGCTGGATCAATCCTGACAGAAAAAAGGATCCGTGTGTCTAACCAAAATGTTGATGATCTAACCTTCATTAAAATGAACCATACATTGGTTTCAAAGGATTTTGTCCCACCTTCCCCTGATGACACATAGGTTGCCAGAAAACTGCCTCGGACTTGCCCAATTCCGCCCTTTGCAGCAGCTGAATGTCCAGCCAACACATCAACATATGCCATTTTTTAAACCTCCCTAAGTGGACTGCCCACCCCCCCTCAATGACTGGGGTCAACACCTGGCTCACCCGGGCAAGTGCCATTGCTCTAAACAGGTGGATGGGCCCACAGATGGCCGATGGCACTGGCACAGGGCCCCTCATGAGGGGCCCTGTGCCAGTACCGTCGACCACGAGTTTGCCCCCCTGCTTGGTCATGGCCAGAGCACTTGCAAGTTGCAATACTTACCTCTCCCTGCTCCACCGCTGTGTTGTCTGGGCAGTTAAATCCTTAACAGGGACGGCCACTAGAAATTTGGTGTATTGATCGATGATGGTTAAGATGTAGCTATGCCCTGTCCTGCTCGCCTCTACCTTCAGATGATGAATGGCTACCATTTGTAATGGACGCCAACTTACAAGCGGATGCAGTGGTGCTTTATGATCACCTTTCACAGTTGTGATAGCCACAGACGTGTGACATTCCTGCCACCATTTTTCAATGTCTCCTCTCATGCCAATCCAATAGAATCACCTACGGTCTGTGGCTTCTGTCTTTGGCACTCCAAAATGACCAGACACATCATGATAGGTGGTGAGGACCATGTCTACATCTCTCCCTGTGATCACAGTTTGATGGAGACGAGTAACGGTGATGTGATCCATGCTACTGCGACAAAGCAATCCTTTCTTCACAAAAACTGTTTTCGCTGTCACCACAGACACAGTAATTGAGGGTCTGCATCGCCTTTGCAACATCTACCGGGAGGTTTTCCCGCGATAAGTAATTCCCAAATTTCTGCTAACACTCGACTTTCCGTCTGTACTTGTATCCATTTAGTTTCCAGTAGCGGAGAGTCTGGACTGACTAACTGAGATTGAAACATATGCAAAGATTTAAAAGTACCACAACACTGTATACTGCTGTACGCTTCGACTACCTTTCCCTTTTTCTACTTGTTAAATTCTGGTGTAATACATACTGAGCCTGTGAGTGTCTGACTCCGGAAGTATACATGGAAATTTACAATTACCCCTGGACTGGATACACCTGGTATGTGCTGATACAGTACTTTTGTTCAAAATTTTGCATTACAGTATCACCCATTGTGAGTGAGTGTGTGTGATTTACGCCTTCTATATATACGGTGAATCGGAGATACCAATTTTTACCCTATACTCGCTACAGCTTGTATCTTGTTATACAGTACCTTTGTTCGACATTTAGTATCACGTCAATTCCATACTGAGTAAGCGTCTGAGACTGACTACGGGACTATGTATACGGAGATTTCAATTGTACTCTATAATATATAAACTTGCTATTTTGTTATCCAGTACCTTTTTTACAACATTTTTTATTATGGTAAAACCCTGACTGAGTGAGCGTCTTAGGGTGTCTCTGGAAATATATACCGAGATTTCAAATTTGCCCAACACTGTATACAGCTGTACGCTTGTGTTACATTACCTATTTACAGCTTTTCATATTCTTGTGTAATCCATACTGGGCCTGAGAGCGTTTGTGTCTGCCTCCTGAAATGTATACGGAAATTCAGAATGTTAACACTATACTATATATACCTTGTATCTGGTGATACTGTACCCTTTTTCACCTTTTTATTTTATTGGGTAATCCATACTGAGCCTGCGAGCATCTGTGTATGACTCATGAAATATATACAGAGATTTACTGTTATCCATAGACTGTATAGAGCTGTACGCTTCTGATACAGTACAATATATCTGCTGGTATTTTGGGTCAATTTTCTAAAACATTAGGAAGTATGGTGGAAGAGGATGCGGACGTGGGCGTGGGGGGCCACCTGGTACTGATGGTGGTGGTGGTGCATCTGCTGGTAGTGCCAAAAACACAATAGCAGCTAAGGCAGGAGTGTTGGGAGTTCATTTTCCCCTTCACTACTCAGGCCCGATGAACTCCCTCTGCTGGTTAAGAAAGGTAGTGAGCCTGATTATGAAACATCTGAGACTAATGATGATGACTGGCTGAGTGGAGTCACTGACTGGATATAAGGCTGTCGACGCCCTTCTGCCCTGCGGGTGATTTCTCTGTGGGATCCTTGGATACCAGTCTGAATTCCTGCTCTCCTAAAGCTAAGTTTTCTGCTCTGCCTTTTGCATTTGTGCTTTGACTTTTGTTTTGCTGGATTTCTGTCATTCCCTGCTGGGGTGAGCTGAATTCCTTTAGCTCTGTCTTCAGAAAATACCTGAGTGCTGATATAGTTTTTGAAGCCTAGCTGCTTCAGGGCCTTTTTCCATATCAGCCTGTTGGCTTATGTATTTCATAGGGTTTTTGCAGATTGCAGACAGCAGCTCTCCTATCCTGTCCTATTTTAGTGAGTTTGGGCCCCATCGTTTGCTCAGCCTATCTTTCTGTCTGTGTGAGTGTTTTTTCATCTTGCTTCACCGTCATTATATGTTGGGGCTGTCTTTTACTTTGGGGTCTGCTCTGGGGCAGTTTAGATTTCCTTTTCTGTCTTTAGGCTATTTAGCTCTCCGGCTGTGATCGAGGGGTCTAGGGCACCGTAGGAACCCCCCATGGCTACTGCTAGTTGTGTTGATAGGTTCAGGGGTCTGCAATCTGATAGTTGCCAACTTCTCCGGTTTTCTGGACTTAGCTTCTATTTTTGTGTCTGCCTCCTACGGTGACTCGATCATAACACAGGAGGTGTTGAGCCTGCATCATGGTGTAGCTCTGGAAGGCCTGAAAGGTTCCGTTTTCTGGGAGTAGGTAGACTGCTTTTAAAGCCAGAGCATCAGGAACTGTTTTTGGCTTACATTGCTGAAACAGCCTCCATCTTTATCGCCTCCTCTTGTGAAGTTTAAAAAAATTCAAGCACTGAGTCGTAAGTGCAGGCTTCTGGTCAGGAGCAACCACTTTCCATGTGTCCTTCACCCACACCAAAAGTGAAGGATGTGGCAGCACACACATCAGATTACTCCATGGGGCTCTTTTCACATACCATGCCTGGGTTAATTAAAAATGGGGCCCATCATATACTGGAGCATTCAAAATGGGGGATATCTGACACTGGAGCATCATCCATGAGGCCCATCATAAACTGGAGCATTCTAAATGGGGCAGATGAGACACTGGAGCAGCATTTATGGGGCCCATCATATACTGGAGCATTCCAAATGGGGGACATCTGACACTGGAGCATCATCCATGAGGCCAATCATATACTGGAGCCTTCCAAATTGGGCAGATCAGACACTGGAGCAGCATCTATGGGGCACATGATAAACTGGAGCATTAGAAATGGGGCCCATTATATATGGAGCATTATTAGGGCACATAAGACACTGGAGCATCATCCATGAGGCCCATCATATACTGGAGCATTCCAGATTGGGGACATCAGACACTGGAGCAGCATTTACGGGGCCCATTAGACACTGGAGCATTATAAATGGAGCCCAATTTATATGGAACATTATTAGGGCCCATCATACTCTGGAGCATCATCCATGAGGCCCATCATTTACTGGCGCATTCCAAATGGGGCAGATCAGACACTGGAGCAGCATCTATTTGGCACATGATACACTGGAGCATTAGAAATGGGGCCCACTATATATGGAGCATTATTAGGGCACATAAGACACTGGAGCATCATCCATGAGGCCCATCATATACTGGAGCATTCCAAAAGGGGGACATCAGACACTGGAGCAGCATTTATGGGGCCCATTAGACAATGGAGCATTAGAAATGGAGCCCATTATATATGGAGCATTATTAGGGCCTATCATACACTTGAGCATCATCCGTGAGGCCAATCATATACTGGAGCATTCCAAATGGGGCAGATCAGACACTGGAGCAGCATCTATGGGGCACATGATACACTGGAGCATTAGAAATGGGGCCCAATTATATATGGAGCATTATTAGGGCCTATAAGACACTGGAGCATCATCCATGAGGCCCATCATATACTGGAGTATTCCAGATTGGGGAAATGAAACAATGGAGCAGCATTTACGTGGCCCATTATACACTGGAGCATTAGAAATGGAGCCCATTATATGTGGAGCATTATTTGGGCCCATAACACACTAGAGCATCGCCCATGGGGACTATCATATAGTGCAGCATTATGTGGAGCTCATCATATACTGTATGAAACATTATATGTGGCCAATTATTTTGTATGGAGAAATATATGGGGCTCATTATTCTGTATGGCGCACAATGTGGTGGCCATAATACTGTAAGGAGTAATATACTGTCTTTTATTTGAGCTATTTAAAATAGATTAGTCATGTCATGTAAGCAGTGAAGTATTTGTCATTGCGCTATACCTATATTTCTGTGCCGTATCGGAGCATCATGAGTTGTGGTATGTGTTAAAGGGGCACACTCTGGCCCAGGGCACACGAAAACCTGGAGCCAGCCCTACCCCCCCACAACTTTAGCCAAATAACCCCTTGTTTTCAATGCGTAACTATTATTATAAAGTAAATTAAGGTTGACAAGCTTCAGTAATAAGAATTGATGTTTTTGGCATTGAAATGGGCACTGTAGGTATGTTTACTGTCCTCCACTCCCTGCCGACTTTGCTTCCCCATTGACTTGCATTGGGTTTCGTGTTTCAGTCAGCCTCCGACTTTTCCCTATAGTCGGCCAATTTCGTTCGACCCGACTTTTGAGAATGTCAGGTTTCATGAAACCCGACTCGACCCTAAAAAGGCAAAGTCGCACATCTCTACAGTTGAGCACTGTTCCCATCGATTTCTGTAAATTTTAGTCCATCTGCCAACCCCCGGGGGGCCGTGGTAAAAATGCTTGAATTCCCCATAGACTTACATTCATTTGAGCACTGTTCCCATTGATTTCCGCAACTTGTAGTCCATCTGCAGACCGCCGGGGGGCCGCAGTAAAAATGCTTGAATTCCCCATAGACTTACATTGGGCTCGTTGTTTGGGTCGAGCACCCAAACATTTCAATTTGCTTGACCCGAGCAACAAGCACCCAAGCATTTTAGTGCTTGTCCATCACTAGTGGCCACCCAATGGTTGTCATGTGAGCTACATCACTCTTTGAGCCTCCTGTGGCCACTTGTAGTGCTTTCAGCTACAAAACTAGATAATAATGAGAGAAAACACCAATAATTTTGTCATACAGGTAACAAGGGCATACTATTTAACCATAATTCTGTTTGCTTGAGCAGGGATTTCTTTCTTTCTCAGGATGTACCAAACCGTAGATTTTGCCACTCCTAATGTTGTAACAATTTCTCGGCTGGGTTTTTTCTGTTTTTGCAGCTTAAGGATGGCTTGTTTAACCTGCATCAAGAGCTCCTTTGACCGCTGTTTCCTTCACAGCAAAACCTTCCAAATGCAAGCACCACTCCTCAAATCAACTCCAGGCCTTTTATCTGCTTAATTGAGAATGACATAACGAAGGGATTGCCCACACCTGTCCATGAAATAGCCTTGGAGTCAATTGTCCAATTTTGTTTGGTCCCTTTAAAAACAGGGTGGCACATGTTAAGGAGCTGAAACTCCTAAACCCTTCATCCAATTTTAATGTGGATACCCTCAAATGAAAGCTGAAAGTCTGAACTTCAACTGCATCTGAATTGTTTTGTTTAAAATTCATTGTGGTAATGTCTAGAACCAAAATTAGAAAAATGTTGTCTCTGTCCAAATATATATGGACCTAACTGTATAAAGAAGGAAGCCCCAAGTTTAGGAACAGCCCAGATTACAGGGTCTGTTTACTCCAACTGCTCCAACGTAATAATTTCAAATACAATCTAAATGTTGTCTATAGTTTTAATACATATGCAAAATGAAAGAATTGCTAGAATTTAGAGATGTGTACATTTTTTCTTGCTTACAATTTACAAGCAAAAGAGAGACCATGATATATGTAAGGATGGGTGCGCTACTCAATAGACCCATAAGTATATGCAGGACAGGGAAAGTACTGCAATATGCATGGAGATATCTGAATCAAGCAAGGGGGTGAGGATTGTCAGTGCATATACAATGCGCACACCTGGATATGGAAAGTAAAAAGCACAATTTTATTGACACCAAAACACATATGACAAGATAACAACATTTCAAAACAATGTAACAACACCCCTGAATCCATTGTGACCTAGATGGTAAAACATATGCACCTATATAATGGAAAGTATAGTCAATATTGGTACCAAAAAGCAGCATATATACACTGATTAAGCCCTTTCAGGGTGAAACGCGTAGGAAAGTGCTCCCCTCCATATGCCTCTTTATGTTGTTTTTACTTGATGGTAAGAAGATTTTATATTTTCAATAAAGCAATTGTTATTTTATCTCCTGGAGACGCTGGAAAATCTTTTTCTATGTTGTGCATGCACTATACACCCGGGTCAGGGTGTTTCCGTGCGTCGGAGGTGTGATAAGGAGTGAAGAGGGGTGAGCAGAAAATTTCCTTTTGTGTATATATACACTGGGTGCAGAATTATTAGGCAAATGAGTATTTTGATCACATCATCCTTTTATACATGTTGTCCTACTCCAAGCTGTATAGGCTTGAAAGCCAACTGCCAATTATATAAATCAGGTTATTTGCATCTCTGTAATGAGGAAGGCTGTGGTCTAATGACATCAACACCCTATGTGCTTAATTATTAGGCAACTTCTTTTCCTTTGGCAAAATGGGTCTGAAGAAAGATTTGACGGACTCTGAAAAGTCAAAAATTGTGAGATGTCTTGTCTATAGCAGAGAGATGCAGCAGTCTTGAAATTGCCAAACTTTTGAAGTGTGATCACCGAACAATCAAGCGTATCATGGCAAATATCCAACAGGGTCGCAAGAAGCGTGTTGATAAAAAAGGAGCAAAATAACTGCCCATGAATTGAGGAAAATCAAGCGTGAAGCTGCTAAGATGCCATTTGCCCCCAGTTTTGCCATATTTCAGAGCTGCAACGTTACTGGAGTATCAAAAAGTTCAAGGTGTGCCAAACTCAGGGACATGGCCAAGGTAAGGAAGGCTGAAAAACGACCACCTTTCAACAAGAAACATAAGATAAAACGTGAAGACTAGGCCAAGAAATATCTTAAGACTGATTTTTCTAAGGTTTTATGGACTGATGAAATAAGGTCTTGATTGACCAGATGGATGGGCCCGAGGATGGATCAGTAAAGGGTAGAGAGCTCCACTCTGACTCAGACGCCAGCAAGGTGGAGGTGGGGTACTGGTATGGGCTGGCATCATCAAAGATGAACTTGTGGGACCTTTTTTGGTTGAGGATGGAGAGAAGCTCAACTCCCAGACCTCCTGGCAGTTTCTGGAAGACACCTTCTTCAAGCAGTGGCACAGGAAGAAGTCGGTATTGTTCAAGAAAAACATGATTTTCATGCAGGACAATGCTCCATCACATGCATTCAAATACTCCACAGCGTGGCTGGACAGTAAAGGTCTAAAGAAGAAAAAATAATGACATGGCCCCATTGTTCACCTGATCTGAACCCCATAGAGAACTTGTGGTCCCTCATAAAATGTGAGATCTACAGGGAGGGAAAACAGTACACCTCTCGGAACAGTGTCTGGGAGGCTGTGTTGGCTGCTGCACAAAATGTTGATCGTAAACAGATCAAGCAACTGACAGAATCTATGGATGGAAGGATTTTGAGTGTCATCGTAAAGAAAGGTGGCTATATTGGTCACTGATTTTTTTTGTTTTGTTTTTGAATGTCAGAAATGTTTATTTCTAAATTTGTGCAACTGCAGTCACAGGAACATCAAGCTGCTTGGAGATGGTCTTATGACTTTTACGTTTAACATGTTTGTCTATAATTTTCTTTCTAATCTCCTGAGACAACTCTTTCCTTCGCTTCCTCTGATCCATGTTGAGTGTGATTCACACCATGTCACAAAACAGCACAGTGAGTATCTGTAGCCCTCTATACAGGCCACTCACTGGTTACAAGATTGTAGACACCTGTGAGGCTAATTAGTGGACACACCTTGATTTAACATGTCCCTTTTGTCACATTATTTTCAGGTGTACCATCATTTCTGTCCAAGCCTATTTCATGATTTTTATTTTTTTTTAAATTCTGTGGAAGCATGGTTGAAAAGCAATGTCTGACTTTCATTTGTTCATTTTCATAGATTTTTGATTTATTATTACTTTTGTCAGATTCAAGTTATTTCTGTCACCATTGTGGGTTTTTCTGTCATCAAACGAGGGTTGCCAACAATTTTGAGCACATGTGTATGTATAAACTTTACAGGTTATATGTTTATATATTGGTTTAAAGCACAATGATGACTGACATCCTTGTTGGGTCCCATGTACTTATAAGGGTATGTTCCCATGGTCAATATTAGAGAGCGCTTTGGACACAGCACATATCCGCTCCATCCAAAGCACTGTCGGCTTTTGTATGCAGGTGATTCCGCATGTGTTTATTGAACCGTGCGGAATCACCGCGTCTTATACATTGTACGGGTGACTTTATCTTGAGGAGACTGAGCATCTCCGTAAGATAAATAGACATGCTGTGGTCTGGAAAGACACGTCGCATGTGCGTTTACGCAGGGAAGCCGGAGGCGTCCCTGCATGCATAGTGGACCTGGGATTTCATGAAATCCCCTCCACTATGCTGTAACATCTTGGCGCTGTGGGTTGGACGCTGCGGATGTATGCAGCGTCCAACATGTAGCGTTTACTGACCATGGGAACACACCCTTACACTTTGAAAGAGAAGAACCAATCTATTATATGGCTCTGTCATCTAATGTAAAATGCACCAACCACAGAGATAAGGTTAAAAGGCTAATGATTAATTCTAGAAATCTTTTAATAACATGATGCATTTATAGCAGAATAGTAAAGAAACCTATAGCAGATAGATTACACGATCTTCTTTCCCAACATCCAGAAGCATTTTTCTGTTTCTTCTTGTCTGGCCCTTCTGAATTGACCTCTATTTCCCGGTTGGCTCAACACTCAGTAGGAAAAACAGGAATATTGCTTTCAAACAGCAGGAAATACAGATTTCTAATGATCGTATTGTGATGAAAGGGAAGATTTTCATTTTATATGCAGTAAATATTTGCTGATTGATGTAACACCTTTCCTGTGAACACAGTTTTTTTGGCTGTTATTAAAAGCCACTTTTTATAGCTTATTAGCGCAATTTTATCAACTCATTATGCAGTGAATATGAATATAACAGTTATTTTTAATGTTTTTTTATATTATACCTTATTCATTGTACATATCAGAAAAAGATACAGCCTTACCAACACCAAATCAGATTACAAATGCACAAGCAAGATGCAGCACACCCAATGCGCACACCTGGATATGTAGAGTAAAAAGCACAATTTTATTGACACCAAAACACATATGACAAGATAGACATTTCAAAACAATGGAACAACACCCATAAATCCATTGTGGCCTAGATGGCAAAACATATGCTCATATATAATGGAAAGTATAGTCAATATTGGTCCCAAAAAGCAGCATATATATACCACAGGCAACAGGTGAGACTGTCTTAAAGGATGGATGATCACCTGAATATAAGATGCCTCAAAAGAGTAACAACCAACCAAAAATGGGTGTCTTCATAATTGGTGTAATAACCAAACAATACGAGTCCTAGTGAGCCACCTCAATACAGCACGAGCATATATGGAAAAAATGTGAGTATAAGAACCCCAGTTGATATTGGCAGCTCAGAATGGACCACTAAGGGAGGCACAGTAGGAATGCATGTCCCCCCTTTGCATACACACATGGTCAAAATTGTTGATACCCCTCAGATTTGCGATTAACAACAATCACATCCACAAATATACAAAAAAAAGGAAGACTTGGAACAACAAATTCCATATCAAATAGACCTATTAAGAGGTATTATATTTTGAGGCCTAAGCATGGCCGTTGTAGTACTGGGATGCTGTATCTCCTTCCAAGAATGTTACCCCATAATAAGGATTGGCGATTTTCTTTTCCTTTTATGTTGTTATTCGCTATATGCTATTTAATGCCTATTTGTGGGTTCTCTAGTTTTAAATTTTTTCCGTACCTGTACAAGGTTCTTTACTCCCCATTCCCTTTCCTCCCTTCCTACCTTCCTTCCCTTTCCCAGTTTACTTACTGAAAACCAATAAAATTATTTGAAAAGAAAATTGTTGGTACCCCTCATTTAATGACATAAAAACCCATAATGGTGACAGAAATAACTTGAACCTGACAAAAAACAATAATAAATTAAAAATGCATGAAAATGAACAAATGAAAGTCAGACATTTCTTTTCAACCATGCTTCCACAGAATTTAAAAAAAAATAAAACTCATGAAATAGGCCTGGACAGAAATGATGGTACCCCTGAATATAATGTGACAAAAGGGACACGTTAAATCAAGGTGTGTCCCACTAATTAGCATCACAGGTGTCTACAATCCTGGAATCAGTGAGTGGGCCTGTATAGAGAACTACAGATACTCACTGTGCTGTTTGGTGACATGGTGTGTATCACACTCAACATGGACCAGAGGAAGCGAAGGAAAGAGTTGTCTCAGAAGTTTAGAAAGAAAATCATAGACAAACATGTTAAAGGTAAAAGTTATAAAACCATCTCCAAGCAGCTTGATGTTCCTGTGACTACAGTTGCACATATTAATCAGAAATTTAAGCTCCATGGGCCTGTAGCCAACCTCCCTGGACGTGGCCGGACATGGGATTTCATGAAATCCCACCACTATGCTGTAACATCTGGCTGCTGTGGCTTGGATGCTGCGGATGTATGCAGCGTCCAACCCGCAGCGTTTACTGACCATGGGAACATACCCTTACACTTTGAAAGAGAAGAGCCAATCTATTATATGCCTCTGTCATTTAGTGTAAAATGCACCAACCACAGAGATAAGGATAAAAAGCTAATGATTAATTCTAGAAATCTTTAAATAATTTATAGTATTTTTCTGTTTCTTCTTGTCTGGCCCTTCTGAATTGACCCATATTTCCCGGTGGGTTCAACATTCAGTAGGAAAAACAGGAATATTGCTTTCAAACAGCAGGAAATACCGATTTGTAATGATCGTATTGTGATGAAAGGGAAGATTATCATTTTATAGTCAGTAAATATTTGCTGATTGATGTAACACCTTTCCTGTGAACACAGTTTTATTGGCTGTTATTAAAAGCCACTTTTTGTAGCTTATTGGCTAAATTTTATCAACTTATTATGCAGAGAATTTAAATGAAACAATAATTTATTTTTTTTTTATATTATACCCTATTCATTGTACATGTCAGAAAAAGATACAGCCTTACCAACACCAAGTCAGATTACAAATGCACAATCAAGATGCAGCAGACCCGATGATAAAGGTGGGGGGCAGCACAGGTGCAAAATACTGTTGGAAGAAGCTACTCACAAACCTGTGGTTCTGTTCCTTCACTGGAGTCCAGCTGTGTTTAATTAAACTGATAGGACTTGATTTGTAAAGGCACACACTTGTATATATAAGACCTCACAGCTCACAGTGCATGTCAGACCAAATGAGAATCATGCGGTCAAAGGAACTGGCAAAGGAGCTCAGAGACAGAATAGTGGCAAGGCACAGATCTGGCCAAGGTTAAAAAAGAATTTCTGCAGTACTTAAGGTTCCTAAGAGCACAGTGGCCTCCATAATCCTTAAAAGGAAGAAGTTTGGGACCACCAGAATTCTTCCTAGACCTGGCCATCCAGCCACACTGAGCAATCGCGGGAGAAGAGCCTTGGTGAGAGAGGTAAAAAAGAACCCCAAGAACACTGTGGCTGAGCTCCAGAGATGCAGTAGGGAGATGGGATAAAGTTCCTCAAAGTCAAGTATCACAGCTGCCCTCCCACAGTCGGGCCTTTATTGCAGAGTGGCCCGACGGAAGCCTCTCCTCAGTGCCAGGCATATGAAAGCCCACATAGAGTTTGCAAAAAAAACACATGAAGGACTCCCCGATTATGACAAATAAAATACTCTGAGCTCAACATATTCCACAAGAAGGTATATCATGTGGAAAAAAAAGTGAAGATAAGAGAAAATATTGATTGTTAAAAAATGATTCTTTATTAAATATTATTAAAAGGAGAACTTAAAATGACAGGGCAAAAGGCCTCCAAAAAAGGGGGATAGGCTGCGGCAAAGCAGTATGCAATGATGTAAAAAAATAATAATACACACAAAATAATAACCCTGCAGATTTAAACATAAATACAAAAATGGTTCTTGCATGCAAAAGTAATGATAATAATGTTGTGAGTTCATTTTCCCCTTTACCACTGAGGCCCGATGAACTCCCTAGTAAAGAAAGATAGTGAGGCTGATTATCAGGCATCTGGGTCTAATGATGATGATTGGCTGAGTGGAGTTTCTGACTGGATATAAGGCTGTCCACGCCCGTCTGCTCTGCGGGTGATTTCTCTGTGGATCCTTGGATACCAGTCTGAATTCCTGCTCTCCAAAAGCTAAGTTTTCTGCTCTGCCATTTGCATTTGTACGTTGTTTTTGTTTTGCTGGATTTCTGTCATTCCCTGCTGGGGTGATCTGAATTCCTTTAGCTCTGTCTTCAGAAAATAACTGAGTGCTGATATAGTTTTTGAAGCCTAGCTGCTTCAGGGCCTTTTTCCATATCAGCCTGTTGGCTTATGTCTTTTCAGGGTTTTTGCAGATTGCAGACAGCAGCTGTCCTATCCTGTCCTATTTTAGTGAGTTTGGGCCCCATTGTTTGCTCAGCCTATCTTTCTATCTGTGTGTGTGTTTTTTCATCTTGCTTCACCGTCATTATATGTTGGGGGCTGCCTTTTACTTTGGGGTCTGCTCTGGGGCAGTTTAGTTTTCCTTTTCTGTCTTTAGGCTATTTAGTTTCTCCGGCTGTGATCGAGGGGTCTAGGGCACCGTAGGAACCCCCCACGGCTACTGCTAGTTGTGTTGTTAGGTTCAGGGGTCTGCAATCTGATAGTTGCCAACTTCTCCGGTTTTCTGGACTTAGCTGCTATTTTTGTGTCTGCCTCCTATGGTGACTCATTCATAACAGAATCACCCGCCGAACCGCAGATCCTAGGGTACTCAATAGCAGGAAAGAATTGTAAAAAAAAAAAAAAAAAAAAAAAGTGTGTATATTTTTTCCTCTATATCTCTGAGGCCGTAGGGGGATTTTTTTTTCTCTCAATGGAGATAAAGCAATTGTCTGATCGTGTGGAGCAGCTCGTTGCGGAAGTGCGGGGAATTTCCGCCTACCTTGCTCATTCTCATACTGCTGAACCAAAGATTCCCACACCTGATGTATTTTTTGGGGAGCGGTCTAAATTTTTGAATTTCAAAAATAATTATGAATTATTTTTTGCCTTGAAGCCTAACTCGTCAGGGAGCTCCGCGCAGCAGGTTAAAATTGTCATCTCTTTGCTGCGTGGCGATCCCCAGGATTGGGCGTTTTCTTTGAAACCTGATGATCCTATTCTGACTAATGTGAACGCATTTTTTCAAGCCTTGGGGTTGTTGTATGATGAACCTAATGCCATTGATCAGGCTGAAAAGACCCTGCTGGCATTGAACCAGGGTCAAGATTCTGCAGAATCGTACTGTCAAAAATTCCGAAAGTGGGCGGTACTTACTACCTGGAATGATAATGCCTTGGCTGCTCTCTTTCGGAAGGGTTTGTCAGAAGCTGTAAAAGATACTATGGTGGGATTTCCTGTTCCCTCTGGTCTTGACGATTCTATGTCATTAGCCATTCAGATTGATCGGCGTTTGCGCGAACGCAAAACTGCCCGAGTGGTGTTGCCACTTGTTGAACGAGTGTCTGAGCCTATGCAATGTGATAGAGTTTTGTCCAGAGAGCAGCGTCAGGAGTTCAGAAGGCGTAATAAGTTGTGTTTTTTCTGTGGAGATGCCTTGCATATTATTTCTGTCTGTCCTAAATGAGAGAAACGCTTTGCACACACGTTTTCTGTTGGTGGTGTTCAACCTAAGTTTCTTCTGGCTATTACTCTGATCTGCTCCCTGTCCACATTTTCCGCCAAGGCTTTTGTGGATTCGGGAGCAGCTCTAAACCTAATGGACTTGGATTTTGCTAAACGTTGTGGATTTCCGATGACACCTCTGCAGACGCCTATTCCTTTGAGGGGGATTGATGCTACTCCTTTGGCAAAAAATAAACCTCAGTTTTGGACCCAGGTGGTAATGCGGGTCACCCCAGACCATCAAGAAAATTGCAGATTTTTGGTGTTGCATAATCTGCATAGAATCATCATAGAATCATAGAATCGTAGAGTTGGAAGGGACCTCCTGGGCCATCTGGTCCAACCCCCTGCTCAAAGCAGGATTCTCTAAATCATCCCAGTTAGATGTCTGTCCAGCCTCTGTTTGAAGACTTCCATTGAAGGAGAACTCACCACTTCTCGTGGCAGCCTGTTCCACTCATTGATCACTCTAACTGTCAAAAAGTTTTTTCTAATATCTAATCTGTGTCTCCTCCCATTCAGCTTCACAATATTCCAGATGAGGTCTGACCAAAGAGGAGTAGAGGGAAATAATTACTTCACGTGATCTAGACTGTATGCTTCTGTTAATACATCCTAGAATTGCATTTGCCTTTTTTGCTGCTGCATCACACTGTTGACTCATATTCAGTCTGTGATCTATTAGTATACCCAAGTCTTTTTCACATGTGCTGTCACTTAGCCCTATTCCTCCCATTCTATATATGCTTTTTTCATTTTTATTGCCCAGATGTAGTACTTTGCATTTCTCCCTGTTAAAAACCATTCTGTTAGTTGCTGCCCACTTCTCCAGTTTATTTAAATCTTTTTGAATCCTCTCTCTCTCTTCTCTAGTATTAGCTATCCCTCCTAGCTTTGTGTCATCAGCAAATTTAATCAGTTTACCCTCAATTCCTTCATCTAAATCGTTGATAAAGATGTTGAACAATACAGGGCCCAGGACAGAGCCCTGTGGTACCCCACTTGAGACATTCTTCCAACTGGATGTGCAGCCATTTACGACCACTCTTTGGGTCCGATCACTAAGCCAGTTATGAATCCACCTAACAGTTGCCTTGTCCATTCCATACTTAGTCATTTTTTCAATAAGGATTGTATGAGAGACTTTGTCAAATGCTTTGCTGAAGTCAAGATATACTATATCTACAGCATTTCCTTGATCCACCCAATCAGTAATACCATCATAGAAGGAAATTAAATTAGTCTGACATGACTTATTAGTTACAAACCCATGCTGACTCTGTTTAATCACTTCATTCTTATCCAGGTATTGACATACATGTTGTTTAATAATTTGTTCAAAGATCTTTCCTGGTATAGAAGTCAGACTCACCGGCCTATAGTTGCCTGGGTCCACCTTCTTCCCCTTTTTGAAGATAGGAACAACATTTGCTCTTCTCCAGTCTTCTGGCACTTCTCCTGTTCTCCAAGAATTTTCAAAGATTATGGAGAGGGGTTCAAAAATTTCTTCTGCTATCTCCTTCAGTACTCTGGGGTGTAATTCATCTGGACCTGGAGACTTGAATACATTTAGGTTAGCTAAGTGTTTCCTCACTATCATTCTGTTTATAGATATCCTGGATTCTTCTATTCCCTTAATAGGACAGTGAATAACAGTTGATGTTACATTTCCTTTCTGAGAGAAAACAGATGCAAAATAGGAATTTAAAAGTTCAGCCTTCTCAACATCCTGTCTTACCATTTCATCATTTTCATCCTGTAAAAATCCTATAGCATCTTTGACTTTTCTTTTACTTTTGACATATCCCCAAAATCCTTTATTATTGCTTTTGACATCTCTTGCAAGCCTCAATTCATTTTCAGCTTTAGATAATCTGATTTGTGCCTTGCAGGTTCTGCAGACAGCATTATATTCTTCTTTAGATATGCCTCCTTCTTTCCATTTTATAAACATTTTTTGCTTCCTTTTTAGCATGTGCTTAAGTTCTGTGTTCATCCATCCTGGTTTCCTTAAATGCTTCCTATTCTTCCCTCTTTTCGGAATTGTTAACAACTGTGCTTTGAGAATTTCATTTTTCAAGATTTCCCATCCTTCCTGGACATTTTTGTCTTTAAGGATATCCAGCCATTGGATCCCTCCAATTCTCTTTCTGAATCCCTTAAAATCTGCCTTTCTGAAATCTAACCTTGACGTCTGAGTCTTCACAGGTCTTCTGCCTCTAGTTATCCAAAATTCTAAAATAGCATGGTCGCTACCTCCTAGGGTCCCAGCCACTTTTACCTCCTCAACCATTTCCTCCCTGTTTATAAGGATTAGATCCAAGGTAGCAGTTCCCCTTGTTTTCTCCTTTACCTTTTGGAAGATAAAGTTGTCAGCAAGAGAGGATAAGAATTTCCTTGACCTGTTAGTTTTGCCTGAGAGAGATTCCCAACAAATGTCTGGATAGTTGAAATCTCCCATGACAACTATGTCATATTTTTTGGAGAACTTGGCCATTTGATGCATAAAGAGTTCATCCATATCTTCAGCTTGCACAGGCGGCCTGTAGTAAATGCCTACAATGGTGTCCTTTCCATTGTTCTGTCCTTGTATTCTTACCCAAACAGTTTCCACAGAACTCCCAGTCTCTGAAGCTTCAATCTCTGTGCAGATATACGCATTTCTAACATACAATGCGACACCCCCTCCTCGTTTATCAAGTCTGTTTCTTGCAAATAAGTTGTATCCTTCTAGTCTTGTATTCCAATCATGTGTATTGTCCCACCAAGTTTCAGTGATTCCAATGACATCATATTTCTTTTCCTGTGTTAGTAGTTCCAATTCTCCTTGTTTGTTGCCCATGCTTTGTGCATTAGTATAGAAACATTTTAGTTTGTGATTGGTTTCTCTTTCTCCAATATTTTTTTTAATTAGATTCTTTCGTCTTTGTTCTTCCTTTCCACTTCTAATAGCAGAGTTCTCAGTAGCATTTGTCAGGTGTATGGCTTTTTCTGGTCTTTTGCTTCCCTTCCCATGTTGTTCTAGTTTAAAGCTCTCCTTACAAGTGTAGCAAGGCGACTTCCAAATACCTGCTTTCCAGTCTTCGTAAGGTGCACCCCATCTCTAGCAAGTAGTCCATCGTATAAGTAGTTCACTCCGTGATCCAGAAATCCAAATCGTTGCTGACGGCACCATTGACGTAGCCAGTTATTCACCTGCAGAATCTTATTCCACCTCCTTGTTCCATGGCCATTCACTGGGAGGATGGAAGAGAAGACCACCTGCGCCCCCAGTTCTTTCACTTTCTTGCCTAAGTCTTCAAAGTCTCTGCAGATGGTTTCCAGGTCGTTTCTTGCGGTGTCATTTGTCCCCACATGTAGTAGCAGGAATGGGTAGTCATCTGTAGGTCTGAAGAGTCCTGATATCCTGTCAGACACATCTTTAATTTTTGCACCTGGAAGACAGCACATTTCTCTTGAAGTTATATCCGGTCTGCAGATAGCGGCCTCTGTTCCTCTCAACAGGGAATCCCCCATGACCACCACTCTCCGTTTCTTCTTCACAACATTTTTCTTTCTCCATCCAGGAGGACTCTGAAGGCGTACAAGGTTGCTGTTTCTTGGCAAAGTCTTATCCTGATGTATTTCTTCATCGTTTTCCTGCGTGAGAGCCTGGTACTGGTTTCTGAGCAGTATGGGTGCTGACTGCCTCCTGATCCTCCTGCTTCTCTGGGTCACATGTCTCCAATCCTCTGTTTCTTCAGGTGCACTTCGAATTTCTTCTCTTTCTGTAACATGAAGAGATAATTCTGCTCTGTCCAAGAACTCTTCACCTTCCTTAATGATCTTCAACGTAGCTAACCTCTCTTCGAGATTTTGCAACTTTTCCTCCAACAGGGTCACAAGCTTGCATTTGTGGCATGTGAAGTTTGGCTTTTCCACTGGTAAATCTGTGAACATGTAGCAAGAAATGCAGCTCACCAAATGGCTCCTGGCCTCTTCCATCTTGAGATTTCTTAAAAAGATGAAAGATGAGCCAAAATCCGATTTCCTCTTTTCAGCTGCAACGGCCAAAACCCAGTGATCGTTGAGCTCGCGGAGACTCTTCACTTATCCCTGTAGGCACTGGGAATATGCAAATGATCTCCTCAAGACTCTTCCCCTGGTTTCTCCGATTTCCTCTTTTCAGCTGCAACGGCCAAAACCCAGTGATCGTTGAGCTCGCGGAGACTCTTCACTTATCCCTGTAGGCACTGGGAATATGCAAATGATCTCCTCAAGACTCTTCCCCTGGTTTCTCCGATTTCCTCTTTTCAGCTGCAACGGCCAAAACCCAGTGATCGTTGAGCTCGCGGAGACTCTTCACTTATCCCTGTAGGCACTGGGAATATGCAAATGATCTCCTCAAGACTCTTCCCCTGGTTTCTCCGATTTCCTCTTTTCAGCTGCAACGGCCAAAACCCAGTGATCGTTGAGCTCGCGGAGACTCTTCACTTATCCCTGTAGGCACTGGGAATATGCAAATGATCTCCTCAAGACTCTTCCCCTGGTTTCTCCGATTTCCTCTTTTCAGCTGCAACGGCCAAAACCCAGTGATCGTTGAGCTCGCGGAGACTCTTCACTTATCCCTGTAGGCACTGGGAATATGCAAATGATCTCCTCAAGACTCTTCCCCTGGTTTCTCCGATTTCCTCTTTTCAGCTGCAACGGCCAAAACCCAGTGATCGTTGAGCTCGCGGAGACTCTTCACTTATCCCTGTAGGTACTGGGAATATGCAAATGATCTCCTCAAGACTCTTCCCCTGGTTTCTCCGATTTCCTCTTTTCAGCTGCAACGGCCAAAACCCAGTGATCGTTGAGCTCGCGGAGACTCTTCACTTATCCCTGTAGGCACTGGGAATATGCAAATGATCTCCTCAAGACTCTTCCCCTGGTTTCTCCGATTTCCTCTTTTCAGCTGCAACGGCCAAAACCCAGTGATCGTTGAGCTCGCGGAGACTCTTCACTTATCCCAGAAGGCACTGGGAATATGCAAATGATCTCCTCAAGACTCTTCCCCTGGTTTCTCCGATTTCCTCTTTTCAGCTGCAACGGCCAAAACCCAGTGATCGTTGAGCTCGCGGAGACTCTTCACTTATCCCTGTAGGCACTGGGAATATGCAAATGATCTCCTCAAGACTCTTCCCCTGGTTTCTCCGATTTCCTCTTTTCAGCTGCAACGGCCAAAACCCAGTGATCGTTGAGCTCGCGGAGACTCTTCACTTATCCCTGTAGGCACTGGGAATATGCAAATGATCTCCTCAAGACTCTTCCCCTGGTTTCTCCGATTTCCTCTTTTCAGCTGCAACGGCCAAAACCCAGTGATCGTTGAGCTCGCGGAGACTCTTCACTTATCCCTGTAGGCACTGGGAATATGCAAATGATCTCCTCAAGACTCTTCCCCTGGTTTCTCCGATTTCCTCTTTTCAGCTGCAACGGCCAAAACCCAGTGATCGTTGAGCTCGCGGAGACTCTTCACTTATCCCTGTAGGCACTGGGAATATGCAAATGATCTCCTCAAGACTCTTCCCCTGGTTTCTCCGATTTCCTCTTTTCAGCTGCAACGGCCAAAACCCAGTGATCGTTGAGCTCGCGGAGACTCTTCACTTATCCCTGTAGGCACTGGGAATATGCAAATGATCTCCTCAAGACTCTTCCCCTGGTTTCAGGGGAATGATACCATTGTTCTGGGGTTTCCCTGGTTGCAAATTCATAAGCCAGTTTTGGATTGGAAATCTGTTTATGTGGTTCGTTGGGGTTGTCGGTGTGCCTTTAGTGAGGCTCCGGTGTTTTCCACCTCTCCTCAGTCGCATGATGTTCCTGATTATTTGGCGGACTTTTATGATGTATTTAGTGAGAATGAGTCTGCGTCTCTGCCTCCTCATAGTAGTTATGACTGTGCAATTGAACTGAGCCCGGGGTGTAAATTCCCCAAGGGTCGGCTCTTCAATTTATCTGAACCCGAGCACGAGGCTATGCGATCCTATATTAAGGAGGCGTTGGAGAAGGGTCATATTAGACCATCCTCGTCACCCTTAGGTGTCGGTTTTTTTTTTGTAGCCAAAAAAGATGGATCATTAAGACCTTGTATTGATTATCGTGCCCTCAACAAAATTACTGTTAAATATCAGTATCCGTTACCCCTGATTTCAGATCTATTCTCTAGAGTTAAAGGTGCTTGTTGGTTTACCAAGCTTGACCTCAGGGGGGCGTATAATCTTATTCGCATTAAGCATGGGGATGAATGGAAGACGGCGTTTAATACTCCGGAGGGACATTTTGAGTACCTGTTGATGCCTTTTGGGCTCACTAATGCCCCTTCTGTCTTCCAGTGCTTCATGAACGATTTTTTCCGAGATTTTGTCGATAAATTTTTGATTATCTATCTGGATGATATTTTGATCTTCTCCAGGGATTGGGATTCTCATGTGGAACATATTCAGACTGTGTTCCGGATCTTGAGGGAGAATTCCCTGTATGTCAAAGGATCTAAATGCCTTTTTGGAGTACAGAGGATTTCTTTTTTGGGATTTATTTTGTCTCCGTCAACTATTGAAATGGACCTGGCCAAGGTACAGGCCATTCACGATTGGGTTCAGCCCACTTCTTTGAAGGCCCTTCAGAAGTTTTTGGGTTTTGCTAACTTTTATCGGAAATTTATAGCAAAATTTTCTAGTATTGCAAAGTCTTTGACTGATTTGACTAAGAAGGGTGCTGATGTGTTAAATTGGTCTCCAGAGGCTGTTTCTTCCTTTCAGGAGCTGAAGCGAAGATTCACCTCCGCCCCGGTTTTGCGACAACCTGATGTCTCACTTCTGTTCCAGGTAGAGGTGGATGCTTCTGAGATTGGTGCAGGAGCTGTTTTGTCCCAAAAGGATCCTGTAACATCTAAAATGAATCCCTGTGCTTTCTTTTCCCGAAAGTTCTCTCCATCTGAATGTAACTATGATGTGGGGAATCGGGAACTGTTGGCCATGAAATGGGCATTTGAGGAGTGGAGACATTGGTTGGAGGGAGCTAAGCATCAAGTCATGGTCCTCACTGACCACAAGAATTTGATTTACCTAGAGTCGGCTAAGCGCTTGAACCCTAGACAGGCTAGGTGGGCCTTGTTTTTTACACGTTTTGATTTTGTGGTTTCTTTTCTTCCTAGAACTAAGAATGTCAAGGCAGACGCCCTCTCTAGGAGCTTCTTTGCTGATTCTCCTGTGGTGACCAAACCTGCTACCATCTTAGGCGAAGGGGTAGTTCTTTCTGCCATCTCGTCCGATTTGAGACGTGCTCTGGAAGAGTTCCAGGAGGACAAACCTGAGCATTGTCCCAGTGGAAAGTTGTATGTTCCTGACCAGTGGAAGAGGAGAGTGATGTCTGAAGTTCATTGCTCTGCTTTGGCTGGTCATCCAGGTATTTTTGGTACTAGAGATTTGGTGAGTCGGTCTTTTTGGTGGCCCTCCTTGTCTCATGATGTCAGGAATTTTGTGCAGTCCTGTGGGACTTGCTCCCGGTCTAAATTGTGTTCTCGCTCTAGTGGGTTGTTGATGCCTTTGCCTGTCCCCAAAAGGCCATGGACCCATATTTCAATGGATTTTATCTCTGATATGCCTGTCTCTCAGAGAATGACTGTTATTTGGGTGATTTGTGATAGATTCTCTAAGATGGTCCATCTTGTACCACTCCCTAAGTTGCCGTCTTCCTCTGAGTTGATACCCCTGTTTTTGCAACAGGTGGTTCGCTTGCACGGGATGCCTGAGAACATTGTATCTGACAGAGGGGTTCAGTTTGTGTCTAGATTTTGGAGAACTTTCTGTTCCAAGCTGGGAATTCAGTTGTCCTTCTCCTCTGCTTTTCACCCTCAAACCAATGGGCAGACAGAGAGAACAAACCAGACCTTGGAGTCATATTTGAGATGTTTTATTTCTGCTGATCAGGATGATTGGGTTTCATTTTTGCCCTTGGCCGAATTTGCTTTAAATAATAGAGCTAGTTCTGCCACTTTGATGTCACCTTTTTTTTGTAACTTTGGGTTTCATCCTCGATTTTCTTCAGGGCAGGTGGAGCCCTCTGCCTGCCCAGGTGTTGACACTGTGGTGGAGAGAATGCACCAGATCTGGGACCAAGTGGTGGATAAGTTATCTCTCTCCCAGGAAAAGGCCCAGCGGTTTTCCAACCGACATAGGACCATTGGTCCCCAGTTTAAGGTTGGTGATATGGTGTGGTTATCATCAAAATATATTGCAATGAAGGTGGCTTCTCCTAAGTTTAAGCCTAGATTTATTGGACCTTACAAGATTTTGGAGATTATTAATCCAGTCTCTTTTCGTTTGGCTCTTCCTGTCACATTTAAAATCCATAATGTGTTCCATAAGTCTTTGTTGAAGAGGTTTGTTGAACCTGTTGTTCCTGGGGTGGCACCTCCAGACCCTTTATTGGTTGAAGGTAACATGGAATATGAGGTAGAGAAGGTACTGGATTCCCGTCTGGCTAGACGGAGACTCCAGTATTTGGTTAAGTGGAAGGGTTATGGTCAGGAGGATAATTCCTGGGTCTCTGCCTCTGATATTCATGCCAAAAGATTGGTGCGTGCCTTTCATCGGGCTCACCCTGATCGCCCTGGTGGCGTGGTTGAGGGTTCGGTGACCCCTTCTCAAGGGGGAGGTACTGTTGTGAGTTCATTTTACCCTTTACCACTGAGGCCCAATGAACTCCCTCTTCTAGTAAAGAAAGATAGTGAGCCTGATTATCAGGCATCTGGGTCTAATGATGATGATTGGCTGAGTGGAGTTTCTGACTGGATATAAGGCTGTCCACGCCCGTCTGCTCTGCGGGTGATTTCTCTGTGGATCCTTGGATACCAGTCTGAATTCCTGCTCTCCAAAAGCTAAGTTTTCTGCTCTGCCGTTTGCATTTGTACGTTGTTTTTGTTTTGCTGGATTTCTGTCATTCCCTGCTGGGGTGATCTGAATTCCTTTAGCTCTGTCTTCAGAAAATACCTGTGTGCTGATATAGTTTTTGAAGCCTAGCTGCTTCAGGGCCTTTTTCCATATCAGCCTGTTGGCTTATGTCTTTTCAGGGTTTTTGCAGATTGCAGATAGCAGCTGTCCTATCCTGTCCTATTTTAGTGAGTTTGGGCCCCATTGTTTGCTCAGCCTATCTTTCTATCTGTGTGTGTGTTTTTTCATCTTGCTTCACCGTCATTATATGTTGGGGGCTGCCTTTTACTTTGGGGTCTGCTCTGGGGCAGTTTAGTTTTCCTTTTCTGTCTTTAGGCTATTTAGTTTCTCCGGCTGTGATCGAGGGGTCTAGGGCACCGTAGGAACCCCCCACGGCTACTGCTAGTTGTGTTGTTAGGTTCAGGGGTCTGCAATCTGATAGCTGCCAACTTCTCCGGTTTTCTGGACTTAGCTGCTATTTTTGTGTCTGCCTCCTACGGTGACTCATTCATAACAAATAATTCCTGCCAGAGTCAGTGCACCATAGTAGATGGCTATGAACACATTGCTTGTTACTACAAGGTTTTGAAAAAAAAGGCAATATTGCACGTTGCCCGTGAGGCTGTGGAAAAAGTAGATGTAAATTAGATGTAAATATAAAGAAGTATTGACATGCAAATTAATCTGCATGTCAATACCTCTTTATATTTACATCTAATTTCTACATTTCATTAATTTTCAATTGCTATTCACCATTAGATAATTTAGCATATTATCCTTATTTTGTGAGATCAAATTTATATATTTTCTCTATATTTCTCTTTATTTTATATTTGCAAATAAGGATTTTTTGGGGGGAGTTATATTTTGAGAGCCATTACTTTCTTTCTGTAGGCAGTTTGCAAGACAAACTGTAGCTTTCATTAGTATAATATTTTGGCACAAATTTTTATCACTTTTTTCTTTTTTTTAGTGGAGTAGTAACACAAAAGTATAAATCAAGAATCATTGTTTAACGGTATGTTTTATGATGTTCACCATGCAGTATTATTGACATGTTGATGTTACTCTGCTGATTGATGCAATCATGGTGATTCTCTTTTTTTTTAACCCCTTAACAATGTTGGGTATAATAGTACGCCCAAGTCGGAATCCCTCAATTTGATGTGGGCTAAGGTGCTGTGTGCACTTCTTTCCCGACACATCTCAGCTGTTTTGAACAGCTGACATTTGCCTCCAACTGTCACTGTTAACCTGTTTAATGCCACTGTCAATTTCTGACAGTGGCATTTAACTCGCTCTATAGCAAGTGTCCTGGAAATCCCACCCATTGGTGACACGTCGCATGATAGCGGGTCACCCATGGGTTGGCATGACAACCAGAGGTCTCCAGCAGACATCTATGGTTGTCATAGCCAGATTGCCATGAGACCGGGAGGTGGTCAGCGATCATAGCGAGCATTTCTGTTACATACAGGCGATCTGATCAATGCCTGTATGCAGCAGAGCCGATCAGATAACTGCAGCTTCTAGTCTCCCATGGAGACTATTGAAGCATGCAAAATGTAAAAAAAAGTTTTTAAAAATATTAAAAAAATTAAAAAAAAAATAAATTTAAAATCACCCCCCTTTTGCCCCATTCAAAATAAAACAATAAAAACTAAATCAAACATACACATACAGTCATATGTTAAAGTTTGGGCACCCCTATTAATGTTAACCTTTTTTCTTTATAACAATTTTGGTTTTTGCAACAGCTATTTCAGTTTCATATATCTAATAACTGATGGACTCAGTTATATTTCTGGATTCAAATGAGGTTTATTGTACTAACAGAAAATGTGCAATCTGCATTTAAACAAAATTTGACCGGTGCAAAAGTATGGGCACCCTTATCATTTTCTTGATTTGAACACTCCTAACTACTTTTTACTGACTTCCTGAAGCACTAAATTGGTTTTGTAACCTCATTGAGCTTTGAACTTCATAGCCAGGTGTATCAAATCATGAGAAAAGGTATTTAAGGTGGCCACTTGCAAGTAGTTCTCCTATTTGATTCTCCTATGAAGAGTGGCATCATGGGCTCCTCAAAACAACTCTCAAATGATCTGAAAACAAAGATTATTCAACATAGCTTTTCAGGGGAAGGATACAAAAAGTTGTCTCAGAGATTTAACCTGTCAGTTTCCACTGTGAGGAACATAGTAAGGAAATGGAAGAACACAGGTACAATTCTTGCTAAGCCCAGAAGTGGCAGGCCAAGAAAAATATCAGAAAGGCAGAGAAGAAGAATGGTGAGAACAGTCAAGGACAATCCACAGACCACCTCCAAAGACCTGCAGCATCATCTTGCTGCAGATGGTGTCACTGTGCATCGGTCAACAATACAGCGCACTTTGCACAAGGAGAAGCTGTATGGGAGAGTGATGCGAAAGAAGCCGTTTCTGCAAGCACGCCACAAACAGAGTCGCTTGAGGTATGCAGAAGCACATTTGGACAAGCCAGTTACATTTTGGAAGAAGGTCCTGTGGACTGATGAAACAAAGATTGAGTTGTTTGGTCATACAAAAAGGCGTTATGCATGGAGGCTAAAAGACACAGCATTCCAAGAAAAACACTTGCTACCCACAGTGAAATTTGATGGAGGTTCCATCATGCTTTGGGGCTGTGTGGCCAATGCCGGCACCGGGAATCTTGTTAAAGTTGAGGGTCACATGGATTCAACTCAGTATCAGCAGATTCTTGACAATAATGTGCAAGAATCAGTGACGAAGTTGAAGTTACGCAGGGGATGGATGTTTCAGCAAGACAATGATCCAAAACACCGCTCCAAATCTACTCAGGTATTCATGCAGAGGAACAATTACAATGTTCTGGAATGGCCATCCCAGTCCCCAGACCTGAATATCATTGAATATCTGTGGGATGATTTGAAGCGGGCTGTCCATGCTCGGCGACCATCAAACTTAACTGAACTGGAATTGTTTTGTAAACAGGAATGGTCACAAATACCTTCATCCAGGATCCAGGAACTCATTAATAGCTACAGGAAGCGACTAGAGGCTGTTATTTTTGCAAAAGGAGGATCTACGAAATATTAATGTCACTTTTATGCTGAGGTGCCCATACTTTTGCACCCGTCAAATTTTGTTTAAATGCAGATTGCACATTTTCTGTTAGTACAATAAACCTCATTTGAATCCAGAAATATAACTGAGTCCATCAGTTATTAGATATATGAAACTGAAATAGCTGTTGCAAAAACCAAAATTGTTATAAAGAAAAAAGGTTAACATTAATAGGGGTGCCCAAACTTTAACATATGACTGTATTTGGAATAGCCGTGTTCAGAATCACCTGATCTATCAACATAAAAAAATTAATCCAATCGATAAGGCTAGTTTCACACTAGCGTTCTAGTGCGCAGCGCAGGGCCGCCGCTAAGCCCCGGTTAGTTCCTCCTCTGATCGAATGAGGGTGCATGTGATCAGCGTATCCTATATTTAGTGTTGGATACGCTGATCGTGCGCTGACCGTGCACTGGTCTGATTTTGCTGTCGCTGCACCCTTTTGGCACTGCACCCAGAGCACAAAAATGCAACACAGCGCGTTTTTGTGCGCTGGGCATTCAAAGTTTTTTTAAAGAAAAACAAAAAACTAATTGCTCCATTTTACGAGACCAATAGCGTCTCCATTTTTCGAGATCTCTAGTTAGGTGAGGGCTTATTTTTTGTGTGCTGAGCTGACATTCTTATTGATACCATTTTGGTGCAGATACGTTCTTTTTATCACCAGTTATTGCATTTTAATGCAATGTCGTGGCGACCAAAAAATGTAATTCTGGAGTTTTGATTTTTTTCTTGCTATGCCATTTAGTGATAAGGTTAATCCTTTTTATTGATTCTGAATGCAGCAAAACCAAATATGTGCATGTTTGATTTTTTTTACTGTTTTATTTTGAATGGGGAGGAAGGATTTGAGCTTTTATAATTTTTTATTGTTTTTATATTTTTTTTAAAACTTTTTTTTTACTTTTGGCATGCTTCAATAGTCTCCATGGAAGACTAGAAGCTGCAGTTGTTCAATTGACCCTGCTACATAGAGATGATGATCAGATCGCCTGTATGCAGCTGAAATGCTCACTTGCCCACCGGGTGGCACTCACAGCAAGCCAGCAGTGACAACACATAGAGGTCTCCAGGAGACCTCTGGTTGGCATGTCAAACCACCGATGACCCGCGATCATGTGACAGGGTCACCGTTGGGCGGATTTCTGGCCTGATGTCTGAAAGCGCGCTTTTAATGCTGCTGTCAGAGTTTGACAACAGCATTTAATGGGTTAATAACAGCAGATGGATCACAATTTCACCCACGGCTGTTTTGGACACATGTCAGCTGTTCAAAACAGCTAACATGTACCGGGAAAGATGTGGGCTCACCGCTGAAGCCCACATCAGAGGAAGAGAAGCTACATGAGCAGTACTAGTAAATAAGCACTGGCATTTGAGATCAGTTGGTGTCCCAATTTTGGAAACTAAGTAGTGATGAGCGAGTATACTCATTGCTCAGTTTTTCGCTAGCATGCTTGGGTGTCCTCCGAGTATTTTGGTTAGCCCAAAGATTTCTTTTCTGTCACTGTAGAGGTGACATGTTTCTCTTATATGTTTCCTCTGATTGTTCCACTCCTGGTTTTGGTTTACAAACAGTGATGTGAAATATTAACCAAATACTGAAAGTGTTAACAAGGCCTTTACTCTCCTGGGTTTTACACTGTCTGTTTTTAGAATGGAAATTAAAGAATTTTTTCCCATTCTAGAAACAGACACCAGTTGAGACCAAGATGGTACCATTAAAAATCAACGGGACACCTCTGCTTTCACTTCCATTAAAGTGAATCTGTCATCAAGATTTTGCTATGTAATCTGAGGACAACAAATGATAGAGGGTGAAACACAAATTTCAACTATGTGTCACTCATTAGAGTGTGTGCTGTTGTTTCCATACAATGAAGGTTTCATCACCATTAGATTATCACTGCTCAAAATATCTCCCTCCTGCCAAGTGGTACGACCATGCCCCCTTCTTTGAAAAGCAGCTCACTTTCAATAAACAATGTACACAGAGAGAGCCTGGTGTTGGAGAGGAAAGCTTTCTGAGCTCTGCTCCATGCTACATCTAAAAACTATGATTGTGACACAACTGCTGCACTCAATAAACTAAGTGATATATTATTGCAATTGTGGTCTCTTTTCCTACATTCTGCTGCTCTCAGATGTGGTAGCAAAAAACGGGTGACAAATTCCCTTTAAATCATGCAGTGGGTCACTTTTGCACGTGGACTTTTGAGCAGAGTCAACCATACAATGCAACGAATATTATATTGCAATGAGAAACGGGCTTCATATATTCATTGAATTTGCAGGTCCACAACTTTGTGCAACATATAATCTCTTGGTAGCAGTCAGGACACATAGTGTGTCAAAGTACATTAGGTTCAGATTAAGGAATATGATTGCTTATTTTTGACAGTGTCGGCTCAGTGTTCCCAATTGTTAGTGACAAATGGGATAAAGCAGTTTTATAATCACTTTAGTTTTATACTTTAGGACCTACAAGTTGTTCGAAATTGTTAAATTGATATGTCCATTAGAAGATGTTCTTTGTCAAGTCAGAGTGTGAAGTCTGCCGAGCCTAGTGCTTAAAACGACATTAAAAATAACATTTGCACTGAAATAAAGAAATGAAATAACTGACTGAAAGGAATTATTTTTTTTGCCATTAGTAAAATATTGGGTCAATGATCTTTTTACTTCTCTCATTACTTTTTTCAAGTTTGGCCTTTTATATTCACATACTTAATTTCATTTATGCATTGAGCCACGACTTCACTGTTGCCATAGAAACCAAGAAAAGTCTCTGAAAAACAAAATGACTTTAATAAGGCATAAGGTATGGAAGTCTAGAATCAATTTATCTGCAGAAAATATATTTCCTTGAGCTGAACATCATTTTGTTCTACATAGCTGTAGTCATTTCATAAAAATGCAAGTTTCTTGTAACTCTTTAAATTTTAAGCATTTTAGAGCGTTTCTCCATATGCAACCAGTGATGTTATTGGTAGAACATAAAAATAATAACTTGGTAGAGTATTCTGCGGGAAAAGACTATTTACTCCTTAACCCCTTTCTGACATCAGACGTACTATCCCGTCCATGGGACCCGGGCCCCTATGCCCATGGACGGGATAGTACATCTACCGCGATCAGCGGCGCCCACGTGGTGAGCGCCACTGATCGCGGCCGGGTGTCAGCTGATTATCACAGCTGACACCCGGCACAATGTGTCAGGGGCAGTCACGGACTGCCCCCGACACATTAACCCCTTGCACACTGCGATCAGACGCGATCGCTGTGCACCGGGGGTTAAAGGGAAGCATCGGCAGGGAGGGGGCTCCCTCCGTGCTTCCCTGAGCCCCCCACGGCAGCGCAATGTGCAGCGCTGCTGCGGGGGGCTCCTTTCCTGCAGGCCCCCGAATCCAAGATGGCGACGGGGGCCTTCGGGGGCCTGCAGGAAGCTGGCTTCCTCAGTGCCTGCAAAGCGCAGGCATGAGGAAGCCTTCTGCACTGCCTGTGACAGATTGCTGATCTGTCACAGTGATCTGTGATGTGACAGATCAGCGATCTGTCACAGGACAGTGATGTCCCACCTGGGACTATTTAATAAAGTTAAAAAAAATAAAAAAGTGTTAAAATAAATTTAAAAAAATCGCCAAATAAATTAGAAAAAAAAAAATATTCCCCCAAATAAATCCATTTTTTGGAAATAAAAAAAAAAACAATAAAAGTACACATATTAGGTATCGCCGCGTCCGTAACGACCCGCCCTATAAAACTGTCCCATTAGTTAACCCCTTTAGCGAACCCCTTAAAAAATAAAAATAAAAAACGAAGCAAAAAATAATAATTTATTATCATACCGCCAAACAAAAAGTGTAATAACGCGCGATCAAAAAGACGCATATAAATATCCATGGTACCGCTGAAAACATCATCTTGTCCCGCAAAAAACAAGCCACCACACAGCATTATCAGCAAAAAAATAAAAAAGTTATAGCTCGCAGAATAAAGCGATGCAAAAATAATTATTTTTTATATAAAATAGTTTTCATTGCATAAAACCGACAAAACATAAAAAACGACCTAAATGAGGTATCGCTGCAACCGTACTGACCCGAAGACTAAAACCGCTTTATCAATTTTATCGCACGCGGAACGGTGTAAACGCACCCCCCCAAAAGAAATTCATGAAACGCTGGTTTTTGTTCATTCTGCGTCCCTAAAATCGGAATAAAAAGCGATCAAAAAATGTCACGTGCCCGAAAATGGTACCAATAAAAACGTCAACTCGTCCCGCAAAAAATAAGACCTCACATGACTCGGTGAGTCAAAATACGGAAAAATTATAGCTCTCAATATGTGGTGATGCAAAAACGATTTTTACAATAAAAAGCGTATTTTAGCGTGCGACAGCTGCCAAATATAAAAGCCGCCATAATTAGTAAATCAAACCCCCCATTATCACCCCCTTAGTTAGGGAAATATAATAAAATAAAAAAAATGTATTTATTTCCATTTTTCCATTAGGGTTAGGGTTAGGGCTAGGGCTAGGGTTAGGGCTAGGGTTAGGGCTAGGGTTAGGGCTAGGGTTAGGGTTAGGGCTAGGGTTAGGGCTAGGGTTAGGGTTAGGGCTAGGGTTAGGGCTAGGGCTAGGGTTAGGGCTGAGATTAGGGTTAGGGGTGTGTTGGGGTTCGGGTTGGAGTTAGAATTGGGGGTTTCCACTGTTTGGGCACATCAGGGGCTCTCCAAATGCAACATGGCATCTGATCTCAATTCCAGCCATTTCTGAGTTGAAAAAGTCAAATGGTGCTCCTTCCCTTCCAAGCTCTGCCATGCGCCCAAACAGTGTTTTACCCCCACATGTAGGGTATCAGCCTACTCAGGTCAAATTGCAAAACAAGTTTTGGGGTCCAATTTCTCCTGTTACCCATAGGAAAATAAAAAATTGGGGGCAAAAATATCATTTTTGTGGAAAAAAATGATTTTTTTACTTTCACGTCCGAGCGTTATAAGCTTCTGTGAAGCACTTGGGGGTTCAAAGTGCTCACCACACATCTAGATAAGTTCCGTGGGGGGTCTAGTGTCCAAAATGGGGTCACTTGTGGGGAGTTTCAATAGTTTAGGTACATCAGGGGCTCTCCAAACGCACATGACACCCGCAGACCATTCCATCAAAGTCTGCATTCCAAAACGTCACTACTTCCCTTCCGAGCCCTGACGTGTGTCCATACAGTAGTTTTCTCCCACATATGGGGTGTCAGCGTACTCATGACAAATTGGACAACAACTTTTGGAGTCCAATTTCTCCTGTTACCCTTGGGAAAATGAAAAAATTGGGGACTAATTGATCATGTTTGTGGAAAAAATACGATTTTTTTATTTTCATGCCTGGGCATTATAAACTTCTGTGAAGCCCTTGGGGGTTCAAAGTGCTCACCACACATCTAGATAAGTTCCTTAGGGGGTCTCGTTTCCAAAATGGGGTCATTTGTGGGGGGTTTCCACTGTTTAGGTACATTAGGGGCTCTCCAAAGGCAACATGACACCCGCAGAACATTCCCTCAAAGTCTGCATTCCAAAACGTCACTACTTCCCTTCCGAGCCCCGACATGTGTCCATACAGTAGTTTTCTCCCACATATGGGGCATCAGCATACTCAGGACAAATTGGACAACAACTTTTGGGGTTCAATTTCTCCTGTTACCCTTGGGAAAATAAAAAAATTGGGGCCTAATTGATCATGTTTGTGGAAAAAATACGATTTTTTTATTTTCATGCCCTGGCATTATAAACTTCTGTGAAGCCTTTGGGGGTTCAAAGTGCTTACCACACATCTAGATAAGTTCCTTGGGGGGTCTAGTTTACAAAATGGTGTCATTTGTGGGGGGTTTCCACTGTTTAGGTACATCAGTGGTTTTCCAATCGCGACATGGTGTCCGATCTCAATTCCAGCCAAAAACGTCAAATGGCGCTGCTTCCCTTCCGAGCTCTGCCATGCGCCCAAATAGTGGTTTACCCCCACATGTGGGGTATCAGCGTACTCAGGACAAATTGCACAATAACTTTTAGGGTCCTGTTACCCTTGGGAAAATAAAAATTGGGGTGAAAAGATCATTTTTGTGGAAAAAATATGATTTTTTAATTGTACCGCTGTACGTTATAAACTTCTGTAAAGCCCTTGTGGGTTCAAAGTTCTCACCACATATCTAGATAAGTTCCTTGGGGGTCTAGTTTCCAAAATGGGGTCACTTGTAGGGGGTTTCCACTGTTTAGGTACATCAGGGACTCTCCAAACGTGACATGGCGTCCGATCTGAATTCCAGCCAATTTTGCATTGAAAAAGTCAAACGGCGCTCCTTCCATTCTGAGCTCTGTCATGCGCCGAAACAGTCGTTCCCCCCACATATAAGGTATCACCGTACTCAGGACAAATTGTACAATAACTTTTGCAGTCCAATTTCTCCTGTTACCCTTGGTAAAATAAAAAAAATTGAACCTGAAGTATTTTTTTTGTGAAAAAAAGTTAGATGTTCATTTTTTTTTAAATATTCAAAAAAATTCCTGTGACGCACCTAAAGGGTTAATAAACTTCTTGAATGTGGTTTTGAGCACCTTAAGGGGTGCAGTTTTTAGAATGGTGTCACTTTTGGGTATTTTCTATCATATAGACCCCTCAAAGTGGCTTCAAATGTGATGTGGTCCAAAAAATAAAATGGTGTTGTAAAAATGAGAAATCACTGGTTAACTTTTAACCCTTATAACTTCCTAACAAAAAAAATTTTGGTTCCAAAATTGTGCTGATGTAAAGTAAACATGTGGGAAATGTTAGTTATCAAGTTTTTTGTGTGCCGTATCTCTGTGATTTAAGGGCATAAAAATTCAAAGTTGGAAAATTGCGAAATTTTCAAAATTTTCGCCAAATTTCCATTTTTCTCACAAATAAACGCAAGTTATTTGAATGAAATTTTACCAATAACATGAAGTACAATATGTCACGAGAAAACAATGTCAGAATCACCGTGATCCATGGAAGCGTTCCAGAGTTATGACCTCATAAAGGTACAGTGGTCAGAATTGTAAAAATTGGCCCGGTCATGAACGTGCAAACCACCCTTGGGGGTGAAGGGGTTAAAGAACCCTTGGATGTTATTTATAGCAGTAAAATGTGCATACCTTAATTTAAAGGAAAAATACTCTGTCATGTGTTCAACTTTAGTTTAACTAACAAATGCAAATATAAAAAATAATACTGTGTTTATTATTTTTCGTTTGTATATTACTTTATATCTACAATTTAAAAAAATGTCTCTGGTGTTGCCATATTACAGGAAGACAAATCCATCTTACATTCTATATAAAATACAGTAGGGTATGTATACTTTATTATTGTCTCAGGGAGTATTAAGGTGCAACACTTTATCAGGAACCAGAAAGTAGCAGATTTGATGCATATTTATTAGAGACTAGATGGTGGCCCGATTCTAACGCATCGGGTATTCTAGAATATGTATGCAGTTTATTTTTGAAGATTTAATAATAATGCAATAATGCACCCCCCAATCCTGATATGTATGGTTCTATCACCCCCAATCCTGATATGTATGGTTCTATCACCCCCAATCCTGATATGCATGCTACCCCTCAACCTCCTATCCTGGTATGCATGGTTCACTGACCCCCCAATCCTGGAATGTATGGTCCTCTCACCCCCCAATCCTGGTATGCATGGTCCTCTAGCCTCTCTTTCCTGTTATGCATGGTCCTCTTACCCCCCTTTCAGGGTATGCATGGTCCCTTCACCCCCCAATCCTGGAAAGCATGATCCTCTCACCCCCAATCCTGGAATGCATGATCCTCTCACCCCTCTTTCCTGATATGCATGGTCCTCTTACCACCAATCCTGGTATGCATGATCCTCTCACCCCTCTTTCCTGGTATGCATGGTCCTCTTACCTCCCAATCATGGTATTCATGGTCCCCTCACCCCCCTTTACTGGTATGCATGGTCCCCTCACCCCCTTTCCTGGTATGCATGGTCCCCTCACCCCCCTTTCCTGGTATGCATGGTCCCCTCACCTTCTAATCCTGGTATGCATGGTCCCCTCACCCTCCTTTCCTGGTATGCATGGTCCCCTCACCCTCCAATCCTGGTATACATGGTCCCCTCACCCCCCAATCCTGGTATGCATAGTCCCCTCAACCCCCCTTTCCTGGTATGTATGGTCCCATCACCCCCCTTTCCTGGTATGCATGGTCCCCTCAACCCCCTTTCCTGATTTGCATGGTTCCCCTCACCCCCCAATCTTGGTATGCATGGTCCCCTCACCCCCCTTTCCTGGTATGCATGGTCCCCTCACCCCGCAATCCTGGTATGCATGGTCCCCTCACCCCCCTTTCCTGGTATGCATGGTCCCCTCACCCCAAATCCTGGTATGCATGGTCCCCTCACCCCCCTTTCCTGGTATGCATGGTCCCCTCACCTTCTAATCCTGGTATGCATGGTCCCCTCACCCTCCTTTCCTGGTATGCATGGTCCCCTCACCCTCCAATCCTGGTATACATGGTCCCCTCACCCCCCAATCCTGGTATGCATAGTCCCCTCAACCCCCCAATCTTGGTATGCATGGTCCCCTCACCCCCCTTTCCTGGTATGCATGGTCCCCTCACCCCGCAATCCTGGTATGCATGGTCCCCTCACCCCCCTTTCCTGGTATGCATGGTCCCCTCACCCCAAATCCTGGTATGCATGGTCCCCTCACCCCCCTTTCCTGGTATGCATGGTCCCCTCACCCCCCAATCCTGGTATGCATGGTCCCCTCACCCCCCTTTCCTGGTATGCATGGTCCCCTCACCCCCCAATCCTGGTATGCATGGTCCCCTCACCTCCCTTTCCTGGTATGCATGGTCCCCTCACCCCCCTTTCCTGGTATGCATTATCCCCTCACCCCCTTTGCTGGCATGCAAGGTCCTCTCACACCCCAATCCTGGTAAGTATGCTCACCATCACCCCACTTTCCTGGTATGCATGGTCCTCTCACCCCCCAATCGTGGTATGCATGATCCCCTCACCCCTCAATCCTTGTATGCATGGTCCCCTCACCCCCCTTTCCTGGTATGCATGGTCCCCTCACTCCCAAATCCTGGTATGCATGGTCCCCTCACCCCCCATTCCTGGTATGCATGGTCCCCTCACCCCCCTTTCCTGGTATGCATGGTCCCCTCACCCCCCCAATCCTGTTATGCATGGTCCCCTCACCTCCCAATCCTGATATGCATGGTCCCCTCACCCCCCAATCCTGATATGCATGGTCCCCTCACCCCCCTTTCCTGGTATGCATGGTCCTCTCACCCCCCAATCCTGGTTTTCATGGTCCCCTCACCTCCCTATCCTGGTATGCATGGTCCCCTCACCCCCTTTCTTGGTACGCGTGGTCCCCTCACCCCCCTTTGCTGGCATGCATGGTCCTCTCACACCCCAATCCTGGTAAGTATGCTCACCATCACCCCACTTTCCTGGTATGCATGGTCCTCTCACCCCCCAATTGTGGTATGCATGGTCCCCTCACCCCCCAATCCTGGTATGCATGGTCCCCTCACCCCCATTTCCTGGTATGCATTGTCACCTCACCCCCCCTTTCCTGGTATGCATGGTCCCCTCACCCCCAATCCTGGTATGCATGGTCCCCTCACCCCCCTTTCTTGGTATGCATGGTCCCCTCACCTTCCTTTCCTGGTATGTATGGTCCCTTCACCCCCCTTTCCTGGTATGCATGGTCCCCTCACCCCCCAATCCTGGTATGCATGGTCCCCTCACCCCCCAATCCTTGTATGCATGGTCCCCTCACCCCCTTTCCTTGTATGCATGGTCCCCTCACCCCCCTTTCCTGGTATGCATGATCCCCTCACCCCCCAATCCTGGTATGCATGGTTCCCTCACCCCCCTTTCCTGGTATGCATGGTCCCCTCACCCCCCAATCCTGGTATGCATGGTCCTCTCACACCCCAATCCTGGTAAGTATGCTCACCATCACCCCACTTTCCTGGTATGCATGGTCCTCTCACCCCCCAATTGTGGTATGCATGGTCCCCTCACCCCCCAATCCTGGTATGCATGGTCCCCTCACCCCCCTTTCCTGGTATGCATGGTCCCCTCACCCCCATTTCCTAGTATGCATTGTCACCTCACCCCCCCTTTCCTGGTATGCATGGTCCCCTCACCCCCAATCCTGGTATGCATGGTCCCCTCACCCCCCTTTCTTGGTATGCATGGTCCCCTCACCTTCCTTTCCTGGTATGTATGGTCCCTTCACCCCCCTTTCCTGGTATGCATGGTCCCCTCACCCCCCAATCCTGGTATGCATGGTCCCCTCACCCCCCAATCCTGGTATGCATGGTCCCCTCACCCCCCTTTCCTGGTATGCATGATCCCCTCACCCCCCAATCCTGGTATGCATGGTTCCCTCACCCCCCTTTCCTGGTATGCATGGTCCCCTCACCCCCCAATCCTGGTATGCATGGTCCCCTCACCCCCCAATCCTGGTATGCATGGTCCCCTCACCCCCCCAATCCTGGTATGCATGGTCCTCTCACCCCCCTTTCCTTGTATGCATGGTCCCCTCACCCCCCTTTCTGTGTAGCCGTGACCAATCAGCAACGCAGCCCTGTAGCTGCGACCAATCACTGCCGCGGCCCTCTAGCATGTAAAAAATAATATTAAAAAATAAAAAAAGTTATTCTCACCTTCCGACAGCCTTCTGTCTTCTTTCAACGTGCCTGGCCTCGAGTTCCCAGTAATGCTTTGCGGCTTAGACCGCTGATGGTCTTCTTTCTCGTTTTCGCTAGAGTGACGTCGATCTTCTTTCTTGCTCTCGCGAGAGTGATGCCGGTCTTCTTTCTCGCTCTCGCAAGAGTGATGTCATCAGTGGTCTAAACCACAAAGCATTACTGGGAACGCGAGGCCGAGCGCATGGAAAGAAGGCAGGAGGCCGTCGGAAGGTGAGAATAACCTTTTTTTATTTTAATTCTCTTTTTTACAGATTAAGGCCTGCGCCCGATTGAGCGCTGCGCCTGACTGCGCCTGCCGCTGATTGGTCACGGCCGCCAATCAGTGTCAGGCACGTCTTACCGTTACAAACAGCTGCGCCTGTCACTGATTGGTTGCAGCCTGGCGGGGGCCTGGCTGCCGCGACCAATCAGCGACCCGCTATTTTGGTTACAGACAGACATGATAAGATGATTATATATATAGATGAGCGATGTGATCCTTGGAGGATTGAGTTCAAGTCGAATTTCCTGAAATTCGTGGTTTCACACAATTTTGAACACGTTCAGATTTGATTCATGGTTCGCAAAAAAAATTCTAGCCCAGCATCATGTTCCACAATGTGGAAACATCAGAGAGTAGGTAGACATCTTTTTGCATTGCTACTCTGGCTTGCCCATAGTGCCCTGCAGCTGTGACATTTAGCGGCTTTTCATACCTTGTACAGTGGTGGTCAGTAACTGGGCCGTCACAGATCAGCAGTTCCCAGTGGAGCACGGTTTGCTTAGTCAGAGGCGTTTTGTATCTACTGTGGAGTCACTGGATAAGTTTTGCTCTCTCTTCTGTACAGTAGAGTGTAAGCTCCTACTGGCAGCAGGGTCATCTCTCTCTTCTGTAGAATGTAAGCTCTTATGGTCAGTAAAGTCTTCTCTCTCCTGTTGTGTGTAATCTCTTATGGTCAGTGGGGTCCTCTCTCTCCTTTCTCTTCTGTATAGTGTAAGCTCTTATGATCATTGGGTTCTTTTCTCTCTTGCCCATAAAATAACCTCTTATGGTCAGTGGGGTTCTGACTTTCGCTCTCTTATTTGTAATTTCCAAGCAATTACAAGCTTTCCAGAATTGAGATTTGTGCAAATTTATTTGCAGCAAATTGATTTTGGGGGAAAAATTTTCAAAGCTAACAAATAGAGATGAGCGAATATTTCAATGCTTTGTTCCGATTACGATCATCAATTTTGCAATATTCAATGATTTATCCATTGAATATTCGCCAAAAATAGCCAAACGCCATTGAAGTCAATGGGAGGCAAAAACAGACATAAATACAACACCTACATATGGGCCCAAAAGTTGCCAAAACACATCAAATTAGGGCAGAAACTAGGAAAATGCCCTCAATTCAACCACAGTACAAATTTTGGCATGGCAGCCATGCATGAGGTATCAGGGTCAGGGCCAGCATTTACAGCTTGGAATTGACTGTCAAACTAACGTGAGGTGGGTGAGGCTTTGGTGTAGGCTTGATGTGCTGGGAGCCCTGATACCACAAGCAACAGCTCAACCTGCTTTGATGCTCAGCCACACTCAGGTGGCCCAAATATCAGTTTCAAAGTCTACTATTGCCAGAAAAATGTAAAGATAGTAACATGGGTAGTTGACTTAAAGGTAGTGGAGGTCTGCCGCACTCAGAGGCCTACTGCTACAGGCAACTCACATGAAGGAGACCCAGCCATGAGTCTCCACACCAACAAAATGGCATCAATTACAATAAAGTAGAACTAGTATAATGGTGTCCGACACCTCTTCCACTACTGCCAACCCAGCAGATGGAGACCCAACCAGGAGTGTTCACATTTCCAAAAATTATTGGCAGACACCAACAAAGTGGCATTAATTTCACTAGAGTAGAAATAGTATAATGGGGAGCAACATCTCTTCCACTACAAGCAACCCAGCAGATGGAGAGACCCAATCAGCAGTCTCCACATTTCCAAAAATCAGTGGCAGACACCAACAAAGTGGCATTAATTTCATCAGAGTAAAAATAGTATAATACGGATAGACACCTCTTCCACTACAGCCAACCCAGCAGTTGGAGACCCAACCAGGAGTGTTCACAAATTAGTGTTAACATCTGCAGCAGCAAGACCAGATGCAGAAGCCCCACTAAACATATCACAGACAGCAATTATGCAAGATAAATGAAGCACACTAAAAACTACAACATCGCCTAGTCTGTACAGTCTTCGATTTGGGTACAAAAGTCCTTGGAGATTCATGAATGTCTCATTTTGATGAAAGTTAGGCGGTCTACACTTTCAGGGGACAGCTGGCTGTGCTTATCTGTCAGGGCATCACCAGCAGTGCTGAAGACATGTTCTGACAGAACGCTGGCTGCCGGGCATGATAAAACCTCCAAGGCGTGAGAGGCGACCTCAGGCCACTCATCTATTCTCGAAGACCAAAATGTAGAAAGGTCCAAACCCTCCCTATGGTATTGATATTGAGTTCTAGAGACTTCTGCACTGTCGTCTCCAGTCATTCACTCTGTGTAAGACTTGGATTGTTGTGCTGGTGCACCAGCTGGTCTGAAATAAGTGTCATTGGACTTACAGATATTGCTTATGCCACTTACACTACTGCTGCTGCTAATGTTTTGGCATTGATGAATTGATGTGCTGGAGGCTGGAAGTCTAAAGCTGTGTCCCTCACTGCTGTCTTGGGGAAAACCTTTCTTAAGGTTGGGTAAAAGTTTCCTTCGATACTGCAGAATTCATGGGTCCCTTTCCAGGATGGTAAGCATCTGGCAAAATTGACTCATAATGTGGATCCAACAGAGTGGCAACCCAGTAGTCAGCACTACTTTGAATCATAACTATACATGGATCTTGTTACAGATAGTGACGCAAGAAGGCACTCCTATGTCGTGCTCTTCCATGACGTCTAAGCCATGCTGTGCTGGCGGCTGGGTAACACTGATGCTTGTTTCCTCTGTCTCCTCCCACCAACTATGAACAGCAGAGAGGGGATGATTATCCTCTTCATCTCCTGACAGTTCCTCATCCATCACCTCTTCTTCCTCAGTTTGATCCTCGGAAATGCACCTTCACTAACAGTTTTTCTGGTATCACCAGCCCCCCTCAATCACAGTAATCCACCCTTCCTTGGCACCTATCTGTGTGATGACAGTCTGAAACTTTGAGGCATTGTTATCCTTTCAGCATCTTCCTCTGCTTCTTCCTCTTATTCTGGGACCACCACCTCCTCCCGCCGACGATTTAAAGTTTGCTCCAGTATGTCGATGATTGAAATAGTGATGCTGATGATGGTATGTATCATCAGCGCTAGCCATCTTAGTAGCCATTTCAAAACTGTGCAGAAGGGTGCAGAGGTCTTTAATAGGTGCCCACTTTTTAAACGTGATATGTGCCACATCCATAATGCGTTGACCCAGGCTATGTGACATAACATACTGTGCCAGTGCTCCTTGCTACTGCCACAGTCAATGCAACATGTGCAGTGTGGAATTCCTCCAGATCGGCACATCGCATATCAACCTGTTAACCGGTATGGACCTCTGTATCAATGCAAGTCGATTACATGTGGGGTGCGAATGCTGCAGCACACTCAGGCCAGAATAGTGCCAAAAAAATTGCTGTACCACCAGGTTGAGGACGTAACCCATGCAAGTCAAGTAAGACTGCCATCAGGTTTGCAACGTTATTGGACATGGCATTCCCTGGATTCAGGTTCACCGGAGGCAGCGATTGTTCAAACTCGGCCTGGATAGCTGTCCACAAATCTTCAGCTCTATGACTGCAATCTCGAAGGCATGTTAGTTTTAACACTGACTGATTGCAGTGAGCCCTGGCTGTGCAGTAGGGAGGTGGTGGGGATTTGCTCTGCACTGTTGGAAAGCAAGTCTCATTAAGACAAAGGTTGAGGATGCATGTGGAGGCATAGATGAGGTGGAGGAGGCAGAAGCAGTGGAAGAAGTGTGAAATACAGAGGTTTGTCCTGCAAGTCTTGGGGATTCCAAGACTTAAGGAGCAGCCCTTTCCCCACCTGCCCCCACAGCCACCATAGTCATCCAGTGCCCAGTCAGCAAGCTGTCACGCCCTTGTCCATACTTACTCGTCCAAGTGTCTGTGGTGAAATGCACCCTGGCAGACATAGATTTAGTAAAGGAAAGGGTTATGTTGTCCTCGACATGCTGGTGAAGCGCAGAAACAGCTTTCTTAGAGACGTAATGGCGACTAGGCAACTGTTACTGTGGGACTGTGACGGCTGTCAGCTTTCAGAAACCATCTGTATCTGCCAGGTGGAAAGGCAGAATTTCCGTGGCCAACAGATAGGAGATGGGGGAGTTCAACCTCTTAGCTTTGTAATTTGTTGGAGGAACAATGTTTTACGTGACCACAACTGTGGGATCGAGGGTTGGCTGCAGTGCTGAGAGAAGGCAGATTACGGTGAACTGGACAAACTGCTGGACCATGAGTGAGGTGCAGGCAGAAATGTTACCATGGATTGATAAAGTTGTGGTGTGCTCGTTCTCTGAGATTGTCCAAAAACAGCAGGCATGTCCTCTTCGGTTACAGCTGACGGGCTCTCACTGAGCCTGACTGGAGCGGGTAGATAACTGGAGGTTCTGTGGTCAGAGGTTCTGCCGTCAGAGACCTGCGAAACAAAACTTGCCACTTGGACAATACTCCTCCACAGAGGAGAAGGAAGAAGCAGCACATGCGGTTGATGGTTTGGCTGATGGTTGTTGAGGTCCACTGGTCCACATTTTATTGCAGTGGGATTGTCAGAGTAATGCATGTTGATTGCACATGTGAAGGTTCATGCATGTAGTAGTCAAATTATTGCACTTTTTCCCTCTACTCAGTATTTTTTTCCAAAGTTAGCATATAAGGTGAGTTGGCTCATCCTTTGTGGTGATAAAAAAGTCCAAGGCTAGGCAGCACTTGCTGCCCCAGCGAGTTGCAGACCTACGAATGCTAGATGATATGCTCCAAACAATTTCAAAGTGAGATCTCCCCTACTGTAACAGAAGAAAGTATTTGTCACGATCCATTTTTGGATCTGTGTCAGTTTGGGTTTCTCAGATATAAACTTTTTTCCTTTCTGGCCATCGGGGGTTAATGTCAGTTTTTCCCCCAGTGGCTACTGGTGGTAGTACATATTTAGTTAGTCTCCTGGTGGTGACCACTCCCACCTTCCTATATAAGGTCACCTGGTGCATTAGCTGACTGTTGGTTATGACAGGTCCTTTTTGGATACCAACCGTGGTGAAGACTGGTGCTGCCTCGTGCAGTGGTGGTTCAGCTTGTCGGGAGCAGTGATGGTTCTGCTGAAGAGAAGAGCTTTCTGGAGCAGTGGTGATTCAGCTGAAAGCTGAGTTCAGGAGCCTTACTCTGCTGCACAGTGCATTGGCAGCAGAGAAAGCTAAGTGTTGTTTTGTTTAACCCTGTCTGTCGTATCTCACCTTGGTGTTTTATTAGTGCAGCGGTGGGACCAGTGTCCTCACTTGCCAATTCCCTAGTGAGGGATAGGTGCAGGGTCAGTGAGGGATAAGGTAACCTGCTTAGCGACAGGTTGAGAGAACCTGTATAGGGACGTCAGGTTAGTCCAGGACTCAGCCGCAGCAGAGTGCAGAAGGTGTCCTTTTTCCCACTTCCTATAGCAGGGCCCACCGTTTAATTGTTTCCCTGGTGCCCCCTTGTTTGTCCAGTTGTTTGGTGACCGACCGGTCGTCGGGTCGCGCCACGCAGGGCCAGTCACATATCATGACATTATAACCAACTGCTCATTTTTCTTGTGAGCCATGGCCCAAGTGCAGACCTGTGTCCAATTGCTTCAGACCCTCACTGAGGAGCGTGGGGTGCTGCGTGGTGTGGTGGTGGAACAGCAGCTGCAGCAGTTGATGGGGTCGGGGCCTCAGCTCAGGTTCAGGCTCAACCAGAACCCAAGTTATCTCTCCCAGACAGATTTTCTGGAGGGAGAAATAATTATTTTTCAGGAGGCCTGCAAGCTACACTTCAGGCTCTGCCTTCGTTCTTTAGGGAGTATGGAACAGAGGGTGGGCTTCATCATATTCCTCCTTTAGGGTGATCCCCAATCCTAGGCCTTCTCCCTGCTGGCCGATTCACCATCTCTATGGTCGGTGGACGAGTTTTTTGCGGCTTTGGCGAATATGCCCCCTGTTGTCCTTACTAGGGAGGAGCACTCACTGGTGCAGGAGGACGAGCCAAGGCAGGTGGGAGGAGTCGGTTCACCTGCGGTGTTGCCTGCGGTTCATCATGATTTGGGTGCATGTTTTTGCTGTGGGCAGACTGGCCATTTTTTTAGGGTCTGCCCAGATCACGCCAAAACTTCTGCATCACCTAAGAAGCCGCGTCCCCCTGGTCGTGTAGATGGAGGCGACCAGGGAGTGTTTATTTTCTCCATTTTGCCCTCCCAGTGTACTATATCAGCAGAAGTGGTGGTTGGCAGGGAAACTGAGGGCATACCTGTGTTTGTGGACAGTGGAGCGGGAGTCAATCTGGTGGACACTCACTTTGTCCAGACACGTGGCCTTAGGTGTAGGACGCTGGCCAAACCCCTAAGTGTCTAGGCCATTGACTCTGTCCAACTGAGCCAGGGGAGGTTGACCCAAGTCGTAGAAAATATACATCTGCTTATAGAGACCCATCATGGAGAGTCCCTGTCATGCTACGTCTTGGGGGTATGCCATCACCTATCGTTTTAGGTCTCCCTTGGTTGGAAAGACACAACCCAGCAATAGATTGGCGGTCTAGGGAAGAGGTCAACTGGGATCAGTTGTGTGAGGGCTGTTGCCTGGGGGCTACTATCTCTGCTGCCTTTCTACAACCGTCCACTTCTTCTCCAGTGGGGCAGCAGAGGAGCTGCCAGGGAGTACGGGTAAATCTCAACCCTCACCATTAGCCAACCCTGAGAGACAGAGTTCTCGTAGGAGGAGGGGTCGGAGGAGGGTGGTGGTTCCCTCTATGAATTGTGGGTGTGTGTGGTGACACAGGGGGACGCCTCTGTTGTCAGTTCCTTGAAGAGTTCACTGTCCTGTGGCAAACGCATGTGTGGCAATAAACGTTCAGGTCCGGACCTGTGTGTGAACGAGTTTGTATGGGTGTCCACCAGAAACATCCAGTGGAAGTATCCTGCTGGGGTCTGGAGTTCTCAGGTGATCGGGCTGTATCAGGTGTCGGCCATCCTCGGCCCTGGGACTTACCAGCTGGAGTTACCCCCAGTAATGCCCATACTCAACTCAATCCCCAGGTCGGCACTCTGGAGATTTGTGGGGCCTCAGGAGCATACGTTGTCACCTTCATCAGCCCACATTTGCCATAATCCTGAGAGTCAGGTAATTGCCGAGGTGAACTCTGGTGGATCTAGGTGTCCTCACTGTAGGTGGTTTTCCGGTGAAGTGCGGAGTTGAGGGTCCAGAGGCCCCTCATTGTAAGACTGGTACTATCACGATCCATTTTTGGATCTGTGTCAGTTTGGGCTTCTCAGATATAAACTTTTATCCTTTCTGGCCATCGGGGGGTTAATGTCAGTTTTTTCACCCGGTGGCCGCTGGTGTTACTACATGTTTAGTTAGTCTGCTGGTGGTGACCACTCCCACCTTCCTATATAAGGTCACCTGGTGCATCAGCTGACTGTTGGTTTTGACAGGTCCTTTTGGATACCAACCGTGGTGAAGACTGGAGCTTCCTAGTGCAGTGGTGGTTCAGCTTGTCGGGAGCAGTGGTGGTTCTGCTGAAGAGAAGAGCTTTCTGGAGCAGTGGTGATTCTGCTGAAAGCTGAGTTCAGGATCCTTACTCTGCTGTACAGTGCATTGGCAGCAGAGAAAGCTAAGTGTTATTTTGTTTAACCCTGTCTGCGTATCTCCCCTTGGTGTTTTATTAGTGCAGCGGTGGGACCAGTGTGCTCACTTGCCAATTCCCTAGTGAGGGATAGGTGCAGGGTAAGTGAGAGACAAGGTATCCTGCTCGGCGGCACGTTTAGAGAATCTGTATAGGGACGTCAGGTTATTCCAGGACTCAGCCGCAGCAGAGTGCAGGAGGTGTCCTTTTCCCCGCTCCCTATAGCAGGGCCCACCGTTGTAATTGTTTTCCCGGTGTCCCCATGTTTGTCCAGTTTTTTGGTGACCGACCGATCATCAGGTCGCGCCACGCATGGCCAGTCACATAGCGTGACAATATTAGTAACAACAAAAGTATTTTTTTAGTGTGGATGAGGCCTGTATAACATAGAAGATATGTTCCAAACCATTTCAATGTGAGCTCTCCCCTACTGTATCACGTTAGTAACAGAAGACAGAATTTTTTCAGCGTGCATGAGGCCTGTATAACAAAAATATATGCTCAAAACAATTTCAAAGTGAGATCTCACCCACTGTATCATATTAGTAACAGAATAAAAGTATTTTTTGTATGAGACCCGTATGCAATAGAATATATGCTCCAAACAATTTCAAATGCAATTCTAGGATGTATTAACAGAAGCATACAGTCTAGATCACGTGAAGTCATTATTTCCCTCTACTCCTCTTTGGTCAGACCTCATCTGGAATATTGTGTCCAGTTTTGGGCACCACATTTTAAAAAAGACATCTACAAACTGGAGCAAGTTCAGAAAAGAGCGACCAGAATGGTGACCGGTCTGCAAACCCTGTCTTATGAGGAAAGGTTGCAGGATTTGGGAATGTTTAGTTTGCAAAAGAGAAGACTGAGAGGAGACTTAATAGCTGTCTACAAATATCTAAAGGGCTGTCACATTGTAGAAGGATCAACTTTATTCTCATTTGCACAAGGAAAGACTAGAAGCAATGGGATGAAACTGAATGGGAAGAGACACAGATTAGATATTAGAAAAAACTTTTTGACAGTTAGAGTGATCAATGAGTGGAACAGGCTGCCACGAGAAGTGGTGAGTTCTCCTTCAATGGAAGTCTTCAAACAGAGGCTGGACAGACATCTGACTGGGATGATTTAGCGAATCCTGCTTTGAGCAGGGGGTTGGACCAGATGGCCCAGGAGGTCCCTTCCAACTCTACGATTCTATGATTAAACTTAGAACCAGCCTGCTGTATCACAATTGTCGCAGAAAAAGAATATGTTTTTTACTCTGCGTGAGCTCTGCAGACATATGAATTTCACCGCCACTAAATGGCAAGGTGAGATATGGCGTGCTGTGTCACATTTAGCAACAGCTCTGCACAAAGATAACTTTCACAGCCACAATATGAGGTTGGATATGGCATGCTGTATCATGTTTGTAACAGAAAAAAAAATATTTTTTTACTCCACAATAGGTCTGCACAAAGGTGAATTTCACCTCCACAAAGTGAGAAGGTGGTATATGGTGTGCTGTATAACATTCGAAACAGAAAGGTTTTTTTTGCTCTGCAACATCGCTGCACACAGATTAAGTTCTGTGGCACTAAATTACAAGGTGACATATGCCTAGCTGAATCCCTTTTATCAGGTAAAAAAAAATTGATTTTGAAAGGTCTACTCGTGCAAGGAGCACAATAGAAGTGCACTCTTCTATGAAATGTGCCCTTCTGTCTTTGTCTGTAGACCTCACTAATGCCATAAAAAAATAATAAATTTCACAGCCACACCAGACACTAGCTATCTAAACTATCTGACTTAGAAACAACTGCCTAGCTATCTAGCTAAAATCTATCAGCACCCATGCCCATGAAAAAGTGGCACTGAAACAAGATGTCTGCTCTTATATAGAGAGGGACATGTGAATTCAGCAGCCAGTGGCACAAGCTGTGGTGTCTGGGCATTGTGGATTTTTCCTGCGCCCTGATTGGCTAGCTGCAATGTGCATACAGAAAGTTAGAAAAAAATAGTTACAGGCACGCCGCTCCTCTGAGCTATCCCCACCCCTCCCCTCATCAAAAACGTGCTCCCTGATCATTATATACCACCACTGTCCCAGCCAAATGCTTTAGTGACAATGCAAATATTTTGCGGCACTTATTTTTCCTGTTTTTATGAAAATTTGCTTGTGTTTCTGATCTCGAATCCGAATGTGCCATATTCAAGCTGATTTTATGTTTGGCGATTATTTTGCGAACATCTTCACTCATCTCTACTGACAAATTAATATTTCAAAAGATCTGCTCATCTCTAATTTTGATAGCTATCTAAGTGCATAGTATATAGGGTTGATGTCTTGTCTTCCGAAGTATAACTGAGTTGTCTTAGATTTCCTCATCTGTGATCACAGTACTAATCTGTCCCAGTCTACTCTCTAAAGCTAAAAAACTACAACACACAGGAAATGTCTTATTACTTTTTGCAATCTGTTGTAAAATATGAAAAAAATAACATCACTACGTTAAATGTTGCTTTTGAAATTATTTCGATAAAATATGAACTTCATTATACATCGACTTTAGCATTGTTTTGAACTGAATATTCTTATTTGCAGTGTTATTAAAGGGTACATATGCCTTGCTACTGTATAGACGTCATCTTGATATATAGAGTAATTAGGACTAATGGTGTTATTTTTTTTTAGCATAAATGAAGCTATTGCAGTTAAGAAGCTATATAAGCATTCAACACTATCAGAGAGAAAAAAAGTCCAATGGAGATGCGTCTTATTAACTACCAATGAAGCCATACTTGCCAAGCAGCTAATATGTGGTCATTTAGATAACATCATGTGGCTTCTCATTTCACCTACTGTATGTTACATATGTTACTTAATGAGTGTTAATGTGTTTGAATAATGAATATTTGGTTTATATGGTGGTAAAATATGATCCTTTTACTGCTTCTTAGTGCAATTGTATTTCATCTTAGAAGTCAATATTGGTATAGAACATCAACTGTCATGGCTCGGTTTTGGCATTTCATCCAGTGACCTTTTGCTGCGTAGTTGGTTTCCGTCTCTGCTGGACTACAGTTGTTTGCATTTTTGTCCAAATACTGATGGTTTCTTTTGGCACTATGCCCAGATCTTCCCACTGGTCGTGTGATGGTGGCAAGTGGGGTAATATTTGTGGGGTTGATGTCACCTTTGTATTGTCAGGTGACATCAAGCCCAAAGGTTAGAAATGGAGAAGTATCTGTAAGATGCCTTTCCATTACTAACCCCATAGTCAGATTGTAAATAAAAAACACCCTGAATAAAGTCCTTTATTTGAAATAAAAATACACACCATTCTACCAATTTGCTTGAAATTGAAAAAACAAAATTAATCTCACTAGAGATGAGTAAATATTTCAATGTTCAGTTTGGTTTGTTTCAATTCACCGAATGTTTAGACATTCGCTGAACAATTCTAAAAACATACATGAACCCCATGAAATTCAATGGGAGACCAAACCAAACGTACACACAACAAGTGTCAAAAAGATTTCCAAACAGCTAAAATTAGGGGCAGTCACCATGAAAAGTAGCATCAATTGACACACAGTAGAAACTTGCAAATGGCACAGCAACAGTCCGTCATGTGCCATGCATGAGGCACCAGAGTCCGGGCCAGCATCTACAGCTTTGAATTGAAGTTTCAATGAGGACCTGGTTGTTAAGGGAGCAGTTTAAGCCTTCTTTACTTGGATCCCTCACACCTCATGGAACACCTCCAATTTTTTTCCAGCAACACTCAGATGGCCCAAACATCAGTTTCATACAGTACTATTTGTAGAAAAATGTAAGGAAAGTAGCACAGGTTGTTGACTGATCAATTGACCCACAGTAGAATCTTTTATAATGGCACAGAAACAGTCAACCATGGGCTATGCATGAGGTATCAGGGACTGGCCCAGTATTTACAGCTTGGAACTGACGTTTCAATGAGGACCTGGTGGTTAAGGGAGTGGTGTAAAACTACTTAGCTAGGAGTCCTCAATTTTTTTTATATTAGCTCCAACAATATTGATTAGCAAATGGGGCCTTCAGGTTGCACACTAATATTTGCTCTAACGATTTTGATTAGCAAATGGGACCTGGTGCCTGCACCCCAATATTAGCCCTAACAATTTTGATTACTAAATTGGGCTTTTTGCCTGCACTCCAATTTTAGCTCTAACTATTTTGACTTGCAAATAGGGCCAGTGCCTACACTCCAATATTAGCTCAAGCAATTTTTTTTAAGCAAATGGGGCTTCCTTGCTGCACACCAATATCAGCCCTAATATGTTTGATTAGCAAATGGGGCCTGGTGCCTGCACTATTATATTAGCCCAAACAATTTTGATTAACAAATGAGGCTGGCTGCAAATAAATATTAGCCCTAACAATTTTGGTTAGCTAATGCTGGCCTCCTGAGTCCCGACTGCAACACATTATTAGCCCAAAAGGTTTTGAGTAGGGAATGTGGACTCCTTCCTGCACAACACTATTATCACATACTAGTTATATACTGGAAGTTCGATGTCATACAGGACAGGATCCCTTCTAACTGTATGACACCTGTCAGCAGCAGCAGCCGGAGTAGCCTCTGCTATGCTGAGAAAATGGCGCCAGCAAAACATGTCATATTTTTATATGGAGAGGAACATATAATTTTTGGTGCCAATTACAGAAGCCCTTGTATCTGGATGTTATGAATGGTTTCTGTGCCCTGATTGACAGCCAAAATTTACAAACATTAAGTTAACAAAAAAATAAAATATTACACTCCACTGTCCCTCTGACCAATAAACACCCCTCTCCTCATAAAACACGTGCCCCTGCTCATCATACAGAACAACTATCCTAGCCAAAGTCCTAACAAAAGCATTATTATAAACATGATCATTTACCAAACTGTGACTGATAGGTACCAACATTGAGGAAAAATGCTCAAGAAACTGAACACAATTCCTAATGTGCTATGTTGGTGCCAAAGTTGAGATTGGTGAAGATTTTCCGAACAATTTTGCTCAACTCTACTGTCCAGAGCCAACGTAGGCAATCTAACATTCATTAACCGCTTCCCGACCGCCCACTGTAGATGAACGTTGGCGCTTGCTGGGCTTTGCGCAGCGCCGACGTTTATCTACTGTCGGCGGTTTTGTGCCCCCCGGGACCCTCACATACCTTATAACGCGGGGATCCCAGTGCACAATGCATGCTGGGACCCCCGACGTCATCGAGACCTGATTGGTTCAGGTCCTGATGACGTCAGCTAAAATGAAAACCTGGCACTCAACTTAATGCTTGGTGAGGCAGTTTATTGTAGTACCAGAAAACGTTTCGGTCGATATAGACCTTCATCAGTTACATGCTAGTATGTTTGAAAGTAGCTTGAAGGAGGGCGCACTTGTTTACCACGTCCAGGAGGAACAGGCTGCGCTGATATTTTCAACTATTAAGATTATCCTGCGTTACAGCAGTTTTCTGACCATTTGATTACTGGCGTTAGCAGTGAATAACATAAAAAGCGCCCTCCTTCAAGCTACTTTCAAACATACTAGCACGTAACTGATGAAGGTCTATATCGACCGAAACGTTTTCTGGTACTACAATAAACTGCCTCACCAAGCATTAAGTTGAGTGCCAGGTTTTCATTTTATCTTATATGGTTTGGGAACCTAACTTGGCACCACTACAGTAGTGCACACGGTGTTTTCTACTGATGACGTCAGCGTCACAGCAGCCAATGAGAGCGCTCGCTGGGAAAGCAGCTTGTTTCCCGGCGATCTCACTCATAGTAACGCGACTTCTCCTCTGATCTCACACTGACAGATGATCAGAGGTGAAGCAGCGTTACTGTGTGACTAGATCGCTGCCTGGCACAGCTGATCGCTGCCTGGCACAGCTGTGCCAGGCAGCGATCTTGTCACACAGTAACGCTGCTTCTCCTCTGATCATCTGTCAGTGTAAGATCAGAGGAGAAGTCACGTTACTGTGTGCCAGGCAGCGATCTTGTCACATAGTAACGCTGCTTCACCTCTAATCATCTGTCAGTGTGAGATCAGAGGAGAAGTGGCGTTACTATGAGTCAGATGGCAGGGCAGCGATCTTGTCACAAAAAGAAAAAAAAGTAAAGAAAAAAAAAGCAGGTACACGGGTTAGGGTTAGGGTTAGGGTTAGGGCTAGGGTTAGGGTTAGGGCTGGGATTAAGGTTATGGGTGTGTTGGTGTTAGGTTTGTGGTTAGGGTTATGGTTAGGGCTGAGATTAGGGTTTGGGCTGTGTTGGGGTTAGGGTTGGAATTAGAATTGGGGGTTTCCACTGTTTAGGTACATCAGGGGCTCTGTAAATGCAATATGACGCCCGCAGACCATTCCATCAAAGTCTGCATTTCAGAACGTCACTACTTCCCTTCCGAGCCCCACCGTGTGCCCAAACAGTAGTTTTCTCCCACATATGTGGTACCAGCGTACTCAGGACAAATTGGACAACAACTCGTAGGGTCCAATTTCTCCTGTTATCCTTGGGAAAATAAAAATTGGAGGCTAAAACATAATTTTTGTGGAAAAAAAATGATTTTTTTTATTTTCACGGCTCTACATTATAAACTTTAGTGAAACACTTGGGGGCTTAAAGTGCTCACCACACATCTAGATAAGTCCCTTGGGGGGGTCTAATTTCCAAAATGAGGTCACATGTGGGGGGTTTCCACAGTTTAGGTACATCAGGGGCTCTGCAAACGCGACATGACACCCGCAGACCTTTCCATCAAAGTCTGCATTTCAGAACGTCACTACTTCCCTTCCGAGCCCCACCGTGTGCCCAAACAGTAGTTTTCTCCCACATATAGGGTACCAACGTACTCAGGACAAATTGGACAACAACTCTTAGGGTCCAATTTCTCCTGTTACCCTTGGGAAAATAAAAATTCGAGGCTAAAAGATCATTTTCGTGGAAAAAAAATTATTTTTTTTATTTTCACGGCTCTACATTATAAACTTTAGTGAAACACTTGGGGGTTCAAAGTGCTCACCACACATCTAGATACGTCCCTTGGGGGGGTCTAATTTCCAAAATGGGGTCACTTGTGGGGGTTTCCACTGTTTAGGTACATCAGGGGCTCTGCAAACGCGACATGACACCCGCAGACCATTCCATCAAAGTCTGCATTCCAGAACATCACTACTTCCCTTCCGAGCCCCACCGTGTGCCCATACAGTAGTTTTCTTCCACATATGGGGTATCAGCGTACTCAGAACAAATTGGACAACAACTTTTGGGGTCCAATTTCTCCTGTTAGCCTTGTGAAAATAAGAAATTGGGGGCTAAAAGATCATTTTATGGAAAAAAAATGATTTTTTATTTTCATGGCTCTATGTTATAAACTTCTGTGAAGCACATGGGGGTTCAAAGGGTTCCCGACACATCTAGATAAGTTCTTTAAGGGGTCTAGTTTCCAAAATGGGGTCACTTGTGGGGGGTTTCCACTGTTTAGGTACATCAGGGGCTCTCCAAATACGAAATGGCATCCGATCTCAATTCCAGCCAATTCTGCATTGAAAAAGTCAAACGGCACTCCTTCCGTTCTGAGCTCTGCCGTGTGCTCAAACAGTGGTTTAGTCCCACATACGGGGTATTGGCGTATTCGGGAGAAATTGCACAAACAATTTTGTGGTTGATTTTCTCTTTTTAAACTTGTGAAAATAAAAAAAAATGGTTTTGAAGTAAAATGTTTGTGAAAAAAAGTTAAATGTTTATTTTTTCCTTCCATATTCCATTAATTCATGTGAAGCACCTGAAGGGTTAATAAACTTCTTGAATGTGGTTTTGAGTACATTGAGAGGTACAGTTTTTAGAATGGTGTCACTTTTGGGTATTTTCTGTCATATTGACCCCCCAAACTCACTTCAAATGTGAGGTGGTCCCTAAAAAAATGGTGTTGCAAATTTTGTTGTAAAAATGAGAAATCGCTGGTCAACTTTTAACCCTTATAACTTCCTAAAAAAAAAAATTATGTTTCCAAAATTGTGCAGATGTAAAGTAGACATGTGGGAAATGTTATTTATTAACTATTTTGTGTGATATCACTCTCTGATTTAAGGGCATAAAAATTAAAAGTTTGAAAATTGAAAAATTTTCTAAATTTTCGCCAAATTTTGATTTTTTTAACAAATAAGCGCAGATCATATCTAAAAATTTTTACCACCATCATGAAGTACAATATGTCATGAGAAAACATTGTCAGAATCAGTAGGATCCGTTGAAGCGTTCTAGAGTTATGACCTCATAAAGTGACACTGGTCAGAATTGAAAAAATTGGCCCGGTCACGAAGGCAAAAACAGGCTCGGGTGCGAAGGGGTTAAAATGAACCACACAGGACTTGTCCGTACCTTTGGCTGAATATAGAAATATAACATACGCATCCAGCGATTGCTAAACTCCAGTGTAGTTTGTTTGTTCCATTTTCAATTCATAATGTTTTAGAGTCAACCAAAATAAAAAAGTGGGTGTTTTGCAAAGAAGACCCACACAGACTACTTTGCAGAGTACCCAGAGAGATGCGTGCACAGTAGAGATGAGCGACTTTTCCTTTTTTCGGGTCGAGTCGGGTTTCATGAAATCTGACTTTCTTAAAAGTCGGGTCGAACGAAATCGGCCGATTAAAGGGAAAAGTCGGGGTCTGACTGAAACACGAAACCCAATGCAAGTCAATGGGGAAGCAAAGTAGGCAGGGAGTGGACAGTAAACACACCTAAAGTGCCCATTTCAATGCCAAAAACATCAATTCGTATTACTTAAGCTTGGCAACCGTAATTTACTTTATAATAATAGTTATGCACTGAAATCTGGGGGTTATTTGGCTAAAGTTGTGGGGGGGTAGGCCTGGCGGTAGGTTTTCGTGTGCCCTGGGCCAAAAAGTGTCAGTGCACCCTTTTAACACATACCACAATTCATAATGCTCCGATACTGCACAGAAATATAGGTATAGTACAATGCAAAATACTTCACTGCTTACATGACATGACTGATATCTTTTTTAAATTCTACAACAGCTCAAAAAACGGACAGTATTTTACTCCATACAGTATTATGGCCACCACCTAGTGCGCCATACTGAATAATGAGCCCCATATATTTCTCCATACAGAATAATTGGTCCCATATAATGTTGCATACAGTATATGATGAGCTACACATAATGCTCCAGTATATGTTGGTCCCCATGGATGATGCTCCACTGTCTTATGGGCCCAAATAATACTCTATACTGTATATAATAGGCCCCATTTTTAATGCTCCAGTGTATAATGGGCCCTGTAAATTCTGCTCCAGTGTCTGATGTCCACCATTTGGAATGCTCCAGTATATGTTGGTCCCCATGGATGATGCTCCAGTGTGTTATGGACCCAAATTATGCTCCATATACAATGGGCCCCATTTCTAATGCTCCAGTGTATAATGGGCCCCGTAAATGCTGCTCCAGTGTCTGATGTCCCCCATTTGGAATGCTCCATCTAATTCAACCCATATCCTGTCCTAACCTGTCCTAACATGTTGATCCAGAGGAAGGCAAAAAAAAACCCATGTGGCAAACAGTAAGCTTCACATTGGGGAAAAAAATTTCTTCCCGACTCCACATACGGCAATTAGACTAGCTCCCTGGATCAACGCAATATTAAGGAAACTAGAGTATATACCCTCTAATATAATAGTTTTCAAGAAAGGCATCCAGTCCCTTCAAGGTATATATAGTATAGTTTCAACATTCAAAATCTCTGTATTTATTTCAGGAGGCAGACACAGACGCTCTGAGGCCCAGTATGGATTACACAACAATATAAAAAGCATTAAAAGGGGAATGGATCCCAAGCGTACTGCTGTATACAGTGTTGTGGTCATTTTGCGATCTAGATATATATTTCAAGAGTAGCACACAGCCTCTCACAGGCTCAGTATGGATCACACCATAATATAAAAAGAAGATCCGCAAGTAATAATCACACATGTGGCCCAATGTTCCAGGTGTCAATGATGCACTTTGAGTGGTGGGTGGAGGATGAATTTTGTGCACAAAGGGTACTGGATCAACAGATACAAGGTATAAGTAGTATACTTAAAATACACAAAAATCTCTATATGTATTTCAGGAAGCAGACACATACAGTTGTGGCCAAAAGTATTGATAAACCTGCAATTCTGTCAGATAATTCTCAGTTTCTTACTGAAAATGATTGCAAACACAAATTCTTTGGTATTATTATCTTCATTTAATTTGTCTTAAATGAGAAAGCACAAAAAGAATTGTCCTAACGCCAAATTGGATATAATTCCACACCAAACATAAAAAAGAGGGTGGACAAAAGTATTGGCACTGTTGGAAAAATCATGTGATGCTTCTCTGATTTGTGTGATTAACAGTACCTGTAACTTACCTGTGGCACCTAATAGGTGTTGGCAATAACTAAATCACACTTGCAGCCAGTTGACAAGGATTAAAGTTGACTCAACCTCTGTCCTGTGTCCTTGTGTGTACCACATTGAGCATGGAGAAAAGAAAGAAGACCAAAGAGCTGTCTGAGGACTTGAGAAACCAAATTGTGAGGAACCATGAGCAATCTCAAGGCTACAAGTCCATCTCCAAATACCTGAATGTTCCTGTGTCTACCGTGCACAGTGTCATCAAGAAGTTTAAAGCCCATGGCACTGTGGCTAACCTCCCTAGATGTGGACGGAAAAGAAAAATTGACAAGAGATTTCAAAGCAAGATTGTGCGAATGTTGGATAAAGAACCTCGACTACCATCCAAACAAGTTCAAGCTGCCCTGCAGTCTGAGGGTACAACAGTGTCAACCCATACTATCCATTGGCATCTGAATGAAAAGGGACTGTATGGTAGGAGACCCAGGAAGACCCCACTTCTTACCCCGAGACATAAAAAAGCCAGGCTGGAGTTTGCCAGAACTTACCTGAAAAAGCCTAAAACGTTTTGGAAGAATGTTCTCTGGTCAGATGAGACAAAAGTAGAGCTTTTTGGGCAAAGGCATCAACATAGAGTTTACGGGAGAAAAAAAGAGGCATTCAAAGAAAAAACATGGTCCCTACTGGCAAACATGGCGGAGGTTCCCTGATGTTTTGGGGTTGCTTTGCTGCCTCTGGCACTGGACTGCTTGACCATGTGCATGGCATTATGAAGTCTGAAGACTACCAACAAAATTTGCAGCATACTTTAGGGCCCAGTGTGAGAAAGCTGGGTCTCCCTCATAGGTCATGGGTCTTCCAGCAGGACAATGACCCAAAACACACTTCAAAAAGCACTAGAAAATGGTTTGAGAGAAAGCACTGGAGACTTCTAAGGTGGCCAGCAATGAGTCCAGACCTGAATCCCATAGAACACCTGTGGAGAGATCTAAAAATGGCAGTTTGGAGAAGGCACCCTTCAAATATCAGGGACCTGGAGCACTTTGCCAAAGAAGAATGATCTAAAATTCCAGAAGAGCATTGTAAGAAGCTCAATGATGGTTACCGGAAGCGGTTGGTCGCAGTTATTTTGGCTAAAGGTTGTGCAACCAAGTATTAGGCTGAGAGTGCCAATACTTTTGTCTGGCCAATTTTTGGAGTTTTGTGTGAAATGATCAATGTTTTGCTTTTTGCTTCATTCTCTTTTGAGTTTTTTCATTTAAGACAAATTAAATGAAGATAATAATACTAAAGAATTAGTGTTTGCAATCATTTTCAGGAAGAAACTGAGTATTATCTGACAGAATTGCAGGGATGTCAATACTTTTGGCCACAACTGTATGCTCACACGCTCAGTATGAATTTGGCAATAATGTCACAAGTTGAAAAAGGGTACAGTATGCCCAGATACAAGGTATATATAGTATAGTTTCAACATTCTAAATCTCCCTAGACATTTCATGAGGCAGACACAGACGCTCTCAGTCCCAGTATGCATTAACCAAGAATATAATAAGTATACAAGATACAAGGTACATATAATATTGTTTAAACATTATAAATCTCCTTATTTTTGTCAGGAGGCAGACACAGAAGCTCTCAGGGTCAGTATGGATTACACAATATAAAAAGCAGTAAAACGGTAATGGATCAGAAGCGCACAGCTGCATACAGTGTTGGGGTAATTGTAAATCTCTGTAGATATTTCCAGAGTCAGAAGCAGACCATCACTGGCTCAGTGTTATGAATGAGGCACCGGAGGAGGAGAAAACAAAAATACAAGCTAAGGCCTGAAAACCGGAGAGGTTGGTAGCTATCGGATTGCAGACCCCTGATCCTATACACCACAACTAACAGTAGCCGTGGGGGGTTCTTACGGTGCCCTAGACCCCTCGTCACAGCCGGAGAACTACATAAGCCTAAAGAAGGAAAGGGGAAATCTAAACTGCCCCAGAGCAGACCCCAAAGCAATAGACAGCCCCCAACATGTATTGTCGGTGAAAAACAGATGAAAACACAGACACAGACAGAAAGACAGGCTGAGCAAACGATGGGGCCCAACTAACTAGATAGGACAGGGCAGAAAAGATGCTGGCTGCAATCCGCAAAAAACCCTACCAAAAATGTCCCAACTGTCTGATAGGGAAAAAGGCCCTGAAGTCGCTAGACTTCAAAATCACTATATCAGCACTCAGGTATATTCTGAAAACAGAGCAAAGAGATCAACTGATCAGAGACAAAAATGGAATTCAGCCAGTCCCAACCAGGACTGGCTGAATACAAACACTAAGGAAACCAGACAAAATCTCATGGAATAATAGCAGGGAAAAACTTAGCTTTTAGTAGACAGGAACTAAGCTGGATGCAAGAGCTCAGAGCAGAAATGATCACCAGCAGCTGCCTTATATCCACTCAGAAATTCCAGATGTCCAATCACACTCAGCCAGTTCAGATGACAGGTTCTTCCCATCCCAATCAATGTCACTACCTCTCTTCACCAGCAGAGGGAGTTCATCAGACATCAAAGGTGAAGGGGAGAATGAACTCACAACAGTACCTCCCCCTTGAGGAGGGGTCACCGAACCCTCATCCACGCCACCAGGGCGATCAGGATGGGCCCGATGAAAAGCACGAACCAATCTTTCGGCATGAATATCGGATGCAGGGACCCAAGAATTATCCTCCTGGCCATAACCCTTCCATTTAGCCAAATACTGGAGTCTCCGTCTAGCCAGACGAGAATCCAGTATCTTCTCAACCTCATATTCCACATTACCTTCAACCAATACAGGGTCAGGAGGTGCCACCACAGGAACTACTGGCTCAGCAAACCTCTTCAACAGAGACATATGAAACACGTTATGGATCTTGAATGTAACAGGAAGAGCCAATCGAAAAGAGACCGGATTAAGAATCTCCAAAATCTTGTAAGGTCCAATAAATCTAGGTTTAAACTTTGGAGAAGCCACCTTCATAGAGATATTCTTTGATGACAACCAAACCATATCACCCACCTTAAACCGGGGACCAATGGTCCTATGCTGGTTGGAAAACCGCTGGGCCTTTTCCTGGGAGAGAGACAACTTATCCACCACTTGGTCCCAAATCTGGTGCATTCTCTCCACCACAGTGTCAACACCTGGGCAGGCAGAAGACTCCACCTGCTCTGAAGAGAATCGAGGATGAAACCCAAAGTTACAAAAAAGGTGACATCAAAGTGGCAGAACTAGCTCTATTATTTAAAGCAAATTCGGCCAAGGGCAAAAATGAAACCCAATCATCCTGATCAGCAGAAATAAAACATCTCAAATACGACTCCAAAGTCTGGTTTGTTCTCTCCGTCTGCCCATTGGTCTGAGGGTGAAACGCAGAGGAGAAGGACAACTGAATTCCCAGCTTGGAACAGAAAGTCCTCCAAAATCTAGAAACAAACTGAACTCCTCTGTCAGATACAATGTTCTCAGGAATCCCGTGCAAGCGAACCACCTGTTGCAAAAACAAGGGCACCAACTCTGAGGAAGATGGCAACTAAGGGAGTGGTACAAGATGGACCATCTAAGAAATCTATCACAAATCACCCAAATAACAGTCATTCTCTGAGAGACAGGCATATCAGACATAAAATCCATTGAAATATGGGTCCATGGCCTCCTGGGCACCGGCAAAGGCATCAACAACCCACTAGAGCGAGAACAAGGTTTAGACCGGGAGCAAGTCCCACAGGACTGCACAAAATTCCTGACATCACGAGACAAGGCGGGCCACCAAAAAGACCGACTCACCAAATCTCTAGTACCAAAAATACCTGGATGACCAGCCAATGCGGAGCAATGAACCTCAGACATCACTCTCTTCCTCCACTGGTCAGGTACATACAATTTTCCAATGGGACAACGCTCAGGTTTGTCCTCCTGAAACTCTTCCAGAACATGTCTCAAATCGGGCGAGATGGCAGAAAGAACTACCCCCTCACCTAAGATGGTAGCAGGCTTGGTCACAATAGGAGAATCAGCAAAGAAACTCCCAGAGAGGGCGTCTGCCTTGACATTGTTAGTGCCTGGAAGAAAAGAGACCACAAAATCAAAATGTGTGAAAAACAAGGCCCACCTAGCCTGTCTAGGATTCAAGCATTTGGCCAACTCCAGGTAAATCAAATTCTTGTGGTCAGTAAGGACCACAACTTGATGTTTAGCTCCCTCCAACCAATGCCTCCACTCCTCAAATGCCCATTTCATGGCTAACAGTTCCCGATTCCCCACATCATAGTTACGTTCGGATGGGGAGAACTTTCGGGAAAAGAAAGCACAGGGATTCATTTTAGATGTTACAGGATCTTTTTGGGACAAAACAGCTCCTGCACCAATCTCAGAAGCGTCCACCTCTACCTGAAACGGGAGTGAGACATCAGGTTGCCGCAAAACCGGAGCAGAAGTGAACCTTCGCTTCAGCTCCTGAAAAGAAGAAACAGCCTCCGGAGACCAATTCAGCACATCAGCCCCCTTCTTAGTCAAATCAGTCAATGGTTTGGCAATACCAGAAAAATTAGCTATAAATTTACGATAAAAATTAGCAAAACCCAAAAACTTCTGGAATGCCTTCAAAGAAGTGGCTGAACCCAATCATAAATGGCCTGTATCTTGGCCGGGTCCATTTCAATAGTTGACAGAGACAAAATAAATCCCAAAAATGAAATCCTCTGTACACCAAAAAGGCATTTCGATCCCTTGACATACAGGGAATTCTCCCTCAAAATCCGGAACACAGTCTGAACATGTTCCACATGAGAGTCCCAATCCTTGGAAAGATCAAAATATCATCCAGATAAATGATCAAAAATTTTTCCACAAAGTCTCGGAAAATATCATTCATGAAGCACTGGAAGACAGAAGGGGCATTAGTGAGCCCAAAAGGCATCACCAGGTACTCAAAATGTCCCTCCGGAGTATTAAACGCCGTCTTCCATTCATCCCCCTGCTTAATGCGAATAAGGTTATACGCCCCCTGAGGTCAAGCTTGGTAAACCAGCAAGCACCTTTAACTCTGGAGAATAGATCAGAAATCAGGGGTAACGGATACTGATATTTAACAGTAATTTTGTTGAGGGAACGATAGTCAAAGCAAGGCCTTAATGAACCATCTTTCTTGGCCACAAAAAGAAAACCAGCACCTAAGGGTGAAGAGGATGGCCTAATATGACCCTTCTCCAACGACTCCTTAATATAGGATCGCATAGCCTCGTGCTCGGGTACAGATAAATTGAAAAGTCGACCCTTGGGAAATTTACACCCAGGGCTCAACTCAATTGCACAGTCATAACTCCTATGAGGAGGCAAAGACGCAGACTCATTCTCACTAAATACTTCATAAAAATCAGCCAAATAGTCAGGAACATCATGCGACTGGTGATAGGTGGAGAAAATAGGTGCGTCACTAAGGGCACACCGACAACCCCAACTCACCACAGACACAGATTTCCAATCCAAAACTGGATTATGGATTTGCAACCAGGGAAACCCCAGAACGATGGTATGCAAATTATGCAACACCAAAAATCTGCAATTTTCTTGATGGTCTGGGGTGACCCGCATTACCATCTGGGTCCAAAACTGAGGTTTATTCTTTGCCAAAGGAGTACCATCAATACCCCTCAAAGGGATAGGCGTCCGCAGAGGTGTCATAGGAAACCCACAACGTTTAGCAAAATCCAAGTCCATCAGGTTCAAAGCTGCCCCCGAATCCAGAAAAGCCTTAGCGGAAAATGTGGACAGGGAGCAGATCAGAGTAATTGCCAGAAGAAACTTAGTTTGAACACCACCCACAGCAAATGTGTGTGCAAAAAGTTTCTCTCATTTAGGGCAGACAGAAATAATATGAGAGGCATCTCCACAGAAAAAACACAGCTTATTACGCCTTCTGACCTCCTGACGTTGCGCCCTAGACAAAACTCTATCACATTGCATACATTCAGACATTTGTTCAACAGGTGGCAACACCTCTCGTGCAGTTTTGCGGTCACGCAAATGCCGATCAACCTGAATGGCTAATGACAAAGAATCGTCAAGACCAGAGGGAACAGGAAATCCCACCATAGTATCTTTTACGGTTTTTGACAAACCCTTCCGAAAGAGAGCTGCCAAGGCACCATCATTCCAGGTAGTAAGGACCGCCCACTTTCGGAATTTTTGACAGTACAACTGCAGAATCCTGACCCTGGCTCAATGCCAACAGGGCCTTTTCAGCCTGATCAATAGCATTAGGTTCATTATACAACAACCCCAAGGCCTGAAAAAATGCGTTCACAGTAGTCAGAATAGGATCATCAGGTTTCAAAGAAAACGCCCAATCCTGGGGATCGCCGCGCAGCAAAGAGATGACAATTTTAACCTGCTACGCGGAGCTCCCCGATGAGTTAGGCTTCAAGGCAAAAAATAATTTACAATTATTCTTAAAATTCAGAATTTTAGTCCGTCCCCAAAAAACACGTCCGGAGTAGGGATCTTTGGTTCAGCAGCATGTGAATGAGCAAGGTAGGCGGAAATTCCCCGCACTTCAGCAGTAAGCTGCTCCACACAATCAGACAATTGCTTAATCTCCATTGAGAAAAAATTCCCCCTACGGCCTCAGAGAAAAAGAGGAAAAATATACACCAAAAAAATAAATAAATAAATAAATAAAAAATTCTGACACTTTTTTTTTCTTACAATTCTCTCCTGCTATTGAGCACCCTAGAATCTGCGGTATGGCTGGTGATTCTGTTATGAATGAGTCACCGGAGGAGGAGAAAACAAAAATACAAGCTAAGGCCTGAAAACCGGAGAGGTTGGTAGCTATCGGATTGCAGACCCCTGATCCTATACACCACAACTAACAGTAGCCGTGGGGGGTTCTTACGGTGCCCTAGACCCCTCGTCACAGCCGGAGAACTACATAAGCCTAAAGAAGGAAAGGGGAAATCTAAACTGCCCCAGAGCAGACCCCAAAGCAATAGACAGCCCCCAACATGTATTGTCGGTGAAAAACAGATGAAAACACAGACACAGACAGAAAGACAGGCTGAGCAAACGATGGGGCCCAACTAACTAGATAGGACAGGGCAGAAAAGATGCTGGCTGCAATCCGCAAAAAACCCTACCAAAAATGTCCCAACTGTCTGATAGGGAAAAAGGCCCTGAAGTCGCTAGACTTCAAAATCACTATATCAGCACTCAGGTATATTCTGAAAACAGAGCAAAGAGATCAACTGATCAGAGACAAAAATGGAATTCAGCCAGTCCCAACCAGGACTGGCTGAATACAAACACTAAGGAAACCAGACAAAATCTCATGAAATAATAGCAGGGAAAAACTTAGCTTTTAGTAGACAGGAACTAAGCTGGATGCAAGAGCTCAGAGCAGAAATGATCACCAGCAGCTGCCTTATATCCACTCAGAAATTCCAGATGTCCAATCACACTCAGCCAGTTCAGATGACAGGTTCTTCCCATCCCAATCAATGTCACTACCTCTCTTCACCAGCAGAGGGAGTTCATCAGACATCAAAGGTGAAGGGGAGAATGAACTCACAACAGTACCTCCCCCTTGAGGAGGGGTCACCGAACCCTCATCCACGCCACCAGGGCGATCAGGATGGGCCCGATGAAAAGCACGAACCAATCTTTCAGCATGAATATCGGATGCAGGGACCCAAGAATTATCCTCCTGGCCATAACCCTTCCATTTAGCCAAATACTGGAGTCTCCGTCTAGCCAGACGAGAATCCAGTATCTTCTCAACCTCATATTCCACATTACCTTCAACCAATACAGGGTCAGGAGGTGCCACCACAGGAACTACTGGCTCAGCAAACCTCTTCAACAGAGACATATGAAACACGTTATGGATCTTGAATGTAACAGGAAGAGCCAATCGAAAAGAGACCGGATTAAGAATCTCCAAAATCTTGTAAGGTCCAATAAATCTAGGTTTAAACTTTGGAGAAGCCACCTTCATAGAGATATTCTTTGATGACAACCAAACCATATCACCCACCTTAAACCGGGGACCAATGGTCCTATGCTGGTTGGAAAACCGCTGGGCCTTTTCCTGGGAGAGAGACAACTTATCCACCACTTGGTCCCAAATCTGGTGCATTCTCTCCACCACAGTGTCAACACCTGGGCAGGCAGAAGACTCCACCTGCTCTGAAGAGAATCGAGGATGAAACCCAAAGTTACAAAAAAGGTGACATCAAAGTGGCAGAACTAGCTCTATTATTTAAAGCAAATTCGGCCAAGGGCAAAAATGAAACCCAATCATCCTGATCAGCAGAAATAAAACATCTCAAATACGACTCCAAAGTCTGGTTTGTTCTCTCCGTCTGCCCATTGGTCTGAGGGTGAAACGCAGAGGAGAAGGACAACTGAATTCCCAGCTTGGAACAGAAAGTCCTCCAAAATCTAGAAACAAACTGAACTCCTCTGTCAGATACAATGTTCTCAGGAATCCCGTGCAAGCGAACCACCTGTTGCAAAAACAAGGGCACCAACTCTGAGGAAGATGGCAACTAAGGGAGTGGTACAAGATGGACCATCTAAGAAATCTATCACAAATCACCCAAATAACAGTCATTCTCTGAGAGACAGGCATATCAGACATAAAATCCATTGAAATATGGGTCCATGGCCTCCTGGGCACCGGCAAAGGCATCAACAACCCACTAGAGCGAGAACAAGGTTTAGACCGGGAGCAAGTCCCACAGGACTGCACAAAATTCCTGACATCACGAGACAAGGCGGGCCACCAAAAAGACCGACTCACCAAATCTCTAGTACCAAAAATACCTGGATGACCAGCCAATGCGGAGCAATGAACCTCAGACATCACTCTCTTCCTCCACTGGTCAGGTACATACAATTTTCCAATGGGACAATGCTCAGGTTTGTCCTCCTGAAACTCTTCCAGAACATGTCTCAAATCGGGCGAGATGGCAGAAAGAACTACCCCCTCACCTAAGATGGTAGCAGGCTTGGTCACAATAGGAGAATCAGCAAAGAAACTCCCAGAGAGGGCGTCTGCCTTGACATTGTTAGTGCCTGGAAGAAAAGAGACCACAAAATCAAAATGTGTGAAAAACAAGGCCCACCTAGCCTGTCTAGGATTCAAGCATTTGGCCAACTCCAGGTAAATCAAATTCTTGTGGTCAGTAAGGACCACAACTTGATGTTTAGCTCCCTCCAACCAATGCCTCCACTCCTCAAATGCCCATTTCATGGCTAACAGTTCCCGATTCCCCACATCATAGTTACGTTCGGATGGGGAGAACTTTCGGGAAAAGAAAGCACAGGGATTCATTTTAGATGTTACAGGATCTTTTTGGGACAAAACAGCTCCTGCACCAATCTCAGAAGCGTCCACCTCTACCTGAAACGGGAGTGAGACATCAGGTTGCCGCAAAACCGGAGCAGAAGTGAACCTTCGCTTCAGCTCCTGAAAAGAAGAAACAGCCTCCGGAGACCAATTCAGCACATCAGCCCCCTTCTTAGTCAAATCAGTCAATGGTTTGGCAATACCAGAAAAATTAGCTATAAATTTACGATAAAAATTAGCAAAACCCAAAAACTTCTGGAATGCCTTCAAAGAAGTGGCTGAACCCAATCATAAATGGCCTGTATCTTGGCCGGGTCCATTTCAATAGTTGACAGAGACAAAATAAATCCCAAAAATGAAATCCTCTGTACACCAAAAAGGCATTTCGATCCCTTGACATACAGGGAATTCTCCCTCAAAATCCGGAACACAGTCTGAACATGTTCCACATGAGAGTCCCAATCCTTGGAAAGATCAAAATATCATCCAGATAAATGATCAAAAATTTTTCCACAAAGTCTCGGAAAATATCATTCATGAAGCACTGGAAGACAGAAGGGGCATTAGTGAGCCCAAAAGGCATCACCAGGTACTCAAAATGTCCCTCCGGAGTATTAAACGCCGTCTTCCATTCATCCCCCTGCTTAATGCGAATAAGGTTATACGCCCCCTGAGGTCAAGCTTGGTAAACCAGCAAGCACCTTTAACTCTGGAGAATAGATCAGAAATCAGGGGTAACGGATACTGATATTTAACAGTAATTTTGTTGAGGGAACGATAGTCAAAGCAAGGCCTTAATGAACCATCTTTCTTGGCCACAAAAAGAAAACCAGCACCTAAGGGTGAAGAGGATGGCCTAATATGACCCTTCTCCAACGACTCCTTAATATAGGATCGCATAGCCTCGTGCTCGGGTACAGATAAATTGAAAAGTCGACCCTTGGGAAATTTACACCCAGGGCTCAACTCAATTGCACAGTCATAACTCCTATGAGGAGGCAAAGACGCAGACTCATTCTCACTAAATACTTCATAAAAATCAGCCAAATAGTCAGGAACATCATGCGACTGGTGATAGGTGGAGAAAATAGGTGCGTCACTAAGGGCACACCGACAACCCCAACTCACCACAGACACAGATTTCCAATCCAAAACTGGATTATGGATTTGCAACCAGGGAAACCCCAGAACGATGGTATGCAAATTATGCAACACCAAAAATCTGCAATTTTCTTGATGGTCTGGGGTGACCCGCATTACCATCTGGGTCCAAAACTGAGGTTTATTCTTTGCCAAAGGAGTACCATCAATACCCCTCAAAGGGATAGGCGTCCGCAGAGGTGTCATAGGAAACCCACAACGTTTAGCAAAATCCAAGTCCATCAGGTTCAAAGCTGCCCCCGAATCCAGAAAAGCCTTAGCGGAAAATGTGGACAGGGAGCAGATCAGAGTAATTGCCAGAAGAAACTTAGTTTGAACACCACCCACAGCAAATGTGTGTGCAAAAAGTTTCTCTCATTTAGGGCAGACAGAAATAATATGAGAGGCATCTCCACAGAAAAAACACAGCTTATTACGCCTTCTGACCTCCTGACGTTGCGCCCTAGACAAAACTCTATCACATTGCATACATTCAGACATTTGTTCAACAGGTGGCAACACCTCTCGTGCAGTTTTGCGGTCACGCAAATGCCGATCAACCTGAATGGCTAATGACAAAGAATCGTCAAGACCAGAGGGAACAGGAAATCCCACCATAGTATCTTTTACGGTTTTTGACAAACCCTTCCGAAAGAGAGCTGCCAAGGCACCATCATTCCAGGTAGTAAGGACCGCCCACTTTCGGAATTTTTGACAGTACAACTGCAGAATCCTGACCCTGGCTCAATGCCAACAGGGCCTTTTCAGCCTGATCAATAGCATTAGGTTCATTATACAACAACCCCAAGGCCTGAAAAAATGCGTTCACAGTAGTCAGAATAGGATCATCAGGTTTCAAAGAAAACGCCCAATCCTGGGGATCGCCGCGCAGCAAAGAGATGACAATTTTAACCTGCTACGCGGAGCTCCCCGATGAGTTAGGCTTCAAGGCAAAAAATAATTTACAATTATTCTTAAAATTCAGAATTTTAGTCCGTCCCCAAAAAACACGTCCGGAGTAGGGATCTTTGGTTCAGCAGCATGTGAATGAGCAAGATAGGCAGAAATTCCCCGCACTTCAGCAGTAAGCTGCTCCACACAATCAGACAATTGCTTAATCTCCATTGAGAAAAAATTCCCCCTACGGCCTCAGAGAAAAAGAGGAAAAATATACACCAAAAAAATAAATAAATAAATAAATAAAAAATTCTGACACTTTTTTTTTCTTACAATTCTCTCCTGCTATTGAGCACCCTAGAATCTGCGGTATGGCTGGTGATTCTGTTATGAATGAGTCACTGGAGGAGGAGAAAACAAAAATACAAGCTAAGGCCTGAAAACCGGAGAGGTTGGTAGCTATCGGATTGCAGACCCCTGATCCTATACACCACAACTAACAGTAGCCGTGGGGGGTTCTTACGGTGCCCTAGACCCCTCGTCACAGCCGGAGAACTACATAAGCCTAAAGAATGAAAGGGGATATCTAAACTGCCCCAGAGCAGACCCCAAAGCAATAGACAGCCCCCAACATGTATTGTCGGTGAAAAACAGATGAAAACACAGACACAGACAGAAAGACAGGCTGAGCAAACGATGGGGCCCAACTAACTAGATAGGACAGGGCAGAAAAGATGCTGGCTGCAATCCGCAAAAAACCCTACCAAAAATGTCCCAACTGTCTGATAGGGAAAAAGGCCCTGAAGTCGCTAGACTTCAAAATCACTATATCAGCACTCAGGTATATTCTGAAAACAGAGCAAAGAGATCAACTGATCAGAGACAAAAATGGAATTCAGCCAGTCCCAACCAGGACTGGCTGAATACAAACACTAAGGAAACCAGACAAAATCTCATGAAATAATAGCAGGGAAAAACTTAGCTTTTAGTAGACAGGAACTAAGCTGGATGCAAGAGCTCAGAGCAGAAATGATCACCAGCAGCTGCCTTATATCCACTCAGAAATTCCAGATGTCCAATCACACTCAGCCAGTTCAGATGACAGGTTCTTCCCATCCCAATCAATGTCACTACCTCTCTTCACCAGCAGAGGGAGTTCATCAGACATCAAAGGTGAAGGGGAGAATGAACTCACAACAGTACCTCCCCCTTGAGGAGGGGTCACCGAACCCTCATCCACGCCACCAGGGCGATCAGGATGGGCCCGATGAAAAGCACGAACCAATCTTTCGGCATGAATATCGGATGCAGGGACCCAAGAATTATCCTCCTGGCCATAACCCTTCCATTTAGCCAAATACTGGAGTCTCCGTCTAGCCAGACGAGAATCCAGTATCTTCTCAACCTCATATTCCACATTACCTTCAACCAATACAGGGTCAGGAGGTGCCACCACAGGAACTACTGGCTCAGCAAACCTCTTCAACAGAGACATATGAAACACGTTATGGATCTTGAATGTAACAGGAAGAGCCAATCGAAAAGAGACCGGATTAAGAATCTCCAAAATCTTGTAAGGTCCAATAAATCTAGGTTTAAACTTTGGAGAAGCCACCTTCATAGAGATATTCTTTGATGACAACCAAACCATATCACCCACCTTAAACCGGGGACCAATGGTCCTATGCTGGTTGGAAAACCGCTGGGCCTTTTCCTGGGAGAGAGACAACTTATCCACCACTTGGTCCCAAATCTGGTGCATTCTCTCCACCACAGTGTCAACACCTGGGCAGGCAGAAGACTCCACCTGCTCTGAAGAGAATCGAGGATGAAACCCAAAGTTACAAAAAAGGTGACATCAAAGTGGCAGAACTAGCTCTATTATTTAAAGCAAATTCGGCCAAGGGCAAAAATGAAACCCAATCATCCTGATCAGCAGAAATAAAACATCTCAAATACGACTCCAAAGTCTGGTTTGTTCTCTCCGTCTGCCCATTGGTCTGAGGGTGAAACGCAGAGGAGAAGGACAACTGAATTCCCAGCTTGGAACAGAAAGTCCTCCAAAATCTAGAAACAAACTGAACTCCTCTGTCAGATACAATGTTCTCAGGAATCCCGTGCAAGCGAACCACCTGTTGCAAAAACAAGGGCACCAACTCTGAGGAAGATGGCAACTAAGGGAGTGGTACAAGATGGACCATCTAAGAAATCTATCACAAATCACCCAAATAACAGTCATTCTCTGAGAGACAGGCATATCAGACATAAAATCCATTGAAATATGGGTCCATGGCCTCCTGGGCACCGGCAAAGGCATCAACAACCCACTAGAGCGAGAACAAGGTTTAGACCGGGAGCAAGTCCCACAGGACTGCACAAAATTCCTGACATCACGAGACAAGGCGGGCCACCAAAAAGACCGACTCACCAAATCTCTAGTACCAAAAATACCTGGATGACCAGCCAATGCGGAGCAATGAACCTCAGACATCACTCTCTTCCTCCACTGGTCAGGTACATACAATTTTCCAATGGGACAACGCTCAGGTTTGTCCTCCTGAAACTCTTCCAGAACATGTCTCAAATCGGGCGAGATGGCAGAAAGAACTACCCCCTCACCTAAGATGGTAGCAGGCTTGGTCACAATAGGAGAATCAGCAAAGAAACTCCCAGAGAGGGCGTCTGCCTTGACATTGTTAGTGCCTGGAAGAAAAGAGACCACAAAATCAAAATGTGTGAAAAACAAGGCCCACCTAGCCTGTCTAGGATTCAAGCATTTGGCCAACTCCAGGTAAATCAAATTCTTGTGGTCAGTAAGGACCACAACTTGATGTTTAGCTCCCTCCAACCAATGCCTCCACTCCTCAAATGCCCATTTCATGGCTAACAGTTCCCGATTCCCCACATCATAGTTACGTTCGGATGGGGAGAACTTTCGGGAAAAGAAAGCACAGGGATTCATTTTAGATGTTACAGGATCTTTTTGGGACAAAACAGCTCCTGCACCAATCTCAGAAGCGTCCACCTCTACCTGAAACGGGAGTGAGACATCAGGTTGCCGCAAAACCGGAGCAGAAGTGAACCTTCGCTTCAGCTCCTGAAAAGAAGAAACAGCCTCCGGAGACCAATTCAGCACATCAGCCCCCTTCTTAGTCAAATCAGTCAATGGTTTGGCAATACCAGAAAAATTAGCTATAAATTTACGATAAAAATTAGCAAAACCCAAAAACTTCTGGAATGCCTTCAAAGAAGTGGCTGAACCCAATCATAAATGGCCTGTATCTTGGCCGGGTCCATTTCAATAGTTGACAGAGACAAAATAAATCCCAAAAATGAAATCCTCTGTACACCAAAAAGGCATTTCGATCCCTTGACATACAGGGAATTCTCCCTCAAAATCCGGAACACAGTCTGAACATGTTCCACATGAGAGTCCCAATCCTTGGAAAGATCAAAATATCATCCAGATAAATGATCAAAAATTTTTCCACAAAGTCTCGGAAAATATCATTCATGAAGCACTGGAAGACAGAAGGGGCATTAGTGAGCCCAAAAGGCATCACCAGGTACTCAAAATGTCCCTCCGGAGTATTAAACGCCGTCTTCCATTCATCCCCCTGCTTAATGCGAATAAGGTTATACGCCCCCTGAGGTCAAGCTTGGTAAACCAGCAAGCACCTTTAACTCTGGAGAATAGATCAGAAATCAGGGGTAACGGATACTGATATTTAACAGTAATTTTGTTGAGGGAACGATAGTCAAAGCAAGGCCTTAATGAACCATCTTTCTTGGCCACAAAAAGAAAACCAGCACCTAAGGGTGAAGAGGATGGCCTAATATGACCCTTCTCCAACGACTCCTTAATATAGGATCGCATAGCCTCGTGCTCGGGTACAGATAAATTGAAAAGTCGACCCTTGGGAAATTTACACCCAGGGCTCAACTCAATTGCACAGTCATAACTCCTATGAGGAGGCAAAGACGCAGACTCATTCTCACTAAATACTTCATAAAAATCAGCCAAATAGTCAGGAACATCATGCGACTGGTGATAGGTGGAGAAAATAGGTGCGTCACTAAGGGCACACCGACAACCCCAACTCACCACAGACACAGATTTCCAATCCAAAACTGGATTATGGATTTGCAACCAGGGAAACCCCAGAACGATGGTATGCAAATTATGCAACACCAAAAATCTGCAATTTTCTTGATGGTCTGGGGTGACCCGCATTACCATCTGGGTCCAAAACTGAGGTTTATTCTTTGCCAAAGGAGTACCATCAATACCCCTCAAAGGGATAGGCGTCCGCAGAGGTGTCATAGGAAACCCACAACGTTTAGCAAAATCCAAGTCCATCAGGTTCAAAGCTGCCCCCGAATCCAGAAAAGCCTTAGCGGAAAATGTGGACAGGGAGCAGATCAGAGTAATTGCCAGAAGAAACTTAGTTTGAACACCACCCACAGCAAATGTGTGTGCAAAAAGTTTCTCTCATTTAGGGCAGACAGAAATAATATGAGAGGCATCTCCACAGAAAAAACACAGCTTATTACGCCTTCTGACCTCCTGACGTTGCGCCCTAGACAAAACTCTATCACATTGCATACGTTCAGACATTTGTTCAACAGGTGGCAACACCTCTCGTGCAGTTTTGCGGTCACGCAAATGCCGATCAACCTGAATGGCTAATGACAAAGAATCGTCAAGACCAGAGGGAACAGGAAATCCCACCATAGTATCTTTTACGGTTTTTGACAAACCCTTCCGAAAGAGAGCTGCCAAGGCACCATCATTCCAGGTAGTAAGGACCGCCCACTTTCGGAATTTTTGACAGTACAACTCTGCAGAATCCTGACCCTGGCTCAATGCCAACAGGGCCTTTTCAGCCTGATCAATAGCATTAGGTTCATTATACAACAACCCCAAGGCCTGAAAAAATGCGTTCACAGTAGTCAGAATAGGATCATCAGGTTTCAAAGAAAACGCCCAATCCTGGGGATCGCCGCGCAGCAAAGAGATGACAATTTTAACCTGCTACGCGGAGCTCCCCGATGAGTTAGGCTTCAAGGCAAAAAATAATTTACAATTATTCTTAAAATTCAGAATTTTAGTCCGTCCCCAAAAAACACGTCCGGAGTAGGGATCTTTGGTTCAGCAGCATGTGAATGAGCAAGATAGGCGGAAATTCCCCGCACTTCAGCAGTATGCTGCTCCACACAATCAGACAATTGCTTAATCTCCATTGAGAAAAAATTCCCCCTACGGCCTCAGAGAAAAAGAGGAAAAATATACACCAAAAAAATAAATAAATAAATAAATAAAAAATTCTGACACTTTTTTTTTCTTACAATTCTCTCCTGCTATTGAGCACCCTAGAATCTGCGGTATGGCTGGTGATTCTGTTATGAATGAGTCACCGGAGGAGGAGAAAACAAAAATACAAGCTAAGTCCAGAAAACCAGAGAGGTTGGTAGCTATCGGATTGCAGACCCCTGATCCTATACACCGCAACTAACAGTAGCCGTGGGGGGTTCCTACGGTGCCCTAGACCCCTCGTCACAGCCGGAGAACTACATAAGCCTAAAGAAGGAAAGGGGAAATCTAAACTGCCCCAGAGCAGGCCCCAAAGCAATAGATAGCTCCCAACATGTATTGTTGGTGAAAAACAGATGAAAACACAAACACAGACAGAAAGACAGGCTGAGCAAACGATGGGGCCCAACTAACTAGATAGGACAGGACAGAAAAGATGCTGGATGCAATCCGCAAAAAACCCTACCAAAAATGTCCCAACCGTCTGATAGGGAAAAAGGCCCTGAAGTCGCTAGACTTCAAAATCACTATATCAGCACTCAGGTATATTCTATAAACAGAGCAAAGAGATCAACTGATCAGAGACAAAAATGGAATTCAGCCAGTCCCAACCAGGACTGGCTGAATACAAACACTAAGGAAACCAGACAAAATCTCATGGAATAATAGCAGGGAAAAACTTAGCTTTTAGTAGACAAGGAACTAAGCTGGATGCAAGAGCTCAGAGCAGAAAGGATCACCAGCAGCCCTGCAGGGTGTCGGCTGCCTTATATCCACTCAGAAATTCCAGATGTCCAATCACACTCCGCCAGTTCAGATGACAGGTTCTTCCCATCCCAATCAATTTCACTACCTCTCTTCACCAGCAGAGGGAGTTCATCAGACATCAAAGGTGAAGGGGAGAATGAACGCACAACAGCTCAGTATGGATTACACCCAAATATAATAAAGAGAAAAAAGGGAAATGTATTCAAAACATACACCAGTATACAGTGTTGGAGTACTTTGAAATCTTCGTTTATATTTCAGTGTCAGTAAGCCAGTTCAGACTCTCCGATTGAGGAAAGTAGATGGATAAAAGTAAAGACGTAATGTCGACTGATTTTGGATGTTTTTGAATTAGTAATCACGGGAATACCTACCGGGAGAAGTCGCAGAGGCTACGCTGACCCTCAATAACTTTAACTGTGGATACAGCTAAAACACAAATTAGTGAAGAAAGGGTTACTGTATTGCAGTAGCGTTGATCCCATCATCATAACTCATCTCCATCAAATTGTGATCACAGGGAGAGCTGTAGACATGGTCCTCTCTGCCTATCGTGATCTGTCTGGTCACTTTGTAGTGCAAAACACACAAGCCACAGGCCGTAGGGGATTCTATTGGATTGCCATGACAGGACACATTGAAAAATGGTGGCAGGAATGTCACACGTCTGTGAATATGAAAAATGTGAAAGGTGACCATAAAGGACCACTGCATCCGATTGGGAGTTGACGTCCATTACAAATGGTAGCCATTGGTAATCTGAAGGTAGAGGTCAGCAGGACAGGACATAGCTACATATTAACCATCATCGATCAGTGCACCAAATTTGTAGTGCCCATCCCTGTGACGGATTTAACTGACCAGAATACACAGCGGTGGAGCAGGGAGAGGTAAGTATTGCAAGTGCTGTGTCCCTGAGCAAGCAGGGGGGACCCACTCGTGGGCACCGGTACTGGCACAGGGCCCCTCATAGTAAGTCAATGTGTCTGACGGCGAGTGGGCCCCCCAACCGTCAGAGACACTTTATTGTACTATGAGAGGCCCTGTGCCAGCGCCATCGCCAAAGGGTGGGCTCACACACCTGTTCAGGGCAACAGCACTTGCTCAGGTGCGGTAGGTGTTTCTCCCGGGCCTGGGGTGGGGGGGCAGCCCATTTAGGGTGGTTTAAAAAATGGCATATGTTGATGTGTAGGCTGGATTTTCAGCTGCTGCAAATTGAGGAATTGGAGAAGTCAGAGGAAGATAAAAACTAGTCTTTTTTTTTTCAACCTATGTGTTATCAGGGGAGGGTGGGACAAAATCTTTGGAAACCCATGCATGGTTCATTTTAATGAAGGTTAGATCATCAACATTTTGGGTCGACAGACAGGTCCTTTTTTAGGTCAGGATTGATCCAACAGCATTGAAGACTCTTTCAGATAGCACACTACCAGCAAGGTAAGCAAGCTCCTGTAAGGCATATTGTGCCAATTCAGGCCAGGTGTCCAGTTTTAAGGCCCAATAATCAAAGGGGAATGACCTGCGAGGGAGAACCTTGATATGGGAGGAAAACTTGTTTGTAACCATAGTTGACAACTTCTGTCTCCTGTCACTTGCAATCGATTCTGTATTAGCTGTCGTGTGCGTGGGACTTGAGAAATCAGACTACAACATGGTCAGGAAACCCGTCTCCAATGCCAGTTCGGCTGTGTGCACCACGAACACCTCTTCCATTTTGCCCACTATGGCTCGTGGGAGAACCAGCTTCGCTGTGTGCTGGGAATGCCTCAAACAACCTGTTTGCCAGAGTTGCTTGTTTGTTAGCCAATATTAGCTCTAGGTTCTCCTGTGGCTTGATGTTGTGTAATTTGCCTTTATAGCGTGGATCGAGGATGCTGGCCAACCAGTAGTCATCATCCCTCATCATTTTGGCAATGCGGGGGTCCGTTTTTAGGATCCGCAATGCATAGTCACACATGTGGGCCAATGTTCCATCTGTCAATGCTGCACTGCCAGTGGTGGGTGGAGTAGCACTTTCTGGCAAATCCACATCCCTTCAGTCACGCACAAACCCTGTAACTACCTGACCCTGGCATGCCCACATGTTCTCTTGCCCCCGAGAAGCATCCTCCTCCCCAAAATAATCATCCCCCTCATCCTCCTCCTCTTCTTCCTCCACCTCATCCATGCCAGTTCCCTGACCAGACAATGGCTGACTGTCATCAAGGTTTCCCTCCTCCTCCTCCTCCTCCTGTTGCTCCTCAGCTGCAGATGCCTGTTCCTTAATGTGCATCAAAGTTTGCATGAGCAGACGCATAAGTGGTATGCTCATGCTTATGATGGCGTCGTCTGCACTTACCAGCCGTGTGCATTCCTCAAAACATTGAAGGACTTTACAGAGGTCTTTCAGCTTTGACCACTGCACACCCGACAATTCCATGTCTATCCTCAAACTGCCTGCCCATGTATCCTCCCACAAGTGCATTACAGCCTGCCTCTGTTCGCACAGCCTCTCAACCATGTGCATAGTGGAGTTCCATCTTGTAGCAACGTCTATGATTAGGCGGTGCTTGGGGAGGTTGAGTGATCGCTGCAACGTCTGCATACGACTGGAGTGGACGTTTGAGCAACGGATGTGCGAGCAGAGTCTTCGCACCTTATGGAGCAGGGCTGTTATCGCCGGATAATTATTTAGGAAGCACTGCACCACCAGGTTCAATGTGTGAGCCAGGCAAGGTATGTGTGTGAGTTTTGAAAGGGCTATGGCTGCCACAAAATTCCACCCATTAATACTGACTACCTTGCCTGGCTCAAGATGTAGACTGCCCAGCTATGACTCAGTTTGTCGATGCAAGTAGTCGGCCAGTACCACCGCGGTGTGTCTACTGTCACCCAAACATCATTTTTAGAACAGCCTGCTGCCACTTACCACTAGCTGTTCGATAGTGGGACACCTCGTGTGCAGCACTGACAGATGTGGATGAAGTGCTCGTGCGACTGCGCTCTGTCGACGAGCTTTCGCTTCTGGAGGTGGAGGAGGGTCGAACAACTACAGCCAACTGTTTCCTATACTGTGGGCTAGGCAGCACTGTTCCCTGTGGAGCCTGCATCCACCACATTAACCCAGTGCGCAGTGATGGACACGTAACGGCCCTGGCCATGCCTACTGGTCCATGCATCTGTTGTGAGGTGCACCTTTCCACTCACTGACTTTTAGTGCATGGACAATGCGGTCTTTCATATGCCAGTGGAGGGCAGGGATGGCTTTTTGAGAAAAGAAGTGTTGACTGGGTAGGTCATAGCGTGGGACAGCATAGGCCATGAGCTCTCAGAAAGCTTCTCTTTCTACCAAACGGAAGGGTATCATCTCTAATGAGTTCAGTTTGGCAATGTAGGCATTAAAAGCCAGTGTACGCGGATGAGAGGATGAGTACTTTCTTGTCCTACTCAGAGTGTCTGGTAGGATGAGCTGGACTTGAGAGGTGCATATGGGGGAACTAGCATTGGACATGACGGACTGAGAAGGGGTTGGTGATGGTGAGGGTGTTGATGGCCTAGATTCAGTGTTTCCTCGCAAAAATATTGTGATTGCCTGACTGCTTTGGCCTAGCGCCGACACCTCAACATATCTTGATGGTGGTGTGCTTAGCGGTGGTCTTACAGGGAAGCGATGGAGCGTTGCTGGCTAACTTCAGTCGGAGCAGGTGCACATGTGCTACCTGAGGTTTTGTAGTCCGTCCACGCTTGCAAGTGCATGTTGGTTAAATGTCTAAGCATGCAACTGGTATTCAAGTTTCTTAGATTATTACCTCTGCTAAAGGTCCTTCGGCTTCTTACAGATAACCTTTGCGTCATCATTAGGATTTTGTTCAAAAAAGTGCAACACTGCACTCTTCCTACTATGGTGCAAATTTTCAGGGCTTGCATGCTGTGCTAATTTGACCATCTGGCCAAGCTGTCCTGCAACTCTTTTAGTTTTCTTGCCAAGTTTTTTGACAGCTACGGACCTGTTGGATAACTGCTGCGATGACGATGCCAGCTGCGGATCCTTCTCCTGTTCTGACCTATTGTCACCAGCACCCTCTTCCCCCAATGGATGCCAATCCGGGTCCAGAACTGGGTCATCCATGACCTCGTCTTCAATGTCATCTGCACATTCCTCTGTACCTTCCTCTGTGTCACCGTGTAAGGTGGTATAGTATGCGGGAAGGGGCACCTGTTTCATCTGGGTCTGATTCGGGCTCAGAAGACTGCGAGGGCAATGTAGTGATGTGGGTGAATGTACCAGCAGATTCATCTAGCAGTGGCTGTGCATCAGTGCACTCCATGTCAGATTCATCTTGGACTGGGGAATTCAGGATTTGACTTGATAACCCAGGAATGGTATGTTAAAAGAGCTCAATGGAGTAATTTGAAGTGTGTGCTGTAGCATCCTTCACTTTCGGTGTGGGTGAAGGACACAAGGAAAGGTGTTGTTCCTGACCAGAGGCCTGCACTGATGAGTCTGTGCTTGCAGTTTTTGTAACTTCAGAATAGGAGGCAATAGAGTTGGAGGCTGTTTCAGCAATGTAAGCCAAAACCTGTTCCTGATGCTCCGGCTTTAAAAGCGGTTTTTCTACTCCCAGAAAAGGGAACTTTAAAGGCCTTCTTGTGCCAGACGATGACGCATGCTCAACACCTCCTGCCTTAGCTGCTATTGTGCTTTTGCCAGAACCAGCCGATGCACCACCACTATCACCATCAGTACCAGCTGCGCCCCCCCGCCCACGTCCGTGGCCTCTTTCACCTGACTTCCTCATGTTTGGGAAAATGTACCAAAAATACCAGCAGAGAAATGGTACTGTATGAATAGCGTACAGCTGTGTAAGGTGTATGTAAGAAGTGAAATCTCCGTATATATTTTGTGAGTCACAGACGCTCACCCAGTATGTATTTCACCGTAATCCAACAAGCAGATATACGGTACTGTATCAGAGGTGCACAGCTGCATACGTTGTTGGTGAAACTGTCAATCTCTGTATATGTATTCACGGAATGTCACACACATGCTGACTCTGTGTAGATGTGACCTTAATAAGAACACCAGATATCCGATACTGTTTTAGAATCGGACTGCTCAATACCGTGTATAAAGAGATGGAAATGTCCGTATATGTATTTATGGAGTGGCACACACACACACTGACTCTGTGTACATGTGACCGTAATAAGAACACCAGATATCCGATACTGTTTTAGAATCGGACTGCTCAATACGGTGTATAAAGAAATGGAAATGTCCGTATATGTATTTATGGAGTGTCACACACACACGCTGACTCTGTGTAGATGTGACCGTAATAAGAACACCAGATGTCCGATACTGTTTTGAATCGGACTGCTCAATACGGTGTATAAAGAAATGGAAATGTCCGTATATGTATTTATGGAGTGTCACACACGCTGACTCTGTGTAGATGTGACCGTAATAAGAACACCAGATATCAGTTACTGTTTCATAATCGGACAGCTCAATACGGTGTATAGAGAAATGGAAATGTCCATATATGTATTTACGGAGTGTCACACACATGCTGACTCTGTGTAGATGTGACCGTAATAAGAACACCAGATATCAGATACTGTTTGATAATCGGACAGCTCAATACGGTGTATAGAGAAATGGAAATGTCCATATATGTATTTATGGAGTGTCACACACACGCTGACTCTGTGTAGATGTGACCGTAATAAGAACACCAGATATCAGATACTGTTTGATAATTGGACCGCTCAATACGGTGTATAGAGAAATGGAAATGTCCGTATATGTATTTATGGAGTGTTACACACACGCTGACTCTGTGTAGATGTGACCGTAATAAGAACAACAGATATCAGATACTGTTTGATAATCGGACAGCTCAATACGGTGTATGGAAATGTCCGTATATGTATTTATGGAGTGTCACACACACTCTGACTCTGTGTAGATGTGACCATAATAAGAACACCAAATATCAGATACTGTTTGATAATCGGACAGCTCAATACGGTGTATAGAGAAATGAAAATGTCCATATATGTATTTATGGAGTGGCACACACATGCTGACTCTATGTAGATGTGACCGTAATAAGAACACCAGATATCCGATACTGTTTGAGAATCGGACAACTCTATACGGTGTATGTATGGAAAAATGTTAATCTTCGTGTATTTTTTTACAGAGTCACACACATATAGCATGTATTTGTCTGTCATACCAGCCGGTACACGGTAGTGTGTGAGGATCGTACACCTCTATATTGTGTGTGAAAAAATTTACGCTCACTATCTACTATGCAGAAAAAAAGGAATACAAGGATTTTTGCTTTTAAAAAAGCAGTCTGCACAGCAGTGTGCAAACAGCAATGCAGCTATCAGGGAGCCTTATAAGGCAGCCTAATAACCAACAGAGCTGCTGCACACAAATATATCCTCCCCTGTCACTGCACACTATACTGATGTGTTATACAGTGACATTCGCTATCAGCACAAGCAATTTTTTTTTTTGCCCTGCCTAAACACTCTCCCTATTGAGAACGAGCAGCAGCAACCTCTCCCTATGCTAAGATAGGCAGAAGTAAGATGGCAGTTGGCGGTCACAGCCTTTTATAGGCACTGTGATGCCACACAAAGCCAGCCAATCACTTGAATGCCCTTCTCTAACATGGTGGGGGATGCTGCCTATGTCATCGCTTTGCCCACAGTGTGCATCCTTGATGATTGGAGGAGAAAAGGCACTGGAAGCATTGTGGGTAACGCAACTTTGGAGCTCAAGTCGGCGACCTCATGGCCGACCTCACACTATGGTCGGGTTTCGATCGGAGAAACCCGACTTTAGCAAAAGTCGGTGGATTCTGAATTTAGCCGACCCGTTTCGCTCAACTCTAGTGCAGAGTAGACACACAGGTTTTTTGGCACAGTATTCCAGACAAGGTTGCAGAATAGAAAAATTAGTTTTTATGCACAGTGCACCCACAGACATGGATGCATAGTATAACTCTTTTTGAAGCACAACTTGTGCAGACACAGTGGCAGACTTATTATTTTTTAGGAACACTACTCACGCAGACATGGTTGCAGGTACATGGAAACTTTTTGGCACAGTAATCCCAGAGGCTTTTTGGTAAAGTAGAAACCATTTTTTGGCACAGTACAGTGTGGCGACATGAGGGGGTTGGCAGGTGCACAGGTCGGTTAGCAGAAACGGCATGGACCAGGGATCGTCCCACTGAAAACCCGCTCTCCCTTTAAAGTGGTCATAATGCTACTCAGACAACACAGGGTGAGGGTACAACAGGGTGGCAATGCTTTATTGAGCCACAAAACAGGCAGGAAAACACATAGAACAGTCCCAGCAAAATACTCCAAGATGGTGCACAGTACAGAGTCTCGTCCTTCTGCTGAATCCCCAGGATAATGGCAGTTGTTACTTAAGAGCTTTCAGGGTCAACTACCCTGCTTGTGACATGCACACAGAGAGAAGGTAGCAACAAGTGTAGGAAGTTGACAGTATATTCAGGAACAAGGACCAGTTGACCGGAGGGTCACAACCTGGCTTCATCATGCAGAGTCAGTTACCTTACTTGTGGCACACACAGAGAAAGAAGCATATGAAGATGACAGTCTATTAAGGTACATGGCAAGTTGACCAGAGGGTCATAACCTGGCTTCTCCAAACATCTCCATGGAGCCAGGTGACCGATAGGTCCCAATCCTGGCCTTCTCCAAATGTATCCATGGTTCAGCAATGGTCAATGGAGCAGATTTGTATTCTTCCAGCTAGGGCCAAAGTCCCCTAAGCCAGAATCCTGTAGAATAATAAATCTGTGTCCCTCGTGATGGAGCCATGATGTCTTGGCTGCAGTTCTGTGGAGTTCCTGGATGTTTGGATGTCTTGGCTGAATCTCTGGCTGTCTCTCTGAATCTCTATATAGAGGAATGTAACCTATTTTTATAATTAACAAGTGTCCTTCATTTGGAATTTTCATAAAGGATAAGAATGGAGATGAGATCAAATAACACTACTTGATTATTTAATCTATTTGCACAGTTTTTCCTCTTCTGTTTTCAAAGTCAACAAACTACCTGTCCTAGCCATGCTGTTCTGTTCATGTCATAGTGAACCGAAGAGAATTTGTGTGGCCCTGTAGATATTTTTCTTTAAGTTTCTAAAACTTGAGGTTGGGTCTAATTATTGCATCTACTATTGTATATCAATTTATTTATTTCTTAAATTATTTCAATGGGTTTGTACATGCGCTCTGCCGGGTGTATGCATTGAGATCTGTGCAACATAAAAATGGCTTTATATTGATTATTTTTGCTGCGCAGTCTATACTAAAATGTAGAACGCAAACAGAACGCGCTGTGTAAGAGGACCTTATTTTGTAAAGCTGAGCTCTAAAGGCCTCCAAATGATTTTTTTTGCTAAGTTATGGGGGTTTTACACATAGCGATATCGCTAGCAATATCGCTAAAGCATCACAGATTTGGTGACGTAGCATCGATATCGCTAGCAATATCGCTATGTGTGATACTTACCTCCGACGGGCTCCCCCGCTGTCTGTCGCTGATCGCGCAGCTCCATTTCTTGTTGGGCACTTCCTGCTGGGCTTCCTGTGACGCGGACGAGAGACGTGTGGAGGCGGGAGGGAGGATGTCAGGATTGCAGCGTCTGAAAGGTAAGTAATGACCACTGTATTGCTGCTGCATCGCTATGAGATCTGCATGTGTGGCAGCTCACTAGCGACCATTTAGCGATGCACCAGCGATCCTGACCGGGTCGTATCGTGGTCGGGATCACTGGTGCATCGCTAAATGTAAAAGGGCCTTAAATCTGTCTTCCTGGCTTATCTCCTTGTTTTCAGAAGGGTTCTTATCTTCTCTGATCTTATCAGTACACATGTGCTAGCACACTTAGCCATTTGACCGTTCAGTTTCTTTGGACAGCAGCTCTGTACACATCTCTGTTCCAGGCTGTATCTTGGCTTTTTACAGGTATCTAGCTTGTTAAGCTTTTCTTATTCGATTCTGTTGGTAGATTGTATATTGTAAAGGAATACTTTTATTTTATTTTTTTATATGTACTTAGTGTTATTACTGTGTGATTCTGTAAGCCATAGGTCACTGCATACTGTCTGCAAAGCTGACAAACTTTTTTCAGCTAAGGGCTGTTTTTTTTTCCTTGGCTACTTTTTTGTTGAAGCAGGGGGTTATTTACATTTGAAAGACTCCATGTCATTATGTGACAGCACAAGTTCTTACCTTTACAATGCACAGGTGTATACTGGAAAAACACCAGGACAAAGAGTAGAAAAAAATCAGGGGATGAGCGTTGTCCTTGATTTGACATATGGACGCAAAGGACAAAATGTCACATGTGATAATTTTTTTACTTCCTACCAACTTTGGCAAATGTTACAAAAGTGACAACTTACGATGTTGGGTACGATCCAATGAAACAAGCCTGAACTACCGCAAGGTAGCTTGAGTAAAAGAAATGTACATAGTTCCATGTTCTACTTTACTGCAAATACAACAACTGTTGCATATGTTCCAAAAAAAAATGTTTGATTTGGATGTTTTGGTTTGTTTTTTTTACCACATATGTGTTGTTTGCTATTTTTCGCTTTGCTTATAACTAAGCTTTTTCTGAATAAAAAAAATAAAGATTTCAATTTGATTTTTCTTTTTTTTTTATTTCCAAACATGTTCCCATACAGTCTAGTAAGCAAAAGGTATAAAAATAATTGAGTTAGAGAATCTAAAATCAAGATTTAATAAACCGGGTCATAGTGACCCAGGAGCAATACAAGTGTATAGTACATGGGAACAGAACAGCAGGGCTAGATAATGCATAAACTTCACTAGTCATCAAGGTTAAGAGCACAATATATTTTATCAAATGTCAACTTACAAGTCAATATTACAGGCTTACACATCAAACGTGTGTTTTCTTGACCAACCAGAAAGAAATACATAAATTCAAAAGTCAAAATATAGATAACTGTCTATTCTTTCTGGCTTGCTAAAAATAGGCATCTGTGTACTGTCCAGAGTACACAGAGGCTTTTTGGAAAAGGAATCTCACAACACAGTACACTCAGGAGGCTTAAAACACAATACTCTTGCAAGCAAAGATGCAGAGTACACACAGAGACTTAAAGGCACAGTACTCCTGTAGGCAGGAGTTGCAGAGCACACACAGAGGCTTAAAGGAACAGTTCTCCCACAGATATACATGCAGAGTACAAAGATTGGCATTTTGGCACAACGCTGCCACAGATATGGTTGCAGAGTAAGCAACCTAATATTGTCCCTCACTCCAGCTGCATCCTGACCCTACACTTATTGGAGCAGAATGGCAGAGACATTTGAAATCCAGCATTTATAGAGGCTGGGTTACGTACTACAACCGGTCAATCACAGCCATGCCCAAAACATGGCATGGCTGTGATGGCTTCAGAAGTGCCAACAGCTTAAAATCTCATTGATTAGCTGTGCTGCAGCCCTTAAGCAAACTATATTAGGCATCTAAACACCAACAGAAAACCTGTTAAAAGTCCGTGTTCAGGGTTCAGTACTGGACACTAGGTGTCTTGTACAGACTTGACAGTTTTGGTTTGCTTATCCCTAATCTTAGCAAAAATATAGTACTTTAGCTATGCACAATATTAGAGTTGAACAAATATATTCAAGTTGAATTGCATTCCACTCAAATTTTGCAAAAATCCACATTTGCCAAATTGTAGATTGTTTTGGATTTCTCTTCTGTATGGAGTTAAGTAAATGGTAGCTTCCATTTTTATAGACCAAAAAATACATATACAACCCTTACTGTTCACCCCTCCAGTCCCCAATACGTCATCATCACTCATCTGGTCCTCACCATATTTTCTTATCACTGCTACTTATGCTGAAATCCCTGGGCCTTTGAAACTAAATAAATAAAAATATCAGACCCAACTACACATTAAATGCCCTTAACCAGATTCCAAAGTTAATTTAGATCTAAGTCTTAATGCAGAATTCAATCAGACCTCAGGCCTGAGCCCTAAATAACTTAAGATAGCATGACCCTGATTCGTCAGGGTCATCAAAAAGGCACATGTGATTCATTTATTTGGTACAAAGTATCAAATGTGCTTTTTTCTTGTCTTGGAACTATTTTTGCTCTCCACACAAAAACTGTTGGACCCACCCAGATCATACACCTCACACACAAGCACTACATACATTACAAAACACAACACATAAATCCTATATTATGCATAAAGACACAACATGCAAAGATTACCCTACAATATTTAAGCACTAGATAATTCCGCCTCTCCAGGACTTACAACACGCCATTAACAAACATACCACAGCCCCTCCATGTGCTTTCAGTGCACTTCATCACATTAAAAAGCATTTTACAGCTCCTCTTGTGCCACCCTCCAGTACTTGACTAAATCAATAACAAATATCCTGCAGATCTATATGAACTTTCAAAATTAGTAAAGAACTTATTACAAGTCCTGATGTAACCTCATTTAAATACTGCCCATATAAAAAAATCATTTTAAGGTAAATTAGCAAAATATTTTTTTTTAAATGCCACTTTAAAACTGCCTGAAAAATTGCCAGCTAAATGTTCAAAAGAGTGAATATATATATTTCCTTATAAAAAAAAAAAACTTGCTGGTCATATGTAGTGATGAGCGAATTTGTTCGGAAAATGTTCGCCAAACATACATTCGGCACAAATATTGCACATTCGGATTCATGATCGAAAACCCGAGCAAAAGCTAATAAAATTGGAAAAAATCTGTAACATTTGGTAAAAAGTGCGGGAAAATATTTGTGATGCCACAAAAATTATTTTCAACACTTTAGCAATGACAATGGTGGTGTATCATGAGCGTTTGGCACTTGTTTGATGAGGGGAGGGGGTTTGCAGAGCTTAGATGTGCAACGTTCTTGTAAACAGTCATTTTTTTCCCTAACTTTATGTGTGCACATTGCGGCTAGCCATTCAGTGCGTAGGAAACACCCACAATATCCTGACACAACGGCTTGTGTCAATGGCTGCTGAAATCACATGTCCCTAGCCATATAAATAGTGGAAATCTTGTTTTAGCACCATTTTGACACTGTATCAGTTCAGAGAGGCTGCTCTTGATGCTGCCACTGTTAGTAGCAAGGTTTTAACTAGTTATAAATTTACCTTCCAGCACTTTTTTTGGCCATTACTGAGGTCCACAGACAAAGCCAGCAGGGCAAGTGTTGTGCACTGCTTCTACTGTGCTCCATGCATGAGTATAGCATTCTAATAAAAAAAATTTCAGTAGCTAAATGTGAAGAAGCCTGCTGTAGATTTTATCTAGTTAACTAGGTGGTTGAATATCAGTCAGATAGTGTAGCTAGTGTCCAGTGTGGCCATTAAATTTACCTTACAGCATTTTTGGGGGGCCATTACTGAGGCCCACAGATAAAGCCAAGAGGGCACATGTCCTACAAGTGTGTTGTGTACTGCTTCTATTGTGCTCCATGCACGAGTATAGCATTATAAATAATATTTTTTCACTAGCTAAATGTGAAACAGCCTGCTGTATCCCATGTTGTCATTTTGTGGTGGTGATATTGTTACACCTATCTTCTGATGAGCATTAAGCGCTGTCTGGTAATTGGTGTTGGGTAGATGACTAATAGTTGTAGGCTGGATCCTGGATTTCGTACTTCCCATAGCCGCCCTGTTATTGATACTGTTGTACGTTCCCATTCCCGTCATCATCATTTTCCTTTTCCTCATAAGGAATCAGAATCTCTCAAGAAGAAATACCAAGATAAATGGCTGATGTGTGCTGAGAGAAGGAAGCGCTCCCGCGCCTGTCAGGACGCCACCTCTGACAGGCGCGGGAGCGCTTCCTTCTCTCAGCACACATCAGTCATTTATCTTGGTATTTCTTCTTGAGAGATTCTCCTCTCCTTCTGCACCCTTTACAAACCTCCAATATTGGAATAAGCGATAATATGATAAAGGCTCGGGCTGAGCCGAAACGTCTTTTATTTATATCGCTTCCACTGTGTGCTATATTCCTGTTTGGCTCCCACATGTAATAAAATTAACACCTATTTGCATAAAGTCTGTTTGAGTGTGCGGTGAATTTAATTAACTTCTATTCAGTGTTATACAGGCCTTATCGATAGGCCCCCAAAAATTCTTCTGTTACTAATGTCATATAGTAGAGGACATCTCACTTTGAAATTGTTAGGATCAGATGATCTAGTCAGTGTTATACAGGCCTTATCAACAGCCCCCCAAAAAAATTCTTCTGTTACTAATGTCATACAGTAGAGGACATCTCACTTTGAAATCGTTTGGATCACATGATCTAGTCAATGTTATACAGGCCTTATCAACAGCCCCCCAAAAATTCTTCTGTTACTAATGTAATACAGTAGGGTACATCTCACTTAGAAATTGATTGTAACATCTAATCAATATTATACAGGCCTCATACACACCAATAAAAACAAAAAAAAAATCTGCTACTAATGTCATAAAATAGGGGACATCTCACTTTGAAATTTTTTGGAGCCGATATTTGTCATACAGGCCTCATCGGCACTGAAACAATTCTTACTGCTGTGAGTTACGTGATTAATCACACCATATTTCATCTTCTAATTTTGTGCCACTGAAATTCAGCTGTGTGCAGAGATTGTGCAGAGTAAAAAAATCTATTTTTAGTTGCTAATAGTGTGCTCCTAGCACACTATTTGAGCAACATGACTAGAGAAAAAGAGAGGTCGTGTAGTGAAAGACATGTTAGTCCCTATTATACACTTTCTACTGTGGCACAATTGATGCAATTTGGTTACTGTCTGACACTAATTTTTGGAAATGTGAACTTTCTCGGGTGTCCATCTGCTGGGTTAGGTGTAGTGGAGGACATGTCAATTCCTATTAGACTATTTCAACTGTAGTGAAATTGATGTCACTTTGTGTGTGTAAATAAATTTTTGTAAATGTGTAGATTCCGCATTGGGTCTTCTTCATGTGTGATACCTGTAGCAGTATTCCTCCAATACCGCCAGTCCTCCACTGTCTTTGAATCACCTACCCGTGTTACTATGCTTACATTTTTCTGACAATAATAATCTACGAAATTGATCTATATGCCACCTGAGTGTGGCTGAGCATCATATTCAATTTTTTGGGGGTTTTATCACTTATACAGTGCCAATAATTCCACATTCACTTTGCAGACATTACTGGCACTGTCATCATTGGGACTGACAATCTAAATTTACTATCTGCATGTCTCTGTAGAGTGGATAGAGAAATAATTTCTGGGAGTAAACTCACACAAACACAGGTAAAACATACAAGCTCATTGCAGATGCTGTCCTTTGTGGGGTTGTAACACAGGACTACAGTGCTTGGAAGACTGCTAATGTTTTTGCATTGACAACTGAACGTTTCTGTAGTTGGAAGGCTATCACTGTGATTCAAACTGTGTGCCTCACTGCTGTGTTGGGGAAAACCTCTGTCAAATTTGTCTTCCAGCATGCTTTGATACTCTGGCATGGGCGCGTCCCTTTCCATGGGGGAGGCAACAGGCAAAATTTACTTTTGTATTGTGGATAGAACACACTGGTAACCCAGTAGTCAGCACTATTTGAAATCATAACTATACAGGTAACAATCATGTTGCAGGTAGTGCTGAAAGAAGGCGCTCCTGGGTTTGTCTCTTTCATGAGGTCAAACTCCAGTGTATTGGTGGTGGTTAGTGTTGAGCGATACCGTTCTATACCCAAAAATATCGTATCTGATGGTATCGGCCGATATGAAAAAAATATCGGGTATCGCCGATTCCGATACCGGAAGTCCCATTCAAGTCAATGGGACTTCCGGTATCGGAATTAAAAAAAGCCCTTTATTTCCTTGTTGGCTAATTCTACATAATGGAAAACAAATAAGAATCATGTAGAATGTATTGTGGGAGGTGGAGGAGACATTAAAGGCATAGTGGTTTATTCAAATCACATGGCATACCATTAATTCCAATTTTTTTTTTCAAGACGTTCGGAGTTAAAAAGATATTGACTATGTTAACTTTTTTATATTTTGTCAGATATGTATGTTTCACAACTTCCATGCTCTTCACCTTCTTTTGTACTTCTCCCAAACTTTCTCCTTCATGATCCGCAGCAGTAGCATTTTTTTCATCAACTTTTTCTTCACCTTATTCATCTTCTTCTTCTTCACTTTCTTCCCATTAATTTTTTTTTTCCATTCTTCATATTCTTCTTATTCGGCTATTATTAATTTTCATATGCTATTTCTTCATCTTCTTCCTATTCTTCTTTTTCTTCATTTTCTTATGGTGACAGGCATTCCTGTAGTGCTTATCTATAAAAGTTATAAGATTACACCTTACGTTCTGCCTGTCACAAAAGATTTACAACAGGATTTGTCCGCGTTCAGTTTGGCCTGCAGCAGCAGGCATTTTCCAGGGGCACCACGAGGCTTATAATTTTGATGTCTTCTATGCTGATTTTTAGTCTTATGCTTAATGTTCTTCTGCTTTCTGTTCTTCTGCTTTTGCTTCTTCTGCTTCTTGTTCTTCTGTCTTTTGTTCTGTATCTTCGTGGCTGTCGTCATGTTTTTTGTCCTCTTGGTCTTCTTATTTAGGGTCATATTTCTGGTCTTCTTTGGTGTGGTCTTCAGGGTCGTCGTCATCAGGGTCGTCGTCATGGAGATCAATAAGGATTACCAAAGACAATTTCAAAAAGCTTGATCTTGGAAATGTAGAGGAAGGTACAAGAAGGCTGAGAAACTGGCAAGAACCAGCTGACAGTACTGGAACCCGTAGTGGCAGCAGAAGGAACAAGAGCCAATGGCACTACCGAGGACCAACTGACGGTGCTGAACCACAGTTACTATGCAGAAGGTACCTGTGCTAAAAAGTACTACCAAGGACCAGCTGACGGTGCTGGACCTCGGATACCGAGATGGAGGCATCTAGGCCAAAGGCTCTGGCGAGAACCAGCTGACAGTGCTGGAACCCGGGTGGGTAGCAGAAGGAACAAGAGCCAATGGCACTACCGAGGACCAACTGACGGTGCTGGACCACGGTTACTAAGCAGAAGGTACCTGTGCTAAAAAGCACTACCAAGGACCAGCTGACGGTGCTGGACCTCGGATACCAAAATGGAGGCACCTAGGCCAAAGGCTCTGGCGAGAACCAGCTGACAGTGCTGGAACCCGGGTGGGTAGCAGAAGGAACAAGAGCCAATGGCACTACCGAGGACCAACTGACGGTGCTGGACCACGGTTACTAAGCAGAAGGTACCTGTGCTAAAAAGCACTACCAAGGACCAGCTGACGGTGCTGGACCTCGGATACCGAAATGGAGGCACCTAGGCCAAAGGCTCTGGCGAGAACCAGCTGACAGTGCTGGAACCCGGGTGGGTAGCAGAAGGAACAAGAGCCAATGGCACTACCGAGGACCAACTGACGGTGCTGGACCACGGTTACTAAGCAGAAGGTACCTGTGCTAAAAAGCACTACCAAGGACCAGCTGATGGTGCTGGACCTCGGATACCGAGATGGAGGCACCTAGGCCAAAGGCTCTGGCGAGAACCAGCTGACAGTGCTGGAACCCGGGTGGGTAGCAGAAGCTACCCATCCAAAGCAAAGTAGCCATGCCGCAAGCCGGCCGCAGTTACCGAAACCCACAGTCCTACAGGGGGTTCATGTCCCATTGGCACTACGGATCCAGCCTTCAGTGCCAGTTCCCGCAGCCCACATAGGAGTCACCTAAACTGTAGGCACCGTAGAGTCGGCTAACCCGGCCGCAAGATGACAGGACAACGGATTGGTGGCATAGTGACCTTGACACTACCCGGAAACAGCTGGCATGCTGGAACCAGGCTGGGCAACAGGGAGTACCCATGCCAAAGACACTGCTGAGAACCAGCTGGCGGTGCTGGAACCCAGATGGGTAGCAAAAGCTACAAGAGCCAATGGCACTACCGAGGAACAGCTGACGTTGCTGGACCACGGTTACTAGGCAGGAGGTACCTGTGCTAAAAAGCACTACCACTGACCAGCTGACGGTGCTGGACCTCGGATACCGAGATGGAGGCACCTAGGCCAAAGGCTCTGGCGAGAACCAGCTGACAGTGCTGGAACCCGGGTGGGTAGCAGAAGCTACCCATCCAAAGCAAAGTAGCCATGCCGCAAGCCGGCCGCAGTTACCGAAACCCACAGTCCTACAGGGGGTCCATGTCCCATTGGCACTACGGATCCAGCCTTCAGTGCCAGTTCCCGCAGCCCACATAGGAGTCACCTAAACTGCAGGCACCGTAGAGTCGGCTAACCCGGCCGCAAGACGACAGGACAACGGATTGGTGGCATAGTGACCTTGACACTACCCGGAAACAGCTGGCGTGCTGGAACCAGGCTGGGCAACAGGGAGCACCCGTGCCAAAGACACTGCCGAGAACCAGCTGGCGGTGCTGGAACCCAGATGGGTAGCAAAAGCTACAAGAGCCAATGGCACTACCGAGGAACAGCTGACGTAGCTGGACCACGGTTACTAGGCAGGAGGTACCTGTGCTAAAAAGCACTACCAAGGACCAGCTGACGGTGCTGGACCTCGGATACCGAGATGGAGGCACCTAGGCCAAAGGCTCTGGCGAGAACCAGCTGACAGTGCTGGAACCCGGGTGGGTAGCAGAAGCTACCCATCCAAAGCAAAGTAGCCATGCCGCAAGCTGGCCACAGTTACCGAAACCCACAGTCCTACAGGGGGTCGATGTCCCATTGGCACTATGGATCCAGCCTTCAGTGCCAGTTCCCGCAGCCCACATAGGAGTCACCTAAACTGCAGGCACCGTAGAGTCGGTTAACCCGGCCGCAAGACGACAGGACAACGGATTGGTGGCATAGTGACCTTGACACTACCCGGAAACAGCTGGCATGCTGGAACCAGGCTGGGCAACAGGGAGTACCCGTGCCAAAGACACTGCCGAGAACCAACTGGCATTGTTGGAACCCAGGGACAATCATGGTGCAGGCCGAGGCCTACTTGGTGGCAGTTTTAGATTGTTTGTAGGCTACAACAGACTGTCAACGTGCTCCAATTAGGCATCTGTCTCTATTCTGTTTCCAGGATTTCACGTGACCACCAACACCACCAGTTTATGCGTACAGCAGTCGTCTGCCCAATCCACACGTGTTCCTGTGTTACTGGGGTTCTGTTACGTGAGCAGATCCCCTGATGTGTTTCTGCCACTGTCTCCTGCTCTGTCTTTCCCACTGCTTGCAGTGGGAAGGTGGACAGCGCAGTGAACAGTGTCGGACACACATTGGGGGATCTGCTCATGTAACAGAACACCAGGAACACAGGAACACGTGTGAAATGCGTGGACAGCAACTGTGAGCAGGAACTGGCGGTGTTGGAGGTCAGGGGAAACACTAGAGACAGAGTGGAGACAGAAGCCAAATCAGAGAATGTTTAAATCTGAAGTAGTTACAATTTGAAGGCAGCAGCAGTTTGCCCTCCACACAGCAGGGGATCAGTTGACGTTACTGACCCCCACTTTCACATGAACAAGTGTGTTTTTCTGTGTGGACAGCACTTCCGAGCACCAACTAGCATTGTTGGAGCCCAGGGACAATCAGGGTGCAGGCCGAGGCCTACTAGGAGCCAGGTGTAAAGCTGAGGTATTTTGACTTTGGAGGGAGCAGGACACTTTGCCCTCCACACAGCAGGGGATCAGCTGACGTTACTGACCCCCACTTTCACATGAACAAGTGTGTTTTTCTGTGTGGACAGCACTTCCGAGCACCAACTAGCGTTGTTGGAGCCCAGGGACAATCAGGGTGCAGGCCGAGGCCTACTAGGAGCCAGGTGTAAAGCGGAGGTATTTTGACTTTGGAGGGAGCAGGACACTTTGCCCTCCACACAGCAGGGGATCAGCTGACGTTACCGAACCCCACTTTCACATGAACAAGTGTGTTTTTCTGTGTGGACAGCACTTCCGAGCACCAACTAGGGTTGTTGAAGCCCAGGGACAATCAGCGTGCAGGCCGAAGCCTACTTGGTGGCAGTTTTAGATTGTTTGTAGGCTACAACAGACTATCAACGTGCTCCAATTAGGCATCTGTCTCCACTCTGTTTCCAGGATTTCATGTGACCACCAACACCGCCAGTTTATGCGTACAGCAGTCGTCTGCCCAATCCACACATGTTCCTGTGTTACTGGGGTTCTGTAATGTCAGCAGATCCCCTGATGTGTGTCTGCCACTGTCTCCTGCTCTGTTCACTTTCCCACTGCTTGCAGTGGGAAGGTGGACAGCGCAGGAAACAGTGTCGGACACACATTGGGGGATCTGCTCACGTAACAGAACACCAGGAACACAGGAACACGTGTGGAATGGGTAGACGGCAACTGTGAGCAGGAACTGGCGGTGTTGGAGGTCAGGGGAAATACTAGAGACAGAGTGGAGACAGAAGCCAAATCAGAGAATGTTTAAATCTGAAGTAGTTACATTTTGGAGGCAGCAGCACTTTGCCCTCCACACAGCAGGGGATCAGCTGACGTTACCGAACCCCACTTTCACATGAACAAGTGTGTTTTTCTGTGTGGTCAGCACTTCTGAGCACCAACTGGCGGTGTCGGAGCCCAGGGAAAATCAGGTAGTAAGCCGAGGCCTACTTGGAGCCAGGTGTAAATCTGAGCTTGTTTGACTGTGGAGGGAGCAGGACACTTTGCCATACACACAGCAGGGGATCAGCTGACGTTACCGAACCCCACTTACACATGAGCGAGTGTTTTGTCTGTGCGGACAGCACTTCTGAGCACCAACTGGCGGTGTCGGAGCCCAGGGAAAATCAGGTAGTAGGCCGAGGCCTACTTGGTGGCAGTTTTCGATTGTTTGTTTCTAGACTACTACTAACTGTCAACGTACTCCAATTAGGCCTCTGTCTTCACTCTGATTCGAGTATTTCCTCTGGCTTCCAACCACGCCAGTTGCTGCTCTGAAATGCCGTCTGCACAACCCACACTTGTTCCTGTGTTACTAGGGTTCTGTAACAGCAGCTTCTCCCTAGAGGTGAGTCAGGCAATGTCTCCTGCTCTGTCCACTTTTCCACTACAAGTAGTGGGAATGTAGACAAAGCAGGAGACATTGCCGGACTCACCTCTGGAGATGAGCAGATGTTACAGGACCCAGGTAACACAGGAACAAGTGTGGATTGTGCAGACAGCACTTGAGAGCAGAAACAGGCGATGTTGTAGGCCGGAGGAAATACTCAAAACAGAGTAGAGACAGAGGGCAAATCAGAGAACATATTAAATCAGAGGTAGTCAGAAGTTGTTGGCAGCAGTAGAGTTTGCCCTCCACACAGCAGGGGATCAGCTGACATTACCGAACCCCACTTACACATGAGCGAGTGTTTTGTCTGTGCGGACAGCACTTCTGAGCACCAACTGGCGGTGTCGGAGCCCAGGGAAAATCAGGTAGTAGGCCGAGGCCTACTTGGTGGCAGTTTTCGATTGTTTGTTTCTAGACTACTACTAACTGTCAACGTACTCCAATTAGGCCTCTGTCTTCACTCTGTTTCGAGTATTTCCTCTGGCTTCTAACCACGCCAGTTGCTGCTCTGAAATGCCGTCTGTACAACCCACACTTGTTCCTGTGTTACTATGGTTCTGTAACAGCAGCTTCTCCCTAGAGGTGAGTCAGGCAATGTCTCCTGCTCTGTCCACTTTTCCACTACAAGTAGTGGGAATGTAGACAAAGCAGGAGACATTGCCGGACTCACCTCTGGAGATGAGCAGATGTTACAGGACCCAGGTAACACAGGAACAAGTGTGGATTGTGCAGACAGCACTTGAGAGCAGAAACAGGCGATGTTGTAGGCCGGAGGAAATACTCAAAACAGAGTAGAGACAGAGGGCAAATCAGAGAACATATTAAATCAGAGGTAGTCAGAAGTTGTTGGCAGCAGTAGAGTTTGCCCTCCACACAGCAGGGGATCAGCTGACATTACCGAACCCCACTTACACATGAGCGAGTGTTTTGTCTGTGCGGACAGCACTTCTGAGCACCAACTGGCGGTGTCGTAGCCCAGGGAAAATCAGGTAGTAGGCCGAGGCCTACTTGGTGGCAGTTTTCGATTGTTTGTTTCTAGACTACTACTAACTGTCAACGTACTCCAATTAGGCCTCTGTCTTCACTCTGTTTCGAGTATTTCCTCTGGCTTCTAACCACGCCAGTTGCTGCTCTGAAATGCCGTCTGTACAACCCACACTTGTTCCTGTGTTACTATGGTTCTGTAACAGCAGCTTCTCCCTAGAGGTGAGTCAGGCAATGTCTCCTGCTCTGTCCACTTTTCCACTACAAGTAGTGGGAATGTAGACAAAGCAGGAGACATTGCCGGACTCACCTCTGGAGATGAGCAGATGTTACAGGACCCAGGTAACACAGGAACAAGTGTGGATTGTGCAGACAGCACTTGAGAGCAGAAACAGGCGATGTTGTAGGCCGGAGGAAATACTCAAAACAGAGTAGAGACAGAGGGCAAATCAGAGAACATATTAAATCAGAGGTAGTCAGAAGTTGTTGGCAGCAGTAGAGTTTGCCCTCCACACAGCAGGGGATCAGCTGACATTACCGAACCCCACTTACACATGAGCGAGTGTTTTGTCTGTGCGGACAGCACTTCTGAGCACCAACTGGCGGTGTCGGAGCCCAGGGAAAATCAGGTAGTAGGCCGAGGCCTACTTGGTGGCAGTTTTCGATTGTTTGTTTCTAGACTACTACTAACTGTCAACGTACTCCAATTAGGCCTCTGTCTTCACTCTGTTTCGAGTATTTCCTCTGGCTTCTAACCACGCCAGTTGCTGCTCTGAAATGCCGTCTGTACAACCCACACTTGTTCCTGTGTTACTATGGTTCTGTAACAGCAGCTTCTCCCTAGAGGTGAGTCAGGCAATGTCTCCTGCTCTGTCCACTTTTCTACTACAAGTAGTGGGAATGTAGACAAAGCAGGAGACATTGCCGGACTCACCTCTGGAGATGAGCAGATGTTACAGGACCCAGGTAACACAGGAACAAGTGTGGATTGTGCAGACAGCACTTGAGAGCAGAAACAGGCGGTGTTGTAGGCCGGAGGAAATACTCAAAACAGAGTGGAGACAGAGGGCAAATCAGAGAACATATTAAATCAGAGGTAGTCAGAAGTTGTAGGCAGCAATAGAGTTTGCCCTCCACACAGCAGGGGATCAGCTGACGTTACCGAACCCCACTTACACATGAGCGAGTGTTTTGTCTGTGCGGACAGCACTTCTGAGCACCAACTGGCGGTGTCGGAGCCCAGGGAAAATCAGGTAGTAGGCCGAGGCCTACTTGGTGGCAGTTTTCGATTGTTTGTTTCTAGACTACTACTAACTGTCAACGTACTCCAATTAGGCCTCTGTCTTCACTCTGTTTCGAGTATTTCCTCTGGCTTCCAACCACGCCAATTGCTGCTCTGAAATGCCGTCTGCACAACCAACACTTGTTCCTGTGTTACTAGGGTTCTGTAACAGCAGCTTCTCCCTAGAGGTGAGTCAGGCAATGTCTCCTGCTCTGTCCACTTTTCCACTACAAGTAGTGGGAATGTAGACAAAGCAGGAGACATTGCCGGACTCACCTCTGGAGATGAGCAGATGTTACAGGACCCAGGTAACACAGGAACAAGTGTGGATTGTGCAGACAGCACTTGAGAGCAGAAACAGGCGGTGTTGTAGGCCGGAGGAAATACTCAAAACAGAGTGGGGACAGAGGGCAAATCAGAGAACATATTAAATCAGAGGTAGTCAGAAGTTATAGGCAGCAGTAGAGTTTGCCCTCCACACAGCAGGGGATCAGCTGACGTTACCGAACCCCACTTACACATGAGCGAGTGTTTTGTCTGTGTGGACAGCACTTCTGAGCAACAACGGGCGTTGCTGTAGCCCAGGAAATAAAGTTCAGGTCATAGAAACATGAACACAACAGGAGACCTGGATCCTGTTGCCAGCCAATTATTTATTCTGGAAGAGGACTGGCAAATTCAGGTGAGATCCAGGCCTTGTTCATTTTCAGAAAAGTAAGCCTGCAGCACTAAAGACACGTTCCGATAATACACTGGCAGCTGGGCAAGCCAGCACCTCCAATGCATACTGGATAAGCTCTGGCCATGTATCCAGCTTAGAGACCCAATACTTGAACGGGGAAGAGCCGTCTGGGAGTACACTAACAGGGCAAGACAAGTAGTCTGTCACCATCTGACGGAAACGTTGCCTCCTGCTGACTGGAGCCGTCTGTGATGGTGTAGCCGTTTGTGGCGGTCCCACAAAACTTTACCACATTTGGGCCATACTGGCCTTGCCTTGTCCTGCGGCACTGCCTCTGCTACCTCTTTGTGCAGAGCTTCCTCCACTGCCTCTACCCACATGGCTGCTTTGAAAAGCACTACCAGCAACACTTGCGGGGGGAATGGAGAATATGATGGCCTGCACAAGTGTTTCTTGGTACTCCCGCATTTTTCGCTCCCGGTTCAACTGTGGTATGAGGCTTTGTAAGTTGTCCCGGTAGCGAGGATCTAGTAGGGTGTACACCCAATAATCAGCCGTGTGGAGAATGTTGGCGATGCGGCGGTCATTTAACAAGCACTGCAGCATGAAATCAACCATGTGCTGCAGACTGCCAACTGGACCGGAAACGCTGTCCCCAGCTTGAGGCAGCATCTCAGCCTGCTCAGCATCACCCCACCCTCGCTGTACACACTGACTACTAGAGCCTTGTGTACCTCCCTCCTCTGGAGAGATGTGTTCCTCCTCCTCCATTGACTCCTCGTCATCCTCCTCACTAAGTGTCCCCTGCCTGGGCCTTTGTGTGGAGGCACGTTGCGCAGACTTGCCAGAAGCAGATGGCATTTCTGACTCATCATCCTCGACCTCTTCAAAAACCTCCTCACTTAGTGCTTGTAAGGTTTTCTGAAGCAGACAGATAAGGGGGACAGTCATGCTGACTAGTGCATCATCTGCACTGGCCATCCGCGTGGAGTCATCGAAGGCACGCAAAACTTGGCAGATGTCCCTCATAGTGGCCCACTCAGTGGTGGTGAAGTGTGTCCGGCGCACAGTGCGACTTGTTTGCGCCTGATGCAGCTGGTACTCCATTACTGCTGCCTGCTGCTCACACAACCGCTCCAACATATGTAACGTTGAATTCCACCTGGTGGGGAGGTCACATATGATGCGATGTTCTGGCAGGCGGAATCAGCATTGCAGAGATGCAATGCGCGATCTTGCCATGCTGGAACGCCGCAAGTGAGCACACTCTAGGCGAACCTTGTGCAGCAGTGCATCAAGATCCGGATAGTCCCTCAGAAAGCTCTGCATGACCAAATTGAGCACGTGTGCCAGACATGGTATGTGAGTGAGGTTGCCTAGGCCCAGAGCTGCCACTAGATTTCGGCCATTGTCACTCACTACCAAACCTGGCCGGAGATTCGCTGGCACAAACCACACATCGCTCTCCTGCTTGATGGCATTCCAGAGCTCCTGTGCTGTGTGGCTCCGATTCCCCAAAGAAATTAATTTAAGGACGGCCTGTTGACGTTTGGCCACACCTGTGCTCATATCTGGCCTAACAGGCTCATGCAGTGCTGATTCGGAGGAACTAGAGTAGGAGGAGGACTCAATATGTACAGACTGCATTCCTGCAATCCTTGGAGTTGGCAGAATACGTACAGAGCCACTCTCCAGATCTGTACCCGACTCCACAACATTGACCCAATGGGCAGTGAGGGAAAGGTATTGTCCCTGTCCATGGCTACTGGTCCACGCATCGGTGGTCAGGTGGACCTTGCTACTGACGGCGTTTAGTAGCGCATTTTTAATTTTTCCCTCCACATGCTTTTGCAGGGCAGGGACGGCTTGCCTGCTGAAATAAAAGCGGCTGGGCACATTGTATTGTGGAACTGCCAATGACATCAAGTTCCAGAACTTGTCAGTCTCCACCAGCCTGAATGACAGCATCTCAAGGGCCAGTAGTTTGGCAATGCCGGCATTCAGAGCCAGTGCTCGGGGATGGTTCGCCGAGTATGGACGCTTTTTCTCCCATGCCTGTGCTACCGATTGCTGATGTATGGCCTGGGAGTGTGCTGATGACTGAGAACGTGGTTCAGTGGGTGGAATTTCACTGGGTCTCTCGACAACAGTGGCAGTGGTTCTTCCATGGCGTTCCAGTGAGGAAGCCGAACCAGCTGTGTGTGAGCTGGAGGAAGAGGCCCCAACACGAGCTGAAGAGGTGGTAGGTGCTGCTGAAGGTTGGCCTACATCTTCAGTGTGTCTGTGTAACTCCACCTCGTGCTTGGCACGCACATGTTTCCACATATTTGTGGTATTGAGTTTGCTCACATTTTTCCCTCGTTTAACTTTCTGATGACACAGCTTGCATTTGACAAAGCAAATGTCATCTGCTACTGTGTCAAAAAAAGACCACGCACTGCAAGTCCTGGGAGCGCCCGTTTTCTGTTTTGGAAGAGGATTGCTCCTCACGGGTGCCAAAGTGGAGGCTACAGGCAACCAAGTCTGCCCCCGCCCTCTCCCTCCTCTTTTGGACGTTCGGGGAATCTCTTCCTCAGAGCTGCTCCCACCACCTTCCTGGGGCTGACGCCATGATGGGTCAAGGACCTCATCTTCTCCACTCCCCTCTTCAAGCACCTGCTGGTCCTGGGTTGTCTCGCCAGCACCGTACGCACCAGAAATTGGCAACTGAGTCTCATCATCATCATCAGATGAGCACTGAGGTGTGCTGAAAATAGGCACTGGCCCACCCGCCTCTTCAGATTCAGAGGGACAAAGCAGTTGTGCATCACTGCATACTCCCTCTTCTTCACGCTCTAGAATGCTGCTTGGCTGGCCACCTCTTTCCAAGCCAACAGATTCTGAGAACAGAAGTAAAGATTGAGATGGCTCCTGTACAGGGCTCTCAGACTGCCTGGGCAATTTGGCAGGTGGTGAAGAGACAGATGGTTGCTCTTCAGTGCTATGGCCCTGGGAGGATGCGGAAGTCATTGAAGTGGATGCGTTAGCTGCCATCCATCCAACAACGGCTTCAATTTCTTCGTCACGCAGCAGTGGGGTACGGCGAGGTCCTACAAAGCTGCGCATAAAGGACTGTTGCCTGGTAAAAGTGGGGGATGCTGGGTCACTGGTGGCCGCAGCAGACACCGAATCCCCACGTCCTCTCCCTGCTGAATCCCCCCGTCCTCTCCCTACTGAAACTCCACGACCACGTGCCTTACTCCCTGCCTTCTTCATCTTGGTAGACTGATAAAGATAGGCAGAAAAGTAAAAAAGGGGTGGCTTAGTGTTCTTATTCCTGAACACCTGCTAACCAGTATAAGAAACACTAGTTTGGCTAAGAGTGTGTGGACTACACTTTAATATGGTCTAATGTGGCCTACACAACTGTTAAGTAGAGTGTTTGGTGAACTTTATTTCCTTATTTTTTTTGGGGGGGGGGAAAGAAAAGGATGTGACCAAAGTTTGAAAGCTATAGTATCACAATCTTTTTGGAGCGATTACAATGCAGGAAGCTAACCTGCAATGCAATTGATGAGGCTCCAAAAAATAGGGTGATACTAGTCTGGCTGGCCCTGAAGGGCACAAGCCAGCAAAAAGGCTCCTCTATCTAATCCTATATAGTGTTTGCAACCAACCAATGACAATGGATGCGGATGGAAGCACACTAATATAGGAACAAAAATCTGGATAAATTAGCTGCAAAAAAAGGACTATGTATGAGGCAGTGACGCACGCTGAGCGGACTACAGCTAGCGGTGGCTGTAGAACACACTGCAATGTGAGCTGCACTCACACACAGAGAGACCTATCAGACAGCCAAAAACAGTGCAGAGAAATGGGCTATAGCACTGAAAGGCTGCTGATAGGCTCCGCTGTCCACTCCTTTAGTGTTTGCAACCAACGTATATAGATACGTATGGAAGCACACTATAGAGGAGAAAAAAAAAGCAGCAATAAAATAAAAATCTGTATGAGGCAGAGACACACGCTGGGCGGCCTACAAGCAGACGTGCCTGCAGGACACACTACACAGCGTGGGTCTGCACTCACACAGCCCTTGCAGACAGCTATTAAAACAGCGCTGCTGGGCTACAAAAATGCTACAGTGGTGGATTATGTAGCCTGGGTAGAGCAATAGATATTTTAGATGATCGTTATTTCTAACTGTCCCTCACAGTCTTCAACAGCAGCCTGTCCCTAACTGAATTCACAGCAGAGTGACCAGAAATGGCGGCTGCAGCGGTTTTTATAGTGCATCATGACATCATTTCAGCAGCCAATCACAGCCATGCCAGTAGTTAACATGCCTACATGCCTAACAGGATGTGCCCACACTTCTGAGGATCCCCATTGGCTGAATCAAATCGAGCGGGCTCCTAGCATTATGGGAACTTCCGATTCCGGTATTCGATATGAAAAAAGTATCGGAAGTAAGTATCGGAATTCCGATACAGCTAATATCGGCCGATACCCGATACTTGCGGTATCGGAATGCTCAACACTAGTGGTGGTATAACACTCAAGCTTCCTTCCTGACAATTACAGACATCATAGAGGCAATCATTATCATCTTCATCTCCTAACCTCATCTTGTCCTTTTTATGGTCCTTCTCCATTTGTTCCTCCCATGGCAAACGTCTGTGACACCACAGATCTGAACTTATAGATATGTTTTAACCCTAAAGGTATCTTCCTCTGCTTCCTCATTTGCACCCAGGACCGCCACCACCACCTGCTCACCCACATTATTTAAAATGTGCTCCAGCATATAGATGACAGAAATAGGGATGCTGATGATGGCATCATCACCACTAACCATCTTAGTTGCCATTAAGAAAATGTACAGATGGGTGCAGAGGTCCTTCATCTGTATCCAATAAGTACGCAAGTGTGAAATGCACCACATCCATTTTGCCAGGCTATGAAAAATGTCATCCTGCACCAGGTATCAATGCTGCTGCCATAGTCACTGCAACATGTGCAGAATTTAATTCCACGGTGTGGTCATATCGCATATCAACTGTTAACCGGTAGTGCGAAAGATCGCCATACCAACTGAAGTGGAATGGTGGAAGTCAGCATGACAGTGTTTTCTGCAGCGGTGCATCCAGGCTGGGTCAATGGAATAGAAATTGCTGTACCATCAGGTTCCCGATGCGAGCCATGCAAGGCACGTGTGTATAGATGGCCCGGTGTAGGGCCGCCACCAGATTTGCATGTTATCGCACATTACCTTCCATGACTCCAGGTTGAGTGTAGACAGTCATTGCTCATACTCGGCATGGATAGCTGTCCACAACTGTTGATCTGTATGACTGCGATCTCCAAGACATATTATTGTAAACACTGCCTGATTACGGTGAGCCCTGGCTGCGCAGTATGGAGGTGGGGAAGGGATGCTTTCTACAGTGTTGGAACGCATGTGCTATGCTGCGCTCACCAGGAGGCGGGACTTCGGCCCCGACGTCACTCCCTCCAGTACGGCGGTCCCTCGGGGGTCCCCATCGGGTGTGCACGTGCAGCTCTCGTCCCCAGGTCTCCTCCTCCATGTCACGTTTGCGCTTGCGCTCTCCTGTCAGTGCTGTATAGGACTCGGTCCTCTCTATGGTAATGGAGGACCTGACCCAGAACCTGTAGTGGTCATGTGCTTTCTGGCTAGGTCCTGACCCAGAACCAGTAGTATTCATGTGCTATATCAGACGACCTCCCCCTAGGGGAGGTGCCTGATTATTGTTGTGCTTCCTGGCTGGGTCAGCTGTGTCCCAGCCTGGCTGTGTGCTGTTCTCAGGTCCTCTGCTCTGCCTGCTATTCTGTGGTTCTTCTAGCACTTGCTCTGAACCCTTGTTGCTTCATACTCAGTTGTGCCTCCTGGCACATCCTCTCGTATCCTGTCCCTTGTTTCTTGCTCAGTCGTGCCTCCTGGCATTCACTCTATTCCTGTGTTCTGTTACACCTCCTGGCATGACTGCTGCCTCATTCTGTACCCTGTCGTGCTCCTTGCACGCTTCCTGCTTTGTCTATCTCCGGATGTGTTACTCGCTACACGCCATATGTGCCCACGTGTACCCGTCTTGCACTATCCTGTATTCAGTGCACTCCCGTGTATTCTCCTGTGTTCCCTAGTATCCTGCACCCTCCAGTCACACAGTCTCGTATCTCCTGTGAGCCGGCTGCCAGGTGCCAGCAGTCGTGGTATCGTATCCCCTGGGGCTTGCTCCTGACACTCCCTGTATAGGGGGTGGTGCTCACTAGGCTAGCTCGCCCTGGAAGGGTTGGTGCCATGACCCAGAGGGTCCACTCCAGGAGTCGCTAACACTCTACCGCTCTAACAGTATAATCAGGCCATGGACCCCGCAGGTACTGTGGCTTCAGTCCAAAAGGAGCTGACGTTCCTCTGGGAAAACCAGATTAGGATTATGGCATTTCTCAAGTCCATGGAGTCCGGTTTATCTGCCTCTCAGTCCTCTGAGCCTGGGAATGCTGCCCAGTTGGCTAGTCTCCAGCAGGAACTTATGCAGCAATGTGACTCCCAGGCTCAGATTCTCAACTATATAGCGTTGGTAGATATTCGGCTCCTTTCCATACAACCTGCCCAGGCCATGCTTCCACACTCGCTTCCGCGCCTATGCAAACCACCCCGGTATAGTCGTGACCCTGTGTTGTGTCGCGGGTTCTTGAACCAGTGTCGTTTGCATTTTGAGTTTTTGCCGCAGCATTACCCCACCGATCGTGCTAAAATAGCATTTATAGTTTCGCACTTAGAGGGTAAAGCGCTTGCGTGGGTGAATCCCCTTTGGAAGCGCGATGACCCGCTCATCGCTCAGCTTTCCATCTTTTTGGACACTTTCCGTAAGGTGTTCTATGAGCTGTGTCGCCTTGCTTCCACCACCGAGTCCCTCTTTAATCTTCGTCAAGGTTCTCTATCGGTTGGACAATACGCGATATGTTTTCGCACTTTGTCCTCTGAGCTAGGTTGGAATAATGATGCCCTTGTAGGGGCCTTTTGGCGTGGTCTGTCCGGTCGGATCAAAGACGAACTGGCGGGCCGAGATACCCCTACCATTTTGGAGTATCTTATCTCTCTCGCGACACTCATTGATTTGCGCTTCCAGGAGCGCACCCGCGATTCAGCCAGAGAGAGGGTCCTCTCGCCTATCTTCGTCCACTTGCAGTTTTTCTCAGCCGTTACCCGAGTTATCTTCGGCAGATCCGGTACCTGAGCCTATGCAGGTGGATCGCCTCCAGATAGCTCAACGCCGTCGTGTGAAAAGGCAGGCACAAGGGCTCTGTTTCTATTGTGGGGATGCCTCCCACTTTCTACGCTCATGTCCCAAGAGACCAGGGAAGTCTCTCCGCCTGGGACTGTTAAGTGAGGTCTCCTCAAGTGTATGTGATTCCTCTCTACCCCTGACCATGCCTGTTTCCCTGAATTTTGTTTTCGAGACTTTTACTGTGAAAGCTATTGTGGAGTCTGGTACAGTGGGTAACTTTATTAGTCTCGAGGCAGTTAAGAGGTTTCGTATTCCTGTCAGATCCCTGGAGTCTCCTAGGTCAGTAGTTCCGGTCGACGGTAAGCCCTTGCAGGACACCGTTAACCATGTCACTGAGGAAGTTGAGTTGCAGATTGGCACATGTCATCGGGAGCGGATCTCCTTCCACGTATTGCCTACTTTGCCTCATACCCTTCTTCTTGGCCTTCCTTGGTTACGTGTTCATGGGCCGATCCTGGACTGGCAATCCGGTGACATGCTCCGTTGGAGACCGTCCTGTCAAAAGAGTTGCCTCCTGTTCGTTCATACGAAGAACCCTGCTTGCTCGTCTTCGACGGTTACAGGTCCGCCGTTCGCCACCCCGTCTGTGACTTGTGACATTGTCGAGAAGGAGGCTGAGAGTCAGTCTCCACATCCGTCAAGCAACCCGTCTGTGACTGGTGACATTGTCGAGAAGGAAGCTGCGAGTCAGTCTCCACATCCATCAAGCAACCGGTCTGTGACTTGTGACATTATCAACAGGGGGGCTGAGAGTCAGTCTCCACCTCCGTCAAGTGACCGGCTCAAGGTAATTACCATGGCTTCCATCAAGTTGACGCCCCAGCACCCAGGGGAGACCTTTGTGTCTAAAGGTAACCGTAAAGGTGTGTTATCCTGGGGACATTCTTCTCCGGCTGCTGGCCATGTTGGTGCCAAGAGGACACTCTCCCGTTTATCCCACGATTACTGGTGGCCGTCTATTGCTCAGGACGTCAAAGACTTCGTGGCTGCTTGTCCATCGTGTGCCAAGAAGAGACTTCCCAAGCAACCATCCTCCGACAGCTCGCCTCTTAAGGATGAATTGACTTCCAATGACTGCACCACCGCTTCGGCCCCCGAGCATGTCAGTGTGCCTCTGCTGGTTCGACCTGTCTCGGGAATACCTGCCTCCGACTCTCTGTCCGTGGAGTTCTCCAGGGTATGGCAGGAGACCGAATTTTCTCGTATTGAGACTCTGGATCTGAGTGGTCCTCATGCAGTTAGGAAGTGTCCTAGTGTCAAGGTGCTATTTTCCAGTTCTATGGAGAGGGGGCTTAAAGGAAGGGGTACTGTTGTGCTGCGCTCACCAGGAGGCGGGGCTTCGGCGCCGACGTCACTCCCTCCAGTATGGCGGTCCCTCGGGGGTCCCCGTCGGGTGCGCACGCGCAGCTCTCGTCCCCAGGTCTCCTCCTCCATGTCACGTTTGCGCTTGCAGGCTCCTGTCAGTACTGTATAGGGCTCGGTCCTCTCTATGGTAATGGAGGACCTGACCCGGAACCTGTAGTGGTCATGTGTTATCTGGCTAGGTCCAGACCCAGAACCAGTAGTAGTCATGTGCTATATCAGACGACCTCCCCCTAGGGGAGGTGCCTGATTATTGTTGTGCTTCCTGGCTGGGTCAGCTGTGTCCCAGCCTGGCTGTGCGCTGTTCTCAGGTCCTCTGCTCTGCCTGCTATTCTGTGGTTCTTCTAGCACTTGCTCTGAACCCTTGTTGCTTCATACTCAGTTGTGCCTCCTGGCACATCCTCTCGTATCCTGTCCCTTGTTTCTTGCTCAGTCGTGCCTCCTGGCATTCACTCTATTCCTGTGTTCTGTTACACCTCTTGGCACGACTGCTGCCTCATTCTGTACCCTGTCGTGCTCCTTGCACGCGTCCTGCTTTGTCTATCTCCGGATGTGTTACTCGCTACACGCCATATGTGCCCACGTGTACCCGTCTTGCACTATCCTGTATTCAGCGCACTCCCGTGTATTCTCCTGTGTTCCCTAGTATCCTGCACCCTCCAGTCACACAGTCTCGTATCTCCTGTGAGCCGGCCGCCTGGTGCCAGCAGTCGTGGTATCGTATCCCCTGGGGCTTGCTCACTAGGCTAGCTCGCCCTGGGAGGGTTGGTGCCGCAACCCAGAGGGTCCACTCCAGGAGTCGCTAACACTCTACCACTCTAACAGCGTGTTTAATTAAGGCATAGGTTGAGGGTGCAGATGGAGGCGCTAGAGGAGGTGTCGGAAGCAGAAGCACTGCAGAAACTGTTACATACAGCAGTTTGTTCCACAAGCCCTGGGGATTCCAAGACTTGTTGTCTAGTGACACCTTTGTGTCTACAGCTTTTGTTCTCCATCCAATGGTGTGTACTAGTTTAGTTCTACAATCCAAGCTGTTTAGTAGTTTAGTTCTCCAATCCCTGTTGTCTATTAGTTTAGTTTTCCATTTTCTGGTATCAATTTGTTTAGTTCTGCAATCATACCTGTTTAGTAGTTTAGTTCTCCAACTCCTGTTATCTATTAGTTTAGTTAGCCATCATATGCTGTGTAGTGGTTTAGTTCTACAACCCTAGCTGTTTATTAGTTTAGTTCTCCAACTCCTGTTGTCTAGTAGTTTAGTTATACATCTTACTGTGTGTAGTGGTTTATTTCTCCATCCCCAAGCACCCTGCAAGCCTTGATGACTGCGAGCCCCTTGCCCAACTGCCCCTACAGCCACCAGAGTCACCCAGTGCCCAGTCATCTAGATGTAACTCCCCTGTCCATGCTTGCTCATCCAAGCGTCATTGCTGATATACACCCTGGCAGACATAGAATTTTTCAGGGAACAGGTGATGTTATGTGTGGCTTGTTGCTGTTGCGCAGGCACATCTTTTTTAGAGAAGTAATGGTGATTGGGAATCTGGTACTGGGGGGACTGTGATGGCCATCAGCTTTTGGAAACAATCTGTATCCATAAGGCAGAAAGACTGCATTTCCATGGCCAACAGATTAGAGTGGCCATGCAATAATCACAGAGATCTCAGACCGTGGCCATGAGTCAGACAGAAACAAGTGCTGGGATCTTTGCAGCAAATAGCTCTCAGCTGGCCCCTATCGTCCAGACAATGCATGAAGAAATACTGTGAGCACTACTGTAATAGGTGCTTCGGTAGGTTCCCGAACCGTGAGACAATGTATAATATAAACCCAGCACTCAACTTATGGATGCAAGAAGTGAATTTTAATGAAGTCCAGGTTTGTAGAATGGTGCATGCTCCGTCCAGGTGTGACATTCCCCTGCACAGATATAAGCCGGTAAACTATCCTGAACATCAGTTTCATTCCACAGCATCATATTGCAATAACGCACTGTTATGCCTCAGGCAATGCTTCCCTTAAAGTGACATACTTTTCTCAGAATAACATGCGGCGCGAATAGTCCGTAACTGATGAAGGTCAAAGCGACTGAAACGTTTTGATGTTTTTACTACAAACCTGGACTTCATTAAAATTCACTTCTTTCATCCATAAGTGGAGTGCTGGGTTTATATTATATATATATATATATATATATATATATATATCTTCCTGACAATTACACAATTGGGCAACAACTCATTCGAGGAGGACACAGGTTGTTCACAGTAATTAGTTCTCAGAAAAGTAATAGTGAGCATACCGCTTATGCACGTCCAGATTACAACACATAGAATAGCGTATATCCCGCCGTACGATCACTGCTATCTCCACGATAACCCTACACTCCTCGCTGCCAACAACAATCCTGTTTTTAACCCAATAAATAAATTCAGACCGATTGGACACCATTCTTCTTTTGAGGTTTAGACCATCAGGGTGTTCCATCCCCTCTCACTCAGAGTAGCAGTCATATACCGGCCCCCAGGCTCATCCACCCACTTCCTTTACCACTTTTAGGCTTGACAACCCCTATCCTAGAAGACTTCAACAGCTCCATCTCCTCAACTGCATCCCAGCTTCTATCTTTAGCCAATTCTCATGGCCTCTCATTACTTTCAAACTCTGAGACACACAAAGATGGTAATAACCCTGATCTGGACTTTGTCTGGTTCAGTTCAATCTCCTACCTAGATGACTCACCTCTTACCCTTTGTCCTCCATGAAATGAGGAGTATAACCAAAACTTAGACGTTTAGGTTGGCCTATCATGTTCCCTAATAAAAGTCCTTTACATATATATATATATATATATATATATATATATATATATATATATATATATATATAGCTTATTCTCTACATCTCTGAATATAATTTGCCATCAACTCAACCGCACTCATGCAGCCTTTATCTACTCCCCATCATTGTAAATAAGCACCTGTATTTGGTGCCACCCCAACCTCATTATAGATTGTAAGCTCTGAAGAGCATGGTCATCATTATTTTTGCTTTAATTGTTTGATTATCTTAAACTTGGTAACTTTTGACTGTTTCATATGAACTGATGACTCGTAAAGCTATGTGGAACATGTTTACAATATAAAAAATAAAGGTTATTATTATTAGTATATTGAAGATGGTGAAATTCAAGCTGTTAACTTTTCCATTTGTAGGATTAAAGAATCTTTTACGTGAGCACAACTGCACAAACAAGTTTACTGCTGTGCTGACACATGGTGGAGTAGGGTGAACATGACAAGCTGCTGGACTGTGAGAGAGATGCAACCAGAGATGTTACAGTGGATTGAGAAAGATGGGGTGTGCATGGTATGTAAGATCCGTCAAAAACAGCAGGCATGTCCAAATCTGTATCAGCTGACAGGCTCTCAATCAGCCCAACTGTAGGGGGTATACAAGTGGAAGTTCTTCAGCCGGAGACCTGTGTAGCAACACTTGCCACTGTGAGAGAGGAGAAAGAAACAGAAGATGCGGTTGATGGGGTGGACGGTGGTTGGTGAGACATGCTAGTCTGAATTTTAACACAGTGAAATTACCAGATTAACTCATGTTAATCGCGCATGTGCAAGGAAAAGCATGTAGTACTGAAATTATTTATTTTTTTAACTCTATTACTGGAGTTTGTTTAAGAAAGTTGACAGATAACATGATTTTTTACGGTCTGAAAAAAAGACCCAAGATAGCCAACTGCAGAACCGTGAACGCTGCCACCCACTGCCAGAGTTGGGCCTCAGAATGCATTGGTTGTTGTGGTTGCATAACTCAGTGTCTATGCAATCTCCTTGTCTTCTTCCTCCGCTGCTGAGCTACTCAGCTGTATGCCTCTGGGTTTACACCAACTGTGATCTACTACCTCATCTATTATCACCCACACCTCACCCTGAGAGTCACCCTCCTCCTCTTCCTGCCTTGAGAGCACAGTACAGTTTGTGGGCACCTCAAATATCTGAGTCTCATCACAAGTGGATCACCTTTGCCCAGCAGGGTTAACATCTGTTGACAAGGATTTGGTTTATGCTCAGACAAAACTTCATCCGGCCATGGATCAACGTGAGAAAAAAATTTGGCCATCGGATCAGATGATTTCCTCTTCTTGACTCTGTGAATCTTTGGAGTACATTTTGTATGCCCATGGCATACAATGTATGAATACATCTGCAGACTCAGCCATCTGTGGTTCCCAGCAGTCTGTTGTGCACTTGGAGAGTTGTGATGTGAGGGGAAAAAGGGTAATAGGGGTGCCACCACTGAGGACTGTACTATGTTTGCTGCTAAGGTGGAGGAAGAGAAGTAGAGGTCACTTGATGCAGGGGTTGTCATCTACTGGAGCACATGCTCTTTCTGACCCTCATCTACAAAACATACCATTATACGGCTGCCAAAGAAAGACAGCAGAGTTGCCTGTCTAGTAACAGAAGTTGTAAAAATTTTGACTGCAGCAAAACAAACCAACTTCTCATCCCTCATGTCATACCTGTCTCACAACCCTGAACAGCTATTCAGTACTTTCAATTCTTTCCTGCATCCACCATTTGCCCTTCCCTCTCCTCTCATCTCAGCTGAATACTTTTCCTCATCACCTGTGAACTTGACACAATAAGGTCCCACCTCATTTCAAAGTTTACCACAGTCTTCATCACAAGCCTAACCCACCTCTTCAACCTGTCACTAACAACTGGTGTCTTCCATCTTGATTGAATCATGCCTCGATGTCCCTCATACTCAAAAAACCCACCCTTGACCCATCCTCTGTGTCTACCTATCGCCCCATATCATTTCTCCCCTATGCCTCCAAACTACTGGAACAACATGTCCATTTTGAACTGTCCTCCCACCTCTCCTCTTGCTCCCTCTTTGACCGCTTACAATCTGACTTAAGACCACACCATTCCACTGAAACTACACTGACAAAAGTCACCAATGACCTACTAACCGCCAAATGAAAGTGACACGAGTTTGTCCTAATCCTTCTCCTGGACCTGGCATCTGTCTTTGACACAGTGGACCATTCCCTCTTACTGAAGACTTTCTGATCTGTTGACATTACATTACAGACTTGGCTCTTTGTTACATCTCCTCATACCTAACAGACAGAACATTCAGTGTCTCCCACTTACACATCACTTGCTCATCTCGCCCCATATGTGTTAGTGTCCACCAAGGTTCAGTTGTAGGACTGGGTGCTATACTTAGAGGGCACATGTGCATGCTCCCTCTTAAAGGGACCACCTGCATCAACCTAAGGTATTCCCAACCTATTACTGGGTGACACATTCTATTTAATTCTTCTCCTCCAATATGGAGGTGCCTGAGCTACATTGTTAGTTTGCCTTGCATGTTTGCTAGTTGTCAGGTTCCCCAGGTCTGCCTGTCTGCTTGTCTACCCTGTACCCATTTGCTCTTACCTGTCTGTGCCCATCTGCTTATACCTGTCTGTGCTCTTCTGTCCATCAGCCGGTCCAGATTGCACCTGCCAGTGCCCAATTGTCTAACACCTAGTCCAGCCTGCACCTGCCAGTGCTTTTCTGTTCCCCAGCTAGTCCCATCTGCACCCATGGTTCCAGAGTCTCTACCATACCTGCCTGCATTTTTCATCCCTCCTTTGGCCAATATCAGCTTACCCAGTGTAGGGGGTCAGCTGCCACCTTCTGTAGGTTAGCCATGAAGTAACAACTGATGCCACCTCTTTGTAACTCCTAGGGTTGCAGTTTTTGCCTGCTGCCACTTGTCTGGTTAGGGATTTGGTAAGTCACCTCATTAAACCCCTTCCAGGCTTTCAGAGAGATATGGAACAGTGACTCCACCACCTTGCCTGTTACAGACTCCATCTGCTGGGTTGCTGTAGTGGAAAAGATGTCGATCCCCAATATACTAATTCTACTTTATTGCAATTGATGCCACATTATTGGTAACTGCCACTAATTTTTGTAAATGTGTAAACTCCTGGTTGGGTCTCTTTCATGAGTGCTGCCTGTAGCAGTAGGCCTCCAAGACCATCAGGCTCCACTTCCTTGGAGTCAACTACCCATGTTAATATCCTTAGATTTTTATATCAATTGTAGTCTATGAAATGTATATGATATTTGTGATTTGTGCCACCTGAGTGTGGCTGAGCGAGAAAACCAGTTTGAACTGTTGCATGTGGTATCAGGGCACCCAGCACAGGAGGTCTACAACAATCCTTCACCCACCTTGTCTTACTGTGATGTTCAATTGAAAGCTGCAAATGCTGTCCCAGACCACGATACCTCATGCCTGGCTGATTGCTGCAGTGCCATGCTACAATTAGTACTGTGGGCAAATTGAGGCCACGTTCCTTGTATCAGCCCCTCATTTGATGTGTTTTGGTAGCATTTGGGTCTGTTATAAGGTGTTGTGCATACGTTCATTTTTGCCTCCCATTGACCTGAAGGTTCAGTGAATATTCAATGATTTTTTTCAGCGAATTTTGCAAATTTGGCGATTGTAATCGGAACCGAACATTGAAAAATTTACTCATCTCTATTCTTATGTTCAATCTTTTAAGCTTCTTTTATCTGCTTCTGGTTTTCAAAGTTGCCAAGCGGTTAAAATAAGTGAGCTGACTGTTTTTTACGCTTTTTGTGCTCTAAACTTTATAGCTGAAGTCAATGGGCAAGCTCAAAATATATCAGGAAGATGCCAGGGCAATTTTTAATTGTTTTTTCCAGCATTTTTTTTAAATGGAGTTAATTATTGACTGGAAAAAGTCATAAATAACACAAATGCTGTAAAAAAAATTTTTGCAATACCACTGATTATAAAACCTTTCAAAGTGCACTCAGGAAACAAAAAAAGTATACTCTTCTCGAAAAATGTACCTACCTGAAAAAAATGTTGTGTGTATACTCTTAGGAAAATATCACAAATGGACATTTCAATTTCCCCGGGTCAAAGGGGTATGTTCCCAATTTAAGATTGTCATATAAATCAATTTTTGTTAAAGATCCACTTTTAACCAAAGGTTTTGCATCTCAGTAGAAAAACACACGGAAAATGAAGTATTTATATCTGCAAACTCCAAACAAATTTCACACTAGCATATGGAGGACCTGCGGAGTGATGCGGACTTCCTCCGTGAAGCTCTGCCCATGGCCGCACCTCCTCCGGTCAGCTCTGCCTCCATCCGCACGCGACCTGTGTACCCTATCTTTAGCATTAGGTATGCAGGCGTGCCGATGTATGCGGATGCCTCCGCATGCGTCGTTTTGCGTTTTGACAGTGCGGTGACCTGCGCCAAATGCAGCATAGAGCTGACCGTTGAGGTGCGGCCGTGGGCGGAGCTTCACGGAGGAAGTCCGCATCCCTCTGCAGCTCCTCCATATGCTAGGTGAAACTAGCCTTAGCACTTTTGCTAAATCTGTTCAAGGACAACATCTGAAAAGAATTTGCATGTTGTCTCAATGTTTGTGTGGATGTTCTCTGGTTTCCTACAAATACAATACTGATCACAAATTTAGATTGCAAGCCTCAGTGGGGACAGTGGTGATGATGTCAGTAATGCACTTTATTGTGGAATCAATGGTGTGATGTAAGTGACCATAATAAATAAATAGCTGGTTAAAGAACAGTTTGCTAGTTTTTCTTTCACACCGGGGACTCAAAGACCTTCATTTTCTTGATTGGTGGTGATTCAATGGGTCAGTCTCTCAGTGATCATGCACTTAATAAATTAATTATTTATCCTCTAAAGAGGTCGTAAATGTGTTGAGAGGCAAAATCTCTTTATGCACAATGATTTCTTCAATGGACATAGGTTTTAGGCATTTTTTTCCATTGTTGAAATGACATGAAAAAACACTATGATTATATATTTCATTGTGTTTATAAACTGAAAAGTTTAACCCCTTAACGACCAAGCCATTTTGTAGGTTAAAGACCAGGCCTTAATTTTTAAATCTGACCACTGTCACTTTATGTGGTTATAACTCTGGAATGCTTCAACGGAACCCATTGATTCTGAGAGTGTTTTTTCATGACATATTGTACTTCATGTTAGTGGTAAAATTTCTTCGATATGACTTGCGTTTATTTATGAAAAAATGGAAATATGGCAAAAAAAATTAAAATTTTGCAATTTTCAAACTTTTAATTTTTATGCCGTTAAATCAGAGAGATATGTCACAAAAAAATTGTTAATTTCCCACATGTCTACTTTACATCAGCACAATTTTGGAACCAAAATGTTTTTTTCTTAGGAAGTTATAAGGGTTAGAATTTGACCAGCGATTTTTCATTTTTACAACAAAATTTACAAAACCAGTTTTTTTAGGGACCACCTCACATTTGAAGTGAGCTTGGAGGGGTCAATATAACAGAAAATACCCAAAAGTGACACCATTCTAAAAATTGCACCCCTCAAGGTGTTCAAAACCACATTCAAGAAGTTTATTAACAATTTAGGTACTTCAAAAGAATTGAAGCAATGTGGAAGGAAAAAATGAACATTTAACTTTTTTTCCCAGAATTTTTTATTTGGACACAATTTTTTTTATTTTGTCAAGGGTATCAGGAGAAAATGAACCACAATATTTGTTGTGCAATTTCTCCTGAGTACACCGATACCCCATGTGTGAAGGAAGACCAATCTTTAGGCGCACGGCAGAGCTCAGAATGGAAGGAGCATCATTTGAGATTTTGAATGTCAAACTGGCTGGAATCGAGAGCGGACACCATGTCGCGTTTTGAGAGCGCCTGATGTACCTAAACAGTGGAAACCCCCAATAAGTGACCCCATTTTGGAAACTAGACCCCCCAAGGAACTTATCTAAATGTGTGTTGAGCACTTTGAACCCCCAAGGGCTTCACAGAAGGTTATAACGTAGAGCCGTAAAATTAAAAAATCATATTTTTTCCAAAAAATGATCTTTTCACCCCCAATTTTTATTTTCCCAAGGGTAACAGGAACCCAAAAGTTATTGTGCAATTTGTCCTGAGTACGCTGATACCCCATATGTGGGGGTAAATTACTATTTGGGTGCATGGCAGAGCTCGGAAGGGAACGAGTGCCATTTGACTTTTTTGGCTGGAATTGAGATCGGACGCCACGTCGCATTTGGAGAGCCTCTGATGTGCCTAAACAGTAGAAACCCCCCACAAGCAACCCCATTTTGGAAACTAGACCCCCAAGGAGCTTATCTAGATGTGTGTTGAGCACTTTGAACCCCCAAGTGCTTCACAGAAGTTTATAACGTAGAGCCATGAAAATAAAGAAATCTTTTTTTTCCACAAAAATGATCTTTTTACCGACAAATTTTTATTTTCACAAGGGTAACAGGAGAAATAGGACCCCAAAAGTTGTGGTACAATTTGTCCTGAGTACACTGATACCCCATATGTGGGGTGGATCCACTGTTTGGGCACATGGCAGAGCTCGGAAGGGAAGGAGCGCAGTTTTGGAATGCAGACTTTGATGGAATGTTCTACGGGCTTCATGTTGCGTTTACAGAGCCCCTGATGTGCCAAAACAGTAGAAACCCCCCACAAGTGACCCCATTTTGGAAACTAAACCCCCCATGGAGATTATCTAGATGTGTGGTGAGCACTCTGAACCCCCAAGTGCTTCACAGAAGTTTATAACTCAGAGCAGTGAAAATTAAAAAATCCTATTTTTTTCCACAAAAATAATCTTCAATGAGCTATAATTTTTCCATATTTCGGCCAACAGACTCATGTGCAGGCTTGATTTTTGTGGGAAGAGCTGACGTTTTTATTGGTACCATTTTCGGGCACATAACATTTTTTGATCGCTTTCTATTCTGATTTTTCTGTTCATTTTTGAATGAACAAAAACCAGCAATTTAGGAATGCTTTTTTTTTCCCCCTCCGTTCCGCATGTGGTAAAATTAGTATGGCAGCTTTATTCTTCGGGTCACTACGATTACAGCGATTTATATCTTTTTTTATGTTTTGGTGTTTTTTACACAATAAAAACTTTTATAGAAAAAATATTTTTGCATCACTTTATTCTGCGAGCTATAACTTTTTATTTTTTTGCTGATGATGCTGTGTGGCGGCTCATTTTTTGCGTGACAAGATGACGTTTTCAGCGGTACCATGTTTATTTATATTCGTGTTTTTGATCACGTGTTATTGCACTTTTTCCAAGCGGTATGATGATACTCCTTGGAAAAAGTATAATTTGCTACTTTTTTGTGTTTTGTTGTGGCGTTTACTGAAGGGGTTAACTAGGGCGACACTTTATAGATGGGATTTTTACAGACCTGGAGATACCAAACATGTGTATTTTTTTGTTTATTTTATTTTTTTACATAAAAATATGTAATTTTTAGGGGATTTTTAGGGAATTTTTAATATTATTTAATAATTTTTTTTTACATATTTTTATAAAAAATGTGTTTTTTTTACCTTGTCCCTTTATGGGACTTTCACTTTCACTTTAGGTATAATACATTACAATGCTCCAGCATTGTAATGCATTATACTTATGCTGAAAGCTGCTGACACACATGGTCTCACCAGCTCTCCGCAGGTAAATGACCCGGAGGTTGTCATGACACCTCCGGGTCATCATGGCACAGGTTGTGCCCCGTGATTACATCGCAGGGACGCCGACCTGAGGCAGAGGGAGCCACCTACCCTCTGCCTCCCCCTCTGAACACTGCGATCATGCTCGATCGCAGCAGTGAGGGGATTAACAGCCAGGGGCGGCAGGGGGCACCGTTCCTAGCTGTCAGTGCAGAAGCTCAACCACTGCAGCGCTGAGCTCCTGCACTGATCGGGCAAGGAGAAGCTGAAATTTCAGCTTCTCCTGCTCATCACTGCTGTGTTTGGTCTTTCAGATTGACTGACCAATCACAGAGCTGTGGGTGCAGGGACCGACTGCAAGGGTCCCTGCCCCCCTTCCTGTGTTTCTCAGCTGTCATAAACAGCTATTGGCACTGAACTGAAACTGCATGTTTACTGGCAGTGACAGTTCAAAGGCAGGACGTGCAGAGTCCGTCATGGTGCGGTAAGTTACCTCCTGCCATGACGGACTCTGCACATCCATAGACAATGAAGTATTAAAACTGTATCATTAAAAATATTAAGATTAACTTGACAACATCATATGCGGAGTGAACTGATATAAAAAACTAATTTCTGCATGCTGAAATGAAAATAACCCTTCCTTCTTGCCATATTAAAGAAATTCGTCTCGATGTAGATGCAAGCCTTTTATTAAAAACTACATATATTGTATCTCCAACTTGGTTATAACAGATTTTGTTGTCAAATTAATACAGAGAAGAATGTGAAATAGACAAGATAGAAAAACATCAAATTAAGTCTAAAGAAGTTATTTATTTTATACATAATACTGCAATTTCTTAGGAATAAACTTTCATAAAAACTATTTGTATTAAGCTGGTTCAAAGTAACAGAAATGTTTTTACTGTAACATAGGGATCTTCAAAGTTTGGGATTTTAAAATATCCTTCCTTTACAGTATCACAAGACTTCCTGCTGATACAGGTGAAAAAAAAACAAAAGATAAAATCCTGCTTTGTGAAAACAGTCTTTTGTCTTTTAGTAAAAAGAAAATCTTGTATCTGTGGACTAAGGCTAATTTGCAAATGAAAACACAGGGTTACTTTCCAACCTTTTCACTCTGCACTTCAGTACACAATGCTGCTGAACAAAATGTCCTGAATAAAACAACATTCACACAGGCTACTCTATAGACAAGTGCTCTGACATGCTGAAAGTTTGCTTTTGATTTATTTTACAAATTTTCATAAAGGAAAAAATTATAGGTCAAGTTTTAAGGAAGAAAAATCGATTCTTTTTGGTACAAAGGAGAGGGCAAAGTAACCTTTGTAGAATGATTCTGATTATATTTTTAGTGAACTCCATTCTTTTCCACTGTTGGTGCTGTGTAATTGGAAACATGGTCACAATTAAATAGAATTTTAACATAGCCGAATACCATTAATTTCAATGTGAGGGCAAAACCAAACGTATTCACAACACCTTAAGGGGTGACAAAAAACTTCCCAAACAGCTAAAATTAGGGGTAGACACAATATAAAGTGGCATCAATTGACCCACAGTGGAAATTTGCTAAGGTACAGAGCAGTCAGTCATGGGCCTTACATGAGGTATCAGGGTCTGGGCCAACATTTACAGCTTTGAATTGAACTTTCAGTTATGATCTGGTGGTTAAGGTAGTGGTGTAAGCCTTCCTTGCTGGTAGCCCTGAAACCTCATGCAACAGCTCCAATTTTTAATTTTTCCCAACCACAGTCAGATGGCACACATCAGTTTCCTATAGTACTAATGGTAGAAAAATGTATGGTTAGCAGCACAAGTAGTTTAGTGAAACTATGTGCAGGCCTGTCTTTCTGGGAGCCCTGCTTCTACAGGCAACACACATGAAGGAGACCCAACTTGAAAAGTCCTCATTTCAAAAAATTATTGTCACCCTCCACAAACATGGCATCATTTTACATAGAGTAAAAACAGTATAATTGGCCTTTGACCCATGTTACATTAGAGGAAACTCACCAGATGGAGACCCAACTTCGAGTCTTCACATTTCAAAAAATTATTGTCCTACTCTACAAAATGGCCTCAATTTCCACAGAGTATAAATAGTATAATAGGACTCTAACACAACTTCCACTGCAGGCAACCCTCCAGATAGAGACCCAACTTTGATTCTCTACATTTAAAACAATGATTGTCACACACCACAAAAGTGGCATAAATTTCCACAAAGTAGAAACCGTATAATAGGCCTCTGACTCACTTTCCACAACAGGCAACCCACCGGATGGAGACCCAACTTGGAGTCTTCACATTTAAAAAAAAAAGTTTGTAACATCAGCAGCAGTAGCAACAGCAGAAATAGAAGTCACAATAAAAGTGGCATAGACTGCAATAATGTGAGATCAATGCATGAGACTAAAGACGACACCATTGCCTACTCTGCCGTGTCTGCGACTAGGTTGCAAAACTCATTGGAGACCAATGACTTGTTCATTTTGATGAAAGTTTGTCAGTCTGCACTTTCAGGGGACAGCCAGATGTGCTTATCAGTCAAGACACCAGAAGCAGCGCTGAGAGAACGCTCACTGCCCGGCATGACAAAACCTTCAAGGCGTGACTGGTGAGCTCAGGCCACTCTCTCATTTTTGAAGACAAGAAAGAAAAAGGGTCCCAATTAGCCCTGATGTCATTGATATTGAGCTCAATATATTCCTCCACCATCCTCTCCAGGTGTTCACAACGTGTCAGACTTGTACTCTGTTCTGCAAATACACGGGCTGGTCTAAAAAATGTGTGAAATGACTCACAGAAATTGCTTATGCCACTTAGGATACCGTTACACTTAGCGATGCACCAGCGATCCCGACAACGATATGGATTCCTGGTGCATCGCTAAGTGGTCGCTAGTGAGCTGCCACACAGGCAGATCTCACCAGCGACATAGCAGGGGTCGGGGTCGCTACTTACCTGTCAGACGCGGCAATCCTGACATCCTCCCGCCCGCCTCCACGCGTCGCTCATCGGTGCCACAGGAAGCAGACGAGAAATGGTCCAGGACGTTCTCGCGCAACCAGCGATGAGCAGCGGGGGAGCCGGTCGGAGGTAAGTATCAGACATAGCGATATCGCTAGCAATATCACTGCTACATCACAAAATCAGTGACGTTACAGCAATATTGCTATGTGTAACGGGGGCTTTATACTGCTCCTAATGTTTTTGTGATGACTTCTTGCTGTTCCCAATGTTGGACATCTGGAACTGTGATGTAAACTGTGTGCCTCATTGCTGTCTTGGGGAAAACCACTTTTAACCCCTTTGAGACCTAGCCTGTTTTCACCTATATGACCAGGCCAGTTTTTACAATTCTGACCACTGTCACTTTATGAGGTAATAACTCCAGAATGCTTCAATGGATCCTGGTGATTCTGAGACTGTTTTCTCATGACATATTCTATTTTATGATAGCGGTAAAATTTCTTCTTGCGTTTATTTGTTAAAAAAATTGAAATTTGGCGAAAATTTTGAAAATTTAGTGATTTTCAAACTATTATTTTTTATGCCTTTAAGTCATGGAGTCATATCACACAAAATAGTTAAGAAATAACATTTGCCATATATCTACTTTAAATCAGCACAATTTTGGAACAAATTTTTTTGTTAGGAAAGTATAAGGGTTAAAAGTTGACCATTTTTCATTTTTTCAGCTAATTTTACAAAACCATTTTTTTAGGGGTCACATCACATTTGAAGTCACTTTGAGGGGCCTAATGAAAAAAATACCCAAAAATGACACCATTATAAAAACTTCACCCCTCAAGGTACTCAAAACCACATTCAATAAGTTTATTAACCTTTTAGGTGCTTCATAGGAATTTTTGGAATGTGGAAGAAAAAATAAACATTTACTTTTCTTTCACAAGAATTTTCCTTTAGACCTAATTCTTTTTTACTTTTGCAAGGGTAACAGGAGAAATTGAACCATACATTTTGTTGGTCAATTTCTACTGAGCATGCCAATAATCCATATGAGGAGGAATTCTACTGTTTGGGCACACAGCAGGGCTCGGAAAAGGTGTGCCATTTGACTTTTTGAATGTAAAATATCCTGGAATAATTATCGGTTGCCATGTCGTGATTGGAGAGCCGCTGCTGTGCTTAAACAGTGGAAACCCCCAACAAGTGACACCATTTTAGAAACTAGACCCCTTACGAAACTTATCTAGCTGTGTATTGAGCACGTTAATTCCATAGGTGCTTCACAGAAGTTTATAACGTAGAGCCATGGAAAAAAAAATCACAATTTTCCCAAATAAATCTTTTTAGCTCCAAATTTAGCATTTTTATAAGAGTAAAAGGAGAAATTTCACCATACAAGTTGTTGTGCAATTTCTCCTGAGTACGCCGATACCCAATATGTGGAGGAAAACTACTGTTTGGGCACATGGCAGGGCTCGGAAGGGAAGGAGTGCCATTTGACTTTTGGAATGCAAAATATGATGGAATAATTAGCGGACGCCATATCGTTTGGAGAGCCTTTGATGTGCCTAAACACTGTCAACCCCCACAAGTGACACCATTTAGGAAGCTAGATCCCTTTCGCACCTTGTCTAGGTGTGTATTGAGCAACTTGAACCCCCCAGGTGCTTCACAGAAGTTTAGTTGTGAAAATAAAAAAATCACATTGTTCCCACAAAAATATCATCAGTACCCCATATGTGGTTGACAAATACTTTTGAGGCACAGTGCAAAGCTCAGAAGTTAAGTAGTGCCATATTACAGTGCAGATTGTTACATTGACAGAGCCCCTGAGGAGCCAGAACAGCAGAGCCCCCATTAGTGATCCCATTTTGGAAACTATACCCCTTTGGGAATATATCTACAGATGTAGTGATGATTTTAACCCAATGGGTATTTTCCAGAAACAAGCAGCAGTGGATGTTGCGGAGTGAAAATTGCAAACTGCCGTTGTAGTGACCAGTTCCTTATGCTCAGCCCATGCTTCTGGAGGCATGCACCTGTAAATTAGGCAGGCTCTGATCACTACAGAAATGCCAAACATGTGAGCACTATATGTGGTTTAGGAACACTGTGGCTCAGAAGGGAGGATGGGCATTTGGATTTGAGAGCGCATAATTTTCTGAATTTTTTTTGGCGGGTGAGGAGTCATTTCACTTTTCCAGAGCCTTTTTGCTACCACTAACATGTGAGCCCACTATATTTCCATTAACAGATGACAGATCTGAGTGGGGACTTGCTTTCATGCATTGAGTGGAGACGTTTATTGGGAACATTTTACTTAACTTTTGGGATCACAGTTATCTTGTGCTCTAAGCTGACAACTAACTTTGGGGTTTCCATCTAAATCTCTGAGTGACGTGACAGATGAAACCTCCGAGGGATCCATTCACTATAGTGAGGCAGCAGAGTTACTTTGGACTCTGTCTGGCCTCTGTTCTGCAGTGTTGTTCTTTTTAGAAGTGCACAAAACTGTGGCTGACGGCACTTTTATGCAATCCTAAAAAGACGGACACCGCCGAATCGCAGGTCAGACGGTATCCACAGTGCCTCCATCTGCCTCATTATAGGGAATCTTCTGCCAGAGGTTCTGTCTGAATCACGTATTTCAGAGATTTACACGGAAACCTCGGTGTAAGCGCTCAGGGCAGGGCACGGGATAATTGTGCGCCGAGCCTTTTTGTGAGCTTTCTGTGAGCCCACTCCCTTTGTGATGCTTCTCAGTACTTCTCTATGCTGCTGTAACTACTTCTGCTGTGATGCTTCAAAATAGAACGGGCAGTGGAAGGTGATTTAGTCCACCTACCCCATTCGTTTACTTGGTTACTCTGGCAATCATTAATGTCCCATTGAAATTTATTCTTTTTTATGGCTCATAATAGTATTTTCAAGTTTCAATATTGATTGCTGGATATTCATTAAATGATACTTGAATTTAACAGGCTCTTTTTCTTCCAGCTTCGTTTTCATGAGGGTGATATCTGTTGGCTTTTTCTCAAGTTGTCTTCTTCATGCTTCATAATGAGTTGCATGAGTTTGATCGAACAACTACTCAAAATTTTATTCCAATCCTCCACAAATTCTTGCGATAAAACTGTGGTTGGCACCTTTTTTAGGCCGGTTTCACATTAGCGCTTTTTAAGCGCACGCACGGCCGGGGGTAGCTCCGCCCCCGAGCCGGCTCTCTGCCCGGCGTGCCCGCCCCTTGCTTGTAGCGCTGCCTACTAGCGGACAGCGGCGCCTGCGATCGGCGCACCCTATCTTTAGCATAGGGTGCGCAGATCGTGCGCAGGCCGTGCGCTAGTTGCGCTTTGACCTGCGCTGTGCACTTTTGACGGTGCGCCGTGTGCGCCAAAATCAAACTTTTCGGATTTTGGCGCGCACGGCGCACCGTCAAAAGTGCGCAGCGCAGGTCAAAGCGCAACTAGCGCACGGCCTGCGCACGATCTGCGCACCCTATGCTAAAGATAGGGTGCGCCGATCGCAGGCGCCGCTGTCTGCTAGTAGGCGGCGCTACAAGCAAGGGGCGGGCACGCCGGGCAGAGAGCCGGCTCGGGGGCGGAGCTACCCCCGGCCGTGCGTGCGCTTAAAAAGCGCTAATGTGAAACCGGCCTTAGCCGTAATCGTCTGGGAATCATATTTTTCTGAACATAATTGTCCAACGTACCGAAATCCCACCAGGTTTTAGTTTCTTGGGTGATCAGTTTATCCAACTTCTTTATATCACAAGCAAGATCATCAGGGGACAAATCCCCATCTGCAGCAGATGTAGTGGCAGTAAATAATTTTGCGGCTTTAAGTACTCTGTCCGGACTCATGTTCATAGTGCCTAGAATTCAAAAACAACGCAACCACCAGAAAAAAACAATTTGTGAAAATCCAAGAAAGTTAGGGATAAAAATAGAAACCAAATGTCCAAATAAAGTTCCACAATGATTGCCTTAGCCCCAGGCAGAGCATGATAAGACAAAAAATTCCATATGCAATCTGGTAAATGACCAGCTCAGCTGTCTTGGCTGGTGGTGCGTGGAAGCACGGATCCCGTGTAGCCACATGTGAAGAAATCTATTGAATGATAAAAATCCAGCTTCCAAAATGTACAAAACATTTATTTGGGCATAAAAACAGAGATCAATGGACAAACCGCATCAGTGCGAAGTAGCAGTAGCAACGCGTTTCGAACAATATGTTTTTTCCAAGCTGCTTTCAAATGAACAACCATGCAAAATATATACCCCCTCCCATCAATCACAGACCTAATCACACATGGTGCATAATGACAGTTAGGCTGGTTTCACATTAGCGCTTTTTAAGCGCACGCACGGCCGGGGGTAGCTCCGCCCCCGAGCCGGCTCTCTGCCCGGCGTGCCCGCCCCTTGCTTGTAGCGCTGCCTCCTAGCGCACAGCGGTGCCTGCGATCGGCGCACCCTATCTTTAGCATAGGGTGCGCAGATCGTGCGCAGGCCGTGCGCTAGTTGCGCTTTGACCTGCGCACTTTTGACGGTGCGCCGTGCGCGCCAAAATCAAACTTTTCGGATTTTGGCGCGCACGGCGCACCGTCAAAAGTGCGCAGCGCAGGTCAAAGCGCAACTAGCGCACGGCCTGCGCACGATCTGCGCACCCTATGCTAAAGATAGGGTGCGCCGATCGCAGGCGCCGCTGTACGCTAGGAGGCGGCGCTACAAGCAAGGGGCGGGCACACCGGGCAGAGAGCCGGCTCGGGGGCGGAGCTACCCCCGGCCGTGCGTGCGCTTAAAAAGCGCTAATGTGAAACCAGCCTTAAACCAACAAGATACTAAGGCCACTTTCACACTTGCGCTTTTTTGTGGTGCGTTTTTTGCGCACACAAACACATGAAAAAAACGCATACAAGTGCTGCATTTTTTAAAGCATTTTTTATGCGCATGCAGGAAAAAAACGCAGCGTTTGTATGCGTTTTTAGTGTGTTTGCGTTTTTTTGCACATTGTTTGTCCTCACCAAAAAAAATATCTAGATAACAATCTTGCAACACACACGACCAATGGGATGTCTGTGGCAGTGTGGTATGTTAATATATAGACCCTAACCTACTCAAAAATGAATACACCAAAAAGAGTCCAGGAATATGAGACTCAAATAAATTTATTGAATAATTACAAGTATAAACAGAACCAAAATAACATAATAAAATACATAATGTGTAATCACAAAAAATACATATATACTAAACACAGTGACCACAAAAGATACATAATCATACAGAAAATGATAAGGGTAGTAATACCAATAAAGTGCATAATGTAAGCTGAAAAAAACAACTACTGTAAAAAGTGCATATTAGGAATATAAACCCAAATCAAAAATACCTGTAGTAAGTGGCTCAGTGTATCAAAGCTCCCTCCAACGTACGTTTCGCCCACTGTGGCTTTTTCACTCCTTGAAAAAGCCACAGTGGGCGAAACGTACGTTGGAGGGAGCTTTGATACACTGAGCCACTTACTACAGGTATTTTTGATTTGGGTTTATATTCCTAATATGCACTTTTTACAGTAGTTGGTTTTTTCAGCTTACATTATGCACTTTATTGGTATTACTACACTTATCATTTTCTGTATGATTATGTATCTTTTGTGGTCACTGTGTTTAGTATATATGTATTTTTTGTGATTACACATTATGTATTTTATTATGTTATTTTGGTTCTGTTTATACTTGTAATTATTCAATAAATTTATTTGAGTCTCATATTCCTGGACTCTTTTTGGTGTATTCATTTTTGAGTAGGTTAATGTATTTATCATGAATATCCATATACGTCTTGTTATTTAGTGAATTCTGTTATTTTCACTTTGTTGTTGGCTTAATATATAGACCCTGTCTACAGTATTCTTCACATTTGCTTCATTTTTCTCGTGTTAACATGGATCTGCACTGGAAGAGTTTTCACTTCAACTTGGATTTGGACATCGCGATGGCTAGGGCATATGCAGTTGCTTGCCATGAACAAAGGAACAGAGAGAGACAGCAAAGACGGCAGCGGCGTCATTTGTGGATACATCCAATTGTTGAACTCCGGGAGAGCCGTGGGGCATACCACACCCTCTACAGTGAGCTACAGGCAAACCCGGAGAAATTTACAGATTATATCCGGATGTCCCAAGAAAGCTTCAGGGATTTGCTTGCTCATGTCCAAGAATCCATCCGGAGACAGGACACACAGCTCCATCGTGCGATTCCTCCTGAGGAACGGCTCCTGGTGACATTACGGTACATAATATTCAAAAACCAAGGGGTGGGGTCTGATGTTTTTTTTTACATGTACTATTCAAAACCTGGGCTAATTATTTTTCGTGAATGTACTAATTTTTTATTTTTTAGTTTTAAAAAACCATATACAGAAATATTAATTTTACTTCTTTCTCTGTTTCGCAGATTCCTGGCGACTGGAGAGACCCTATCTTCACTACACTTCAAGGACCGTATTGGAATCTCTACCTTGTCTGGAATTGTTGCGGACACCTGCAGGGCTCTCTGGAACGTTCTTTGTCCAGAATTTATGCCCCTGCCCACCGCTGGATGGAAATTGCTGACAAATTCTGGACAGTCTGCAATGTCCCCAACTGTTTGGGAGCTGTTGATGGTAAACACATACGGATTATCAAACCCAAAAGAACTGGACCTGAGTACTATAATTACAAAGAGTACTTTTCAATAGTACTTATGGCCATTGCGGATGCCGGATGTATGTTTGTAGCAGTGGACATTGGAGCATTTGGCCGTGGTAACGACTCCCAGGCTTTTAAAAGCTCAGACACGGGCCGGAGGTTGTATGGCAACCAATTTAATTTCCCTATGCCACGGCCTCTTCCCCACACCGAAGCTCCGCCACTGCACTTTGTAATGGATGGGGATGAGGCTTTTCAAATGTGCGCAAACCTACTGAAACCCTAGTCCAGCTGTGACTTGGACCACACAAAAAAAATCTTTAATTACAGGCTGACCAGGGCCAGAAGAACTGTAAAGTGTGCTTTTGGGATTCTTGTGTCCAGATGGTGAATTCTTGGCACAACCATTAATCTTAACCTTGAAACAGTGGATGAGGTAGTGAAGGCGTGTGTGGTTCTACATAATTTTGTGATGGCTAAAGAGCACCCAACCTTTGAACTCAATGATGCTGCTCCTAACCCATTGCCTGAATTCACTCAGCACCCTCTCAGGTCATCCATTGAAGTTGGACAAATGAGGGACCAATTTGCGGCCTACTTTATCTCTGATGTAGGACGGGTGCACTGGCAAGATGAAATGGTGTAAAAATGTTTTCGTGTGTGTATGTTAATAAAAAACCTGTTTTGATACCAGTACCGAGTGCACTATGTTTTTTACACTCCAATAAAATAAAAAACTCCCCATGTATGCCTGTGAATTCATGATCTTCTCACACCTGGGTAGGTAAATACACATATGAGTTAAACTGCAGCATCGCTAGTCTGCATGAAATATATTGGTATGTAAGCAATGCTGCAGGTTAAATATGATATGTGTATTAACCAGGCCATGATTGATAAATAGTTATGATTAGAGTTGAGCAACTTTGGTAGGATCAGGTTTCATGAAACCAAATTTGTTTCAAATGAAACTGGTCCGACTAGTGGAAAAAAAGTCGGAGTTTCGTTCAAAACCCGACCCCAATGCAACTCAATGGGGAATAAAAGTCTGCATTGAGTGGAGGAATGTAATCCGCTCAATGCTGACTTTTATTTCCCATTAACTAACACTGCGGTAGGGTTTCGAACGAAACTCTGACTTTTTTTGCCCTAGTTTGACCAGTTTGTGTTTCATGAAACCAGATCCTAGTCGGTCAGCTCTAGTTATTATACTAGGCCTTCGTATTGAACATATGACGTGTATTTTACCCATCAGTAGATTGAACACACGCGTAATAAGAGTATGTTGTTAATTACAAGGTACCTCTATAATCCCCCTTGTCTAGTATCACAATAAGTGAAATGAGGATGGTAAAAACAGCCAATCCTCAAAACACTTTTTATGACACCTTGCAAAGTTTAAGGCGCATTGTGTGCATGGCGCAGTGTGTGCAGGTGGCGCCAAAAACATTAATCAAACTTTGTTATGGTGAACCAGAAATTTAAATTTATTTTTAACCAAAATAATAATAAAACTTTATTTTTTTCTGCGTTTGGGGGCAGATGGTTGCAAGTTGGGGGTGTGCAGTAAAGATGAACAGCTTATAGTCGATGAAGGTGTTCTAGGGGAAGCGGCAACAAAACTTGTGGGGGAAGGGAGCCCAGCTATGGGAATGGAGCTAGACACACTAGGAGGAGAGGACAGAGGTTCAGCTACAGTGGTCCTAACTGTTTGTCTCCTTAAACTGGCCTGCCTGGACCTACTTGGGCTCAATGCCCGCCTTGATTGTTGGCGCCGCCTGGAACTTGGGGCAAATAAGGAATGTGGGTCTCCGTCTGCTGCTGTGGCTGCTGCTGATGCTCTGTGGTGACGGTGGCAGTGCTCGTCCTTGCAGGAGGACTGGTGATGGCAGTGATGGTCCAGGTTTGTGAGTGGTGATGGTAGGGCTAGTACATGTTGTAGTGTTTGCGGCAGGGCTGTTTCACGTTTGAGGTGTGGTTACTGTGGCTGTGCTCCAAGCATGCATGGGGGTGGCAGTGGTGCTCCAGACAGGAGCAGCGCTTGCCATAGTGGTGTCAGTGAAGTGACCAGCAGCACTCAGACTTGTGGTGGTGTAATGGTGGGTGTCCTGGCTTTCAATAGAGGTGTCCATGCAGTGGTATGCAGCACAAGTTGGTAGTGAGGTGAAGCGAGTCAATGGTGGCACAGTTGGAAATGACACCACTGACTGCTGCCTGTACCGATTATGCTGCATAGCCTGCAAGAAAGCATTGTTGCAGGCCTGCAGCACACTCAGCTGTTGCTCAGGACTAAGGTGTTCCGCCATGCTCTTCTCAGTCTTACTAAAAAAATGGTGCGCTGGTCTGTTGAGGTCGGCCTCCAGATGGTCAAGGCGCTGTTCGACAGAATGGAAGCGGTGTTCCATGTGGTTAAAACCACGTTCCATGAGTGAAAAAACGCTTTCCACTCTGTCTGACAGCGACTTTATGCTGGCATTAAAGGCCTTGCTCAAGTGCATAAACTCGGGCAAGACATTCTTGTCCAAGGCCCTCTGCCGCTGGTGGGTAGTGCCCGCATAACCAGTGGAAGAGACCAGGGACAGGGGAACACCTGATTGACCAGCTTCCTGGTCAGCAGCTGTTTGTGTTGCTGATGTGCAAGGTGCTTCCTGGCTGTCGGATGGCTGAGATTGGTCCAAGGTCGTCCGATGAAGGACCGCTCCAGGGCCAGGTTGCAGGGTGCTGCTCCAGGTGCTGTGGAAGAAAGGAAAATCATTACTATCATGCCTTTACAAGAAGCATCAGCTGAGGATTAGAAAAACACAGATTAATAAAAATAAAAACCAAAAAAATTACTTCTGATCTGGTGGCAAGGACCGGTCTTAGGAACTGCAACGCTTGATAGCACCGGTATCTTGTTCTTGTCCTTGATGCTGAACCACTGCAAACCTGGCCCTCAGCACGAACATCACTGTTGAGCGGTCCTTGATCGAGAGCCAACGTGTTCGGACTTTGTCCACTGTTGGAAAAACAAACAAGCAACATTTAACAATTGTGTATGATGCACGACGTATGCTATCACTAAACCCAACAGTGCCATCACGAACAAGAGTCAATGCGGCACAATACAGCAATACAATACCCAAAGCAGTCACTGTTGAGCCAGATGACACTGTTGGGTTTCCTGCTAGAATATATCTAGCACGAAACCCAACAATGCCATCAAGGACAATAGTCACTGCGGCACAATACAGCAATACAATACCCAAAGCAGTCACTGTTGAGCCAGATGACACTGTTGGGTTTCGTGCTAGAATATATCTAGCACGAAACCCAACAGTGCCATCAAGGACAATAGTCACTGTGGCACAATACAGCAATACAATACCCAAAGCAGTCACTGTTGAGCCAGATGACACTGTTGGGTTTCCTGCTAGAATATATCTAGCATGAAACCCAACAGTGCCATCAAGGACAATAGTCACTGCGGCATAACAGAGCAGGGAAATACTTACTAAACCCCTTTTTGGAGGATGCAGTGGCGCTGTCCCAGACAGCCATCAACGCTGTGGCCACCTCATTCCATAGCTGCCGGGTCACCACATTGTCCTTGTACAGGTCACGGCTGTCCCACAACGGAGCACGCTCCTGGACCAGGCGGATATGGTGCTCATTATCCAGGTAGACGTCTTCATCCCGTTGTGAACCTAGACAAAACACATTCATTAGAATACTCAAATTTTGTGTGAATAAAAAGTTACAAAAAAGATCCAGAAAAGAGGAAATATAGAAGATAAAAAATAAAGAACATTACAAATCATTTGATACTTACATTCCGTATCACCACCGGGACTTGGCTTGGCTGCTCATGCTGTTCGCCCTCACTAGTCGCGTCTGCTGAAGATGACGATGTCTAAAAAAAAATCAACAAACGTTAGAGATTTTGAGAAGCAGCAGATATACTTACCAAACGCACGAACATAATCACCTCACGGTCTGCTTGCGCCAGTTCCTGCCAGGATGGTGAATATTCCGATTCTGAAGACATACTGCATGTAAAAATAATACAAAGCATTAGTACATATACAATTTAAAAGGACAGGCATACATTTTTAGATGTAATAATGCTCACATTCTTGCCGCTGAAGCTGGAATTGAAAATGAGGTATTCTTTTGCAGTCTTTCTGCTCTCCAGGCTGTCTCTACAGTTATGGTACAATGCTGGCAGACACCTCCTTTTATATAGACATTAAGTTTTTTTTAGGTGGGGATTTTTATAACTAGTCTAACCAATGGACACCAAAAAAAGCATGCGCAAAAAAAGGCATACATGCACATGCCAATGCGCACGTATGTGCACCCATAGACCACAATGCTATTTTTTTGCGCAAAACGTGCGCATACGTGCGCATGCGTTTTTTTAAGCGGTTGGGTGGACCAAAAAATGCAACATGTAGTGTCTGGAAATTAAGGACGCACACCATAAAAAAACGCAGAGCACGAAAAACGCATACGTTTGCATGCCAATGCGCACGTATGTGCACCCATGCTAAATATAGGGGGAAAAAACGCATGCGCACGTATGTGCAAAAACACAGCGCAAAAAAACGCAAATGTGAAACCAGCCTAACAAATGCAAATTAAAAACAGACAATAAAAATTGTATATAACAGTCTAATCCAAAAAGCAGAAAATTACAAATGAATTCCAATGTCAAAATATGTACTTTAGTATTGGAATATAATTTCCTTGCGTGCATTTAGTCCATAAGGAACACGTTTTCAAATGAAACATCCAGAATGCTTCTCTTGTCATCAAACGTCTCCACCTCTTGACGAAATACCAACTTTCTCAATTCCCTCAACTTGCAGTGAAGAAATATTCCTTTGGTGTTGGGAAATAAAATGTTTAGAAGCAAAAGACATAGCCCGATTTGAACTGCCAAGAGAAATTATGTCAGTAATGTGTTCTGAAATTCTCACTTTTAATTTTCGCGTAGTACAGCCTACATAATATAATTTACATTCTGCACATATAATTAAATACACAACACTCTTTGTGTTACAATTAATAAAATGGCGAATTTTAAATCATTGCACATTTTCACTATCCACAAATGAATGCGTTACTTTGGAATGCATACAAGTTCTGCATCTGGCTCCGCCACAATGGTAAAAACCTGAGTGGTGTAGCCAGGTGCGTTTATTATTGTGAAAGTCCACATAACTGGGAGAGATCATATTGCCCAATGTAGCTGCTTTTTTGGCAACAATATGACAACCTTCTGACTGAATGGCTGACAGCATGTCATCTTCATGTAAAATGCCAATATTCCTGCAAATAATTTGTTTAATAGCACTGAATTGAGGGCTATAATTAATAGAACAAACTAGTTTTTTTACTTTTCGTGCTATTGATATTATTGGTAATATAAATAGTTTTTGATCTCAATAGTTCATCTCATTTTTTGTTGTGAACAATTTTTTTAGTTCGTTCAAGTGACCAGTGAGGATAACCTCTTATCCTAAGTCTTTCACGACATGAATTAATTCCTTGTGTCAATGTACCTTCATCACTGCAATTCCCAGTTATCCTAGTCAATTCGCCTACTAGAATTGCCTTGATGGTATGATTAGGATGGCTACTCGTCGCATGTAAAATATTATTTCCAGCCAAAGGCTTGCAATCAGTGGAGGTAACAGTCGAGGAACCTGCAATTCCTTGCAGTTTCAAATCCAAGAATGAGATACATGTAGGATCCGTTTGGTAGGTGAAACGCAAATTAAAGTTGTTGTTATTCAGATACCCGACAAATTCTGGTACGGCAGATACATCCCCACTCCAAATAATGAGTGCATCATCAATGTATCTGCCATACCATAAGATGTCAGGCACAAAACTATTCTCAATGGTATACAAAAATTTTTCCTCCCAGTATGCCATACAGTTGTGGCCAAAAGTATTGACACCCCTGCAACTCTGTCAGATAATACTCAGTTTCTTCCTGAAAATGATTGCAAACACAAATTATTTGGTATTATTATCTTCATTTAATTTGTCTTAAATGAAAAAACACAAAAAGAATTGTCCTAAAGTCAAATTGGATATAAATCCACACCAAACATAAAAAAAGAGGGTGGACAAAAGTATTGGCACTGTTCGAAAAATCATGTGATGCTTCTCTAATTTGTGTAATTAACAGCACCTGTAACTTACCTGTGGCACCTAACAGGTGTTGGCAATAACTAAATCACACTTGCAGCCAGTTGACATGGATTAAAGTTGACTCAACCTCTGTCCTGTGTCCTTGTGTGTACCACATTGAGCATGGAGAAAAGAAAGAAGACCAAAGAACTGTCTGAGGACTTGAGAAACCAAATTGTGAGGAACCATGAGCAATCTCAAGGCTACAAGTCCATCTCCAAAGACCTGAATGTCCCTGTGTCTACCGTGCGCAGTGTCATCAAGAAGTTTAAAGCCCATGGCACTGTGGCTAACCTCCCTAGATGTGGATGGAAAATAAAAATTGACAAGAGATTTCAACACAAGATTGTGCGGATGTTGGATAAAGAACCTCGACTAACATCCAAACAAGTTCAAGCTGCCCTGCAGTCCGAGGGTCCAACCTGTACTATCCGTTGGCGTCTGAATGAAAAGGGACTGTATGGTAGGAGACCCAGGAAGACCCCACTTCTTACCCCAAGACATAAAAAAGCCAGGCTGGAGTTTGCCAAAACTTACCTGAAAAAGCCTAAAACGTTTTGGAAGAATGTTCTCTGGTCAGATGAGACAAAAGTAGAGCTTTTTGGGCAAAGGCATCAACATAGAGTTTACAGGAGAAAAAAGAGGCATTCAAAGAAAAGAACACGGTCCCTACAGTCAAACATGGCGGAGGTTCCCTGATATTTTGGGGTTGCTTTGCTGCCTCTGGCACTGGACTGCTTGACTGTGTACATGGCATTATGAAGTCTGAAGACTACCAACAAATTTTGCAGCATAATGTAGGGCCCAGTGTGAGAAAGCTGGGTCTCCCTCAGAGGTCATGGGTCTTCCAGCAGGACAATGACCCAAAACACACTTCAAAAAGCACTAGAAAATGGTTTGAGAGAAAGCACTGGAGACTTCTAAGATAGCCAGCAATGAGTCCAGACCTGAATCCCATAGAACACCTGTGGAGAGATCTAAAAATGGCAGTTTGGAGAAGGCACCCTTCAAATATCAGGGACCTGGAGCAGTTTGCCAAAGAGTGGTCTAAAATTCCAGCAGAGCATTGTAAGAAACTCATTGATGGTTACCGGAAGCGGTTGGTCGCAGTTATTTTGGCTTAAGGTTGTGCAACCAAGTATTAGGCTGAGGGTGCCAATACTTTTGTCTGGCCCATTTTTTGGAGTTTTGTGTGAAATGATCAATGTTTTGCTGTTTGCTTCATTCTCTTTTGTGTTTTTTCATTTAAGACAAATTAAATGAAGATAATACCAAAGAATTTGTGTTTGCAATCATTTTCAGGAAGAAACTGAGTATTATCTGACAGAATTGCAGGGGTGTCAATACTTTTGGCCACAACTGTAACTAAGTTGGCAATAGACGGGGAATGTTTTTCCCCCCATAGATACCCCTTAACACTGGAGGGAATATTGTTGATTGAATAAAAAATAATTATGCTCCATGGTGAAACAAATAGCAAGAATAATGTATTCACACAAATCCTTAGCGTAGTCACTTTATTTGTCCAAATGAAATTGCACTGCCTCAATCATAATATGTTGTGGTATAGATGTATACAGTGCAACTACATCACATCCCAGCCAGTGGAAATTTTTCCTCCAAGTGATCCTAGATAATTGTTTTAATACCTCCTTTGAGTTTCTTAAAAAAACAGCCATACGTATACATAGAGGCTGCAAAAGGGAATCTAACCAGTGGCTAAGATGTTCTGTAAGCGAGCCACTGGTCTGCCTGCCACCAGCCCTGTTTTGACCATAGATCTCCTGATGAATTAACATCTGTTGTGGAAACGTGTCAAGATAAAACAGAGAAGAACATGTGGACTGATAAGTATCATGGTTATATGGAGGCCACTAGGTTTTTACTTTGGCATATATATAACGGTACCCTATATTTGATCCTGTGTACACCTTTTCATTAAGATATATACTGTGTTGGAACCCGTAAGAGGTGGGCTATACCTATACAATCATATGAGTTGATTGAGTACCTATCTCCGACATAGTTCTGTTACCAACCTATTGTTTCCAGCAACCGTATAGTGGAATCTGTTTGATTTATCCTGCAAAGCTAATACCTATTTGGTACATAGTTGTATCTTATTATTTGTGGACGTTGTTACACCGTTGTATGCACAATGTCTTTTTCACTCTTATGCCAGATTTTCCTGGCTGTCCCAAATGTATCTATATGTGATTAGTGGGATTTAGGGACATATAGAGAAACGGTGGGATGGACAAATCGTGAGTGGGACTCCACTGGCATGCTGTATTAGGGTGCCAATCTCATGGACAGGATGTTAGGAACGGCAGAACGCACTAAATAAAATAATAATAAAGTGCGTTCGCCGCTCGGGGTCCACCGTGCAGTAAGTGGTATAACTGCTGCTAAGTGGTGGCAGACAAGCAATATGGCGGTATGATGCACACGGGTTAAACTTCACCCGGAGTGCGCAGTGCGGCCTCTGTTCACACACAGAGGTGCCGCAACAAAAAACATACAAAACACTGAACCTGTTAGTGACACAGGCTTCAGGTAGATGCACACACGGTATCTGGTCACAGGAGCAGGACCCAAGACAGAGGAGCTGCGTCCCTCCAGACCTACCGTGTGTGCGACGTCACCGCTGTGAACGCCTAGAAGGGCTGCAACTGCAGCGCGGCGTAGGACACTGCCGCTCGACGACAAAGCCAGATAGCAAGCACGATGTTGGACGCTAGCATAGCGGTGCGGTGAGCACAGTGGCTTAAGGCTAGCCACTGACTGCTGCTGACTACTAAACTAATTCCCTATCACCATGCGTAATATCAGAGGGAAGGGGTTTCAAATGAGTCAATCACCAGAGTCATACATCCGTCACCATTCACACATAGCAAGTATAGTCTATACTAGCGCATAGCAGAACAGCCATCCGTGCCTTTTATAGCAGCTGGGACCTTCTGCACGCTTCCAGATCTCTGAGATGGACCAATGAGAACTGGAGCGGGACCTGAGCACATGACTCCCGATCTCCAATGAGAGATCATCCCATGAGCATGCCCAGTAAGATGACAGAAGGATTTAGCCTCAGGAGAGATTTGCTGCAAGGCAATCTCCTCTGCAATCTCCTCTGCAGTGGAAAAATAGGAGGAGAGTGCAGAATGTGAGGATCTGGATCCCTGCTGAGTAAATGCAGAAATCCGACTCCTAACACAGGAAGAGTGAGTCTAGGTGATTTTCAGTATAGGTAACCCACTTTCCTCTCCCACCAAGTTTGTCTACAATGCATCTACAAATTCTGTCTTCATATTGCGGTCAATTTAGGTTATACTTTTATGTTTTTTTCAAACTGGAGTACTAGTACCCCCTCTGAATTTATATGATGTCTTTTTTCCTCCTGTTTATGCCCTATCTGCCAAAGCTCTACCGTTATCAAGGGACATATAGGGAAATGGAGAGATAGCTCACGTTGAGCGTGGGTACAATTGGTGTACTATAGAAGTGTGCCAACTTCCACTGATAGGAACAGTGAGACTAGGGGATTTTACGGATGGCTATTCTCCCTACTTAGGTATTGTATTGACTAAATGTCAGGATCCTAACAGTGCCAGCATACAGCCTTCGCTGCGCAGGGACTCACCCATACTGTAGGGGCCTCGGGGACAGGAACAGCTGGAAAGTACTGATGCACAGGACCTGAACGCTGTAGTTTTAGCAAGCAGGCACAGGACCTAGGGTAGAACATTCAGAGTCAGGCAAAGCGGAGGTCATACACGGTACGGGCAAACAAGGTACAGGAGGAATAGGCAGACGGGAGGTCAGACGAAGCCAAAGGTCATACACAAGAGGGCGGTGCGGTACCAAAGGGACGAGCAGAGAGCAGTCGAGTCACAAGAAGAGAGTCATACACGAGAGGGTGGTGCAGTACAAGAGGGTCAGGCAGAACTCGTAACAGGGACAGAATCGGCTCACAACCAAACAAGCAACAAGTTATCAGGCACAAGGCACACGTATACAAGAGGTAACTTAACTCAGCCGAGGGCAGGAGTATAACTGACACCGGACCTAGGTCCAGTGAGCATTAAATAGCCGCCCTCTGCCAGAGAGAGGCAGAAACAATTAACCCCCTGTCTGACCAGGACGGGCCAAAGCAAAACCCCATCCTGGATCATGACAGTACCCTATTCTCAATGGGGGGGCCACAGGACCCCCAGGTCTCTCAGGGTACTTGGAGTGAAAGGCCCAGACCAACCGATCCGCATGAACCGATCGAGCAGGAACCCACGAGCGTTCCTCAGGACTGTAGCCTTTCCAGTGTACTAGATATTGGAGGGCATGACGGACCAACCTGGAGTCGACAATTCGCTCCACCTCGTACTCAGACTGCCCGTCTACCAAAACCGGTGGCGGGGAAGCTGATGATCCTTCCCCACTGGACCTCACAGGTTTGAAAAGGGCCCTATGGAAAACATTCGGGATCCGCAGAGATGGCGGGAGACGCAACCGAAAAGCCACCGGGTTAACTGCTTCAGTAATTTCATAGGGACCTATAAACTTGGGTCCAAGCTTCGCCGAGGGGACCTTGAGCCTTATATTCTTGGTGGATAGCCATACCTTATCCCCAACCTGAAACACCGTTCCCGCTTATCATTTTTTGTCTGCAAAAAATTTAAATTTATCCTGAGCCTTCGTAATGTTACTCTGGACCTCCCGCCATACCTCACCCAACTGCTGGATCATCTCATCCGCCCCAGGACACCCAGAATTCAAAAGGGAAAATTCTCCAAAATGAGGATGAAACCCATAATTGCAGAAAAAGGGAAATGTACCCGTAGACTGGATAATGAGGTTGTTAAATGCAAACTCGGCCAACGGTAACACAGAACACCAATCATCCTGTCGGGCTGAGGTCAAGCAATGCATAATTTGCTCCAGAGACTGATTGGTCCGCTCGGTCTGCCCATTAGTCTCTGGATGATAAGCGGATGAAAAGGACAGACCAATACCCAATCTCTTACAAAAAGCCCTCCAAAATCTGGAAACAAATTGTACTCCTCTATCAGACACCACATTCAAGGGTACCCCATGCAATTGTACCACATGCTCAACAAACAATCTGGACAATGTTTCCGCATTAGGTAGAGCTGCCAAAGGTACAAAATGTGCCTGTTTACTACACCTGTCCACCACAACCCAAACAACAGTATTACCCTTGGAGGGGGGAAGGTTGGTGATGAAATCCATGGACAAATGAGTCCATGGTCTCTCAGGAATTGGCTGTGGTACCAATTCCCCGGCCAGCCTTTTATGGGAGGTTTTCGCACGGGCACAAGCATCACATGCAGACACATATTCCCCAACATCAGAGGCGAACGAAGACCACCAGAATACTCTAGCAATGGCCTTCCGGGTAGCCGAGATCCCTGGATGTCCACCCAGAACTGAGTCATGGAACTCCCGGAGGACCTTGAGACGAAACTGAGCTGGCATGAAGAGTTTATCCACCGGCTTAGCCGGAGGTGTCAGTGATTGGGCTTCCCGAATCTCCCGTTCCAACATGTTAGAAACACCTGCCACCACCACCCCAGGCTGAAGAATGGAGGATGGAGGTTCCGGGGGGGACACCGGATCTAGACTGCGTGACAAGGCATCAGCTCTGACATTTTTGGAATCTGGTCGAAAAGTGATCGAGAAGTTGAATCGGGAAAAAAAAAGTGACCATCTGGCCTGTCTGGGAGTCAACCTTTTAGCTGACTCAATGTAAGCTGGGTTTTTGTGGTCCGTAATCACGGTTATAGGATGGACAGCCCCCTCCAAAAAATGCCTCAATTCTTCAAAAGCCAACTTCACGGCCAGAAGTTCTCGATTCCCAACATCATAGTTTCTCTCCGCAGGGGAGAATTTCTTCGAGAAAAAGGCACAAGGTCTCAAATTGATCAAAGTGGCAGGTCCCTGGGACAATACCACCCCCACCCCCACCTCTCAGGCGTCCACCTCGTCATTAAATGTTCAGAGGTTCAGACGGGTCCAGTTGAACAAGAACCGGGGCAGACATGAAAAATTTTTTCAAAAACTGAAACACCGCTACCGCTGCGGCTGACCAATTCTTGATATCAGCCCCCTTTTGAGTCATGTCTGTGAGGGGTTTAACCACCTGTGAGAACCCCCTTATAAATTTACGATAATAATTGGCGAACACTAGGAAACGCTGTAGAGCCTTCAAATCACAAGGTTGAACCCACTCGACAATGGCCTGCACCTCATTAGGATCCATGCGATACCCTTCAGCAGACACAATGAACCACAGAAAAGACAGTTCTTGAACAAAAAATAAATATTTTTCAAGTTTAGCAAAGAGACAGTTCTCCTGGAGCCTTTGGAGAACTGCCCGAACATGACCAATGTGAGCCTGTTTATCAGGAGAGTAGATCAGTATGTCATCCAAAAATACCACCATAAAACATCCAATAAAATCAGAGAACACGTGATTTATGAAATTTTGAAAAACTGCTGGAGCATTGGTCAGGCCGAAAGGCATGACCAAATTTTCAAACAACCCTTCAGTAGTACGAAAAGCAGTTTTCCACTCATCTCCGTCCCGGACTCTGATAAGGTTATACGCTCCTCGTAGATCTAGTTTCGAAAACCACTTAGCTCCCGACAACTGATTGTATAAATCAGGAATAAGTGGAAGGGGATACGTATTCCTCACAGTTATCTTATTTAACTCACGAAAATCAAGGCATGGGCGTAAACCACCGTCTTTTTTTTTAACAAAAAAGAACCCCGCCGCCACAGGAGAAACAGAAGGACGAATGTGTCCCTTACAGAGACTATCGGAAATATATTCCTTCATTGCAGCCCGTTCTGGACCTGAAAGGTTATACAAGCGGGCTTTGGGCAATTTAGCACCTGGAACCAGGTCAATGGCACAATCAAATGGGCGGTGTGGTGGTAAAACCTCGGCCTCTTCTTCAGAGAAAATGTTCGTATAGTCTTTCAGGCACTTCGGAATACCGTCCAGACCTACAGACGACACAGACACAGTAACAAGACATTTTTCAGAACAATAGGGACCCCACTTAACAATGTCCCGAGATTCCCAATTAATCACTGGATTATGCACTTGTAACCAGGGGAACCCCAACACCAGTCCTGCAGGCAGGTTGTCCATAACAAAACATGAAATATGTTCCTGGTGTAAGGAACTCACTTTAAGGAGAAACTCTTCTGTACGAAACATAACGTCATTCTTAACCAATGGTGTTTTGTCAATGGCAACAATGTGAATAGGAGTCTCCAACCTAACTGTCCCTAATTTACATCTGGACACCAAGTCAGAGTCAATAAAGTTCAATGACGTTCCGCAATCCACGAAGGCAGAAGTGGATGTGGAGGCACTCCCACAACAAAGTTCCACTTGTAATAACATTTTTGAAAATGCAGAAAAGGGTACCTGAGAGCCTGGGTGGCCTCCACGATAATCACCTGGGCTCAGTCGCTTGTTGGTCAGTGGATAGAAGGGGCAATCCTTTTTCAAATGTCCAGAATCGCCACAGAAAAAACAGCCTTTTCCCACGCATCATTGTCTCCTTTCTTTCTCTTTGAGGTCGATGGTTCCCAATGTAGGACTGGCTCCCCCTCCTTGGGAGAATAACGGTCTCTCAATCTGTATCACTCCCCTCGCCCGTAGCCTGTGATCCATTCGGACGGCCTGTGTCATAGCCTCCTCCAGGGAATCAGGTGGAGGGTGGAGAGCCAAGGCATCTTTCAGATGTTCAGACAGGCCTCTACGGAACAAACCCCGGAGGGCGGCATCATTCCAGCTGACCTCAGCAGCCCAGCGTCTAAACTCTGAACAAAACCACTCGGCTGAGTGCTTCCCCTCGCACACACTAATCACCATGTCCTCAGCCATACGTATCCGATCCGGCTCATCATAAATATGCCCCAGGACCTCAAAAAATGCATCCACAGTCATACGCTCAGGGGCAGTGGTCAGAAGGGAGAAAGCCCAAGCCTGGGGGGCTCCCCTTAACAGAGACATAATGACCCCCACTCTCTGGTTTTCTTCCCCAGAAGAGTGTGGTCTTAAAGAAAAAAAAAAGCTTACAGCCCTTCTTTAAAAACTCTGAATTCCTTTTTATCTCCAGAAAAGGTATCCGGTAACTTAACCGGAGACTCAGGGTAAACAAATGTAACGTCCCGAGCCCCCGAAAAAAAAAACCCCTGCACGGTGCCAGCGATCATCTGCTGAGACTGAACCAGGACTCGTTGTTCTCAAAGGAGTTTCTGAGACATCAGAGTCAGGTGTTTTACCTGTTCAGAAAGAGCGTGCATAGGATCCATCACACATATAGGAGAAGGGGAGCAGAGAGAAAAAAAAAATGGTAACTGTCAGTTATAATGTCAGGATCCTAACAGCGCCAGCGTACAGCCTTCGCTGCACAGGGACTCACCCGTACTGTAGGGGCCTCAGAGACAGGAACAGCTGGAAAGTACTGAGGCACAGGACCTGAACGCTGTAGTTTTAGCAAGCAGGCACAGGACCTACGGTCATGAGACCGCAAGGGGGTGGGGCTTAGCATCCTGCTTACTGGGATGGTAGAACACTCAGAGTCGGGCAAAGCGGAGGTCATACACGGTACGGGCAAACGAGGTACAGGAGGAATAGGCAGACGGGAGGTCAGATGACGCCAAAGGTCATACACAAGAGGGCGGTGCGGTACCAAAGGGGAGAGCAGTCGAGTCACAAGCAGAGAGTCATACACGAGAGGGTGGTCCAGTACAAGAGGGTCAGGCAGAACTCATAACAGGGACAGAATCGGATCACAACCAAACAAGCAACAAGTTATCAGGCACATGGCACACGTATACAAGAGGTCACTTAACTCAGCCGAGGGCAGGAGAATAACTGACACCGGACCTAGGTCCAGTGAGCATTAAAAAGCCGCCCTCTGCCAGAGAGAGGCAGAAACAATTAACCCCCTGTCTGGCCAGGATGGGCCAAAGCAAAACCCCATCCTGGATCATGACACTAATATTTGGAACCAACACATATTTTATATATAGCACTATTTTCACTTTAGGTGGGAATTTTATTATTGAATATTTTAATTTCTTTAATAAATATTACATTTTGGAGAGGTTAAATATGTTATTTGTTTCAACAACAACATGTATATTAACTATAAATACTGAGTTACAAAATTTTTAAGCTTACAATTGGCCATCCACGTTTGGATATTACTATATAATATAAACAGTTATTCTTTGATAGCATGCAAAACGAAAATGCACTAAAATATAAAAAAAAAGCAATTTAAATATTTTGCCTTCTTCTATTTAGTCATTCCAAAGACATACATTTGTGTATAAATGTTCAATATTACAAAAAATTCCCAATGATGAAAATAAATGTAGCAATAGAGAAGCTGAAATTCCTATTGATGTGTACAAGTGAACTTTTGGTAAAAATACAAGAATAATAGAAATTCAAGGTAGTATATGATGTCAGAGAAGTGTTATTGTTTTGTGCCTGAGGCAAGTTGTCAAGAATTTAGCAGCTGGCATGTTCTTCTTAGTGTCAGGTGACAGTTTTTTACTGTATGCCGAAGGGGGAAGATTGAATTAAGTATACGGTTCAACATATCATCATGTGTGTCAAAGACAGATAGCAGAGATCACAGTACATTAATTTAAAGTGATGCATGAATTACAGTCATCAGCAAGAGATGTCTTGTTTCACCGTGCAAAACATAATAACTGTATTATTTATGGAAACTTTAAGAGCACTTTGTACAATTTGCTTCTATATTTGAATTACGGCAGAGTTCATACCATTGAAATGTCCAACCAAAAATATGCAGAATTGTTTTTTGTTTCTATAGCTATTATCCTGATATAATAGAAAGCAACAAACTTTTACTCCTGGCAATGTATAGAAGCTTATGTTTGCATAGAGTTTATTTTACACCAATTTTGGTCTATATTCTTAGCTGAAATCCACCTTAAATTTGCCTACAAAAAGTTTACTTTTTAATTTTAATGAAAAATCTGCAACAATGCCCAAATGGTGCCTGGTGGATTTTCATCAGCTTCATGGGAAAAAAAATACTTATCCGTTTATACACATGGATTAGGACTAGAGTTGAGCGACTTTGGTCGGATCAGGTTTCATGAAACAAAACTTGTTTCAGATGAAACTGGTCCGACTAGGGCAAAAAAAGTCGGAGTTTCGTCCAAAACCCGACCCCAATGCAAGTCAATGGGGAATAAAAGTCGGCATTGAGTGGATGAATGTCATCCGCTCAATGCCGACTTTTATCTCCCATTGACTTGCATTGGGGTCGGGTTTTGGACGAAACTCCGACTTTTTTTGCCCTAGTTGGACCAGTTTCATCTGAAACAAATTTTGTTTCATGAATCCCGATCTGACCAAAGTCGCTCAACTCTAATTAGGACCACTTATTGAGCGTAATAGACATGTTAAGCTGCACATTTTTACTAGAGAAGTCTGACAGTTTGCCTTGGATTTCAAATTTTATGACACTCTGACACTACATGTGAACATAGCCTAAGGCTGACAGACTAAGTGATCAAGTATAACTGAGAGGGACATGTTATGATAGCCATTTCAGTAAACAAGTTCAAGAAGAACCAGGATGTATTTTTTTTCAAAAATATACTGACGGGCACTAAGAGTACTAGATTCTGGAGATAGGATATTTATCAAGGGACCTAATCTAATTCTGATTGAAGGTTTTTATTCTCACTCTACAAGGCCATTAGCATCTCAGTCGTGTTTTTTTCGCTATTTCTGAATTAACATGCTATATAGATTATTGGTAGAGATGAGCATACCTGAACCCGCACTTATCCCGAAAGTCTTTGCAAAGTTTGCAGCTCCATGTGAAGTTCATTGCAGATAGATAATTTTCCAGCTCAAAAGTGTGGGTCCCTAGTAGAGCACTCAACTTCAATTGTTTTAGGGCACTTGAGTATGCACATGGTGTGCGTATTTGTTTTCAGATTTTTATTATACCTATTAAAGATTAAGTTTTAATATCCTCATTTTTTGCTACACCTTTAATTATTTGTTGGGCTATATCTAATCCCCTGCCATGAATATTTATATTCCTTTCAATATCTCTGCTGCAGTGTGTGGTTTGTATCCTAGACAAATTAGCTTCAGCAGAGCTTTGCGCCACTTTGCCTAGGCAGTGCTGCAGAGCTTCCAGCTACCAGCTGATGTTGACAATGTCCTCTGAGATATCACATATAAGATGGAGGATGAAGAGAAGCAGGAGGGGGTGCAGGAACTGGTGTAAGAGGTGGAGGAAACCCTCATAGATGTAGGGACAGCAATCCTTGGCTGCGGCCTTCAAAACGTCCATCCAATGTTCCATCAGGGAAATGTAGCATCCCTCGCCACAAGCGCTTGTCCACGTGTGGGTCTTTAAGTTTATAATCCTAGTAACCATGTTGGTAAGGGTGCGATTGATATTCCAGGAGACACATGCTTGTACAAGTCGGGGACAACACAACAGGAGGATTAGCACTGAGCACTGAGGGACCAAACCTGTATACCTGTACAAAAATAATTTTGTTTTTTTTTCATACAAATGAAATTTCACACATACCAAGTTCTAGAGTATATGTGGCAAAAGTCAATTTTTGAACCACCAAATTTGTACACCTGTAGCATGCTAATATTGTTTTTATTTCTGTGAGGAAAACACACGAGAGAGCCGGGGATACGGATATCACCCCGCCATCCCCAATCTGTGATGGAGCTTACACAGTCACAGCTCTCTGGCACCTCCCTTACCCTCAGGTCAGTCAGGGAACTGCACCTAGAAAAAGTAGTCACCAGAGAGGCTGCCCAGTTATGTACTGGTTTTCGGGGCACTCTGCAGTGAGGGCGGTATATATATCAACAGTCCCAGGTCAGGAATATATATATATAAACCTCTCATCCGTCACTGCCAGGATCCCCCAATAACACCAGGATAGTATCCTGCCACCAGTTCCTCATTAGATATAAGCCCAGTCTATTAACAAGCTTATATCGGGTCAACCCCAGGTAGCGTATAAGTACTAGCTGAACTCACAGACGTGGGAAATTGGGTTTTGGGATAAAAGAGCAGCCCAAAATTAATTGATTTTTTTAATTGACGAAAGGTGCATTGGATACTACAAATATATACAGAGTAATATACAGATATTACAGCCAGAAGTAGAAATAAAAGTAGGGTACAGTTTGGGGATAGCAGTTAGCAGTATGTGTCACGTTACCATTCCATGTAACTTGTGGATGAAGGTAAGCTTTTGTATCCACAGGCATCTTCTTAGTTTTTGGTCCGTCTCCACGTGTGAGATGACGCGGCTTCCATGGCAGAACAATGACAAAGGCTAAAGGTGTGTAGCTTCCATTTAACCCCTAGCTCCCCCCCTCCCATATTTGCTACCACCTCTCTGTTTTGGACTGAATTCTCCTCCCTTGACCTCCAACTGAAATAATTCCAAATATGGATCGGTCATAACTTTCCAGCAGGAGGTCCAAATGGGACAACTGACGTCTCAACAGGTTCCTTGCGGAGGGACCAATATGGAGAGGGTCGGCTAAGTGGTTCTGGAGAGCCAGTCTCGATAGCTCAGTATCTGGGACCGCTAGAGAAAGATGAGACGCAGGGGTGCATGCGTAGGGCTTCCAGGGTTCTGTTGGTATATTGGACTTACCCCTGAGATGCACAATACTCTCATTATTCATCTCTAGATGTCTAGAGCTTTCCCTTGATGTGGACCGCCTTGCACAAAAGATAGCAGGGGGTCCCAGCTCTGCTCCACCTTGCCTTCATTAACACGTGGCCTCTAATTCTCTGTCTATATGGTAAAGTTCTGTTCTTTTGGGAATTGTGTACTTATCCAAAGGGTGGGGAACACTTCACGAGTGGATGAAGATCTCTGGACAATATATTGGCCCTGAATTAATAAATCCAAAATGGAGTTCCCCTCGTCCCTCACAATTTCAAACCAACTAAATTTCACAGAGACTAAGTTTTAAAGTATATAAGACAATAGTCAAATTCTGAACAACAAATTTCTATAACTGTAGCAGGCCAATTTAAGTTTTTATTTGAAACCAATGAAATTTCACACATACTAAGTTCTAAAGTAGATGCGACAATTGTCAATTTTTGAACCACCAAATTTCTACACCTGTAGTAGGCTAATTTTGTTTTTCAGTTCAAAACAACTAAATCTCACATAGAGCAGGTTCTACAGTATACTGTATATGACAATAGTCAATTTTTGGAATAAAAATATTTTATGAAATGCACCAAGCCATGCAGTTTAACTTTTTTTTTAACTCAGCGTAATTTTACACAAAGCATTTTAAACTGTATGGATAACTAATTGAATCCATTAAAATATTTCAAAGGGATTTCTGGAGTTTTATATACAGCCGTAATGTAACAAGAACCGCGTAAAACTGTATATGTGAATAATTGAATCCATAGTTTTTATTTTTTACCACCGTAATGTTGCACAAATCACGTATTAATCTATGGATGACAAATTCAATCTAGAAAAAATTTGGAAAATAAATATTTTCAACCCCTTCATGACCGGAGCTTTTCTTGTTTTTTGCGTTTTCGTCTTTTGCTCCCCTTCTTCCCAGAGCGATATCTTTTTTATTTTTCATCAAGGTGGCCATATAAGGGCTTGTTTTTTGCAGGATGAGTTGTACTTTTGAACAACATCATTGGTTTTAACATATTTTGTACTGAAAAATGGAAAAAAAATTCAAAGTACAGTGAAAGTGCAAAAAAAGTGCAATCTCACACTTTTTCTGGGAGGAGTTTCATCATGTTCTCTAAATGCTAAAACTGACCTTCCACTATGATTCTCCAGGTCATTACGATGCCAGATATGTCTATGTTCTATTTTATTTTTTTATTGTTTTATTTTGAATGGGGCGAAAGGGAGTGATTTGAACTTTTATATTTTTTTCATTTTTTTATATTTTAAAAACATATTTTTTTACTTTTGGCATGCTACAATAGTCTCCAAAGGTGACCAGAAGCTGCTATAACCTGATTGGCTCTGCTACATACAGGTTATAATCAGTAGCAGAATTGCTGACTTGCTATGAGCGCCGACAACTTGGTGGCGCTCATAGCCATCAGGCAGTGATAACCAGGAGACCTCTGGTTGTCATGCCAACCCACCGGTGACCCGCGATCACGTGACGGGGGTCACCAGTAGGCAGATTTCCGGCCCCATGGCCAGAAGCACAAGTTAAATGTGGCTGTCAGAGTTTGACAGTGGTATTTAATGGGTTAACTACTGACATGTCCAGCGAAAGATGTGGGTTGAGCACCAGAGCCCACATCAAAGGGAGGGAGTCCGACATCAGCATAAACTTACGCCCGATGTTGGAAAGGGGTTAAAGTGTAGTTGATGAACTCCTACACTAAGAAAGGCTTTACACCAAGTGCAAAGCCAGAAAAAAAGATAAGGAGGGCAATACAGTAATTCTCTTCAGATGTCTGCTTCTTCTTATCCTTCCTCGAGAGGTTGAGGGGACTGTCTCCACCTGCTTCCTGGAGCCTGATTCCCAGGTGCCTGGGCTGTAATAGAGCCTCCGACATGTAAAAATGGGACCAGCCATGTGTCACTTTTGCTTGCTCTTGCATTGGAGGTGGGGAACCCAAAGAACAATCCGGACTCTTGGAAGTGGTAGCCCCATCTTGAGCTGCCATGAGGAGCCTCTCCCAGGCACGTTCATTTTGCAAGACGGGTTCATCCTGCTCCCTTCCTTCTCGGATCACACCCACCACATATCTGTGATCTTGCTGCTCCATTTTATGAATTGTGACCCTGGTTCCAGTTGTCAGCTCTTGTGCCTTCAAAGCAAGTGTTCTGCCTCCACTGCATGCTAGTTGAACAGGATGTGATGATGGTACCAACATTTCTATAAACCTCCATCTCCTCTGACGGTCATATGTAATGACCTTCCCCCGGGAAGCCAACTGTCCGTACCTTGAAGCTAACATGGTTCTTGCATTCCTCCACCCCTGGTCCTGGCTCGCCTCCTTTACTATTCTGACCAGTCTAGGCCCACAATCCGTTCACTAGCTGCTGGATCCTGGGTCCTCCATTTGCAGTATGCATGAACTCTAGAGGTGAAGGAAGCACTCTGGGTTTGAGCCTTGTAGATTCTAGGAAAGTTGCCTGTTCCACACCACAGGATTCTGCTATCTGTGTTGTCACACCAGCTTGGTCTGGCTCAGATATTCCTCCTGTAACACTATCTAAAGTCTCGCAGGATTCAGACATATTTATTTCCTTGCTGTCTACTAGGCTTTACACTGTTTGAATTATTAATTCAATCAAGAATTTTCTTTTACTCTTTTTTGGAGTGTTATATACAGTAGCATCAAAATGTACCTCAGAGCATGTCATACTCTATGGATGAATAACTGAATACTAAAAAAAAATTAATGTTTTTCTGAGAGTTACATATCACCAAAATGCACCCTAGAGCACGTAATACTCCCTAGATGAGTATGTGAATACAGAAAAAAAAAATTAATGCTTTTTGGAGAGTTATGTACCACCGTTATGTACCTCAGAGCAAGTAATACTCTATGGATGAGCAATACAATACCAAAATATTTTATCTGAGCATGTTCGCTGATCACTAATCGAGACAATTTTTTTAACACTTTCTGGAGTCTTATATCCCACTGAAATGTAACAGAAAGCATATAATAGTCTATGGATGTCAGGAATGGTAGCTCCATATCTGAGCGGGCCCCTGGTGTTTCAGGATGAATCACACATCACCCTTCACTGGCTATGAATGGTGAGGTGTCACCTCAGAGGGGCTGAGCTTGCAAGTGCGATCAGTCAGTCTGAATATCACGTTCTAGTATATGCACTCCTAGCATCGATTGGAGACATGAGGCTGCTGTTCCCAGCAATTATGCTGTGCGGGGATTCCGGGACGTCGGTTTCCCTGATGTAAGCTGCTTCCAGTGGGTATGGGACGTCCAACCTTCTGGGGCAGTCACATGGTGGGAAGTTCCCTCCAATCTTTTCTCCCCTCCTCCTGTGTCTCAGTGGTCTGTGGGTGGAGATTGGGCATTGCCTCTGCGCGGTCTGTGATTGCTGAGAGGCAGATCTAAGCCTGCCATTTCTTCCTTTTGTTGCTGATTATTCTCAGTTCTGGTGGGTGGCTAAGGTCAGTGTTGTTGTGCTTCTGAGGAGGTTTATGCTTTGGTGCCTATGCTTTGCTTATCATTGTTCACCTTACTTCATGCAGTTGCACTGCAGTCCCTTGGTTCTGGTGTGTTTTCCCTGTCTACTGTTTGTGTGTCCCGTCACCAGCTGACATGCCGCCTGCCACCTGGGAAGAGCTCTGCCAGCCCTCAATGGTGCGCAGCATTGCGATGACTGGCGCCAAGTGTTACCGACACACTGCTCTTGCTGGCTAGCAGTAAGTCAGTTCACCATCACCCAGCATAACAATGGATGACTAATTGAATCCATAAATATTTTTCAACAATTTTTTGGAGTGTTATAAGTTACTAATAAAGCAAAGCACAGAAAGAGGAAAAAATCCCCCAATAATGATATTGATACACAGCAAGGGAACAACAAGGTTTACCCGTACAGGCCTCCAGACAATGCACTATCAGGGTGCAGTGGACCCACATAATAAGGATGGCAACACAGGTGCAAAAAATACCATCAAAATAACCTGCTCACATCCTACCAATACATGGAGGGGGCGGTTATCTGGCATATAGATGCACAAGGAACTTGTGTTTGCAAAACCAAATGGGCCCAGCTGCACCCTGAAAAAAAGTGCAAAGAAAACACGTTTAAAAAAATGTGGAGTATTAGCTGATATTTTGGCCAAAATACGTGAGCCTGTAACCTGCGTCAAAGATCTCCACATTTACGGGTACCTAACACTAATATATACTAATAAAGCAAAGCACAGAAAGAGGAAAAAATCCTCCAATAATGATATTGATACACAGCAAGGGAACAACAAGGTTTACCCGTACAGGCCTCCAGACAATGCACTATCAGGGTGCAGTGGACCCACATAATAAGGATGGCAACACAGGTGCAAAAAATACCATCAAAATAACCTGCTCACATCCTACAATACATGGAGGGGGCGGTTATCTGGCATATAGATGCACAAGGAACTTGTGTTTGCAAAACCAAATGGGCCCAGCTGCACCCTGAAAAAAAGTGCAAAGAAAACACATTTAAAAAATGTGGAGTATTAGCTGATATTTTGGCCAAAATACGTGAGCCCGTAACCTGTGTCAAAGATCTCCACGTTTATCCAATATCATTATTGGAGGATTTTTTCCTCTTTCTGTGCTTTGCTTTATTAGTATATATTAGTGTTAGGTACCCGTAAACGTGGAGATCTTTGACGAGTGTTATAAGTTACAAAAATGTATTATAAAGCACATAATATTGTATTGATGACTAACTGAGCCTAGACAAATTGTTCACCACTTTTTTGTAGTCTCAGATACCACTGTAGTTTAACAGAAAGCAAACTAAAAGTCTATGGATGACTAATTGAATCAATAAATATTTTTCAACTTTTTGTAAAATGTTATAAACTACAAAAAAGTAGCAGAAAGCACATAATACTGTATGGATAACAAATTGAATTCAGATTAAATTTTCTACACTTTTTTGGATTTTGGAGTCTTATATACCACCAAAAAGTCCCAGAAAGCACCAAATACTATATGGATGACTAATTGAATCTAGACACATTTGTCAATGCTTTTTCTCAGTCTTAAATACTTCCAAGATGTTACAGAAAGCACCTAATACTGTATGGATGACTTATTGAATCAAGACAAACTGTATATATACTGTATAGATTTTTTTTGGGAGTCTGATATACCACAAAAATGTCACAGAAAGCACCAAATACTATATGGATGACTTACTGAATCCACTGTCACAACTCTGTTGTCGGATATCTTGGCACCAGGGGCTCCTTTTCTGTCCCTAACATTAAGGGCACGCTAGCTTTCTCTGTTCCCCAGGTTACTTCTGATGGTGTTGATGACGGGGCCACATACCTTCTGAATCTGCCCTCAGTCTATACCCTTCCCCCACCAAGGGAAGAAGGGAGCAGTAGTGCACTGTAATTCATCAACCAGACTAACAAGGTAATACAGAGATAAATAAAAATACAGTACATACATATATATATACATACATATATACATACAGGACAGACCAAAAGTTTGGACACACCATCTCATTCAAAGAGTTTTCTTTATTTTCATAACTATGAAAATTGTAGATTCACTCTGAAGGCATCAAAACTATGAATTAACACATGTGGAATTATATAATTAACAAAAAAGAACAACTAAACAACTAAAAATATGTCTTATGTTCTAGGTTCTTCAAAGTAGCCACCTTTTGCTTTGATTACTGCTTTGCACACTCTTGGCATTCTCTTGATGAGCTTCAAGAGGTAGTCACTGGAAATGGTCTTCCAACAATTTTGAAGGAGTTCCAGAGATGCTTAGCACTTGTTAGCCCTTTTGCCTTCACTCTGCGGTCCAGCTCACCCCAAACCATCTCGATTGGATTCAGGTCTGGTGACTGTGGAGGCCAGGTCATCTGACATAACACCCTATCACTCTCCTTCTTGGTCAAATAGCCCTTACACAGCCTGGAGGTGTGTTTGGGGTCATTGTCCTGTTGAAAAATAAATGATGGTCCAACTAAACGCAAACCGGATGGAATAGCATGCCGCTGCAAGATGCTGTGGTAGCCATGCTGGTTCAGTATGCCTTCAATTTTGAATAAATCCCCAACAGTGTCACAGGCAAAGCACCCCCACACCATCACACCTCCTCCTCCATGCTTCACGGTGGGAACCAGGCATGTAGAGTCCATCCGTTCACCTTTTCTGCGTCGCACAAAGACACAGTGGTTGAAACCAAAGATCTAAAATTTGGACTCATCAGACCAAAGCACAGATTTCCACTGGTCTAATGTCCATTCCTTGTGTTCTTTAGCCCAAACAAGTCTCTTCTGCTTGTTGCCTGTTCTTAGCAGTGGTTTCCTAGCAGCTATTTTACCATGAAGGCCTACTGCACAAAGTCTCCTCTTAACAGTTGTTGTAGAGATGGGTCTGCTGCTAGAACTCTGTGTGGCATTGACCTGGTCTCTAATCTGAGCTGCTGTTAGCCTGCGATTTCTGAGGCTGGTGACTTGGATGAAATTACCCTCCGCAGTAGAAGTAACTCTTGGTCTTCGTTTCCTGGGGCAGTCCTCATGTGAGCCAGTTTCTTTGTAGCGCTTGATGGGTTTTGCCACTGCACTTGGGGACACTTTCAAAGTTTTCCCAATTTTTCGGACTGACTGACCTTCATTTCATAAAGTAATGATGGCCTCTCATTTTTCTTTACTTAGCTGCTTTTTTCTTGCCATAATACAAATTCTAACAGTCTATTCAGTAGGACTATCAGCTGTGTATCCACCAGACTTTTGCACAACACAACTGATGGTCCCAACCCCATTTATAAGGAAAAAAATCCCACTTATTAAACCTGACAGGGCACACCTGTGAAGTGAAAACCATTTTCGGTGACTACCTCTTGAAGCTCATCAAGAGAATACCAAGAGTGTGCAAAGCAGTAATCAAAGCTGTTAGGGATGGCGGAGCGCACTAAATAGTAAATAATAGAAAGTGCGCTCACCGCCTGGGGTCCACCGTGCCGAGGTGTTACACTGCTGCTATGTAATGGCAGACGCTAGATATTGCAGTATTGCGCACGCGGGTTGAACGTCACCCGGTGTGCTCTGGGCGGACTCTGTTAACTCACAGAGACGCCGAGGCATTAAACACAAATGCTGAGCCTGTTGAACTCACAGGACTCAGCGCAATGCACACACGGTATATGGTCACAGGACCCAGACACAGGGTCAGCATCCTTCTAGACCTACCGTGCGTATGGCGTCACAACCGCAGATGCCAATAAGTGCTGCTGTCTGCAGCACGTTGACAAACACTGCCGCAAGACGACAATGCCTGGTAGCAGGCACACTGTCAGACGCTAGTACCATGGATGATATGCACTGTGGCCTGTAGCTTGCCACTGATTGGCGCTGGCTCTATCACTAGTTCCCTTTCCACACACATAATATCAGAGAGAGGGGAATCTTAATGAGTCATTTGCAAGTCCATGCATCTGTCATCATTCACACAGGTAGCAACTAGAGTCTATACTAGCCCATGGCTGAGCGGCCATGCGAACCTTTTATAGCCGGGACCTTCCGGAAGCTTCCAGATCCCTGAGATGAACCAATCAGTTCTGGAGAAGGACCTGTGCATATCACTCCCGATCTCCAATGGGGATCGTCTCGTGAGCATGCTCAGTGGAGCAATGGAAGGACTTAGCCTCTGGGGTGGCTTGCTGCTGAGCAGCCTGCTTTGCTATTGCTGGCCCAGAGGTGGCAGCAACAACCAGACCTACAGAGCTGGTCTGAGCAGAGTGTCGGGAATGACGGGGCTGCTGTGCAGGCCCCTCTGCGGTCGATGGAGAATGGGAGACAGCTGAATGTGAGGCTCTGGATCCCTCCTGTGCAGTTGCAGGAAGGAACCTAACAAAAGCAAAAGGTGGCTACTTTGAAGAACCTAGAATATAAGACATATTTTCAGTTGTTTCACACTTTTTTGTTAATTATATAATTCCACATGTGTTAATTCATAGTTTTGATGCCTTCAGAGTGAATCTACAATTTTCATAGTCATGAAAATAAAGAAAACTCTTTGAATGAGAAGGTGTGTTCAAACTTTTGGTCTGTACTGTATATACTCACTCAAACAGTAGAGGTATACACCGGGGAGTTGAGGATGGGAAAAAACAAAGTAAGAAAAGAAGGGGATTAGCACACATGAAAAACAGTCTCAGATAAATCCATGAAACTCCTTCTCAAACAACAACCACTAATGACCATCTCCAACCATTCAGCATAACCTAGCTCTGGCTTCGAGTGCTTGTCAGGGCCCAGATTATATAGGAGATGGCAGTAGCTAACAGTGAAAAACTGAGAGCCTTAATGCAGAAAAGCTTCCAAGAGCTCTTAACTGAGTAGATTAACCTCTGCACTGCTAAAAGAAACCAGCACCATTTAATATGAAGGTGAAGTGCTTCTAATTGCAGGAGTAGGCATAAGCCCATGACATCCACACACATTTTTCAATGCTTTTTTTAATCCTATATACCTCCAAAATGGTACAGGAAGCACATAATACTATATGGATGACTAAATGAATCCAGACAAATTTTTTTATGCTTTTTTTGTAGCCTTATGCATATACCATGGAAATGTCAGAGAAAGCAAATACTGTATGGATGACTATTTGAATCCAGACAAATTTTTAAATACTTTTTTGTAGTCCTATATTTCACAGAGATGTCACAGAAAGCAAGATGATTAATTGAATCCAAACATATTTTTCAACAATTTTTTGTACTCTTATATACCACAGAAATGGCACAGAAATCACTGAATAGTCTATTGATGACTAATTGAATCCAGAACTATTTTTCAACATTTTTTTGGAATGTTATATACTAGAAATATGTAACAGAAAGCACCTAATACTGTATGGATGACTAAGTGAATCCAGACAAATTTTTCAATGCTTTTTTGTAATCTTACATATCACCAAAATGTCACAGAAAGAACATAATACTATATATATGACTAATTGAATCCAAAGATTTTTTTCAACCCTTTTTTGTAGTCTTACTATATATACCACCACCATGTCACAAAAAGCAACAAAATACTACATGGAAGACTAATTGATACCAGATACATTTTTCAATGCTTTTTTGTAGTCTTATATATCACCAAAATGTCCCAGAAAGCACCTAATATGGTATGGATGACTATTTGAATCCAGACAAATTTTCAATGCTTTTTTTGGTGTCTTATATATCACTGAAATGTCATAGAAAGCAATTAATACTGTATGGATGAATAATTGATTCCAGACAAAGTTTTCAATACTTTTATGGCATCTTATATATCAGCAAAATGTCATAGAAAGCACCTAATACTGCATGGATGAGATTGAATACTGACAAATTTTTCAACACTTATATTAATAGTATATGGATGAGTAGTTGAATAAAGAAAATGTTTTAATGCTTTTTTGGACTGTTAATATAACACCAAAATGTATCCCATAGCATATAATCCTACATGGATGAGCAAAATAATACCAAAACAATTTTGAACACTTTTTTGGAGCATTATATACCACAAAAACATCCCAGAGTAAGTAATAGTATATAAAATACAGAAAAATCTTTGAAGACTTTTTTGGAGGGTTATACAACACCGAAATTTAACATATAGCACGTAATGCTCATAATGCTGTGGATGCCTGAAATATTAAATACTTTTCAATGCTTTTTTTTGCAATTTTACACACCACAATGTAACAATAACTGCGTTAAACTGTATGGATGACTAATTGAATCCAGAAAAAAAATTTGAACTTAAATATTTTGGAAGTGTGGTTGATGTACTTTTGCACATTAAAGGCTTTGCAGAAATGCAAAGCTGGGAAAACTTTATAAGGAGGGTAACAGCAATCCTTTTCAGGTGTATGCTTCTTCATCTCCTTCCACAGGAGGCTGCCTCCACCTGCTTTCTGTACAGTGGGAATGGAAAGTATTCAGACCCCTTTAAATTTTTCACTCTTTGTTTCATTGCAGCCATATGGTAGATTCAAAAAAGTTCATTTTTTGTTCTCATTAATCTACACTCTGCACCCCATCTTGGCTGAAAAAAACAGAAATTTAGAAATTTTTGCAAGTTTATTAAAAAAGAAAAACTGAAATACCTTCCATACCCACTGAGCCTGACTCCCAGGTGCCTGAGCTGCAACTGACCCGACTTTGGGTAGGGCCAGGGCTCCTGACCTATAGAGATGATCAACAACCCCCTGGGTCACTTGTGCCATTGCCTGCTTCGACAGGCCAAGGACAGTACAAACTCTCAGAGGTGGTAGTAGCTCCATTTTGAGACGCCTTGAGGAGCCTATCCTAGGCCCGTTCATTCCTCAAAAAGGGTTCATACTCCTCCTTTCCTTCTTGGATCGCACCCACTGCATATTAGTGTTGTTGCCCTTCCATTTTGAGGAGCATGACCCTGGTTCCAGACATCAGCTCTTGAAGCCTTCCATGCAAGTGTTCCACCTCCACTGCCCGTTGGTTGAACGAGATGTGCTGATGGGTCTCATACTCTTTTATGGACCCCCATCTCTGCTGCCAGTCATATGTAATGACTTACCCCCAGGATTCCAGCTGTCAGTACCTTGAATCTAGCAGGCCTGAAAGCATTTCTCCAGCCCTAGTCCTGATTCGCCTCTTTGTCTCTTCAGACCAGCAAAGGCCCTGTAGTCTTCTCACCATATCATGGATCCTGTCTCTCTCATCGGCAGTCTTCAAGAACCCCAGTGGAGGAGACTGCAGCCTGGGTTCGGGCCTTGGTGGTTAAAGGAAAGTGGCCGGTTCCGAACCATAGGTTCCTGCCATCTCTCGCTTCAGCTTTCTCTGGCTGTGACATTCCTTCAGTGACTTACAGAAACATTTTTCATCTCTTTTTTGAACTGTTATGTTACACTGAAATGTAAAATTGACCAAGTAATAGTATATGGATAAGTAATCAAATACAGAAAAATGTTTCAAGGTTTTTTTAGAGTGTTTTATAATGAGGAAATATTCTACAAAGCCCCAAATATTCAATGTATGTCAAAATAGTAATTTTTTTCACCCAAAAAATAAAAAACTAGTCAACTGCCACAGCTATATATCTAGCAATGGACTGCAAAGCCCTAATCCCTGTCTATAGACTTTATTCAGCTATTCTCCCTGATCCTGCAACTTTCGCTCCCTCCCTTGGCTAAAAGCAGATTGTATTTGATGCAAACAGCAAAGTACAAGATTAGCCATTAGAAGGGCTGTTAATATGGTGGTTCAGCATCAACACCAGTGTCAACACTACAGAACTCGGATTTGTTAAACTGTACACACACACACACACACCTGGACATGCACTCACTCCCTCCAGTAATAACCAATGTAGAGCTGTGCATTGTTGTCAATGTGCCGAGCCTGCCAGTGCCTGTGATTTTAAAACCATTGATGATGTGACATGGCCAATCACAATAATGCCACTACCAAGATGGCTACGGCATTACAGTAACACGCAGGCAATCCCCACATGTTTATTGGCTGTGTAACAGGTGCCAAACATATGGGGCGGATATTAGAGTTTTAAAATGAACACCGGCTAATGCCAAAAGAAGAGCACATCTTAGCAGCCAGATACTTGAGTAATATCCGATTATCAGTGAGCACGTTCGCTCATCCCTAATTATGTGAGAATACTACACTTTTCCTATTATGACTAATAATATGCAAATTCCCATCATAACTTCATTTAAACAGTTTGTAACTGCCGAAAAACACAAGAATACAATGTTAGCATTTAAGATCAGGATATACATTATGTGTATTGGGGATGTTGGCTATGTTAAATACATTTTTGAAGGGAATCTGTCACCAAAAAATGCAGTAGATTGATAGTTTGAGTAGATTGATATATACGTTTGTGAAACAGGATTGAATATAACTTCTGTTTTCATCATTTAATCCTCTGCCCTTTCTGTAGTTTTTGGTCCAGTGGGCAATCCTCTCAGTGACTGACAGCTTTCTTTATATTAGTGTACAATGGTAGCTATCAATCACTGGATTGGAAAGCACTAGGCTTAAATAATTAAGACAAGTCATACTGAATCCTTTTAACAAAACTATAAATTAAGCTATTTGGCTCACCCTGCTGTATATCATATTGATGGGATGACCGTCATCTTATTCAAAGGTCACTCAGCAACCACAGGATGACATCAAGTGACCTACATAAGGAATGGCAAATGGCAGCTGGGGTGAAGTGCACGGCAAGAACAGTTCATAACAGGCTCCTAGAGGCAGGGCTCAAGTCATGTAAAGCTAGATAAAGCCTTTCATCAATGAGAAGCAAAAGAGAGCCAGACTGAAGTTTGCCAAAGACCATAAGGATTGGACCATTGAGGACTGGAGTAAGGTAATCTCTGATTAGTCTAATTTTCAGCTTTGCCCAACACCTGGTCGTCTAATGGTTAGACGGAGACCTGGAGAGGCATACAAGCCACAGTGTCTTGCACCCACTGTGAAATTTTGTGGAGGATTGGTGATGATCTGGGGATGCTTCAGCAAGGCTGGAATTAGGCAGATTAATCTTTGAAGGATGAATGAAACAAGCCGCATACAAAGTTATCCTGCAAAAACAGTTGATTCTTTCTGCTCAGGCAATGTTCCCCAACTTTGAGGACTGTTTTTTCCAAAAGGACAATGTGCCATGCCACACAGCTAGGTCAATCAATGTGTGGATGAAGGACCACCACATCAAATTACTGTCATTGTCAGACCAATTTCCAGACCTGAACCCCATTGAAAACTTCTGGAATGTAATTAAGAGGAAGATGGATAGTCACAAGCTATCAAACAAAGAACTGCTTAAATTTTTGTACCAGGAGTGGCATAAGGTCACCCAAAAATACATACCATATGCATTTGTATAATTTATATCCTGGCTGCTGCATTCACTCACATCCACCACCCTTGCATTAACTCCATCCATATCGGCCATTCTGTCCTTTCCTCGCCTATGTATAGCACTCACGCTCTTTTCACATTGCTAAACAGAACAGATCCATTCAGTCGCACCATTCAACACACGACGCTCTCGCAAATCACTTAATCGCCTGCTCACTCTTTCTATCCTCCTTCTCCTAGTCGCAGGAGACATCTCTCCCAACCCCGGCCCCTCATGTTATAGTAAGTCGAACCCCTCAACTGCTATGCTCAGAAACCCCTCTAATCTTATTAATATTCCATGCATGCCTTCTATCTCTTTTAATTGTGCCCTTTGGAATTCTCAATCAGTGTGTAATAAACTCTTCTTCATCCATGACTTCTTCCTTTCCGATTCTCTTAAACTTCTGGCTCTTACTGAAACCTTCAGACACCACCGCTGCTGCTCTTTCATATGGTGGACTACACTTCTCTCATACCCCAAGATCGGACAACAGAGCAGGTGGAGGCGTTGGTCTGTTCCTATCATTCAAATGTATCTTTAAGGTACATTTGGATGATAGGAATGTATCCTCACTTGTCTTCCCTTCTTTCAAGGTCCATGCTGTCAGACTCTACATCCCCTTTTTAATGCAAGTGGCAGCAGTGTATCATCCTCTGGGCCCCTCTCATCAGCTTCTGGATCACTTTGCCACCTGGCTTCCACACTATCATCCCCACCCTCATCATGGGAGACTTCAACATCCCCATTGTTCTTCCCCTCTCACCATCTGCTTGTCACCTTTTATCTCTAACCTCCTCTTTCGGCCTCTTGCAGCACACTGACTTGCCCACGCGTGAAGATGGAAACTCCCTCGACTTGGTCTTCTCCCGGCTTTGCTCAGTGGATGATTTCACAAACTCCACTCTCCCACTCTCTGACCACAACCTTCTATCAATCTCTATCAAGAATTGCCATCCTGCCAAGGTCACCCCCACTTTCCACACTTTTCGAAGCATACAGGCCATTAACACTCAAAAACTTATGAAGAACTTGCAGTCATCGTTGGCCCCTATCTCCTTCCTCTCATGTCCTGATTCTGCACTGAAGCATTACAATGAAACACTTCAAAGTGCCCTGGATGAAACTGCACCTCCTATACATAGAATAATTAGGCACAGACGGTGACAACCCTGGCACATGCTGCAAACACACTTCCTACAGCGGTGCTCCAGGTGCACCAAACGTCTGTGGAGAAAATCCAATCTACCTGAAGATTTCATCCATTATAAGTCTATGTTTAAAACATACAACACTGCCCTTCACCTCTCAAAACAAATCTATTTTAACACCCTCATCACCTCACTATCCAATAAGCTGAAATGTCTCTTTGACACTTTTCATTCCCTACTCAACCCAAGAGTGCAGGCCCCAATCACAGATCTCCACGCTGACGATCTGGCTAATTATTTCAAAGAAAAAATTGACCATATCCGACAGTAAATTATCTCCTAATCCCCTCATACCAGGCACTGTCCTCCCTCCCCCACTCCATCTAGCTCACTCTCTGATTTTGAACCAGTAACAGAAGAAGTAATCGGGCTCCATGAATCTTCTCGCCCTACCACTTGCACCAGTGACCCCATTCTGTCACATCTCCTCCAGTCCCTTTCCCTTGCTGTCACCACTCACCTAACAAAAATATTTAACCTCTCTCTCTTTAGGTATCTTTCCTTCCTCATTTAAGCATGCCATCATAAAGCCATTACTTAAAAAATCATCCCTCGACCAAAACTGTGCCACTATAGACCTGTCTCTAATCTTCCCTTCATCTCTAAACTCCTGGAACGCCTGTCTCATGCCCGAATTATCCGCTATCTCTCTGATAACTCTCTCCTCAACCCTCTACAATCCGGTTTCTGCTCTCTTCACTCTGCTGAAACTGCCCTAATTAAAGTCTCAATGATCTTCTAACAGCTAAATCTAATGGTCTCTACTCCATGCTAATTCTCTTGGATCTCTCTTCAGCATTCGACAGTGTGCATCATCAGCTCCTCCTCACTATGCTCCATTTCATCAGCCTCAAGGACACCATTCTCTCCTGGTTCTCCTTCTATCTCTCTGACAGCTCCTTTACTGCATCTTTTTGTTGGCTCCTCCTCCTCTCATCATCCCCTTACTGTTGAGGTTCCTCAAGGATCGGTTCTAGGCCCCCTCCTCTTCTCTTTGTATACTGCCCCTATTGGTCAAGCAATTAGTAGATTTGGGTTCCAGTACTATCTCTTTGCTAATGACACCCAATTATACACTTCTGATAACACACCTGCCTTTTTGGAAAACACCAGTGATTGTCTTACCTCTGTCTCTAACACCATGTCCTCCCTCTGTCTGAAACTAAACCTGTCAAAAACTGAAATCCTCGTGTTTCCTCCCTCTACTGAACTACCTATGCCCCCATTGTCATTTCCGTGTGTGGTTCCACCATTACTCCGCAGCAACATGCCTGCTGTCTTGGGGTCATACTTGATTCTGAGCTTTCATTGCCCCCCACATCCGATCACTGACTTGCTCTTGTTATCTGCACATCAAAAACATTTCTAGAATTCGACCCTTTCTTATTTTCGACTCTGCAAAAACTCTTACTTTTTCTCTTATCCATTCTCATCTGGACTATTGTAACTCTCTGCCAATCAATCTCCCTTTTACCAAACTCTCCCCTTTCCAATATTTCCTGAATGCTGCAGCTAGGATCATATTCCTCACCAATCGTTATACCGATGCTTCTACTTGTGCCAGTCCTTACACTGGTTACCCCTTCTCTCCAGAATTCAATATAAACTTATTACCCTCACCCACAAAGCACTACATGGCTCAGCACCAACCTATATCTCCTCCCTTGTCTCAGCCTACCTTCCTACCCATGCCCTCCGTTCTGCTAATGACTTGAGGTTAACATCCTCAATAATCAGAATCTCCCACTCCCGTCTCCAAGACTTTTCACGTGCTGCACCAATACTTTGGATTGCACTACCCAGGTTAATATGATTAATCCCCAATCCGCACAGTTTTAAGCGTGCCCTAAAAATGCATTTGTTCAGACTGGCCTATCGCCTCAAGACATTAACCTGTGTGGCTCATTCAAAAATTTTTACCATAACCAGGTTCCTCGCATCAGGTCCTCACATGCTTTATGCATTTAATAGCCCTCTGTGTCTGTACTGTTACATATTTAGGCTGTTAACTGGTTTATGCAGCAACTGGAACACCCAATTCTTACACTATCCCTGATCCAAGCAATAAAAGCAATTGTTACCATCCACCTTTGGTGTCTCCCCTTTTACCTTATAGATTGTAAGCTTGCAAGCAGGGCACTCACTCTTCTTGGTATCTGTTTTGATCTATGTCTTTATTGGTATGCTGTAATGTCTATTGTCTGTAGAAGTCCCCTCTATAATGTAAAGTGCTGCAGAATATGTTTGCGCTATAAAAATAAAATTATTATTATTATTACTGGTGGAAATCATGCCAAGACGCATGAGAGCTGTGATTAAACATCATGGTTATTCCATAAAATATTGATTTCTGAACTCTTCCTGAGTTAAAACATTAGTATTGCTGTTTCTAAATAATTATGAACTTGTTTTCTTAGCATTATTTGAGGTTCTGAAAATAAATGCAAAATTTAGTGCTTGGAAATTCGAAGACATGTTGTCAGTAGTTTAAAGAATAAAAGAACAATTTACATTTTACTCAAAAATATACCTATAAAGAGAAAAAAACAGACAAACTGAACATTTTGCAATGGTCTCTTAATTTTTGCCAGAAATGTATACAGTGCCTTGCGAAAGTGTTCGGCTCCCTGGAAAGTTTCAACCTTTTCCCACATATCATGCTTCAAACATAAAGATACCAAATGTAATTTTTTGGTGAAGAATCAACAAGTGGGACACAATTGTGAAGTATAACAAATTTTTTTGATTATTTTAAATTTTTGTGGAAATTCAAAAACTGAAAAGTGGGGCATGCAATATTATTCGGCCCCTTTAACTTAATACTTTGTTGCACCACCTTTTGCTGCGATTACAGCTGCAAATCACTTGGGATATGTCTCTATGAGTTTTAAACATCAAGAGACTGAAATTCTTGCCCATTCTTCCATGGCAAGCAGCTCGAGCTCAGTGAGGTTTGATGGAGATCGTTTGAGAACAGCATTTTTCAGCTCTTTCCACAGAATCTCAATTGGATTCAGGTCTGGACTTTGACTTGGCCATTCTAACACCTGAATACTTTTATTTGTGCACCATTCTATTGTAGATTTTGGCTTATGTTTGGGATCATTGACTTGTTGGAGGACAAATCTCCAACCCAGTCTCAGGTCTTTTGCAGACTCCAACATGTTTTCTTCAAGAATGGTCCTGTATTTGGCTCCATCCTTCTTCCCATCAATTTTAACCATCTTCCCTGTCCCTGCTCAAGAAAAGCAGGCCCAAACCATGATGCTGCCACCACCATGTTTGACAGTGGGGATGGTGTGTTCAGGATCATGAGCTGTTTTGCCTTTACGCCAAACATATCATTTGACATTGTTGCCAAAAAGTTTGATTTTGGTTTCATCTGAACAGAGCACCTTCTTCCACATGTTTGGTGTGTCTCTCAGGTGGCTTGTTGCAAACTTTAAACAACACTTTTAATGGATATCTTTGAGAAATGGCTTTCTTCTTGCCACTCTTCCATAAAGGCCAGATTTGTGTAGTGTATGACTGATTGTTGTCCTATGGACAGACTGTCTCACCTCAGCTGTAGATCTCTGTAGTTCATCCAGAGTGATCATGGGCCTCTTGGCTGCATCTCTGATCAGTCTTCTCCTTGTTTGAGATGAAAGTTTAGAGGGACGGCCGGGTCTTGGTAGATTTGCAGTGGTATGATACACCTTCCATTTCAATATGATCGCTTGCACAGTGCTCCTTGGGATGTTTAAAGTTTGGGAAATCATTTTGTATCCAAATCCAGCTTTATACTTCTCCACAACAGTATCATGGACCTGCCTATTGTTTTCCTTGGTCTTCATGATGCTCTCTGTGCATCAATTAGAACCCTTAGACTATCACAGAGCAGGTGCATTTATACAGAGACTTCATTACACACAGGTGGATTATATTTATCATCATTAGTCATTTAGGACAACATTGGATCATTCAGAGATCCACAATGAACTTCTGGAGTGAGTTTGTTGCACTGAAAGTAAAGGGGTCGAATAATATTGCACGCCCCACTTTTCAGTTTTTTAATTTCCACAAAAATTTAAAATAACCATTAAATTTCATTCAGCTTCACAATTGTGTTCCACTTGTTGTTGATTCTTCACCAAAAATTTACATTTGGTATTTTTATTTTGAAGCATGATATGTGGGAAAATGTTGAAAAGTTCCAGGGAGCTGAATACTTTCGCAACACACTGTATATATACAGCTCTGGCAAAAATTAAGAGACCACCACATCAAAACCCTGTCATGGGCAGCCCATTCTCCAAACCTGAACCCCCATTGAAAACCTCTGGAATGTAATCAAGAGGATGATGGATTGTCCCAAGCCATCAAACAAAGAACAACTTCTTAAATTTTTATGCCAGAAGCAGTGTGAAAGACTGATGGTAAGCAGGCCTAGACACATGAAAGCTATGATTCCACAAAATATTGATTTCTGAACTCTTCCTGAGTTAAAACATTAGTATTGTTGTTTCTAAATTATTATGAACCTGTATTCTTTGCATTATTTGAGGTCTGAAAGCACTGTTTTTTTAAATGACCATTTCTCTTTTTCAGAAAAAAAATATTGCTTCGAAATTTGGACACATGTTGTCAGAGGTTTGTAGACTAAAAGAACAATTTACATTTTACTCAAAAATATACCTATGAAGAGAAAAATCAGACAAACTGAACATTTTGCAGTGGTCTCTTAATCTTTTCCAGAGCTGTATACTGTATATAAATATATATATATGTATATATATATATATATATATATAGTTAGGTCCATATATATTTGGACAGAGACAACATTTTTCTAATTTTGGTTCTAGACATTACCACAATGAATTTTAAACAAAACAATTCAGATGCAGTTGAAGTTCAGACTTTCAGCTTTCATTTGAGGGTATCCACATTAAAATTGGATGAAGGGTTTAGGAGTTTCAACTCCTTAACATGTGCCACCCTGTTTTTAAAGGGACCAAAAGTAATTGCACAATTGACTCCAAAGCTATTTCATGGACTGGTGTGGGCAATCCCCAATTCTATACCAGGAAAGCTCTTTGAACAAATTATTAAACAACATGTATGTGAGTACCTGGATAAGAATGAAGTGATTAAACAGAGTCAGCATGGGTTTGTAACTAATAAGTCATGTCAGACTAACTTAATTTCCTTCCATGACGGAATCACTGATTGGGTGGATCAGGGAAATGCTGTAGATATAGTATATCTTGACTTCAGCAAAGCATTTTACAAAGTCTCTCACACAATCCTTATTGATAAAATGACTAGGTATGGAATGAACAAGGCAACTGTTAGGTGGATTCATAACTGGCTTAGTGATCGGACCCAAAGAGTGGTCGTAAATGGCTGCACATCCAGTTGGAAGAATGTCTCAAGTGGGGTACCACAGGGCTCTGTCCTGGGCCCTGTATTGTTCAACATCTTTATCAACGATTTAGATGAAGGAATTGAGGGTAAACTGATTAAATTTGCTGATGACACAAAGCTAGGAGGGATAGCTAATACTAGAGAAGAGAGAGAGGATTCAAAAAGATATAAATAAACCGGAGCAGTGGGCAGCAACTAACAGAATGGTTTTTAACAGGGAAAAATGCAAAGTACTACATCTGGTTAATAAAAATGAAAAAAGCATATACAGAATGGGAGGAATAGGGCTAAGCAACAGCACATGTGAAAAAGACTTGGGTATACTAATAGATCACAGACTGAATATGAGTCCACAGTGTGATGCAGCAGCAAAAAAAGGCAAATGCAATTCTAAGATGTATTAACAGAAGCATACAGTCTAGATCACATGAAGTCATTATTGCCCTCTACTCCTCTGTGGTCAGTCCTCATCTGGAATACTGTGTCCAGTTTTGGGGGCCACATTTTAAAAAAGACATCAACAAACTGGAGCAAGTTTAGAAAAGAGCGACCAGAATGGTGACCGGTCTGCAAACCCTGTCTTATGAGGAAAGGTTGCATGATTTGGGAATGTTTAGCTTGCAAAAGAGAAGACTGATAGGAGACTTAATAGCTGTCTACAAATATCCCAAGGACTGTCACATTGTAGAAGGATCATCTTTATCCTCATTTACACAAGTAAAGACTAGAAGCAATGGGATGAAACTGAATGGGAGGAGACACAGATTAGATATTAGAAAAAACTTTTTGACAGAGTGATCAATGAGTGGAACAGGCTGCCATGAGAAGTGGTGAGTTCTCCTTCAATGGAAGTTTTCAAGCAGAGGCTGGACAGACATCTGTCTGGGATGATTTAGCGAATCCTGCTTTGAGCAGGGGTTTGGACCAGTTGGCCCAGGAGGTCCCTTCCAACTCTACGATTCTATGATTCCCTTCATTATGTCATTTTCAATTAAGCAGATAAAAGGCCTGGAGTTGATTTGAGGTGTGGTGTTTGCATTTGGAAGGTTTTGCTGTGAAGGAAACATGCGGTCATTGGAGCTCTCCATGCAGGTGAAACAAGCCATCCTTAAGCTGCAAAAACAGAAAAAACCCATCCGAGAAATTGCTACAACATTAGGAGTGGCAAAATCTACAGTTTGGTACATCCTGAGAAAGAAAGAAAGCACTGGTGAACTCATCAATGCAAAAAGACCTGGACACCCACGGAAGACAACAGTGGTGGATGATCGCAGAATAATCTCCATGGTGAAGAGAAACCCCTTCACAACAGCCAACCAAGTGAACAACACTCTCCAGGAGGTAGGCGTATCCATATCCAAATCTACCATAAAGAGAAGACTGCATGAAAGTAAATACAGAGGGTTCACTGCACGGTGCAAGCCATTCATAAGCATCAAGAATGAAAAGGCTAGACTGGACTTTGCTAAAAAGCATCTAAAAAAGCCAGCACAGTTCTGGAAGAACATTCTTTGGACAGATGAAACCAAGATCAACCTTTATCAGAATGATGGAAAGAGAAAAGTATGGCGAAGGCGTGGTACAGCTCATGATCCAAAGCATACCACATCATCTGTAAAACACGGCGGAGGCAGTGTGATGGCTTGGGCATGCATGGCTGCCAGTGGCACTGGGTCACTAGTGTTTATTGATGATGTGACACAGGACAGAAGCAGCCAAATGAATTCTGAGGTATTCAGAGCCATACTGTGTGCTCAGATCCAGCCAAATGCAGCCAAACTGATTAGTCGTCGTTTCATACTACAGGTGGACAATGACCCAAACCATGAAGCCAAAGCAACCCAGAAGTTTATTAAAGCAAAGAAGTGGAATATACTTGAATGGCCAAGTCAGTCACCTGATCTCAACCCAATTGAGCATGCATTTCACTTGTTAAAGACTAAACTTCAAACAGAAAGGCCGACAAACAAACAGCAACTGAAAACCACCGCAGTAAAGGCCTGGTAGAGCATCAAAAAGGAGGAAACACAGCGTATGGTGATGTCCATGAGTTCAAGACTTCAGGCAGTCATTGCCAACAAAGGGTTTTCAACCAAGAACTAGAAATGAACATTTTATTTACAAGTATTTAATCTGTCCAATTACTTTTGGTCCTTTTAAAAACAGGGTGGCACATGTTAACCCCTTCACTACCAAGGGTGGTTTGCACGTTAACTACCGGGCCAATTTTTACAATTCTGACCACTGTCCCTTTATGAGGTAATAACTCTGAAACGCTTCCATGGATCCCGGTGATTATGACATTATTTTCTCGTGACATATTAGTGGTAAAATTTCATTCGTATAACTTGCATTTATTTGTGAGAAAAACGGAAATTTGGCGAAAATTTTGAAAATTCCGCAATTTTCCAACTTTGAATTTTTATGCCCTTAAATCACAGAGATATGGCACACAAAAAAGTTAATAAGTAACATTTGCCACATGTTTACTTTACATCAGCACAATTTTGGAACCAAAATTTTTATTTGTTAGTAAGATATAAGGGTTAAAAGTTGACCAGCGATCTCTCATTTTTGCAACACCATTTTATTTTTATGGACCACATCACATTTGAAGCCACTTTGAGGGGTCTATATGATAGAAAATACCCAAAAGTGACACCATTCTAAAAACTGCACCCCTTAAGGTGCTTAAAACCACATTCAAGGAGTTTATTAACCCTTCAGGTGCGTCACAGGAATTTTTTGAATATTTAAAAAAAATTAACATTTAACTTTTTTTCACAAAAAAAATTACTTCAGGTTCAATTTTTTTTATTTTACCAAGTGTAACAGGAGAAATTGGACTGCAAAAATTATTGTGCAATTTGTCCTGAGCACACTGATACCTGATATGTGGGGGGGGAACCACTGTTTCGGCGCATGGCAGAGCTCAGAAGGGAAGGAGCGCCGTTTGACTTTTTCAATGCAAAATTGGCTGGAATTCTGATCGGATGCCATGTCGCGTTTGGAGAGCCCCTGATGTACCTAAACAGTGGAAACCCCCCAAAAGTGACCCCATTTTTCAAACTAGACCCCCTAAGGAACTTATCTAGATATGTGGTGAGAACTTTGAACCCACAAGGGCTTCACAGAAGTTTATAATGTACAGCGGTACAATTAAAAAATCATATTTTTTCCACAAAATGATCTTTTCACCCCCAATTTTTATTTTCCCAAGGGTAACAGGACCCTAAAAGTTATTGTGCAATTTGTCCTGAGTACGCTGATACCCCATATGTGGGTGTAAATGACTATTTGGGCATATGGCAGAGCTCGGAAGGCAAGCAGCGCCATTTGACTTTTTTGGCTGGATTTGAGATCGGACACCATGTCGTGTTTGGAAAGCCCCTGATGTACCAAAACAGTGGAAACCCCCCACAAATGACCCCATTTTGGAAACTAGACCCCCAATGAACTTATCTAGATGTGTTGTGAGAACTTTGAACCCCCAAGTGCTTCACAGAAGTTTATAACGCCCAGGCGTGAAAATAACAAAAAAAAATTTTTCCACAAAAATAATATTTTTGCCCCAAAATTTTTATTTTCCAAAGGGCAACAGGAGAAATAGGACCCCAAAAGTTGTTTTGCAAATTGTCCTGAGTAGGCTGATACCCCATATGAGGGGGTAAAACACTGTTTGGGTGCATGGCAGAGCTTGGAAGGGAAGGTGAGATCAGACGCCATGTTGCGTTTGGAGAGCACCTGATGTGCGCAAATAGTGGAAACCCCCAATTCTAACCCTAACCCTAGCCCTAACCCTAACCCTAACCCTAGCCCTAACCATAGCCCTAGCCCTAACCCTATTGGGAAAATGGAAATAAATACATTTTTTCAATTTTATTATTTTTCCCTAACTAAGGGGGAGATAACGGGGGGTTTGATTTACTATTTATGGCGGTTTTTATGTTTGGCAGCTGTCACACGCTAAAAGACGCTTTTTATTGTAAAAATAGTTTTTGCATCACCACATATTGAGAGCTATAATTTTTCCATATTTTGACCCACCGAGTCATGTGAGGTCTTATTTTTTGCGGGACGAGTTGACGCTTTTATTGGTATCATGTTCGGGCACGTGACATTTTTTGATCACTTTTTATTTCGTTTTTTGGGACGCAGAATGAACAAAAACCAGCGTTTCATGAATTTCTTTTGGGTGGTGCGTTTACGCCATTCCGGGTGCAGTAAAATTTATAAGGTGGTTTTATTCTTCGGGTCAGTATGGTTACAGCGATACCTCATTTAGGTCGTTTTTTTATGTTTTGACGCTTTTATGCAATGAAAACAATTTTATATAAAAAATAATTATTTTTGCATCACTTTATTCTGCGAGCTATAACTTTTTTATTTTTTCGCTGATGATGCTGTATGGCAGCTCGTTTTTTGCGGGACAAGATGACGTTTTCAGCGGTACCATGGATATTTATATGCGTCTTTTTGATTGCGCGTTATTGCACTTTTTGTTCGGTGGTATGATAATAAATTACTATTTTTTGCTTCGTTTTTTATTTTTATTTTTTAAGGGGTTCACTTAAGGGGTTAACTATTGGGACAGTTTTATAGGGCGGGTCATTACGGACGTGGCATTACTAAATATGTGTACTTTTATTGTTTTTTTTTTTTTTATTTCCAAAAAATGAATTTAATGGGGAATATTTTTTTTTTTTTAATTTATTTAGCGATTTTTTTAAAATTATTTTTACACTTTTTTTTTTTTTTTTTTACTTTATTACAATGTCCCAGGGGGGACATAACTGTCCTGTGACAGATCGCTGATCTGTCACATCACAGATCACTGTGACAGATCAGCGATCTGTCACAGGCACTTCCCAGGCTTCCTCATGCCTGCGCTTTGCAGGCACTGAGGAAGCCAGCTTCCTGCAGGCCCCCGGAGGTCCCCGTCGCCATATTGGATCCGGGGACCTGCAGGAAAGGAGCCCCCGGCAGCAGCGCTGCACATTGCGCTGCCGTGGGGGGCTCAGGGAAGCACGGAGGGAGCCCCCTCCCTGCCGATGCTTCCCTTTAACCCCCGGTACACCGCGATCGTGTTTGATCGTGGTGTGCAAGGGGTTAACATGTCGGGGGCGGTCCGTGACCACCCCTGACACATTGTGCCAGGTGTCAGCTATGATAATTAGCTGACCCTCGGCCGCGATCAGCGGCGCTCACCACGTGGGCGCCGCTGATCGCGATTACGTAATATTCCGTCCATGGTAATTAGGTCCATGGTCACATGGACGGAATATTACGTCAATTGTAGGTAAGGGGTTAAGGAGCTGAAACTCCTAAACCCTTCATCCAATTTTAATGTGGATACCCTCAAATGAAAGCTGAAAGTCTGAACTTCAACAGCATCTGAATTGTTTTGTTTAAAATTCATTGTGGTAAAGTCTAGAACCAAAATTAGAAAAATGTTGTCTCTGTCCAAATATATATGGACCTAACTGTGTTATATATATATATATATATATAATTTTTTTTTAATTAAATGTATGTAAATTTGCATTTAGTGTGAGTGTACTAATATAATCACCTATTGTTGCTCTCTCCAGTGTCCAGCACCATTCTGCTCCACTTTTCAATTATGTCAACACAACTGTGACTAGCCAGCTCACTCTATGCTCTATATGTGAGCCAGAAGTCTCTTTTACAATGATATCCTATGAAACATCTTTCTGACACTTCATAGACTTACATTGTAAAAGTCAGTTCTGGGTCACGTAGATCTCAGAGTGACCCGGAGAGTATGCAGAGCGGTGACATCACTGAGAAGAGAAGCAGAGCATTTCGTTAGTATAATAAAACACACTAAACTACATGAACATATACACATTTAATACAAAAATATAGATGGGAGTGCTTCTTTATGTCAATATATTTCTCTGCATTTTTAAAAATGTAACATTTTTAAATCTATTCTCACAAACAGGTTGATTTGCAGATTATTAACGTAGTCATCACTTATTTCAACTTTCAAACAATACACACATGCCATTAATTATTAAGCAACATAGAAAAGCAATAAAGAGGAAATGTGAAGGCAGAATAGCTTCTGTTCTTTTTTACAAGCATAAAGATGGAGAAAAAAAAATGAAGTGGAAGACAATGTATAACAATGACACCATATGGATTTCTGTATTTAATTGCTTTGTTCTTTTTCTTTCGTTTTTTTTTAAGTGACAATAATTTTCCAACTAATTAAAGACCAGCTGCTACTAAGAATGCCAGACAGTCAATTAAAAGTCAGAAACCAGGTAAACAACCTTTGCTGCCAGCTAGCTGAGGGAACCACCTTCTGTCACTTATAGGGAGCGCGATTGTTAGTTTTGTTTCATAATTACTTGTTGTCACACTGCACACTGTATATGTTCATGGCGGATACAGTAATTGGGCATTGAGTCAATTTGCTATTTTAGGAACGTGTCCAACATCTTAGCCTTGATGGTTAATTTTAATATATGTTCTCATTTGACAAATCCATAATTCACACTTCTAGAAGTGTTGCTCTTCAACAGCTAAAATCAAATGTTTGAGTAAAATATAGGTTTAATAAAGTATTTGACAACAACATGTTTACTGTAATTCCTAAGTATGAGGAATATCTAGACCACATGCACAAGGAAGAGACATACTATGCTGGTTTCTAAAGGTAAAAAAAATAATCAATCACAAACTCCATTTGTTTGTGGACCCCAAGGGCAAGGTACAGCCCAAGAGATTACCAGAAAAGTGCTAGGTTCTACTGTTAGCTCCAGTAGCCAAGTGAAGAACACATTTACAATAGTAGTGATACTGAGAACTAAGGATTTGTTAAACCACAATCCTATGTCACTTATCTGTATTTTACCTGGTTTAAAATAGAGGGCAGTAAGTATTCAATACAGATTTGTTAATAACAGCTCTTTAACCCCTTCATGACCTTTGACGCCACGTAGGCGTCATGAAAAGTCGTGCCAGAACGACCCATGACGTCTATGTGGCGTCATGACTTTAAAGCCCCCCTGCGGGTTGGGTGACCTAGGTCACTGAAAGGTCACCCAACCCGCAGATACAGGGGGCTTTGTTCTTCACCACAGGGGGCGTGGCTTCGCCCCCACGTGGCTACGATCGCTCTGATTGGCTGTTAAAAGTGAAACAGCCAATCAGAGCGATAGTAATATTTCATCAATGAAAATTGATGAAATATTACAATCCAGCCACGGCCGATGCTGCAGTAGCATCGGACATGGCTGGAGACCGTGATCCGACTACCCCCACCGGCTCACGGGGCCGATCGGCCCCTGATATCGACTGACGGTGGCAATGTGCCGCCGCCGTCATCATCGGCTCCCCTCCCCCTTCTCTGTGCTCCCTCCACCTTCCGACACTCCCGGTACCTCCGATGTTTTTCTCCGCCTCCCGGTGTCCCGTGGTCCTGGACCATGGGCGCCACCATCCTGAAAATGGCGGGCGCATGCGCAGTCTGCCCGCCGGCTGCAATTTCCCTTCATTCTATTTTGATCACTGTGATAAACTCTCACAGTGATCAAAATAGAATGAAAAGTAAATAAACCCCCAGTTTATCACCCCCATAGGCTGGATCAACTAATAAAATAAAGAAATTATTTTTATTTTTATTTTTCCATTAGGGTTAGGGTTGGAAAGAGGGTTAGGGTTAGGGTTGGAAAGAGGGTTATGGTTGGAAAGAGGGTTAGGGTTGGAAAGAGGGTTAGGGTTGGAAAGAGGGTTAGAGTGGAATTGGGGTTAGGGTTAGAACTAGGGTTAGGATTAGAACTAGGGTTAGGGTTGGAATTAGGGTTAGGGTTGGAATTAGGGTTACGGATAGGGTTAGGGGTGTGTTGGGGTTAGGGTTATGGTTAGGGTTGGGATTAGGGTTAGGGATGTGTTGGGGTTAGGGGTGTTTTGGGGTTAGGGTTGGAGTTAGAATTGAGGGGTTTCCACTGTTTATGCACATCAGGGGGTCTCCAAACGCGACATGGTGCAACCATTGATTCCAGTCAATTTTGCGCTCAAAAAGTCAAACGGTGCTCCCTCCTTTCCAAGCCCCGACATGTGCCCAAACAGTGGTTTACCCCAACATATGGGGTATCAGCATACTCAGGAAAAATTGCACAACAACTTTGGTGGTCTAATTTCTCCTGTTACCCTTGGGAAAATAAAAAATTGGGGGCTAAAAAATTATTTTTTTGGAAAAGAAATGATTTTTTTATTTTCACGTCTCTGCGTTATAAATGTCTGGAAGCACTTGGTGGTTCCAAGTGCTCACCAGACATATCCCTGAGGAAGGTGCCAGGAAGGGCGCTGAAACGCGTAGGAGGAAATAAAGGAGTACACTGCTATAACATTTTGTATCCCAGGTGATTTGTGAATCTCGGCAGCGCGGACTGCAACACATCCTGCTTCCCACAACTTTCTGATAGTTTCCAAAATGGGGTCACTTGTGGGGGTTTCTACATCAGGGGCTCTGCAAACGTAACAACGACCGCAGACCTTTCCATCAAAATCTGCATTTTAAAATGTCACTACTTCCATTCTCAGCCTTTACGTGCACCCAAACAATGGTTCCTCCCCACATATGGAGTATCAGCGTACTCAGGACAAACTGGACAAAAACTTTTGGGGTCCAATTTCTCCTGTTACCCTTGGGAAAATAAAAATTTGCGAGCTAAAAAATGATTTTTTGAGGAAAAAAAATGATTTTTTATTTTCACAGCTTTGCATTATAAACTTCTGTGAAGCACTTGGGGGTTCAAAGTGCTCACCACACATCTAAATAAGTTCCTAGGGGGGGTCTAATTTCCAAAATGGGGTCACTTGTGGGGGGTTCCACAGTTTAGGCACACCAGGGGCTCTGCAAATGTAACATGACGCCCGCAGACCATTCCATCAAAGTCAGCATTTCATAATGCCACTACTTCCCTTCCGAGCCACGATGTGTGCCCAAACAGTGGTCCCCACCCACATATGGGGTACCAGCGTACTCAGGACAAACTGGAAAACAACTTTTGGGGTCCAGTTTCTCCTGGTACCCTTGTAAAAATAAAAAAATGTGCACTAAAAAATAATTTTTTGAGGAAAAAAAATTTTTTTTTATTTTCACGGCACTGCTTTATAAACTTTTGTGAAGCACTTGGGGGTCAAAGTGCTCACTATGCATCTAGAAAAGTTCCTTAGGGGGTCTAGTGGTCTAGTTTCCAAAATGGGGTTATTTGTGGGGGAGCACCAATGTTTAGGCACACAGGGGCTCTCCAAATGCGACATGGTGTCCGCTAATGTTTAGAGGTAATTTTAATTTCAAAAAGTCAAATGGCGCTCCTTCCCTTCTGAGCCATGCCGTGCGCCCAAACAGTGGTTCCCCCCCACATATGGGGTATCGTTGTACTCAGAACACATTGCACAATAACTTTTGTGGTCCAATTTCTCCTGTTACCCTTGCGAAAATAAAAAATAGCGTGCTAAAAAATCATTTTTGAAGAAAAAAAATGATTTTTTATTTTCACTGCTCTGCGTTATAAACTTCTGTGAAGCACCTGGAGGTTCAAAGTGCTCACTACACATCTAGATAAGATCCATAAGTTTCCAAAATGGGGTCACTTGTGGGGGTTTTCACTGTTTTAGGCACACAGGGGCTCTCCAAACGCGACATGGTGTCCGATAACGATTGGAGCTAATTTTCCATTCAAAAAGTCAAATAGCGCTCCTTCACTTACGGAACCTGTTGTGCGCCCAAACAGTGGTTTATGACGACATATGAGGTATCGATGTACTCAGGAGAAATTGCCCAACAAATTTTTGGATCCATTTTATCCTGTTGCCCATGTGAAAATGAAAAAACTGAGGCTAAAAGAAAATTTTTGTGAAAAAAAAGTACTTTTTTTTTTACCGATCAATTTGTGAAACACCTGGGGGTTCAAAGTGATCACTATGCATGTAGATAAGTTCCTTGGGGGGTCTAGTTTCCAAAATGGGGTAACTTGTGGGGGAGCTCCAACGTTTAGGCAGACAGGGACTCTCCAAACGCGACATGGTGTCCGCTAAATATTCCAGCATGCTTTACATTCAAAAGTCAAATGGCACTCCTTTCCAACTGAGGCCAGCCGTGCGCCCAAACAGTGGTTTATGACCACATATGAGGTATCGGTGTACTCAGGAGAAATTGCCCAACAAATTTTAGCATCCATTTTATCCTGTTGCCCATGTGAAATGAAAAAATTGATGCTAAAATAAAATTTTTGTTGTAAAAATTAAAATGTCCATTTTTTCTTTTCACGTTGCTTTAGTTCCTGTGAAACACCTGAAGGGTTAATAATCTTCTAGAATGTAGTTTTGAGTAGCTTGAGGGGTGCAGTTTTTAGAATAGTGTCACTTTTGGGTATTTTCTGCCATATAGACCCCTCAAAGTGACTTCAAATGCGAGGTGGTCCCTAAAAAAATGGTTTTGTAAATTTTGTTGTAAAAATGAGAAACCGCTGGTCAACTTTTAACCCTTATAACTTCCTAACAAAAAAAAATTTGTTTCCAAAATTGTGCTGATGTAAAGTAGACATGTGGGAAATGTTATTTAGTAACCACTTTGTGTCACATAACTCTCTGGTTTAACAGAATAAAAATTCAAAATGTGAAAATTGCGAAATTTTCTAAATTTTTACCAAATTTCTGATTTTTTCACAAATAAACGCAAAAATTATTGACCTAAATTTACCACTAAAAAATCATTTGAAAGGTAACTCACCAAACCCTGACTGATGCACTAGCAGGATGCAGCAGAACCCCATTGATAAAGATTAGAGCAGCACAGGTGCATTCCTCTGATGAGGACAGCCAGTAACCAATTGTGGTCCGGCTGCCCAGTGGAAAAACTGCACACAGATGAGGCTTGCATAAGGCATAAGTCACACTGATAAATGTGATGCAAAATTTATCTTTTTGCACTTTTTAGCAGGATGCAGCTAGAACCCTTTATGTTGGCTTGTTTCTTTGTGTGATGCATGTATATATAGTGCAGAGCAGCCCGCCTGCTAATATTATGGGCGTGATCAATAGGCTGCTCAGCCACTTTTGTATCACTTTTATCAGTGTGACTTATGCCTTATGCAAGCCTCATCTGTGTGCAGTTTTTCCACTGGGCAGCCGGACCACAATTGGTTACTGGCTGTCCTCATCAGTGGAATGCACCTGTGCTGCTCTAATCTTTATCAATGGGGTTCTGCTGCATCCTGCTAGTGCATCAGTCAGGGTTTGGTGAGTTACCTTTCAAATGATTTTTTTATGGATTTTTTCTTATTAGTGTTTGTCTAAATTTACCACTAACATGAAGCCCAATATGTCACGAAAAAACAGTCTCAGAATCGCTAGGATTCGTTGAAGTGTTCCTGAGTTATTACCTCATAAAGGGACACTGGTCAGAATTGCAAAAAATGCCAGGTCATCAAGGTCAAAATAGGCTGGGTCATGAAGGGGTTAATATTGTTTTCAATTGTTCTTTCTAATTTCCATGGACTTAAACAGAAAAAAATGTCAACATTACCTAAATATAAAATTGGAGGTATATAGAGATACCATAAGAATTCTGAATAGGCTTTTTCAGTCTCCAACAACTTAGCAATTGAAAGGAATCACAACATGCTTATTTGATATATACTCTGGAACAGATTTCAACATATAAAACAAATTTAAGAAATCTGTCACCTGTTTTAATCTGAGAGCAAAACCAAAGAAGTGAGCCGGAGTATAAAGGCATACATGCAATGTGTGGGAGCACGTTCACACTGTGGCCATTTTACCAACAAACTACAAGAAAGATACACTATTTTGATTTAAAAAAAAACTCATAAAAACCATCCCACCATGACAAGGTATACTCAGCCAGGATGTTCCTATCCTATCTCTAGTATTAAAATCTCACTTTGTGTCAGCCAACCTCAATATAGGGCAGGATACAGGGCTGACTGGTCAGACACCTGCCCATGGGAAGTAATATAGATGAAATGTGTTTTATTTACTTACTAAACCGTATTTACTTATTTTTGCGTTTCCTTTGTTTTGTCATTTCTTTGGTTTTGCTGTAGTTTCTTTACTATTGAAAATATGTTCAGTTTGTTTTTTTTCTCTTGGGATTAATCTCAGAGCAGCACAATGTAGAAACATTGACCTCGCTTGCCGTAATATTGATAAATTCAGTGTTTTATCAACAGGAGATGATGACTAGTGGACTAGTAAACCTGCTGCCATGTAGTCCTCCAAATTCATTAGCTCTTTATAACTGCACCCACCACTGATTGACAGCATTCTGCCTATGTTCAGTGCACACCGAAAGCTATCAATCAGTGTTGTGGGTGTGGTGACACAGAGATCAGCAATCAGTGCAGCAAAACTGCAGCAATCATCCTAGATGGTGACACATCTTTGGAATTGACGCTGAAGTCTCTACATTATGCTGATCTCAGATTAGACAGTAAAAATCGGATTCTTCGAATTCTTTTGCATTGATAGCATTAATACTTTTTTCTCCTACCTACTGTCTATGCAGTTAGCTAACAGTAAATTAACATCTGAAATGCAATTGACGTTCACAGCTTTGATTAACTTTATTTCTGTATGGGTAAAGTTTAATGAATATGTGTTTAAATTTTGAAATGTATAATATATAATGAGCTCAAGAGTTGATTGTACTATATGAATTTCTCAATGTCTGTGGTTCACACTTTCATCTCCGAGTACAGTTGTGAATAGAATTATCTGTTGGTAATTGTAATGTTCAATTTTGGAAAATAAAATATATTCTTCCATCTCCAAACACAGTGAGTGGAGTTGATATCAAAATGTTCTATTTTGGTCTCATGTGACCACTTGACCTTCTCCCATGCCTCCTCTGGATCATCCAGATGGTAATTGGTGAACGTCAAATGGGCCTGGACATGTGCTTGCGTGAGCAGGGGACCTTGCTTGCCCTGCAAGATTTTAATCCATGACGGCGCAGTGTGTTACTAACAGTAATGTTTGAAACTGTGGTCCCAGGTTAACAGGTCATTGACCAGGTCGTCCCATGTATTTCTGGGCTGATTCCTGACCTCTCTCGGAATCATAAGATCTTGCATGGAGCACCAGACCAAGGAAGATTGACAGTCATCTTGTGTGTTTTCCATTTTCTAATAATTGTGCCACCAGATTTTTCCTTCTCACCAAGCTGCTTGCCTATTGTCCTGGAGCCCATCCCAGCCCTTTGCAGGCCCACAATTTTGTCTCAGGTGTCCTTAGACAGCTCTTTAATCTTGGCTATGTTGGAGAGGTTGGAGTGTGATTGTTTGTGTGGAGAGGTGTCTTTTATACAAATCATGAGTTCAAACATATGCAATTAATATAGGTAGTGGGTGCAGAGTAGGAGGCTTCTTAAAGAAAAACTAAAAGCCATAGTTCTTGCTGGTTAGTAGGTGATCAAATACTTATTTCTTACAATAAAATGCAATTAAAAAATTTGAAAATGATTCAATGTGATCTTTTTGCTTTTTATTTTTAGATTTTGTCTCTCTCAGTTGAAGTCTACCTGCTATAAAAACTACAGACCTCTCCATTCTTTGTAGGTGGAAAAAAAACCAAAATCGTCAGTATATCAAATACTTACTTTCCCCACTGTACACACATTTAATTAAAAAAATTGTTCATGGCAGGGCTTCTTTAATTATCATGAATTTCAATTATGCTCATGTAAAAAATAATAAATTTATTTTTAAGACTATTTGTTGTGTTGTGTTTGCATTATTGGTGATATACTGTGTGTACTTTTTGCAAATAGGGCTATTTCCACCCTACTAAATACTAATTAATGATTTTTAGTGACACATGATCAGAGTTGTCTTTAGACGCCTAGTTTAAGAGTTCAGAAAGTTTATCTCTAATTAAAAAAATCCAGCAAGAATGAATTGGTAAATTCTACTCGTTAGATGAAGAGAAGCTGGGGCTAGATGCTGTAAGAGGAGACAACAAATATTACGGCCTTTTCCTTAGCCTGTGTGCAACCTCGTAAGTGGGAAACTGTGGGGCGAACCTCTGATTGGCTAAGAGTAGTGATGAGCGAGTATCTTCATTGCTCGTGTTTTCCCGAGCATGCGTGCTGGGAGATTTCGTTTTTGTCGCCTCAGTTGCATGATTTGCGGCTGCTAGACAGACTGAATACATGTGGGGGTTGCCTATTTGTTAGGATTTCCACACTTGTATTCAACTTGTACCGCAGCCGCAAATCATGCAGCTACGTTGACACAAACTAAATCTCCGAGCACGCCAAAATACTCGGAGACCACCAGAGCATGCTCGGGAAAACCCAAGCAATGAGTATAATACCTCATCACTAGCTAAGAGCATGGAGCAGAGCTCTAATAGCAAACTACGAGGAACCCTCATACTTAGCACAGGTAGAGAGAGGAAATAAACATTTACAAGAAGCTGCGGAGTATTTCAGACTTCACATAATCTGATATGCATTTGCAGAAGCCTTAAGGGGGTTTTACAAATAGCGATATTGCTAGCAATAGCGCTAAAACGTCACCAATTTGGTGATGTTATAGCGATATTGCTAGCGATATCGCTATGTGTGATACTTACCTCCGACCAGCTCTCCCGCTGTCCGTCGCTGATTGCGTGAGAATGTCCATCTCCATTTCTCGTCGGGCGCTTCCTGCTGGGCTTCCTGCTGGTGCCAATGAGCGACGTTGGAGGCGGGCGGGAGGACATCAGGATCGCTGAGTGTGAAGGTAAGTATCGTCCGCTGCGTCGCTGCTGCATCGCTGTGAGATCTGTCTGTGTGACAGCTCACTAGTGATCATTTAGCGATGCACCAGCGATCCTGACCGGGTCGTATCGCTGGTCAGATTGCTGGTGCATCGCTAAATGTAAAAGGCCCTTTAGGAAGGCTTGTGATTTTAGTTTTATAAATGAAAGGCACTTATTAATGCATTTTTAATAGAATGCAGAACTCTTCAACACAATATAATTAATACATCTACAAAGCTAATGAAATTTGATAGATGGCCTATTGATACTGTAGGTCTTTTTTTCATTGTGTAGCATTACTTTACGATTAATTACGATTACGATTACGATTAATCTTTTTATTCTACCGATTGAAAACGAATTATTATGAGATCCATTTGTTCTTAGGAGCATGATTATAGTCTTTTGTATTATGTTGTGAATTGTCTGCATCATTGTCTTTCAGTCTTGTTTTTCTTGCTTTTCTTAAGAACCAGGTTTAGCTCCTTGATAACATTCTGGGGCAGTTGTGTGTAGGATGTCAAGTCTTTGTTTAACTGATCATCTGGATTGTGTAGTGCTTTGGCATGCATTGTTTGTATTTCTCTTGTATCGTCACCGTAATTCTTAGAATTATCAAGGTCAGCCAAACTGTAGTGCTTCTTCTGGTTAGTAAGCCTTTCTTCTTTATAGTCTAAAGAATCCAGCATCATAGACAGTCTCTGTTGTACTGTGACACTAAGATCTACGTGGTTCAGTGTTCTCATTCTTCCATCCGGCTTCAGATTGAAGAAAATAAAACATATATAAAATTACAATTAATTTAGTGTAATAACAGAAGCAAAAATATATATATTTTAATTAACCATGTACATAACATATATAGAAAAATACAATTTTTATTGCTCTGGAATTCGTGGTTTATTACTATGAGTATCGGGATCTTGAGTGCTCAAAATCATCTGAGTATGGAAAATGGACCATACAATAACAAACATAATATGCATATTAACCTCTTTCTGACCTCGGATGGGATAGTACGTCCGAGGTCAGATCCGCTGCTTTGATGAGGGTTCTCGTGGTGAGCCCGCATCATAGCCGGGACATGTCAGTTATTTTGAACAGCTGACATGCGCCCACAACAGGCGCGAGTGGAATCGCGATCCACCCGCGCCTATTAGCTAGTTATAGTTGCTGTCAAGTGCCGATAGCTGCATTTAACCAGCGCTTCCATCCATTGGGCTGGAAATACGTGCATCGCTGACCCCCGATCATGTGAGACCTCTATGGTTGTTGATGCCGGATTGCTATGAGCGCCACCCGGTGGTCGGCGCTCATAGCAATGCAGTAATTCAGCTACATATAGGCGATCTGCTCATTGCCTATATGTACCAGAGCCGATCAGGATATGGCAGCTTCTAGCCTCCCATGGAGGCTGTTGAAGCATGCCAAAATTTAAAAAAAATTAAAAAAAATATGAAAAAAAATAAAAAAAATATAAAAGTTAAATCTCCCCCCTTTCGCCCCATTCAAAATAAATCAATAAAAAAATCACACATACACATATTTGGTATCGCCGTGTTCAGAATCGCCCGCCCTATCAATAAAAAAAGGATTAACCCGATTGCTAAACAGCATAGCGAGAAAAAAAAATCAAAACTCCAGAATTACTTTTTTTGGTCGCCGCAACATTGCATTAAAATGCAATAAGGGGCAATCAAAAGATCGTATTTGCACATAAATAATATCCTTAAAAACGTCAGCTCGGTATGCAAAAAAATAAGTCCTCACCCAACCCCAGATCATGAAAAATGGCGACGCTATATTGGAAAATGGATTATAAGGATTAAGCTAGTTAGTCTTTAATCACGCGATGTCATAGACTAAGGGTATGTGCACACACTGCAGATTCTGCCGTGGATCCACAGCGGTTTTGGCCCTGCGGATCAGCAGAAGAATTAGCTGCGTTGTACAGTACCATTATATCCTATGGAAAATGGAAACAGCAGTGCAGATGGTGCGGAATTTTCAGCACGGTTTTTGCTGCGGTTTCCAATCTGCAGAAATAATTGACATGTCATTCTTTTCTGCGGATTCCGTTGCGGTTTGCCATCTCCTCCATTGTAGAGATGAAAAACCGCAGGGCAAAACCGCAGGCTAATCCGCAGATAAACCGCAGGTCTTTTGACCTCCGGATTTACCTCCGGATTTTGCAAAATCAGCGTGGAAAAATCCGCAGACCAATCCGCAGTGTGTGCACATAGCCTTAATGGAAAAGAGAAGAATTAACTGGGTAGAAATGCAAAATGAGCAATTGTACGTACACTGTGCTATGTAATATATTAAGAGGATAGAAACTTTGATGGGAGTAATTCTTTAAAGCAGTTCTTTAAATAGACTTTATTGACTTATGGGACGTCGGCTGTTGAGCTGTTTGAAGAGGTCATGGCGGTGTAACGAGCACCATGTTTCCTATATTGTTTACCATACAATGCCCTATAATTCTACTAATGGCTTCATGTGGTATAACCAGTGCTTTTTTTGTGATGGTACGCGACGGTACGGCGTACCGGAAATCTAAAGGTGCTTCAGCAGGGGAGGGAGAGTGGCGGCAGGAGCCGGTGGCTGGGAAGTCATACTCACCCCTCCCGTGCCTCCCTGAACATCCCCTGCACCCTCCTTGTCCCAGCGCTGACAGCTTCTTCCTGCCTTCAGCGGTCACATGGTACCGCTCATTAAGCTCATGAATATGGACGCCCAAGGGCGTGGAAGCATATTCATGAGCTTAATGAGTGGTACCATGTGACCGCTGAAGGCAGGAAGAAGCTGTCAGCGCTGAACAATGGAGGATTCAGGGACGTTCAGCGACGGCATAGCAGGGTGAGTATGAAGGAGGAGGATGGGGGCTGCACCGAGGAGGACAGGAGCTGCACCGAGGAGGACGGGGGCTGCACAGAGGAGGACGGGGGCTGCACAGAGGAGGACGGGGGCTGCACAGAGGAGGACGGGGGCTGCACAGAGGAGGATGGGGGCTGCACAGAGGAGGACGGGGGCTGCACAGAGGAGGACGGGGGCTGCACAGAGGAGGACGGGGGCTGCACAGAGGAGGACGGGGGCTGCACAGAGGAGGGCGGGGGCTGCACAGAGGAGGACGGGGGCTGCACAGAGGAGGACGGGGGCTGCACAGAGGAGGATGGGGCTGAACAGAGGAGGTCGGGGGCTGCACAGAGGAAGACGGGGGCTGCACAGAGGAGGATGGGGGCTGAACAGAGGAGGTCAGGGGCTGCACAGAGGAGGTCGGGGGCTGCACAGAGGAGGTCGGGGGCTGCACAGAGGAGGTCAGGGGCTGCACAGAGGAGGTCGGGGGCTGCACAGAGGAGGACAGGGGCTGCACAGAGGAGGGCGGGGGCTGCACAGAGGAGGTCAGGGGCGAATATTGTGTATCGGCAAATATTTTTACACAAAAAAAGCCCTGGGTATAACAATAAATAGCAGATCAGCCCTTTTAAGGTAAATAAATCTGAACTACCATGCACATCCCATAGTCAATAAGTAGCTAATCCCTAAATGTATTAGTTTGATTCTGCGCATGTGAATTTGAATATCAATCACAAACATCATCTGTTTAGAATTACAATTTCTAGCTGTCAGTGTTAAAGAAACCCATGTATAGTATGCACAATATACTCATTTTCCAGAACATGTAACTATTATTTATTGAAATGGTTCACCCAGACAGAATCAAAATTATATTAATCAGTCTTTTTGTATAGGAGCTAGCTATTCATCACACAGTGCGCCAGTATACTATTTAATCTTGAAGTACTTAATTGGTATTATTATCTGCGCTAATGTAGATGTGGTGTAATTTAGTATATTTCTCTTACCAAGTACATAATTATTCAGACAAAGCAGTAAAACAGAGGGTTGAATATACTAAACCAGAGGCTTACTGTTGGCATGTGCATTTTTCCAGTGGCATTCTTTACTGCATTCTCATATAACTGAAGATTTTTCGCTGTTACATTGTGTTCTTTTTTTCTTCTAGGAAACAAATCACCAGCATACTAAAGGGAAAAATATTTGTACATAGGTAATATATTTTTTTCACACATCACTAATACAGTATTAGTTCAGAAATTAAAGAAGTATATTCTATTACAGTATAGGAAACTGAAAATTTAAAGTAAGGGGCCAGAAAAGAGGAAAAGTATGAAGGAGATGCTCCCATTTTGGCAAACTTGGCCAATTTAAGGGGAATCTGTCACCCCTGGGCAAATTTAAGCTATTACTATGGGCATACAGGTAACACAATGGTTAAACCAGTCTTACCTATATGCCTCATAGCTGTGGTGTAGATGTTGAAAAAAGCAGTTTTATATGTTAACGATTTCTTCTAGACTCAGGGGCGTGCAGTGCTTGGAAGAAATCCCTGCTTTCTCTTTTCATTATAGTGGCACCCCCCTACCATGCACGTCTCACTGACCTGTAATGTGCAGTTGCGGCGCGGTAATCCCGTGCATGCGCCAACCACTCATGTGGCTATGTGAATCTTATCCGCCCTTCTGTGGGCAGAGTCTTCATCAATCCTCTGCACAGGCGCTGGCGAGTCTCTGCTAAGGCGCAGTGACTCGCACAGTACTGTACAATGCAGCGTTTTGGACAGACACAGAAAATATACTAGTATTGCTCATTGTGAGAATGCAGCCTAAATATTCAACAGAAACTAACCAATTTTTTTCTCAAACGTCATCAGAGTTGGGTCCTGGTTTCTAGAATATTTTTCTCTAACATCTATTGCAATGACTAGGTAGGTATACTTGCTCCAAAGCCAATAAAAAGTCACAGGAAGTTTACATATTTTTGGTCAAATTTGTCACTAAGGGCCCCGTCACACATAGTGATCTCGCTAGTGAGATCGCTGCTGAGTCACAAGTTTTGTGACACAACAGCGATCTCACCAAAGAGATCGCTATGTGTGACAGCGATCGGCCCCCCGGCCGGTATCGCTGATCGATGTAGGAAAGCCCTGGACATTTTTTTGGTTGCTGATCTCCCGCTGGCCAGCATGCATCGCTGCGTGTGACAGGCGGGAGACCAGCGATCAGGGAGCTGGTAACTAACGTACACATCGGGTATCTAAGGGACGCACGTCCCTTAGATACCCGATATGTACCTTAGTTACCAGCTCCCCGCATCAGCGTGCTGGTAACTAAGGTACACAGCGACGCTGGGTGCTCGGCGTTGCTGTGCTGATTGCTAGTCAAGCTGTCTGTTTGACAGCTCACCAGAGATCACATAGCGACTTACCAGCGATCCTGACACGTTGATATCGTTGTCGGAATCGCTGGTGAGTCGCTATGTGTGACTCCAGCTTAAGTCAAAGATCTGTGAGTCCATGGATGCAAAACAGAAGCAAGTCAGAAGTCTTCCGATTTGCATCTGTATCTCACAGATCACCATAGACTTTAATGGTTGGGTGTAATTAACACAACCAGATTAGAAAAGTGCAGTCTCTGAGCCACATGAATCTAACTCTGTCATCCATTGATTTTAAAGGATATGTGAAAAAAATACTATTTACTTTGGGAAGAAAAAAACTCAGCGTGGAAGCTTTTTGCTTTATGGGTCTGAGTTCTTTCTGATAAAAAAATCAGATAATTCTCAAATTGTCACAAGGATGTTTGAACATAGCCTTAAGGCCCCGTCACACTAAGCGATCTCGGTAGCGAGATCGCTGCTGAGTCACATCTTTTGTGACGTAACAGCGATATCACCAGCGAGATCACTGTGTGTGACAGCTATCAGCGACCGGCCCCCCTGCCGGTATCGCTGATCGCTGGAAGAAACCTCTGGACATTTCTTTGGTCGCTGGTCTCCCGCTGGCCAGCACGCATCGCTGTGTGTGACAGGCGGGAGACCAGCGATCAGGTGTAAAAAAAAAATATATATATATAGTTATTCTCACCTTCCGACGTCCCGTTCAGCCATCCCGCCTCTCTCCACGCTCCGGTCCCAGTGATCCTTTGTACGAATGACCGCGAGACTTTGTTATCCCTCGAGACTGTGACATCTCGCGGTCATTCGTGCAAAGGATCACTGGGACCGGAGTGTGGAGAGAGGCAGGATGGCTGAACAGGACGTTGGAAGGTGAGAATAACTATATTTTTTATTTTGATTCTATTTTTTACAGGGATGGCCAGCGATGCCGGGCGCTCGGCATCGCTGTGCTGATCGCTGGTGAAGCTGTCTGTGTGACAGCTCACCAGCGATCACATAGCGACTTACTAGCGATCCTGACACCTTGATATCAGTGTCGGGATCGCTGGTAAGTCGCTTAGTGTGACGGGGCCTTTAGTCAGCTTCTTCAAGCGTCATTAGTACTTAGTAGTAGAGATGAGCGAATTTGTTTAGATTTTGTCCCTGAATCTGATTTTGACATTTTCGAGCCATATTCAAACACTATTTGTGCCAAATGTATGTTTTATGATTGGATCTGAACATATTTGGTAATTTCTACTCCCACTGACTCTAATGACGTTCAGCTGTGATTGACGAATATTGCAAAAACAAAATTCGGTTCAGATCGTATTCGGAACCGAATCTGAACAAATTTGCTCATCTCTACACAGTAGAGCACCTTTTGGCTTTTATAAGTAGAGCACCTTTTGGCTTTTATAATCTTCTCCTAATATGATAAAGAGCCAGACATCCAATTCTGGGCAATGGGGTATTTTTTACTAATATTTTTAGGTTGTAAATAAAATGAGTGGTATTACTTGCACAAACAAGTAAAATGATACAAAACATAGCTAAGGCATTTAACTCCTTAGTAACTGAGCAATTTAATATTTTTGCATTTTTATTTTTTGTTCTTCTATATCTAAGAGGGATAATTTTTATTTTTTTTTTACATCCTCATAGCCATATGAGGGCTAGTTTTATGCGGGATGCGTTGAACTTTTGACAAGTTGCATTATCTGCTCAGTGACGCTTTTATCAAACAGGTGCCTCCACAAGTTTAACCAGGACTAACTTGTGGCGAATAATGTATGGTAGCCAGACGCTCTAGTCTTCATTTCAGGTGCACTAACAGCTTTGCATTGCAGTGATTTGGTCATGGAACCAGTGGTATAGCCTTCTGTCCAAAGTATCTTCAGAGCTGTTTTTCAACACGATGATGCCAGGTGGCATGTTGCTCATGCTACTCTGGACATCCTGGATGTCCGAAATATACTGGCATGGCCTTCAGCCTCAGTGGACTAGTCACCCATTCAACTCAGTTGGGATTTGATTGGTCATCATTGGTCAACATTTCTAATAATTAATACACTATTTCATGATAGCCAATGCTTGTATATGCATATATAGGCTTGTATATGCATATATTTCTACACTTGGTACTCATATTCGATGCTGAACAAATCGAGATATTTGGAAAATGCTGATTCTATTTTTTTTGTCATTTGGATATCATTAACATGATCTTTTGTAGTTTTCCTTACTGTATGACTTTTCCATCTTGGTGCTGCAATTTCACTGTTAAGGAGAGAAGAAAGACTGCAGAATCGAAGTTATCTAAATTTTAGCAAATAGACCTAAATATGTAATGTAGGTGAATCTCACACATCATTGCTTCTGATATTCTTTAGATTACAATTTCATGTTGAAATAGCTTTTTCAACATGCTTTTATGCAATCAAACTGATAATAGCAGATTTCTCATTTTTATCTTGATGCCGTGTAGTATAAAAATACATAATATATAATGATTTATAGTAAATTATGACAACTTACTCATCAGCAGAATTTCTAATGCAATACTTTTCTACTTTTATTATTTTTATAAATTGAGTAAATAGGAAGATAGGGACTCAAGAATTTTCTGGTTCTCCAAACTACATGGCATCATCTTTGAGAAGTTCATCTGGAGAAATTTCTCAATTCTCCTAGTTAGCTCTATGAGCTCAATGCTGCACTGTGAGACTTTTTCTCACAGTGCTAGCGGTGATCTCATCAAGGTCCCCACCATTCAGGAGCCCAGCTGGGAATGCAGCCTTACTGACCAGGGGTATCCTTAGTGAAGTCATGGATTGTCACTGAGGCTACACTCACGGAAGCTCATTCCTCAGTGGTAATCAGCCTGGATGGTCGCAAATTGGCACCATCCAGGTTGAAAACTGTTTATCCTCAGACATGGATTATTGTGTGGGACAGAACGATGGACAGGTGAGGGATATTGTTTTCTATAAAAGACTTTATTCTTGCTGTGTGTTTATTTATTTTTAGACGCCTCTCCATTACTAAGCCATGGGCTTGGTGTCACTGGACAATACATAGGTGACAACAACCCCACAAATATGAACCCCACTTGCCACTGCCACCGGGCAAATGGGAAGAGCCAAGCAAACCACCAGAATTGGCACATCTAGTATCTGTGGGCTACTATTTTTATGCTGGAGGGGCAATATTCATTGTCCTTTGCCAGCCTGAGAATACCAGCCTCCAGCTTTCTGCTTTAGCTTAGCTGATTGTCAAAAGACCCCATGCCATTTAAAAAAAAAATATTTATTTAAAGAATTTGAAAAAAACAGCGTGGGGACCCCTCTATTCTTGATACCCATCCTTGCTAACACTGACAGCTGAGGGTGGCATTTTTTTTAAATTATTTATTTAGAGCGCAGGCGCTGGCTGATGAATTCTCCCATCAGCCGTGCCTGCTCTCACTGTTATTAGGGTATGTTTTCATGGTCAGGAAACGCTGCATGTTTGATGCTGCGTACAGCCACAGCATGAAACACGCAACATAGAGATGTTACAGCATAGTGGAGGGGATTTCATGAAATCCCATCTCCACTATGCGTTAAAAGACGCAGGTGGCAGACCCGCGTAAACGGACATGCGGTGTGTCTTTCCAGAACGTAGCATGTCTGTTTACAATGCGGTGACGCTCCATCACTGCACCGTAAATTTACCATAGACTATCATTAGATGTGGTTTTATAGCTTACTACGCATGTGTACTAATTTAAATATGGTCTTACCTCCTCCCACTGCTGGATGTCCCCGTCCACTGCAGATAACTTAGTTTACCACGAGAACTGCTGTGTTACCACGAGAGCTGCCATGCACGTGACCAGGGGTTATCTCCAATCACTAGGCAAGTTCTCACGGTCAGCTGACCATGAGAACTACAGTGTAGGTGACCGCCGGAGATCTCTGGTGGTCATCTACAAGCTCTGCTATCTCTGGATGTCATGCATCCAGATGTAGCAGAGCTGGACTCGTCATAGGACACTCTTTATTAAGGATTACGTCAAACAGGAAGTATTTGTGTTTTTTGTTTATTATTTTTCAGGAGATCGAGGGCTTGGGGAATTAGGTGTATAATAAAATGGCAAAACTGTGTGGTGTTTTATTTCATTAAAATACTTTTTTCTGGCTGTGTCTTTTTTTAACCCTTTACATACTTTAGAATTAGTAATGGATAAGCGTCTCATTGACGCCTCTCCATTACTAACCTGGCTTAATGTCACCTTACAATCAAAGGTGACATTAACGACGAGAGAGGCTAAGTGCCAGAATTGGCGCATCTTACAGGATAAGGTCTGAAGTCTGGGGAAACTAATAGGCCTGGATGCAGTCAGAGGTCTAGACACCTGCAAAGGTTTGGATATCAGGAGAGATCTGGATGCAGGCAAAGGTTCTGGATGCTGGCCAATGTCTGCACACTTGCAGAGGTATGGACAAAGAGATCTGGATGCAGAAAAAGGTCTACAAGCAAGGAGAGGTCCCCTTACCAACAGCTTACACTGAACCCATTGTAGTACTGTTTGTATGGCATAAGAACAAGGACAATCTCTAACTTTGCTTAAACTTAGAAGTGTCATAGATCAAGATGAAAGCACAGGAGCATCAACACAACCATTCAAAATACCCTTTTTTCTTTAAACTACAGAATTTTATAAAATTGGGATATGGCAAAAAATTTAATTTTTATCTCTGAAAATGTATATTGGCTGCATATTTTTCATATTCGCTAGAAGAAGTGCGAAAAAATGCAGCTCACAATTTAGTACCCGATTTCTCTTGAACGCATGAATTTATCATCTGTGGTCGGAAATCACTGTTTTGGAACACCCTGCAGGACGATATGGCTTCAGCTTACAAGTATCGACGTGAAATACTCACCAATTACTAAGCATGTGAACGTAGTCTAAAAAAACTGAATGTGTAGGTGCTGAATGTTGAAACCCCGCTGATATAATATTAATGACTTATTTTTAGGATTGGTCATAATATTGCAACCTAGCTAAAAAAAATGAATGTTCTGCAGCTCAATGTGAGGAGCATGCAAATATACAAGAGCACCGGAGAGACTATTCTTTCCACTGGGGATATTTTATCAAGAAACAAACAATGCTAGGATATTGCCCCTTCATCAACAAGCCGTGATGTTCATTTGGTTAATTGTAACTGGAGAAATGTGATGATTTTTTTTGTGTGGTCAAAATATCAAATTAAATGTAGTAATAAATAATGAGTGTTTTTACTGACTGTACTAGCACAGCACCAAATAACAACAGACATGAAACACTTAATTAATTTTGATTGTTGTTCCAAGCATTCAGCTGAAGTCATTATAATATGGATGTAACAAAAATTAAATGTCAATGAACAAATAATCTAACATAAATATCTATAACTCTAAGTAAAAAAATCTAGTAATTTATATTTTCATCCAAATCTGTTAAGTCAATTTTTTTTTTCATCAGCATTTCCATTACTGTAAATCTAAAAGATAGTTAATTAGTATTCCTGAGACTCATCATAAATTTTATTGGTCATGATTGAATTCTAGCCAAATTTTATGCATGATGCTTTAATACCCAAATCATAAAATCATTCCCGGCAGTTTGATTTGTAGCTCTTCAATAACAGGTTTATGACTTGTGTAATATATCTAGAAAGAAAAATGTGTGTCTTTAAAATCACAGAAATATGTGTATGCATTGATCTTGCTAACACTACTTTACCTGCGCATTAAGAATACTGATCAGCCATTCCATCTGGACCTCTGCGGAGTCACAGCACACATACCTGCGAATAGGTTAGAGCATAAGTATAAAACAAGATGGAAGGACATAGATTAAAGTCATTTCATATAGTGTAAATGCCACCAATATTTTATAAAACAGTACATCTATAATTTGTGAGCTGTGGTTTCAGATGAGGTAAATTAAGATAAGTAATTTTACTCCGTTCACTTTCTTCAAGGCCTCGTTCCGAACCATGCAAATATACTACAGTTTGTAATAATATAATTTGCTAAATATATTGAAAATTAAAAAATGCATGTAAATTAAATAAAAAATATCAACAGTTGCTAGATGGTAATTTTGACATTTAGTGAACGTTTTACAACTTGCGGTTGAAAATTAGCAGAGTCACTTTTCAAACCTCATTGTCTTCAATCAAGATAAGTGCAATGCAGTTATCAGAAACTAGAGATGAGCATGTCTCCCTAAATTAAAGGGGCTGTCCGGCCTAAGGCTACATATTTTTAGTCACTCTTATGTGAATGCAGACTTGTGAATCTTCTCATTGCGTGCAGTGAATGCTGTGAGGATCCTCTGGTGCCAGGTGTGAGCAGTAATGTTACCACAAATATGCGATTTGCATACTTCTGGCCACATTTTGACAAGAGTGTATCCAACCTTGCTTAATACACTTGCATTGAGTGAAGCCGCCCATATAGTTGGCACGTGATCACATATAGGCAAATAACATACTTGTGGTTAAGAACCAGCTGTGAATTCTTCCAGCTTGCAGTGTGTGCAATGTGAGAGTTCACGAGTCTACAGTCACTTAGAGAGATTCCCGACTTGTTACTTAAAGCCAGAGAGACGTTTTAAGCTTGGACCAATTTGTTCAATTCAGGTGCAGTTATGCATTTGATATGAATCAAATCTGCCTAGAAGAGCTAAGAAAAGAAATCAACTGTCATGCTCAACTTTCCTCTGTCCAGCCTACACCTGTTCTGCCACTGCAGATCCCAATCAAGGTCTCCAGTTGACTACACTACCTTTTTATCCCCCTCCTTTATTTTGGCTGGTGTCACTGTATCCGAGGTCCCATGTGGTGACATGGGGTGTGACGCACATTATTGATATTAAACACATGCGCCATACCCCACATGGTCATGGGGCTAGTCAGTTGCACAAACTGCCAGAAGATTGGAGGGAGAAAAAAAGGAGCTAATTGAAAGACTTGGGGAGAGTGGTGGTATCACAATTAACGGGAGGGATGAAGAGTGGTGAGACTAGGAATTTATTATTTTTTTTTATTTGCCTCTTGGCCCTGAGAATCCTGCCACAGTTTTCCTGGATTCACGCAAATTGTGTACTCACAAAATTTGGATTAGTTATACTTTATTTTTTGGGGTAAATTCTTAGTGAATTTAATTCTTGAAAATTCAATTTGTTTCTATTCACAGAATGCAGTCAAAATAGATCATGTCAAAGCTTAACCCTGCTGTACTGTTCGGGTCAATATGACCCGAAATGATTTTTGAGACCATGCAGATTTTTTTTAATGAGGATTTGAAACTAGTGGTTCCTTGACTTCTCATTTGTGGAGCTCTACATTTTTTTTTTTGTTTTTGTTTTGTTTTTTTGTTTACTTTTTGCTACACGCTGATTGTTACACTTGTACTGTTCGGGTCAATATGACCCGATAGCATTTTATACTGTTCTACAGGTCTCTGATTATTTCTGACTGCAAAAGTTATGTTTTATTATGTGTACTTCATCTCAAAATGGTGGTGGTTTCACTGTTCTTATCAGTAAGAAAGTCATTATCTAGTCTGTTTGTGAGAGAGGAGAAAGGTTTCATGAAATTTCTAGAGTACTGCGGTTTGATTCTAAAACAGATAGAATGGAAAGAAGAGCTAAAGATAAACTAGCCCCTATTAGAAATGTTTGGAATCAATGAGTAGAGATTCTACCAAAATTGTATAATAGTGGTGAAACTGTAACTGTTGATGAGCAACTGGTGGCATTCCGAGGTAGGTGCCCATTCAGACAATATATACCAAGTAAGCCAGCAAAATATGGCATCAAGATCTGGACACTTTGCGACAGCAAAAGTTCATATGCTCTAAATGTTCAAGTGTATACAGGAAAAACCCCTGATGAAAGACCTGAAAAAAATCAGGGTATGCGTGTTGTTCTCGATTTGACTCATGACTAAAAGGACAAAATGTCACATGTGACAACATTTTTACATCCTATCAACTAGGCCAGATGTTGAAGAAAAAACAACTTACCATGCTGGGTACTATGAGAAAAAACAAACCTGAACTACCGGATGGTATCCTTAGCAAGAGAGAGGTGTACAGTTCTACTTTTTATTTTTCTGGAAATACAACTGTTGTTTCTTATGTTCCAAAAAAAACAAACAGGTAATTCTAATGAGCACAATGCACCATGACAATGCCGTAAGTGATAGAGAAGACAGAAAGCCTGACATTATTTTGGATTATAATGCCACAAAGGGAGCAGTTGATACTTTAGACCAAGCAATATCAACATATACATGCAAACGCAAAACCAATCGGTGGCCAATGATTTTATTTTATAACATCCTGGACGTTTCTGCATACAATGCATTTGTCTTATGGAGAGAAATCGACCCCGATTGGAACCGGAATAAGCTGCATAAAAGAAGATTATTTCTTGAGGAATTGGGAAAATCCCTGGTGAGGCCATATATTGAGAGCAGAAAAGTGACCCCCAGAAGTGATGGAGCAACAGCTATTGTAAAAAGTGTCCAGCATGCTCAAGAAAGAGACTCCACCAGCACAGCTACCAGCAGCACAGCTACCAGCAAAAAAAGGAAGAGATGTAGCTTCTGTCCATCTTCCTGTGACAATAAGACTAATCTGACATGTGCTGGATGTTCAAATATCTGTGTAAAGGACATGTGTCTTATTATTGTGTTCAGTGTAAAAACGCATGAACATGTTCAGTTTTTTCTTTCTAAAAAGGTTGAAGTTTTTATGATTTTTTATTTGTTGATTTATAAAATTTGTTTTCAAGAATTAATAGGTCGGGTCATATTGACCCGGGAACAGTACAAGTGTATAGCAAATGCGAACAGAACAGCAGGGTTAAAGAGAACCTGTCAGCAGGATTTTGCTAAGGAAACTATATAAGATAAGACCCTGCCACAGTCCGGCCCCGAAGTACGAACATGCGGTTAACTGAAAACGTCTAACACAAATTACACAAGAACCACAAAATGGATTTCTTCACAGCAAGTATCAATGTAACATTATCAACATGACAATGCCTGTAGTTTACTTAGCAAAATCCTGCTTACATTTTCTCTTTAAAGTGGTTTTCTTAAATAGCTTTTACCTTCCCATTTGCTTTGATTAAATGAAACCAAGTCTTGTTCGCACTCTCCAGGTCCCGCACTTCTTCTGTGCTTTGCTAATGCCATAACTGCAGCATATGTAAGTGCTGCAGACATTATCTGACCATGCCATCTTTTTCAGCAGAGCCTCTAAGCATCATTATGGTTTTCAACATGTAGGTTGTCATGTAATGCAGCCCCTCCTATTACAGCACCACTGAAGAATAAAAGCAAAGACCGGGGCAGAGGCTGAGATGCAGCATTTGACCTAGAGAGTGTGACTACAACTAGAGTTGTTAATAAAAATGAGCGGAAGTGGTTGGGGATGTAAAAGTTTTTTTACAGAAAACCCTAATAAGAGTGAAAACATTGCATTGTGGGAGGAGATAGGTGACGGGATGACAGAGCGTGGAATTGTGGCATCTAAGGTGTTAAACTGCCCAAATCAAAACAAAACCAAAGAAATGTGCCAGAGCATAAGTTGGTATACGTGCAGTTTGCAAGAGTACGTACACATTATGGCTATTTCTCAGAAAAAAAAACAACGTGAGTATATAGCCTGTAGTAAGAAATTAAGTTAATGGTAATAGTACATTTAAATAATATAGGGGACTTAACACTATTTTGATAAAAAAAAGCATAAAAGCCATCCCACTGCGACAAGGTGTCCCAATCATGACAGTCATATCCTGTTTGTAGACCTCAATTTAGATAATGGCAGAGGAGGACACAAGCCTGACTCTTCAGACATGTGCCCATGTGATGCTATGTAGATAAACTACCAAGCTCAGAAAGGGTGTAGATGGAGCATAGGACCGTCCCAATTGGGTGCACCTTGCTGTGGTGGTATGACTTTTATGCTGTTTTGATTAATATAGTGTTAGCTAAGTGCTCTAAGTTATTTACATGTACTATTACTATTTACCTATTTGCTTCCTACACAAGGTATATGTTCATTTTCTTGGGTTTTGTCACCAAATCAATCATAGCTTCAACTGTGGTAGTTGTCAGCAGTGTAAGGCTATGTGCACACGGTGCGGATCCTCCCGCGGATTTTTCCACGTGGATTTTACTAAATCCGCAGGTCAAATGACCTGCATTTTTCCTGCCGATTTCTTCCTTTTTTTTGCGATTTTACTGCTGTTTTTGTGCGGTTTTCCACCTGCGGATTTGTAGAATGGAGCAGGTGGAAAACTGCAGCAAAACCGCACAAAAGAAGTGACATGCTGCTTTTTTTTCCTCGCAAAAACCGCGCCGAAAAATCCGTAGCATGTGCACAGTGGTTTATTTTTTTTACATAGGCTATAATGGTACTGTACATCACCTGCAGTTCTGCTGCAGATCTGCAGCGGCAAATCCGCTGTGGATCCGCAGTAGAAACCGCACGGTGTGCACAGACCCTAAGGCTTACTCCATTCACCCACACACGATATGTTATGAACATAAACATTACATGTCAGGAATGGGTATAATAGTAATTCTTCTATCAATATGAAATGATTGTGCTATATTTTTATTTATCGTGTGGAGCGGCTGCTTTACATGACTACCTACATGATACATGGAAGGATTTAAATATTCTCTATTGAACAGCTGTTCTGGTTAAATGTACACTAAATCCCCATTCCTATGAATGTTTAATAAGTGTATGGTCAACTTACAAAACTGCTCAGCGCAAAGGTCTTTAAAATAACAGACTATGATTCAGCTACTGAAATGGGAAAAACCCAGAAAAAAAAGCAATTGTCATTTGAAGCGATTTACCATCTTTTAAAGTTATGACAAATCCCTAGATCCATGGTCTCCAACCTGATGCCATTCAGCTGTGGTAAAACTACAAATGTGAGTATGAATTGACTTCCAGCCACTTTCTAGGCATGCTGGGAGATGTAATTTTGCCACAGCTGGAAAACCACAGGTTAAAGACCACAACTCTAGGATAATTCATCACTTTCTTATTGTGATTTACTAAATATTAGGAGAACAGAATACGTCCAATATTTACATATTATAAAATCTCTTTAAGTCAATCATATTCCTCTTTCATAATTCATTATGTGACAAGTAAATGTAATAAAATAAAAAAAAGTAAAGATATTCCTAAATGCATCTAATTACTTACCACTGGTGTTTTTCTAGACAAATTGTCAAACCAAATCTGTAAAATAATAATAACAATAAAATTTCAGAACCTCAGTAATTAGTATAACCCTATCCGGTAATAATATATAGAACTTGGAGTACATACTGCCTAAAGTGTAGGACAACTCTTCAATTTGAGAAATAAAGAGAATCCGTCACCAGGTTTTTGCTACCCCATCTAAGAGCAGCATAGGTAGGGGCAGAAGCCATCATGCCAGTGACGTATCATTAATAGGCTGTGTGCCACAAATTTGATAAAAACAAATTATCTGCTGCAGATCTAACAATTCTCTGAACATTGAGCTCTGTACAACCCCGACCCCACCACTGTTTAGCAGCTTTCTGTGTATACTGTGCCCTCCATACATCTGTGACCTCGTCTCCCGGTACTTTCCTGCACGCAACCTCCGATCCTCACAAGATCTCCTTCTCTACTCCCCTCTTATCTCCTCTTCCCACAATCGCATACAATATTTCTCTCGCGCATCCCCCCTACTCTGGAACTCACTACCACAACATATCAGACTCTCACCTACCATCGAAATCTTCAAAAAGAGCCTGAAGACCCACCTCTTCCGACAAGCCTATAACCTGCAGTAACCACCGATCGACCAAACCACTGCATGACCAGCTCTACCCTCGCCTACTGTATTCTCACCCATCCCTTGTAGATTGTGAGCCTTCGCGGGCAGGGTTCTCTCTCCTCCTGTACCAGTTATGACTTGTATTGTTTAACATTATTGTACTTGTTTTTATTATGTATACCGCTCCTTGCATGTAAAGCGCCATGGAATAAATGGCGCTATAACAATAAATAATAATAATAATAATACTGTGCATAGGCAGAAAGTTGCCAATCAGTTACAGGGGTGTGGTTGGACTACTCAGTATTATGTTTAATAGTCCTCTTGTGATAATCTCCTGCTGATAAAATAGCAATTTCGGAAAAACTACACAAAGCAGACATAGGACCCGATTCATTATTGTGTTTGCAACTTTTTTCAAATTTATGGGTTTTATTACGTTTTTTCCTTCAATTTATACCTATTTTCAGTCAGTTTAATGTTTCCACAAAGCAGCTTCCAGATGTTTTGCCTTATTCATGAAATGCAATTTTTTTTCTCAGAATGATTTTATGCATGCCTTAAATTTGCGAGAAAATTTTGCATTATTTTATTTGAACATGTGATGTTTTGAGCTGATAAGTGGCAAAAAAGTTAAAAAAATTAAAATCAAGAGCATTTTTAATTTTGTGAAGAAATTGTACAGCCACGTGTATCATTTTGAAGAATTGGAAGCAAAAAAAATCTGTGAATATCATAGAACAAAAAAAAAGAAAAGTAACTTAAAAAATTCAAAGAAAGAATCAGGCCCACGATATTGAGAGACAGAGAAGGTAAAAAAAAAAGCATGGCTATAAGTGTCAAAGAGTAAATGTGAAAGGACACATATTGTTTATAAAAATGCATATTACTAGTGATGAGCGAGTATACTCATTACTCGAGATTTCCCGAGCATGCTCGGGTGATCTCCTAGTATTTGGATGTGCTCGGAGATTTAGCTTCTGTAGCCACAGCTGCATGATTTGCGGCTGCTAGACAGCCTGAATACGTATGGGGATTGCCTGTTTGTTAGGAAATGCTTGGGAAATCTCAAGTAACAAGTATAATTGCTCATCATTAGAGATGACACTTTTTTTTTCATTTTCCCATTGTTGGGTAGAGAACTTCATTTTAGAAATATATAAACCTTATTCTGTTCCAACCTTCAATATATTACTAGAGGTTTTCATCTTTACAAACCTTGTAGGTGCTTTCAGCTTCTTCCGAACTCCTAGGTAAACTTTGCAGGGAATCACAGGTAGTTCTTTATCTGGTTTGATGCTCTAAAATAACAAATATGTAACATTATACAAATGATACTGTTATAGTGGTCCCGAGTAGGGATGAACGAGTATACTCGTTAGGATTCGGGAGTAATGCGGTACTCGTGGTACTCGAATCCTAGCAAGCAAATTTCACTACTCGCCGTGCAATATTTGGATCTCCCGTCCGGCATGGGTCAGCCAATAACAGTAAAGCCACTGCCTTCTTTGTTGTGGCATTACTGTGATTGGCTGGCCACGCAGCGTCATATGTGTATGCGGGGGTCTGTGCGGGCTCTGCCGGGCTGATCGGGGCTCTGTGCGGGCTCTGCTGGGCTGATCGGGGCTCTGTGTGGGCTCTGCCGGGCCCACACAGACCCCCGATCAGCCTGGCAGAGCCCGCACAGACCCTTGATCAGCCCGACAGAGCCTGCATAGACCCCCGATCAGCCCGGCAGAGCCCTCATCCACACAGCCCCACAGACCCCTGCACACATTCTCTGCCCGCACACATAGTCTCTGATCATTACTCGCATTTCCCATAGACATACATTGGACTCGCTACTTGTTATGAGTACCCGAGTATTAGGAGCTACTCGTAACGAGTACAGCGAGTCTGAGTATTTCACTACTCGCTCATCCCTAGTCCCAAGTAACCCAGTAGATTGATAAAAATTAAAATGTTAGAGTCCTTAGTAGTTGATACCTTTTAATTACTAACTGAAAAGATGGTAACAAACCTGAGACCTGAGTAGTAGCTTGCAATTTGTTACCATCTTTTAATTATAACAGTCCCATATATTTTAATCCTGCTTTATACTTCCATTTTAATACATAGTTCTCTCATGCACTCTGCTCACTATGGTTTCAAGAACAAAGAGCAAGAGACCATGCAATAATGATGTGGCTCGTCCATGTTGCATACAGAATAAATGGAGTGTATAATCCAAAGTAGAATACAAAAAAAACTTTAATTGATATTTATACATCTTCAAAGTAAATATAGCAGTCTCATCAGGTCTAAAAGATCTATTTATGTGGTTCAGATTGTGAAATATCCACTTTAAAGGGATTACACTGGTCATTATAGTGTCACAAGCGCTTCGGAGGTGACAGGCTATCATCCTGCGTCAGGCCTCAGAAGGTCTGAGTGCCTGTCCATACAGACTGTTCCCTGAACCATCTGCCTCTAGGACCCAGCGTAGACCTCCTTCTGCCCTGAGAAGTTTGGATCTATTTAGTTAGTGGCTCAGCTGTGACCCAGTGTGGGTAATAGCTTCATTTCCACTTCTGGTTGCTAGAGTGTTGGACCTTTTCAGAGTGCTCCAGTTTGGTGTATGGAATCCCTCTTCCGGTATCCATATCTGGCGATTTAGCTAAGTGTTCCCCTGTTTGTCTCACCTTTCCATCTTTAATTTAGCGGAGACTGCCTAGCGCGCATCTCCTCCCATTCCCTATTCAGGACTAGGCTCCAGGGAGATTCAGGGCCCCAGGTTCCGGCTCAGCGATTGGTGAGGAACCAATATAGGGACTCGGTAGGAGCTCTAGGGAGAGATTAAATTTAGCCTAGTGGTCACCAAATCCCTTCTTTAGTGTCTGGGCCCCCTTCCCCATTTCCCTTTATGCTACATTTGGTTTTCCCTCACCGTGCGTGACATATAGTGTCAAAGCCAACAGCTTTTAACTCAGTTAGCAAACTTTCTTTGAATATGAGATAGTGAACCACCTCAAAAGGTTTGTTGTTGCTCTAAATTGCATTTTATAGTAAACCTTTTATAAAAAGATTAGTTAACGATTAATTATTTTGTTTATACCAACCAATTCTTATAGTTGCACTCAAATCAAAATTTTTTATCTCACTATATCTCAACTAAATTTCTATTCAAACTAATATAGGAATATCCAAAACCTCTCTAGTCTCTCCGGTTTCAGAAAAAGTGGCAAAGAGATATTTATTTTATAGTCTAAAATCTATCTCCTTTAATAATGATTAAGGATGTATAATGCACATACTGAAAGATTTCTTTTGCCATAGGATGTCCAATCCATGTTTAATGCATTTCAATATATATATATTATATTACCTAACTAAAATGTATCCCAGGTCATACAGTTTCAAAAGGTTCAATATCCTAGAGCTTGAAAAGTATTAAGACCTCATAACGGAACATGAAAAACTAGTTTAAATATTACATTAAGATCCCAGAAAGAGGTCCACTATCCCGGAAGTGCATCAATTAAAAAAATAGCAGAAAATGATTATAAAACTCACTTTCAGTACTGAAACATGGCTGCTGTCTTTTTCACTTTTTTAAGTGGGATTTAATATGCTAGTATTTTCATTAATATGTAGAGACTTAAGATTTGATTTTGCCTTCATGATGTGATTGTTATGCTTAGAAATTCTCTAAACTTATTGTAGCAAACGGTAGAGGCAAATAGTTATAATTAGACATAAAGGGATCTTTTAAGAATTGTTTTTGATAACTTTGCCAAATTTTACTCCAAATTTTGATTTGCAGCAAATAAATTTCTACGAATCTCAATAATGGAAAGCTTGTAATATTGCTTGAAAAATACATGTGGCAGAGAGGAGAGAGAGAACCCCACTGACAGTATGGGGTTACACGCTACAGAAGCGAGAGAGAAAGATGACCCCACTGATCATTACAGCTTACACTCTACTGGAGAGAGTTAAAGAGGACCTCACTGATCATAAGAGCTAACATCTTATAGAAGAGAAAGAGAACTCTGATGATCTTAAGAACTTACGCTCTACAGAAGAGAGTGAGAGGGGAAGCCGCTAATCATAAGAGGCTACAATTTACAGGAGAGAGAGGACCTGCTAATCATAAAAGCTTAAACTCTACAGGAGAATGTGAGAGAGGACCCAGCTTATCAAAGAGCTTACACTCTACAGCAGAAGGAGGACCCTGCTGACCATAACAGTTTACTCTCTACAGAAATGAGGGGACCCCGTTAAACATAAAAGCTTGCACTCTATAGGAGCGAGAGAGGATCCCACTGATCATAAGAGCTTACACTCTACAGGAGAGAGAAAGAGAGGGAGCAAGAGAGGGTGATATCATAGCTGCAGTGCATTGTAGGGAAGCTTGAGTGGCAATGTAAAAAGACATTTGCCAGCTTTCGGATGCTTCAGCAATGTGGGAAATGGTGCATTTTGTCATGAAGTGTTCAAATTTGTGAAACCCTGAATTTTGGGTAATTCACCTCAAACTTGATCCTCCGCAGATTGATCCACTCATCTCTAGTATGATGAATTAAATAACATGTCATCAGATTTTTTCCTGCAGCATTCAAGAACAACATAATATAGGAGCAGAAACCCTGTATATGGACAGAACGCATCCATTTTTCAGATTTATCCTTCTTTCTACATAGCAATCTAAGAAGGTCGATAGGAAATTAGCTATTACAATTCCAAAACCCTAAGCAATCTACAACTATTTTGCTAAAGAAGTTGTCCATGAATAGAAAAAAAGGAAAAAAATATCATTATAAACAAGTTACAAAATAGATTTAATTAGCAAGTCAAATTCATTTTGTCTAGGGAGGAGATCACTACAGTAAAAACTATGCCCCTCTCCATTCATGCAAAGCATGATATGCTTCCAATGGATATTCTGATGCAATACTGATGATACCAGGTTTGACAAAATAAGAAAAGGTCACTTATATTACTGTCCACCTGATCTAATACTAGATATACTTGAGGTACTGAGGTAAGAAGGAGCTGCTCACACTGATCCCCACCTTGTCTACCTGAACAATACTGGATATACTTGAGGTGCTGAGGTAAGAAGAGGCTGCTCCCACTGATGTCCAACCTGTCTACCTGATCTAATACTGGATATACTGTACATGAGGTGCTGAGGTAAGAAGAGGTTGCTCATACTAATGTCCACCGTGTGTACCTGATCTAATACTGTATATACTTGAGGTGCTGAGGTAAGAAGAGGCTACTTACACTGATGTCCACCCTGTCTACCTGATCTAATACTGGACATACTGTACATGAGGTGCTGAGGTAAGAAGAGGTTGCTCACACTGATGTCCGCCCTGTCTACCTGATCTAATATTGGATATACTTGAAATACAAAGGTAAAAATAGAATGCTCACACTGATGTCCACCCTGTCTACCTGATCTAATATTGGATATACTTGAGGTACTGAGGTAAGAAGGAGCTGCTCACACTGATGCCCACCTTGTATACCTTAGCCAATACTGGGATACTTGAGGTGCTGAGTTAAGAAGAGGCTGCTCACACTGATGTGCACCCTGTCTACCTGATCTAACACTGGATATAATTGAGGTACTGAGGTAAGAATGAGCTGCTCACACTGATTCCCACCTTGTCTACCTTATCCAATACTGGGTATACTTAAGGTGCTGAGGTATTGGAGTTCTTATTGCAGTTCTTTTGCATTCTTAGGTTTTGTATCAAAAGCATAATTTTTAATGTCACTCCACAAATGCTTTATCTGATTGAGGTCTGGGGATTGGGCTGGCCACTTCAGAACATCAATCTTGTTTGTCTGGTACTAGGTTGTTGCCAACTTGCTGGTGTGTTTGAGGTCAATGTCATGCTGATACACCCATTTCAGGGGCATTTCTTCTTCACCATAAAACAACATGACCTCTTTCAGTATTTTTATTTATTCAAACTGGTCCATGGTGCCTGGTATGCAATAAACGGGATTAAGTCCATAGAATGAGAATCATCCCTAAAGCATTATGTTTACAGTTCCATGTTTTAGCCTTCACAATGTACAGTGGCTTGAATTTAGATTTTATGGGTCAGGTTATTCTAAGATATACTGTATGTGGATGGTAGAATTTATTTTCCTACAACGCGTTTCAGGTTTTGTTTCTCATTTTAAAACATTGGAATTCTTTTTAGCTTAGCAGACATTTATTTTCTGCACTTCTTTATGTTATCTCCTTTCAAGTCAACTTATCTTTCTTTCGCTGCAATGTCTGGAATGACAGATTTCACTAAAAACAAAATGCCTAAAACCAGCAGGTATAACATGTTTTGCCCTCCTTCTTTAACCCCTTTATGACCTTATATGAATCCATACATCAGATTATTTGGTACCTATCGACCCTGGACTTATGGATACGTCATGGAGATTTTGCACACACGGAGGCTGTGTGCGTGTGATCCCTGCAGGGTGTCAGTTGATTCTGACAGCTGACACCCACCATTCAGTGCAAGAGCGGTGCCAGCACAGTTCCCTGCACTTTAAACCCTTAAATACTGCAAACAATATTGCAGGAAAGCAGACGGAGGGAGCCCCTTTGCTTTCTGTTCAGCGCCCCTGCGAGGGGTGGATTGGTGCCATGGTGACAAAATGTCGTCATGATGACATCCGGGTCACCAGAGCTAGAAAATTTGCTTACATTTTGCTCAGAACATGGTGTAGCAAGTTTGTCTGTCAGTGCAACGATGAGAGTTCGTAAAGCTTTGCAAAGTTTCTGCTTTGCTATGCTTGCCAACATCATGTCTTCCATCTATTTGAACTGAACCTGTCAAAAACTAATCTTGTTGTGTTTCCTCCCTCTACTAACTTACCTATGCCTGACATTGCCAATTCTATGTGTGGTTCTACCATTACTCTCCAGCAACATCACCGCTATCTTGGGGTCATACTTGATTTAGAGGTATCATTCACCCCCTCATCCGGTCACTGGCTCGCTCTTGTTATCTGCACCCAAAACATTTGTAGAATTCAACCTTTTCTTACTTTCAACTCTGCAAAAACTCATACTGTTTATCTTGTTCATTCTCATCTGGACTATTGTAACTGTTTATTAATCGGTCTCCCTCTTACCAAACTCTTCCCTCTCCAATCTGTCTTTAATGCTGCAGCCAGGATCATATTCCTCACCAACCGTTACACCGATGCCTTTACCTTGTGTCAGTCATTGCACTGGTTACCCATCCACTCCAGAATTCAATATAAACTTATCACTCTCACCCACAAAGCACTCCATGGTTCAGCACCACCCTAAATCTCCTCCCTCATCACCCTACCCATGCCCTCCACTCTGCTCATGACCTGAGGTTAACATCCTCAATAATCAGAACCTCCCACTCCCGTCTAGAAGACTTCTCACAGGAACACCACAAAAAAATAGGCAAAAACTATGTTTTATCATCTTACCGCTGAACAAAAAGTGGAAAAAACGTAATGAAAAAAGAAAAAAGATGAATGGAAACAAAATTGGTATTTCTAATCTGGTCCCGCAAAAAACAAGCCATGATACAGCTCCATCAGTGGAGAAATAAAACAATTATAGGTCTCAAAACAAAGCGATACAAAAATAATTATTTTTTTATATAAAATATTTTTTATTGTGTAAAAGCACCAAAACATAAAAAAAGATATAAATGTGGTATTGCAGTAATTATACTGACTAAGAATAAAGTAGCCTTATCAATTTTACCCCATGTGGAATGGCATACAACAAAGTAAAAATAAAGCAACTCCTGAATTGCTGGTCTTTATTCGTTCTGCCTTCTAAAAATTGGAATAGAAAGTTAAAAAGAATTTCATGTGTCCTAAAATGATACTAATAAAAGCATCAACTCATCTTTAAAAATATGGCTAAAAAAGTGTCTTTTAGTATGTGACAGCTGATAAACAGAAAAATCTGATATAAATTGGGTATCACTGTGATCACACCAAATCATAAAGTAAAATTGTCTAATCATTTATACTGCACTACAAGAGACATAAAAATAAATAAAACAAATTCTTCACCTGCTGTTGATTTGTTCATTTGGCCTCCCAAAGATCGCAATACAGCTCAACTCACATTTATCCTGTGCTCCCCGCTGAGCGCTTACACCGGGGTTTAGATCTCTAAAATAGGTGATTTAGATGGAACCCCTGACTGAACCACCGCACGACCTGCTCTACCCTCTCCTACTGTATCCTCACCTATCCCTGTAGACTGTGAGCCCTCGCGGGCAGGGTCCCCTCTCCTTATATACTTGTGTGTCCATTGTCTTACACATGTTTATTGCACCTGTCTATATTTCCCCTTTTCACATGTAAAGCGCCATGGAATAAATGGTGCTATATAAATGCATAATAATGGACAATTCCCTATAATGAGGCAGATGGAGACACTGTGGCCTATGATCCAGTGGTATATGTCTTTTTAAGCATGCATAAAAGAGAGGTCTGCCACAGTTTTGTGCACTGAACAAAAGGACATTGCTGAACAGTGGTAGCTCGGCTGCCTCTTTATATTAAATGGATGCCTTGGTGGTTTCACCTGAATCACGTCACTCGAATATTTGGAAACCCCAAAAAGAATTTTGGAGACCCCACAGTAATTGCTCAGGATAGAGCACAGGATAAATGTGTTTCTAAATGTTATGTAAAATGTTCCCTATAAAAGCTTCAACAAAATCCACAAAAAAGTCCCCACTTAGGTCACATTCATGTTTCTTGTAGCACAAAGGCTCTGGAAAAGCTAAATGGCTCCTGGCCTCCCCATAAGAAATTCATCACATTTTTCGCTCCAAAATCCAAATGCTCCCCACCCTTCTGAGCGCATCAGAGTGCCTAAACCACATTTTACATCCACTTTTTTTGGCATTTCTGTAGCGATGATTACCCGATTAATTTATGGGTGCATGTTTCCAGAAGCATGAGCTGCGCAAAACTTACTGGTTACTGCAACGTACTGGTCACTAAAATGGCAGTTTGCAATTTCACTCAGCAACATCCACTGCTGCTTGTTTCTGGATAGCACCCATGAGTAAAAATCATCACTACTAGGGATGGGCGAATCCTGAAATACTCGGAATCGCTAGACTCTAACGAGTCCGACTCGGAAACTCGCTATTCGTTGCGAGTCTAGCGAGTCCAATGTTAATGAATGGGGATGCGAGTATTGCAGCGATTCCTGTGCTGCCATTTTTTTACTCTTTAGGAATGCATTGTTCCGCTTACTTCCCGCATGTAGCTGTGCACACCATGCGGAAAGTAAGCAGAACAATTGCGGATGGTACCCACGGTCCGGAGGAGACTGTCCTCCAGGCTTTGGGTACCATATCCCTGTAAAAAATAGAATTTAAAAATAAAAAATATTGTTATTCTCACCCTCCGGCGTCCCACGCAGCCTTCCCGCCTCTCAACGCATCCGCATTCGCGCGACGTCATCGCGAATTACCGCGAGACATCGCGATCCCGCGAGAACGGACGTCATCGCGGGCATTTTCGCAAAGGACTACTGGGAACGGATGTGTGGAGAGGCGGGAAGGCTGCGCGGGACGCCAGAGGGTGAGAATAACAATATTTTTTTTTTTTTTTACATTTTATCTTTAAGTACTGATGCCGCATAGGCAGCCTCAGTAGTAAAAAGTTGGTCACACTTGTCAAACACTATGTTTGACGAGTGTGACCAACCTGTCAATCAGTTCTCCAAGCGATGCTACAGATCGCTTGGAAAACGCTAGTTTTTCCGCTGGAAAATCGCGGGAATTTAAAATGCGATTTTCCCGCGGAATGGAATTCCGGAATTCTCGTGGTAATTTCCGCAAGAGTTCCGGTACGTGTGCACTTAGCCTTATTTGCATTGAACTCGTTACTGTGCGAGTAATCGCTTGGAAACTCGCAGAGTACCGACTCCTGCGAGTCCCCTACTACTCGCAGAGTAACGAGTCCTAACGAGTAGATTCACCCATCCCTAATCACTACACCTGTAGATAAATTCCCAAAGGGGTATAATTTCCAAAATAGGGCCACTTGAGTGGGAATTCTGCTCTTCTAGCATTTAGGGACTCTGTACATGTATTCCGCAAACTCTTCTAGAAAAATCTACACTCAAGGAGGTAAATAGCGCTCCTTCCCTCCCTCCTGAGTCTTGCTGTGTGGCTAAGCAGTACTGTGAAAATGTAAAATCTGGGGATAAAACACAATTTTGGTGGTAAAAATGTAATTATTTTTTCTTCACTGCCCAATGGTATAAAATGATGTGACCCACCTGTGGTATCAATATGATCACTGCACCCCTAGACAAATTCTTTGAGAGGTGTAGTTTGTAAAATGGTGTCTCTTATGGGGGTTCTGCTGTTCTGGCACATCAGGGGCTCTGCTAATATGGCTCAAACCAGTCCAGCAAAACCTGTACTCCAATGTGGCGCTTCTTGCCTTCTGAGCTTTGCACTGTGCCTCAAAAGTAGTTTTTGACCACATATGGAGTATCAGCGTACTAAGGAGAAATTGCAGAACAAATTTTGGACTCCATTTTCTCCTTTTACCCATCTGAAAATGCAAAATTTGAGGCTTAAATAAGTTTTCTGTGGGGAAAAAAGTGTTTGTTTTTTTATTTTCACGCCTCCCAACACATCTAGATATATTCCATGTGGGGTCTAGTTTCCAAAATAGTATCACTTCTGGGGAGTTTCCACTGTTTAGGCACATCAGGGGCTTTCCAAAATGAATTACATCTGCAAGCTATTCCATCAACATCTGCATTCCAAAACGTCACTCCTTCCTTTCTGAGCCCTGCCGTGCATCCAATAAGCAGTTTTTCACAATATATTGGGTATCTTCATACTAAGGAGCGATTGTACAACAAATTTTGGGTCCATTTTCTCCTGTTACCTTGTGAAACTAAAAAAGTTGTGACTGAAAGAAAGGTTTTGCAGTAAAAATTAGATTTTTTTTATTCTCATGGCTCTATGTTTCTGTGATGCACTTGGGGTGAAGGTGCTCAGCACACATCTGGATAAGTTCAGAGGTCTTGTTTCCAAAATTGTTTCAATTGTGAGGTTCTTTCACTGTTTAAGCACATCAGGGGCCCTCCAAATGTGACATGGCATCTGCTAATTATTCCAGCACATTTTGTGTTCAAAAATTCAAAAAGCGCTCCTTCCTTTCTGTGCCCTTCCCTGCACCCAAACAGTAGTTTTCTCCCACATATGGGGTATCGACAAACAAATTGTACAGTGCAATTTCTCCTATTACTTTTGTGAAAATGCAAAATTTGTGGGAAAAATCTTATTTTTTTATTTTCACGGTTCAATGTTATAAACTTCTCTGAAGAACCCAGGGATCAAGATTTACACCACACATGTAGATAAGTTCCCTGAGGGGTCTAGTTTTCCAAAATGGGGGATTCCACTGTTAGGGCATATTGGTTGCTCTTCAAATGCAACATGGAGTCTGCTAACTGTTACTGCATATCAGTTATTGGCATGCTCAATAGAAATTGCATAACACATTTTGGGATCCATTTTTTCCTGTTAGCATTGCGAAAATAAAAAAAATTGGGCCGGAATTAAATTTTTTGTGAATAAAAATTAAATGTTCACCTTTTCCTTCCACAATCTAAAAATTCCTGTGAAACACCTGAAGCGTTAATAAACTTCTTGAATGTGGTTTTGAGCACCTTGAGGGGTACAGCTTTCTTGAGTAGTGTTAAAAAAAGAGAAATAGATGATCAAATTTTAACCCTTATAACTTCATGCCAGAAAAAAATTATGTTTTAAAAATTATACTGATATAAAGTAGACATGTGGGAAATGTTGTTATTTATTAACTATTTTGTGTGACATAACTCTCTGATTTAAGGCATAAAAATGAAAAGTTTGAAAATTGCTAAATTTTAAAATTTTTCTCCAAATTTCCGTTTTTTTCACAAATAAACACAAGTCATATTGAAGAAATTTTACCACTACCATGACTTACAATATGTCTAAAAACATTCTCAGAATCAGTGGGGTCTGTTGAAGAGTTGCAGATTTATTACAAGAACTGACACTGGTCAGAATTGGACATTTTGGCCTTGTCATGAAGGTGCAGGCAGCCTTTGGGGGAGACGACTTAAATAAGGGTGGTAACTGACCCTTGTTTCTTCACAGAATGAATTACTTCACTAATTTAACTTTGCATTGCTGTTAATTAGAACCCCCTTTCATAAAATGAGTCAATGACATCCAATTAGCAACATGCATGATATGCCTGTTGATCTGTTGATTGCCCAATACTCACCTATACCTAATCATTAATTTTTTTTTCCAATGTTGTAGGATCTTTAATGCTAAAAACAGTAATTATATGCATCATTGGTGTTAGACTGCTATTATTTTACACATAACTTTATATCTAAGTAACAACATTTAATGACAACATTGTCATTCAAAATGACAGGGTGCACAGCATTGAGATTGGCCTTTTTTTAACTCAACATTCCAGTATTATTTCCAGTATTATATCAGAAAGAAAGACAGCAGTGTAAGCAGCTCTCACATGCTTCAGCACCCCTGGTACCTCCAATATTAGTCATAAAAAACATGGTGGACAGCAATGTGAGCAACCTCTTCTTACCTCAGCCCCTCAGGTATATTCAGCATTATACCAGAATTACATGGTGGATAGCAGTGTGAGTAGCCTCTTATTATCTCAGCACATCTGTTATTTTTGGTATGAGATCAGAAAGACAGGATATAGAGCAGTGTGAGCAGCCTCTACTTACCTAAGCACCTCAGGTATATCCAGTATTAGATCAGGTAAACAGGGTGGACAGCATTGTGAGCAGCAACTCCTTACTTCAGCACCCTGGTATCTCAAGCATTAGATCAGAATATCTACTGGGCGTAACTCTTCCTACACAGGAAGGGAAAGAGGTGGATCTTCCTACTACACATGCTTACAGGAACGTCTACTATTAATGTGCTAGGGCAGGTTTCTGTCAATGTAAAAAGATGACTACCATTTTAATATATTATTGTGATTCCTTCCCTAAACAATGCTTAGACAGGTACCTAATTAAAGGTATTTAGACATGCATTTATAATGATTTTTTAACTATACCCAGCAAACCCCTGAACCTCTCACTTGGACACATCTTTCTATGAATGTGATCCATTATAGCCAACCATCATATAGCACCTAGCGGCACTTCCACATGGTTCTCCTCCTCCCCCCATATGGGGACACCATCTTTCTCACTGCACTGGCCCTGGTATGGTCCTCGGCATGCTCCTGCTTCCTGGTCTGTGTGTGCACAATAGGGAGGTGCCTGAGCTATCCCTATAGTTACTGTTAGGTGGTTTGGTGTGTGCGGCTGTATGTTGCCAGGTCCTCCATCGCTAGTCTGTTAGAATCATTCCCTTATCCTGTGTTCCCATAGCCTATTATTGAGACTTCCCATCCTTTACTGTCACTGTAGTTGTGTCTAGGTTACACGTTATCCTGAAAACCGCGACGGCGTTATCTGTACCCCATGGCCACATCGGCAGTACCAAAATTGTTTCCCAAGTGGCTGTTCTGTCCCACCTGTCCCAAGTGGCCATCCAGTCTACACAGTCTCTATCTGTCCCTAGTGGCCGTCCTGTCCTCACAGTCTGAACTTGTCTCTAGTGGCCGTTTTGCACTGTCTTGGACTCTCTATCCAAGTTAATGTCTGTGACTCTTGGGGTCAGCTGCTTCTGCAGGGTGTCACTGTGGAGTAGCACCTGGCAGCTACCTGTTGCACAAGCCTAACATCACCACTAGAAGCTCCAGTGAGAACAAAGCTAGTTGCTTTGTCATGTCCCTCCAGGGTAAGAGCCCTGTCACACATAGCGACGCATCAGCAATCCCGACAATGATATGACCTTGTCAGGATCGCTGGTGTGTTGCTACATGATCGCTGGTGAAGCTGCCAAACAGGCAGATCTCAGCAGTGATCAGGACAGCGACGACGCGGGTAACAAGCGCGCATGTCGCTTAGTTACCCGCTGTGTACCTTAGATACTAGCATGCTGGTGCAGGGAACTGGCAACCAAGGTAAACAGCGGGTTTCTAAGCGCCGCGCGGCACTTAGAAACCCGCTGTTTACCTTAGATACCAGCTCCCAGCACACTGGTATCTAAGGTACACAGCAGGTAACTAAGTGATGCACGCCCTTAGTTACCCGCGATTTAGATTGGAAACCAGCATCCAGCTTGCTGATCACTGGTCTCCCGCAGTGATGCGTGCTGGCCAGCGGGAGACCAACGATCAAAAAAATGTCCAGGCCATTTGAGCACGATCAGCGATAACCGGCAGGGGGACCAGACGCTGATACGTGTCACACACAGCGATGTCGCTGGTGAGATCGCTGTTGCGTCACAAAACTTGTGACTCAGCAGCAATCTCGCATAGTATAGTGGGTCCACAATCCACATGCACCATCTGTGTATGTGCATGGTGAATCCTCTAGCATAGACTGCTCTAAATTTATCTTCACTATCCCTTTACACCCAAACACTTTTGTCCACTATCTGATTGCAAATAAAAAAAACTAAAGAACCAAGTACATTTAAAAATATTAGGGGTCATTAGTCTTTCCATCATCCATACCATCCTTACTTCCATGATGTGTCATTTTATGTATATTTAGCAAATACATTTGAAAACTAAATAGCAAAGGCATTCTGCTTATTTTACAAGGCATGTCTGAAACTTTACAACTCTGACAGACTGCACTCGGCAAAGTGATCAGATCTTAAATTATTCAGTGTTTTCAACAAATAATGAGATTACTTAATTACTCTTTGTTCCTGGAACATTTAATGCTTTAATTTAAACTTCAGACAGAAATTGCGTGCACAGCCCACACACCAGTAAAAAAAAGTAATAGTAATTTACTATGTAGACACATGCACCACGCTTGCATTTTTTTCCAGAGAAATACACCTCAGCGATCAGATGATTTTGCTGAAAATCTAGGTGCAGAAAGCCGAGTCTACCAGCTGTTATTGAAACTACAGGAATCCACCTACTGTTGTATTAAATTGTATCCATTCAAATAATTGGGCAACAACATGTGGTCATAAAAAGTTACACACGATAAGTATTATGTGAGTATATAGATGTGATAACCATGAAGTTATATGTACCCATTATGCTTCATATACACCGCTGTCTTCGGAATTTATGTTGCTGTCTATAAGCCTTGGTTATATTTGGGCTTGTTGGACATTGATCCCATTAAGGATTTGTGTATCTGGGTATCCATATCTAAAATGTACAGTATATATTCTGAGACAATGATGCACTAACCCTGATCATAATATCTATATTTAGTACTAGCTGAAGAGCCCAGCGCTGCCCGGGCATAGTAAGTAACTGTGGTTAGTTATAGCAAATTATAATTATCCTCCATCCCATAGTCCCGTGCCCATATACCCATCATACATATCCACGATCCCATAGACCCATGCCCATATACCCATCATACAAATCCACGATCCCATAGACCCGTGCCCATATACCCATCATACATATTCTCCATCCCATAGTCGAGTGCCCATATACCCATCATACATCCTTCATCTCATAGTCTCATGCCTATATACCCATCATACATATCCTCCATTCCATAGTCCCGTGCCCATATACCCATCATACATATCCGCCATCCCATAGTCCCGTGCCCATATACCCATCATGCATATCCTCCATCCCATAGTCGAGTGCCCATATACCCATCTTACATCCTTCATCTCATAGTCCCATGCCCATATACCCATCATACATATCCTCCATCCCATAGTCCCGTGCCCATATACCCATCATACATATCCGCCATCCCATAGTCCCGTGCCCATATACCCGTCATACATATCCTCCATCCCATAGTCCAGTGCCCATATACCCATCACACATCCTCCATCCCATAGTCCCATGCCCATATACCCATCATACATATCCTTCATCCCATAGTCCAGTGCCCATATACCCATCACACATCCTCCATCCCATAGTCAACCATTATGACATCATAATGGGCAGCGGCAGGGCTTTCAACCTATGATGACATCAGCGTCACCATGGCAACCATTGTGACATCATAACGAGGGGCGGGGCTTGATACGCACACACTGCTTCCCCAGTATGCAAATAGGGGCATTATGACATCATAATGAGGGGCGGGGCTTGACACGCACACACTTTTTCCCCAGTATGTAGATAGGGGCAAAATTGTTTGGTGAATTGGAACATGCGGGGTTAAAATTTCACCTCACAACATAGCCTAGGATGCTCTCGGGGTCCAGACGTGTGACTGTGCCAAATTTTGTGGCTGTAGCTGCGACAGTGCGGATTCCAATCCCGGACATACACACATACACACACACACATACACACATACACACACACACATACATACACACTTTGAGCTTTATATATTAGATATTTAGTATTGGAGTATGGAACAAATTGCATTCTACGTATATCCAAATATATGAACTTTTTTATATATATATATATTCTGGGCAAGTAATTCTTCACTGTAAGCCTGTTTTCTGTTTTTTTGTCTTAATTTTTATGAGACATATCTAATTGAGTTGATCTGTATTATTTTTACACCAGTGCATTGAACTACTCTGTTGAAGCTCAAAGCTCCTATTAACCCTATTTAGGGAGAAAAACTTGTGTGTGAGACGGTGCAGGGCAGGCACCACTGCCAACTCCCTTCCCTGTAACTCTATTATATTCTTACATCCCCCTTTTTATGGTATTAAGAATAAAGTTATTGTAAAAAGTAGGAGGGTCCTTTTAGTACATTTGTTTTTTCAGCTGTATGTAGACCATACCTTGTTGCATATAGACGAATGCTGATGTAAAAAGGAGATGGTTCTAGCTTACGGTATGTATCGCCAACAAATGTCATTCATTTATTATAATTTATTGTAATTACAGTTATATACTAAAATCTGAAGTTAATCACTAAAATGTTGATTGCTTTTAAGTTTATTTTACTAGCATAAAGTGCAAACATCATGGAAATGTTCTGTAAAACACAGGCAGATGAAAGAATACAGACTTGTACCGGCGCAAACCAAAATGCTGAAATACCGTTACCTTTATGTCTTTGTAGATAAGAAGCTTCCTTTCCCTCAATACAATGTACTTTTCCTGAAATTTATTTCCAGAAAGACGTTTTGATGAGTCCTCTTTGTATTTCAGATTACCTGATTGAATGTGTCGGGAGATAGACCTGTCTAAATTAAACAGACTAGAGATTACTTATGAAGATAATATCTCTATGAAGTATAGCAAAATAATTCCTAAGCAATTCTTCTAAGCAATGAGTGTTATTTGAGGGACAGTATGCTTTAGGCGTGCAAGTCTCAAAAAATAAACCCTACCTTGCTAAAAATAATTCTTTTCGCCTTTGCTTGTTAGAAACAGATACAAATGCCCATAATTTAGTACTGAGAATGTAGCTACAAATTGTCATGGTGTGTTTTGGGTTTTGGCTAGGTGGTGAAGGAGTTAACTCTGAGAGCCTCTCTGTGGATCTGGGGAGGGTTTTTATAGCTTCAGGGGAGAGCCGTCGCCTGTCGCTTATACTCCTATCTGAGTGTGCCCAACCCTGCTCTGTCCGTGCGTCATGCCAATCATTGTCCATCTGCCTGATATTCTGACCCTGCTCTGTTACGGTTTACGTCTCTGGTTTGCTGACTCTGTACCTGCTTTGCCTGTGCTGTGTATGACCCTTGGCTTTGTCTGACCTCCCTCCTGAATATCCCTCCTGTACCTTGCTTGCCCGTACTGTGTCTGACCTCCGTTTTGCCTGACTCTGAGTTTTTGTATAGTGTCCTGCCATCTCTGAAAGCAGGACGCTAAGCCCCGCCCCCTTGCAGTCACAGGACCATAGGTCCTGTGACTGCTTGCTAACTTCAGCGTCCACAGGTCCTATGCATCTATACTTTCCGGCTGTACCTGACCCTGGGCCCCCTACAGTGCGGGTGAGTCCCTGCTCAGCGGAAGCTGCATGCCGGCGCTGTCAGGATCCTGACACAAACACTTTAGACATGAAACAAAGATTCCATCGATGTTCAGCACCAAATTGGCCATATTCCCTTTTAACCCATTGTGACACAGTTGATATTGATACATTACAAACTAGCTAGAGCCACTGATGCTGCTAGCACTGACCACAGGAGAACAGGAGAATCCTCCACTGAGCCCCCATATAAGAGTCGGCCACCACCCTCTTATACGAGCAGTACTTGGCACAATATACTTGAATCACTATGTACAGAAAAAGGCAGCATCTTATTCATTCATTCCATCTACCCAGTCCATTGTTATAGAAATTAGTGATTGATCATAATGTCACATTTGCATGTAGTTGAAAAGTGATGCCCTGGACCAGGTTAATGGTGGACCCTTGGCACCCCAGTCCATCACTGCTTCCAAACCTTCAACCCTGGTGAACCATACATGGTAAGAATGGGGGTAACATTTTGTGGTAAGATGCAAGTATCATCAGATTTCCAGATTTACAACTTAGCGACTAGTCTGAAAATATATTTCATTATTGATCTTTCACTACAACAATGAATATTAGAGTATATTCACATGTTGCATTTTCTTATGTAATTGTTTTTGAAAAAATACATCATTTTACAGTATCAGCAAAGTGAATGCGATTTCTTAAATCTTATGGACACACTGCTTATTTTTTTTCTTGCAGATTTGAAGCAGTTTCATATTTGAAGCATTGTTCACCATCCATTCAAATGAATGGGAAAAAGAACGCAAAAAAACCCAACAAAAACACGCATATTTTATGCAGCGCATTTCCAGTCAACACCCAGTGTTTGAGGCAGAATTTTTCTGCTGCACATGCTGAACGAGCGCACATACTCTTATACAGTTTTGCTAGAAAATAGAAGTATATTGGATATTATTTAACTATTCTAAAGTATTTATAGGGAATCCCATGGGGAGCTATTGAGGAGCAGGGATGCCATATCCTTATAGGGTGAAAATCTCTCTCCCTGCTTGTTAGGCAATCCCTGCATGTGTTGCGGCTGTCGAACAGCCACGAGAAAGGCAGCCACGTTGACTAGAACATAGTATTTGAGCACGCCGGAGATACTCTATTAACACTTGAGTATGCTCAGATAACACCTTATTCAAGTATACTCGCTCATCATTAATCTCTATGCATAAAGCTTCTTGGACATTTATATTTTGTTACAACTTGATGTGATCCCCCATATTCAGTTTAATGACTTTGTAATTTCTAAGTATGAAATCTTAAGCATTTGTGCCTGATGTTGACAAGCAATTAAATAAAAGCTTGTTTTTGGGAAAAGTAGGGTTTGTTCTGAGAAAAGTATATAACTCTACAGCTCTGACAAAAAATAAGAGACCACTTCCAAATGTTAAGTTTGTCTGATTCTTCTCTTTATAGGTATATTTTTGAGTGAAATGTAAATTGTTATTTTAGTCTGCAAACTTCTAACAACATGTCTCTGATTTTTCAAGCAATAAATTTTGTATATTTTTTCTGGAAAGGAGAAATGGTCAAAATTAAAAAAAACAGTGCTTTCAGACCTCAAATAATGCAAAGAAAACAGGTTCATAATCATTTATAAACAACAATACTAATGTTTTAACTCAGGAAGAGTTCAGAAATCAATATTTTGTGGAATAACCATGATTTTTAAAAACAGCTTTCATGCGTCTTGGCATGATTTCCACCAGTCTTTCACATTGCTCTGGCGCAAAAATGTAAGCAATTCTTCTTTGTTTGATGGCTTGTGACTATCCATCATCCTCTTAATTACATTACAGAGGTTTTCAATGGGGTTCAGGTCTGGAGAATGGGCTGCCCATCACAGGGTTTTGATGTGGTAGTCTCTTAATTTTTGCCAGAGCTGTAGATTTTGATGATCCCCTTTTGATGTATTCATTTTTTTTATCAATACTGCACATTTTATTTTGGATCATACTGCATTAAAATTACTTATTGTAAACTATGATTTTATGACAAATAAAAACAGCTAAAATATAATAAGCAAAATTATTCAGATATAAGCTTGGGATAAGCTAACAAATAGAAGGTTTGCTGTAGAGGCATTTTTACCTCCCCCCCCAATTCACAAGAATTTGCTGCAGTAGATCCCTACAAAATTGCTTGAGCCTTGTTGTGGATTTCTCCAGTGAGCAGTGGGAAAACAAAAAGAGAAGATTGTCATCTCTGATAATGTTTCTTCTGATCCCAATAACATTTCTATAGAAGTTTTGGTGCATCACTGTCTCCTGTGGTGACTTTCTATGTGGATGGGGTGAATCTGAGTGTATTAATACTAAGTAGAATAATAATAACAATATACAATGCAACATATAAGCGAGAACATACAAAAAATATTTGGAGGTTTCCAAGATTAGAAGTCATTCTAATAATAGCCGTATGACTTTGTTAATGACAGGTACTACTGGGTGACACATCATATAGATCGGAGTTTCTGGTATGAGAATGGGAGGCAACTAATAAAGTGTTGTTATTTGATACTGTACAGCGAAATTATAAATAATGGGTTGTCCACTGGTAGACAAACCATTTAAAATCCCATTTTCTGTCATCCTTTAGTTTTTTTTCTCCATCTCCAAGACTGTTCAAAATCTTCTTAAGTGAGTACAAACTACTTGAATAGTAAAGCAGTAAATACTAGACAATAAAAAGGGTTAGCTTCAGGTGTATCTCTCCCTCAGTGTCTCAGCAAATTTGGCAAGTTGGTAATAAGGGAAAAAAATTTTGTCACACTTCCTTAAAATTAAAGTAAGATTGTAAGAGCATACAAGAATCCATTCCTTCCTCAACCCTCACTCTACCAAAATGCTTGTCCATGCCCTAATCATCTCTGGCCTCGACTACTGCAACATCTTCCTCTGTGGCCCACCTTCTAAAACTCTTGCACCCCTCCAGTCTGTCCTTAACTCTGCTGCCCGACTAATTAATCTCTCTCCTCGCTACACTCCTGCTTCCCCTCTTTGCAAATCCCTTCATTGGCTCCCAATTTCCCAGGATATCCAGTTTAAACTAATAACACTGACCTACAAAGCCATCAATAACCTTTCTCCTCCATATATTTCCAAACTAATCCCTCAATATCTTCTCAGGTAATCTCTGGTCCTCCCAAGACTTCCTCCTTCCTCAAACGGAACCTGAAAACCCATCTCTTCAAAAAGCCTACAACCTGTAATGACCACACAGCGACCTTAACACCATCGGAGCTACTGCAACCCCTGACCTACTGTCTCCTTCCCCATAATCCTGTAGAAGGTAAGCCCGCAAGGGCAGGGTCCTCTTCCCTCTGTACCAGTTTGTCATTGTTAGTTTGTTTACTGTAAGTATATTTGTATTTTGATGTAACCCCTTATCATGCCCAGCACCATGGAATGAATGGAGCAAAATAAATAATAGTTCCTGCTCTTGAGATAGGTGCAGATCACATTGTTAGGACCACATTTAATATCTATCCTGTGGCTATCATTTTTTTAAATAGAATATACTGTAAATCTTTTTTGTCTCTTTCGTGCTCCAGCTGTGAGTATCACCATTTCATATAAACCATCAATACAAGCTTTCCAGTGCCTTCTGTGTGGCTGTTATCTGTAAACTCGTTTGGTATTATAATTTCTACTATGCTGCCCGGGCATAGTAAGTACGGTTAGGGTACCGTTACACATAGCGATGCACCAGCGATCCCGACAACGATATGGATCGCTGGTGAATTGCTAAGTGGTCGTTAGTGAGCTGCCACACAGGCAGATCTCACCAGTGACATAGCAGGGGTCAGGGGTCGCTACTTACTTGTCAGATGCGGCAATCCTGATGTCCTCCCGCCTGCATCCACGCATCACTCGTCGTCACAGCAGGAAGCGCTGCAGGAAGCTGACGACGAGAAATGGTCCAGGACCTTCTCGTGCGACCAGCGATAACCAGCGGGGGAGCCGGTCGGAGGTATCACATGTGTGTAACGGGGGCTTTAGTTATAACAAATTATAATGATTATACGTATCAATATATAAAGCTGAGTGTATAGCCCGGCCCACTCCGCATAGCCACATTCACTATAATATCTCACATCATCCCATCAGCCAGAGCTATTGGACTACTACTCCTAATATCCCACATCGTCCCATCAGACAGAGCCACCAGACTACTACCCCTAATATCCCACATCATCCTGTCAAAGCCACCTGACAGCTACCCCTAATATCGCACATCATCCCATCAGCCAGAGCCATCGAACAACTACTACTAATATCCCACATCATCCCGTCAGCCTGGGTCAGAACCAGAGTGCTGAATGGAACGGTCCTAACTTCCATACCGGAGATCGCTTTAATAGAGGCCTGGCATCAGAACCAGAGCACTGAGTGGATTTGTCCTAACTTCCATACCAATGATCTCTTTAATAGAAGCCTGGGTTGAGAATCAGAGCGCTGAGGGACTTACCCTAACTTCCATACCGGAGATCCCTTTAAAAGAGTCCTGGGGTCAGTACCAAAGTGCAATTTGATTTGCCCTCACTTCCATACTGGGGCTCCTTTTAAGAGGGGCCTTGGGTCAGAACCAGAGCACTGAGTGGATATGCCCTAACTTCCATATTGGGGATCCCTTTTAGAAAGCCTGGGATCAGAACCACAGAGCTGAGTGGATTTGCACTGACTTGCATACCAATGATCCCTTTAATAGAACCCTGGGGTCAGAATCAGAGTGCTGAGGGATTTGCCCTAACTTCCGTACAGGAGATCCCTTTAAGGGAGCCTGGGGTCAGTACCAAAGCATTTGAAGGCAATTGCCCTGACTTCCATACCAGGGATCCCTTTAAGAGAGGCATGGAGTCAGAACCAAAGCGCTGGATGGATTTGCCCTGACTTCCATACTGGAGATCCCTTTAAGAAAGGCCTGGGGTCATTACCAAAATGCAGAGTGGATTTGCCCTAGCTTCCATACCAATGATCCCTTTAAGAGACCCTGTGGTCAGAACCACAGAGCTGAGTAGAACGGTCCTAACTTCCATACCGGAGAGCCCTTTAAGAGAGTCTGAGGTCAAAACCAAAGAGCTGAATGGATTTGCCCAGACTTCCATACTGGATATCCCTCTAAGAGGGAAGGTGTGCCTATGGGATGGAGGATGTGTAATGTGTATATGGCCACGGGAGGGGAGATTCATTTCTGTCATGTGCTCTCTGCTCCTTTCTGGGGGGAAGACAATGGCTGGGAGCTTATGTTTCCAGAGATGCTAGATTTCTTTCACCATGTCAGTGTCTGCTGAGGTGTTGTCAAGTGGGAAACATGCTCATAGCAACCAATCACAGCTCAGCTTCTTTTAACCAGCTCTGTTGAAATGAGAGATGCTTAGTGATTGGTTGCAAGGAAAACTGTTGCTCATAGCAACCAATCACAGCTCAACTTCTTTTGAACAGCTCTGGTGAAGTTAAAGATGCTTTGTGATTGGTTGGTGATACACACAATCACACACACATACATTCAGTTTTATATAGAGAGATTACATTTAATAGATGTACTCATGCCTGCCTGACATAGTTTAAACAATTTTAATCCTTCCACTATTTGTTTCTGAGTCATGCCCTTATTCCTATTAAATTCATGATCCATTATTTATGTAATGATTTTGGTGTAAAAATAATAAAAAATAGAAATTGTACAGAATAATAATGCATAACAATAAAACATTGTTCTTTTTTATTTTTGAGAATGATGTTATTTATTTTATTGTTATGCTCTTTTCTTCAAAATAGTATTAAGTAAGCACCACATGTATTTTTTATATGTATTACTACTTATTTACTTAATGTAGAGTATCTATTCATTGATTTTATTCTAGGTTTTGTCTGTTAATGGCCACAGTGTGAATGTGCAACTACACATTGCACTTATAATAAAAAAAAAAGCAGGCCCATGATTTCGGTAATAAAATAGCAATAGCCAATTATAGTGATTTCTAAAGAGGTGACATTGCTGCCTTTTATGATTAATTTGTGAAATATAACTAAATTTGACTCCTGCAGAAAATGTTTTAATATACTTTGCATACCAGAAAAACATACGGTAATAAATGGTGATCCTGTGACTTTAGGGATTAAACCTCACATTATTCTCTAATTGCCATTGTACCACTAAGTGCAAGAGCAGTTCTTCCATTTATATGAGACTTGATTTTCTCAGTGATAATCTGCTGACTAGAGTCTTAATCACGAACAAAGCAAGATGTTTAAGATAAATATTATAATCTATATACACAATAGTGAACTGGGCATACTTTTTTCTTATTTTTTGTGCTAAAATCACACTTTAAAAAGGTGACCAAAATTAAAAAATTAAGGTAAGTTTTACTCGTTAAATATAAATAAATGTTATAGCTAAATATACAAGAAACACATAACCAGTTAAATAAAATTCATGTACCTAAATATTTATTTCACTAACTCTCAAAAGGATTGTCCACTATTCAGAAAGCCCCTTCTGAATCCTTATGTTTTCCCCAACAAGTAAAGTAATAACACTTATACTCACTCACTCACCGCCGCTCCAGCGGTGATTTCACTGGCTCTTCCATGACTTACAGTGGGGAAAAAAGTATTTAGTCAGTCAGCAATAGTGCAAGTTCCACCACTTAAAAAGATGAGAGGCGTCTGTAATTTACATCATAGGTAGACCTCAACTATGGGAGACAAACTGAGAAAAAAAAATCCAGAAAATCACATTGTCTGTTTTTTTTTCATTTTATTTGCATATTATGGTGGAAAATAAGTATTTGGTCAGAAACAAGCAATCAAGATTTCTGGCTCTCACAGACCTGTAACTTCTTCTTTAAGAGTCTCCTCTTTCCTCCACTCATTACCTGTAGTAATGGCACCTGTTTAAACTTGTTATCAGTATAAAAAGACACCTGTGCACACCCTCAAACAGTCTGACTCCAAACTCCACTATGGAGAAGACCAAAGAGCTGTCAAAGGACACCAGAAACAAAATTGTAGCCCTGCACCAGGCTGGGAAGACTGAATCTGCAATAGCCAACCAGCTTGGAGTGAAGAAATCAACTGTGGGAGCAATAATTAGAAAATGGAAGACATACAAGACCACTGATAATCTCCCTCGATCTGGTGCTCCACGCAAAATCTCACCCCGTGGGGTCAGAATGATCACAAGAACGGTGAGCAAAAATCCCAGAACCACGCGGGGGGACCTAGTGAATGAACTGCAGAGAGCTGGGACCAATGTAACAAGGCCTACCATAAGTAACACACTACGCCACCATGGACTCAGATCCTGCAGTGCCAGACGTGTCCCACTGCTTAAGCCTGTACATGTCCGGGCCCGTCTGAAGTTTGCTAGAGAGCATTTGGATGATCCAGAGGAGTTTTGGGAGAATGTCCTATGGTCTGATGAAACCAAACTGGAACTGTTTGGTAGAAACACAACTTGTCGTGTTTGGAGGAAAAAGAATACTGAGTTGCATCCATCAAACACCATACCTACTGTAAAGCATGGTGGTGGAAACATCATGCTTTGGGGCTGTTTCTCTGCAAAGGGGCCAGGACGACTGATCCGGGTACATGAAAGAATGAATGGGGCCATGTATCGTGAGATTTTGAGTGCAAACCTCCTTCCATCAGCAAGGGCATTGAAGATGAAACGTGGCTGGGTCTTTCAACATGACAATGATCCAAAGCACACCGCCAGGGCAACGAAGGAGTGGCTTCGTAAGAAGCATTTCAAGGTCCTGGAGTGGCCTAGCCAGTCTCCAGATCTCAACCCTATAGAAAACCTTTGGAGGGAGTTGAAAGTCCGTGTTGCCAAGCGAAAAGCCAAAAACATCACTGCTCTAGAGGAGATCTGCATGGAGGAATGGGCCAACATACCAACAACAGTGTGTGGCAACCTTGTGAAGACTTACAGAAAACGTTTGACCTCTGTCATTGCCAACAAAGGATATATCACAAAGTATTGAGATGAAATTTTGTTTCTGACCAAATACTTATTTTCCACCATAATATGCAAATAAAATGAAAAAAAAAACAGACAATGTGATTTTCTGGATTTTTTTTTTCTCAGTTTGTCTCCCATAGTTGAGTCTACCTATGATGTAAATTACAGACGCCTCTCATCTTTTTAAGTGGTGGAACTTGCACTATTGCTGACTGACTAAATACTTTTTTTCCCCACTGTACGTGAGACATCCAGAGGAAGTGAAAAAGCTGCAGCAGCTCTGATTTTTCTTTGTATATCTTGATTTGTCCAAAAGAGAGGAAATTAAAGCCAGAGCTGATTAGCTGCAATTCTGCAAAGGATTGAGTGACATAACAATGTCACAGATCCCATATCAATATCACTGGAGAGCCAGTATCTAACACTACTGGAACAACACTGTCTCCAGAGGTGAGTATAAGTGTTACTGTTTTGCTGGGAGGAACATAGGATCTCAAAATTAGTGGACAACCCCTGCAATGTGGATATATCATGTTAAAAAAACTGCTTTGAAACTTTGGAAGATTGGCCTTACCACTAGCTCCCCAAGCAAATCAAAGCAATGCTGAGCTGCTAGTGTATATGGAATGAAGACCATCTATCGTACATTATGTTAACCTACACCATAAACGTGAGAAGCCATATGGAGGTTCCTTTTTAATGTAGCCCATTTTGTCTTCAAATGATGACCAGAGACTTTAAATAAGTAATTGAGGCTGAAATGGATGTCTTTTCTCTTCGGCAATGAGTCCTGCTTTTTCTTGTGCAAAATCATAGCTGGAGACTGGTCTAGACACCGTATGAGCAACGCAATAAAGAGGTCTTCACACAGGAAAGTCACACCAGTCCTATTCCAGGTATGGATTTGCATGCCTTATTGTACAGTAGCTGGACCCCTCTAGTCTTCAGGTACAGTAACAGCTTGGTGTTACATTGAATTTGTGGTGGAATCAGTAGTATGTCCATTTATTCAAAGTGTTATAGGAGCCATCTTTCAACATGAAAACACCAGTCTGCATCTTGATCATGCTACTCCGAGCAGCCTACATAGCCTAAGCATGTTACCATGGACTGTAGTGTCTCCAGATTTGTTCACCATTGAGCAAATCTGGGACTTCATTGGTCAGTAACTGCAAAAGGAGCTGCTAGTAGTGGATCTTGAGAATTTGCTCAAGTGAACTTAGAGAACCATAAACAACCTCATTGAGATTGATGCTGTGTGCACATGTCCTGAATTCCCACGGATTTTATACATTTTTGCTGCGTTTTTTGCTGAGAAAATGTTGCAAAAAATGCATAAAACAAGCAATCCATTGAATTCAATGGCATTCTGCACATGCTGTGCTAATGCTGCGTATTTTTCTGCAGCGGAATCGCATCGCAGGACACTGCGTGGGACGCCAGAAGGTGAGAATAGCACGATTTTTTATTTTTTTTATTTTAAACTTTATATCTTTTTACTACTGATGCTGCATAGGCAGCCTCAATAGTAAAAATTTGGTCACACTTGTCAAACACTTGACCAACCTGTCAATCAATTTTCCAAGCGATGCTACAGATGGCTTGGAAAATGCTAGTTTTCTACAAACTAATTACGCTTGCAAAATGCTAGTTTTTAGCGGGAAATACATGTGAATTACGCATGCGGATTTCTCACGTATTTCCCACGGCAGTGAATTGCGGAATTGCCGCAGAAATTTCCGCGGCAATTCCGCAATGTGTGCACATAGCCTTAAGTGCATATATTTCAGCACATGGTGCTCATACTCATTTCTAAATAAATTTAGATGTTTTGAAAACTTGGTTTCCATTGTTTCATCAATTCCAGATCATTATAATTTCTATCAATCCTGTGATCTTCATAATGCCACAAAATTCCCTTATAGTGTTCTAATTTTAATCTTGAGGGGTGTATATATACATTAATATCTGGCTGACAAATATCTGATGTATATCCATAGAGAAGAAAGTGGATAGGCACATTCCGTCCCGTGCAAAATAATCCTTTATTGTGGCATCAAGTTACCAACAGCAGGCAGATAAAACCATGGAGCAAATACAGGCGACGATCTTTTCGCGCTTACATTGCTGTTATGATCGAGTGACCGTAGGAGGCAAAAACCAGAAATGCTAGCTAAGTCCTGAAAACCAGAGAAGTTGGCAACTATCAGATTGCAGACCCCTGAACCTATCAACACAACTAGCAGTAGCCATGGGGGGTTCCTACGATGACCTAGACCCCTTGATCACAGCCGGAGAGATACATAGGCCTAAAGAAGGAAAGGGGAAATCTAACTGCCCCAGAGCAGACCCCAAAGCAAAAGGCCGCCCCCCACATATAATGACGGTGAAACAAGATGAAAACACTTACACAGACAGAAAGACAGGCTGAGCAAAGAAGGGGCCCAAAAACTACCTAGATAGGAATGGATAGGAAGGCTGCTGTCTGCAATCTGCCAAAACCCTATCAGAGACAAAAGCCAACAAGCTGATATAAAAATGGCCCTGAAGCAACTAAGCTTCAAAAACTAAATCAGCACTCAGGTACATTCAGAAGACAGAGCTCACGGAACACTGCACACTCCAGCAGGGAGTGGCAGAATCCAAAAAGCAAGAAAAACAAAAACAAATCTTAGATGCAAAAAGGCAAAACAGAAAGCTTAGCTTTAGGAGAGCAGGAATCAGACTGGAGTCCAAGAGTCCACAGAGAACTCACCGGCAGGGCAGAAAGGGCGGATGCTGCCTTAAATCCAGTCAGTGACTCCACTCAGCCAATCGTCCTCATCAGTCCCAGGTGTCTGATAATCAGGCTCACTACCTTCCTTCACTAGAATAGGGAGTTCACCAGGCCTCAGTAACGGAGGGGAAAATGAACTCACAACAGTACCCCCCCTTGAGGAGGGGTCACCGAACCCTCAACAACGCTACCAGGGCGATCAGGGTGAGCCCGATGAAAGGCACGCACCAATCTTTTGGCATGAATATCAGAGGCAGAGACCCAGGAATTATCCTCCTGACCATAACCCTTCCACTTAACCAAATACTGGAGTCTCCGTCTAGCCAGATGGGAATCCAGAATTTTCTCTACCTCATATTCCAAGTTACCTTCAACCAATACAGGGTCCGGAGGTGCCACCTCAGGCACAACTGGCTCAACAAACCTCTTCAACAAGGACTTATGGAACACATTATGGATCTTAAATGTGACAGGAAGAGCCAAACGAAAAGAGACCGGATTAATAATCTCCAAAATCTTGTAAGGTCCAATAAATCTAGGCTTAAACTTAGGAGAAGCCACCTTCATAGCAATATTTTTTGATGATAACCACACCATATCACCAATCTTAAACTGGGGACCAATGGTCCTATGTCGATTGGAAAACCGCTGGGCCTTTTCCTGGGAGAGAGATAACTTATCCACCACTTGGTCCCAGATCTGGTGCATTCTCTCCACCACAGTGTCAACACCTGGGCAGGCAGAAGGCTCCACCTGCCCTGAAGAAAATCGAGGGTGAAAAGCAAAGTTACAAAAAAAAGGTGACATCAAAGTGGCAGAACTAGCTCTATTATTTAAAGCAAATTCGGCCAAGGGCAAAAATGAAACCCAATCATCCTGATCAGCGGAAATAAAACATCTCAAATACGACTCCAAGGTCTGGTTTGTTCTCTCTGTCTGCCCATTGGTCTGAGGGTGAAAAGCAGAGGAGAAGGACAACTGAAATCCCAACTTGGAACAGAACGTCCTCCAAAATTTAGACACAAATTGAACTCCTCTGTCAGATACAATGTTCTCAGGAATCCCGTGCAAGTGAACCACCTGTTGCAAAAACAGAGGCACCAACTCAGAGGAAGATGGCAACTTAGGGAGTGGTACAAGATGAACCATCTTAGAGAACCTATCACATATCACCCAAATAACAGTCATTCTTTGAGAGACCGGCATATCAGAGATGAAATCCATGGGTCCATGGCCTCCTGGGGACCGGCAAAGGCATCAACAACCCACTAGAGCGAGAACAAGATTTAGACCGGGAGCAAGTCCCACAGGACTGCACAAAATTCCTGACATCATGAGACAAGGTGGGCCACCAAAAAGAGCGACTCACCAGATCTCTAGTTCCAAAAATACCTGGATGACCAGCCAATGCAGAGCAATGAACTTCAGACATCACTCTCTTCTTCCACTGGTCAGGAACATACAACTTTCCACTGGGGCAACGCTCAGGTTTGTCCTCCTGGAACTCTTGCAGAGCAAGTCTCAAATCGGGCAAGATGGCAGAAAGAACTACCCCTTCGCCTAAGATGGTGGCAGGCTTGGTCACCACAGGAGAATCAGCAAAGAAACTCCTAGAGAGGGCGTCTGCCTTGACATTCTTAGTTCCAGGAAGGAAAGAGACCACAAAATCAAAACGTGTAAAAAACAAGGCCCACTTAGCCTGTCTAGGGTTCAAGCGTTTAGCCGACTCTAGGTAGATCAAATTTTTGTGGTCAGTGAGGACCACAACTTGATGTTTGGCTCCCTCCAACCAATGTCTCCACTCCTCAAATGCCCATTTCATGACCAACAGTTCCCGATTCCCCACATCATAGTTACGTTCAGATGAAGAGAACTTACGGGAAAAGAAAGCACAGGGATTCATTTTAGATGTTACCGGATCCTTTTGGGACAACACCGCTCCTGCACCAATCTCAGAAGCATCCACCTCTACCTGGAACGGGAGTGAGACATCAGGTTGCCGCAGAACCGGGGCGGAGGTAAATCTACGCTTCAGCTCCTGAAAGGAAGCAACCGCCTCCGGAGACCAATTCAACACATCCGCACCCTTCCTGGTCAGGTCAGTCAATGGTTTGGCAATACTAGAAAATTTTGCTATAAATTTCCGATAAAAATTAGCAAAACCCAAAAACTTCTGGAGGGCCTTCAAAGAAGTGGGCTGAACCCAATCATAAATGGCCTGTACCTTGGTCGGGTCCATTTCAATAGTTGACGGAGACAAAATAAATCCCAAAAAAGAAATTCTCTGTGCTCCAAAAAGGCGTTTTGATCCTTTGACATACAGAGAATTCTCTCTCAAGATCCGGAACACAGTCCGAACATGTTCCACATGAGAAACCCAATCCTTGGAGAAGATCAAAATATCATCCAGATAGATAATCAAAAATTTATCGACAAATTCTCGGAAAATATCGTTCATGAAGCACTGGAAGACAGAAGGGGCATTAGTGAGCTCAAAAGGCATCACCAGGTACTCAAAATGTCCCTCCGGAGTATTAAACGCCGTCTTCCATTCATCCCCCTGCTTAATGCGGATAAGATTATACACCCCCTGAGGTCAAGCTTGGTAAACCAGCAAGCACCTCTGACTCTAGAGAATAGATCCGAAATCAGGGGTAACGGATACTGATATTTAATAGTAATTTTATTGAGGGCACGATAATCAATACAAGGCCTTAAAGAACCATCCTTCTTGGCCACAAAAAAAACGGCACCTAAGGGTGAATAGGATGGTCTAATATGACCCTTCTCCAACGCCTCCTTAATATAGGACCGCATGGCCTCGTGCTCGGGTACAGATAAATTCAAGAGCCGACCCTTAGGAAACTCACACCCCGGGTTTAGTTCAATTGCACAGTCATAACTCCTATGAGGAGGCAAGGACGCAGACTCATTCTCACTAAATACATCATAGTAGTCCGCCAAATAGTCAGGCACCTCATGCGACTGAGGAGAGGTGGAAAAAAACGGAGCCTCACTAAAGGTACACCGGCAACCCCAACTCACCACAGACACAGACTTCCAATCCAAAACTGGATTATGAATCTGCAACCAGGGAAACCCCAGAACAACGGCATCATGCAGACCATGCAACACCAAAAATCTGCAATTTTCTTGGTGGTCTGGGGCGACCCGCATGACCAACTGGGTCCAAAACTGAGGTTTATTTTTTGCCAGAGGGGTAGCATCAATCCCCCTCAAAGGGATAGGCGTCTGCAGAGGTGTCAACGGAAATCCACAATGTTTAGCAAAATCCAAGTCCATTAGGTTTAGCGCTGCTCCCGAATCCACAAAAGCCTTGGCAGAAAATGTGGACAGGGAACAGATCAGAGTAATCGCCAAAAGAAACTTAGGCTGAACCCCACCAACAGAAAACGTGTGTGCAAAGTGTTTCTCACGTTTAGGACAAACAGAAATAACATGTGAGGCATCTCCACAGAAAAAACACAGCTTATTACGCCTTCTGAATTCCTGACGTTGCGCCTTAGACAAAACTCTATCACATTGCATAGGTTCAGACGTCTGTTCAACCGGTAGCAACACCTCTCGTGTAATCCTGCGTTCACGTAAACGCCGATCAACCTGAATGGCTAAAGACATAGAATCGTCCAGACCAGAGGGAACAGGAAATCCCACCATAGTATCTTTTACGGCTTCAGACAAACCCTTCCGAAAGAGAGCAGCGAAGGAACTATCATTCCAGGTAGTAAGGACCGCCCACTTTCGGAACTTTTGACAGTACAACTCTGCAGATTCTCGACCCTGGTTCAATGCTAACAGGGTCTTTTCAGCCTGATCAATAGCATTAGGTTCATCGTACAGCAACCCCAAGGCTTGAAAAAATGCGTTCACATTAGTCAGAATAGGGTCATCTGGTTTCAAAGAAAACGCCCAATCCTGGGGATTGCCGCGCAGCAAAGAGATGACAATTTTAACCTGCTGCGCGGGGCTCCCTGACGAATTAGGCTTCAAAGCAAAAAATAATTTACAATTATTTTTGAAACTCAAAAATTTAGATCGATCCCCAAAAAATACATCAGGTGTGGGGATCTTTGGGTCAACAGCATGTGAACGAGCAAGATAGGCGGAAATTCCTCGCACTTCAGCAGCGAGCTGCTCCACACGATCAGACACTTGCTTTATCTCCATTGAGAGAAAAAAAAAAAATTCCCCCTACGGCCTCAGAGATATAGAGGAAAGAATATACACTTTTTTTTTCTTTTTTTTTTTAAACACAATTCTTTCCTGCTATTGAGTACCCCAGGATCTGCGGTTAGGCGGGTGATTCTGTTATGATCGAGTGACCGTAGGAGGCAAAAACCAGAAATGCTAGCTAAGTCCTGAAAACCAGAGAAGTTGGCAACTATCAGATTGCAGACCCCTGAACCTATCAACACAACTAGCAGTAGCCGTGGGGGGTTCCTACGATGACCTAGACCCCTCGATCACATCCGGAGAGATACATAGGCCTAAAGAAGGAAAGGGGAAATCTAACTGCCCCAGAGCAGACCCCAAAGCAAAAGGCAGCCCCCCACATATAATGACGGTGAAACAAGATGAAAACACTTACACAGACAGAAAGACAGGCTGAGCAAAGAAGGGGCCCAAAAACTACCTAGATAGGAACGGATAGGAAGGCTGCTGTCTGCAATCTGCCAAAACCCTATCAGAGACAAAAGCCAACAAGCTGATATAAAAATGGCCCTGCAGCAACTAAGCTTCAAAAACTAAATCAGCACTCAGGTACATTCAGAAGACAGAGCTCACGGAACGCTGCACACTCCAGCAGGGAGTGGCAGAATCCAAAAAGCAAGAAAAACAAAAACAAATCTTAGATGCAAAAAGGTAAAACAGAAAACTTAGCTTTAGGAGAGCAGGAATCAGACTGGAGTCCAAGAGTCCACAGAGAACTCACCCGCAGGGCTGAAAGGGCGGAGGCTGCCTTAAATCCAGTCAGTGACTCCACTCAGCCAATCGTCCTCATCAGTCCCAGGTGTCTGATAATCAGGCTCACTACCTTCCTTCACTAGAATAGGGAGTTCACCAGGCCTCAGTGACGGAGGGGAAAATGAACTCACAACACATTGCGCTTCAACAGTTCATGAGCATAAGTAATTCACACATATGAAGTATGGTTTTATTATCAAAATATCTGTCAAACTGTATATAAATATCACATTAGTAAATGAAGACAGATGTAGCAAAGCTGTACATCAATGAAAGATTTGCCATCTACCAGAAATTGTAAGTGAAGTTGACACAAGGGATTATCTAAATGAATGAAGACTTGCACACTGTAATTAATTTATTTCAGAAGAAATCCAATAGCTAGTTACAGGTGTTACTCACAAAATTAGAATATCATAAAAAAAGTTAATTAATTTCAGTTCTTCAATGCAAAAAGTGAAACATATACCGTATTTTTTGGACTATAACATGCACAGGACCATAAGACACACCCCAAATTTTCAGAAGGAAAATAGGGAAGAACAAATAATGTGTCAAATGGGGGTCTGTCATACAGTCCGAATTCAGTTTACCAGGGGGGATCAGCAGTGCTAGTGGAGTAGGGTCACAGGAGATGTTTGGTGGTCCAGCGATATGACTCCCATCCCAGGCTGGTGCGGCAGGTGCAGTGGCATCCAGAAATCCCATCCCAGGCTGGTTCGGCTGGTGTGGCACGTTCGGCAGTGGTGCTCTGCCAGCATCTTACGAAAGCCTGAAAGTCTCACATATCCATTGCTGTGATGCAGTGGCCTCCGGGAAATCCCATCCCAGGCTAGTGCGGCAGGTGTGGCGGTGGTGCTCTGTGGTGAGGGGGGACTCTGCCAGCATCTTGTGAAAGCCCAGAGAAAAATGGCCACCGGGGGCGGCGCATGCGCAGATTGAGATCTCAGCAACGAGATCTCGATGCTGAGATCTCAATCTGAGAATGTGCCGCCCCCGGTGGCCAGTTTCCTGGAGGCAACTGCATCCCAGGAGATTGAGATCTCGGCAACAAGATCTCATCCCGAGATCTCGGGAGACAAGATCTCAGGAAGAGATCTCATTGCTGAGATCTCAATCTGAGTATGCACCGCCCCCAGCGGCTATTTTCCTGGAGGCCACCGCATTGCAGCATTGGAAGTGTGGGGCCTCTGGTCTTTCAGAAAATGCTGGCAGAGCCCCCCCGCACCAAAAAGCACCACCGCCAAACCTGCTGCACCTGCTGCACCAGCCACACCAGCCTGGGAAGGGAGTATGATCATCACTCGGCAGCGTCGGATCGGGACCACTGCAGAATCACCCAACTCCTGCTGCTGCCACAGTATTTTTAAGTAAATTCCGACTGTAAGATGCACCCCCATTTCCCTCAAATTTTTTGGGGAAAAAGTGCAACTCATAGTCTGAAAAATACGGTTTTATAAAGAGTCATTATAGAGTGATCTATTTCAAGTGTTTATTTTTGTTAATGTTGATGATTATGGCTTGCAGCCAATGAAAACCCAAAAGACTTCTGTGAGATCCCCGCTAGCACCGTGAGCTGTGAGCGCTCACAGTGCTAGTGGGGATCTGGTCACAACTCAACCCGGCTGTGAAAGGAGCTCATTGACCGAAGGTAACCTCTATGACGTCACCTCCAGTTACTGAGCCTGCATTCCCAGCATCTCATTCACCAGTGGTTTTCAGCAGGGATGGTCTCATCTTGGCACCATAACAGGTTGAAAACTGTATATCTCCCAGACATGGATTACAGCGTGGGACGCAACGACGGACAGGTATAGTATATTGTTGCTTTTTTATTTTATTTTTATTGCAGGAGATCGAGGGCTTTGCTTGGAATAGGCATGGTTGTAAGTATGGTTTAATTGAGATTAATAAAGGAGTCATTTTTTCAAATAAAGGACTTTATTCTGGGTGTCTGTGTTTATTTACAATACAACTATAGGATTAGTAATGGGGGTGTCTTATATACACCTCTCCATTACTAAGCCATGGGCTTGATGTCACCTGAAAGGTGACATCAACCACTCAAATATTACCCCACTTGCCACCACTACAGGGCAAGAGGGAAGAGATGGGCAAAATGCCAGAATTGGTGCATCTAATAGATGCGCCTTTTCTGGGTAGCTGCAGGCTGCTATTTTTAGGCTGGAAATACCAGCCCCCAGTTGTCTGCTTTAGCAAGGCTGGTTGTCAAAAATAGTGGGGACACCACACCATTTTTTTAATTATTTATTTAGCTTACTGTAACGCTTCTTCCCAGGCGCTGATGCGTGTTACATGGTTGACATCAATGAGTGCTATGTGCATGTACGTGTGTGGGACGTTTTATGGCCCGTGCTGACATTAAAAAATGGACATATCAGCGTGCTTTGCCCTCAGACACACGGTCCATGGAAACACACTGACATATGCACAGACCCATTTACTTGAATAGGCAAATAGCACTCCATTCCTCCTATAGTACTGTACAGCCATGTATGGGGTATTGCCACGATCAGTAGTAATTTTGGTGCCATTTTTGTAAAATCTTTAGCTAAAACAAAATTTTGGTAGTGAAAATGTAGTTATTTTTGTCTCACTGCTCAATGGTATAAAATTCTGTAACACACCCATGATGTCAATATCATCACTGCACGCCTAGATGAATTCTTTGAGAGGTGTAATTCATAAAATGGGGCAACTTATGGGGGGTTCTGCTGTTTTGGCACCTCATGGGCTCTCCCAGTGGGTCACGGCACCTGCACACAATAAAAGTAAAATCTGGTGTTCCTTCCCTTCTGAGCTCTGCTATGTGCTCAAACAGTGGTTTGCCCACACATATGCGGTATCAGTGTACTCAGGACAATTTGCTCAATAACTTTTGGGGTCCAATTTCTTTTGTTACCCCTCGGGGTTTAAAGTGCTCACTACACATCTAGCTAAGTTCCTTAGGGGGTCTAGTTTCCAGAATGGTGTCATTTGTGGGAGATTTCTTCTGTCTAGGCACATCAGGGGCTCTCCAAACGTGACATGGCTTCCAATCTTAATTCCAGCCAATTTTGCGCTGAAAAAGTAAAACAGCGCTCCATCCTTCCCAAGCTCTGCCATGCGCCCAAACAGTGGTTTGCCAGCACATATGGGATATCAGCTTAATCAGGACAAATTGCACAACAACTTTTCTGGTCCAAATTCTCCTGTTATACTTGGGAAAATAAAAAATTGGGGGCGAATAGATCATTTTTTGTGAAAAAAATAATGATTTTTTATTTTTATGGCTCTACGTTATAAACGTTTGTGAAGCACTTGGGGGTTCAAAGTGCTCACCACACATCTAGATCAGTTCCTTAGGGGGTCTAGTTTCCAAAATGGTGTTACTTGTGGGGGGTTGCACTCCAAACGCGACATGGCGTCCAATTTCAAATTCCAGCCAATTTTGCATTAAAAACTCAAATGGCGTTCCTTCCCTTCAAAACTCTGCCATGCACCCAAACAGTGGTTTACCTGCATATATGGGGTATCAACAAACTCAGGAGAAATTGCTTAATAACTTTTGGGGTCAAATTTCTCCTGTTACCCTTAGTAAAAAAAAAATTTGGATCTGAAGTAAATATTTTGTGAAAAAAGTTAACTGTTCATTTTTTAAACACTCCAAAAATTCCTGTGAAGCACCTGAATGGTTAATAAACTTCTTGAATGTGGTTTTGAGCACCCTCGGGGTGCAGTTTTTAGAATGGTGTCACTTTTGGGTATTTTCTATCATATAGACCCCTAAAAGTGACTTCAAATTTGATGTGGACCCTAAAAAATAAATGGTGTTGTAAAAATTAGAAATCGCTGTTTAAATTTTAACCCTTATAACTTCGTAACAAAAAATTTTTGGTTCCAAAATTGTGCTGATGTAAAGTAAACATGTTGGAAATGTTACTTATTAAGTATTAAATGTGACATATCTCTGTGATTGTAGGGCATAAAAATTTAAAGTTGGAAAATTGTGAAATTTTCAAAATTTTTGCAAAATTTCCTTTTTTTTCACAAAAAATGCAAGTCATATCAAAGAAATTTTACCACTATCATGAAGTACAATATGTCTTGAGAAAAAAAGTGTCAGAATCGCTGAGATCCATTGAAGCGTTCCAGAGTTATAACCTCATAAAAGGACAGTGGTCAGAATTTAAAAAATTGGCCTGGTCATTAACATGCAAACCACCCTTGGGGGTAAAGGGGTTAAACAATTTAATACATCATTATTGGGGAATTGGGGCATGATGTCAGACAACTTGCAACTTGCCTATTTCTTGATGAACTATGGCACACCTTGCACCAGAAATATTATTTCCGTCTGAGTTGAGTACGACTTGGGGCACGGAGCACAGATGTGCATGCTACATTTCAGACACACCTGATTTATGAAGAGGCATTTTCCACTTAATGAATCAGTAATGTCTCAAAAATGTATTATCTGACCCTGCAGATGACATTGTGTTGACTCCAGACTCTGGCATTCCTTAGCCAGATCCTGTGTCATCTGTGTCAAATTTACCACCTGGCCACAGAGCATGTAAACAGGCTCCATTCTGGCAAAGAAAAGAAAAACTTATTGGCAGACATATTGTGACGCCGAGTCACTTCTCTCGGTCAATTCATGAAATAGAATAGTCAAAGAGTCTGCGGTCAAAAGCCAGGAAAGTACATCATAGACAGAAGGCAGAGATAAACTCATATTCAGGTAATTTTCTGAGGTGAGAATAACAGGAGGATAGAGGACTCGAGCAGAAGGGGTAAAACAGACAGTTGGTCAGAACGAGGTACTAAGGTCAGGCAATGAAAGACCTACAAACAGCCCGCAAGGCACAGAGACAAGCAACACTATAGCTGAATATATGTCTGGCAGAGGTCTGGGAGTAACAGCCCAGTTAAGTAGCATGGCAATCACCTGAGATAGTGAACACCCAGAGACAATCAGCGCTTCCCAGTCTCAGGTTGGACTGCCGAGCTGTCAATCAAGACACTGACAGTTCAGCACACTCCTGCTCCAGACTGGATGACTGAGCTGTCAATCAAAGTATTGACAACTTCAGCACACCTCTGTACCAGATTATATGGCTAAGCTGTCAGTAACTGCATCCCAAACCCACAGAGGGATGGAACTGTGACATTATCTCTCTCTCTCTCGTGAACAACCGCAGTCTTGATGAGTCAGGGCCTAAATGCATAAAAAGAAACAAAGACCCCATCAATATTTCTTATAACTTGTTAGTATAGGGTACTTTGAAATAACTCAATCAAAATACAATAATAAATGTAAGTGGAAACCCAGTAAAATATAGTCCATAGTACTATGTTATAATATTTTTCCAAAATGTGAAAACATTTATCAAAGATGTGTATTTTATTTCAATAAAGGTTGTGTTTATTGTAACCACATCATAGGTTTATTTTATGTTGTGTCTGTGTTGTTCAAAGAGACGTGGAAATAATGTCTGGACTCTGGCAGATTTTCACTAATTGAAGCGAGGTCTTTACTTGTCCTGTGGGTCTTTTTGGTCTTTGTCAGCCTTTGATAGATTATTGTTCCTGTTTAATTGGCAAAGTCTCTTGGATGTCATTGATCTAGACCAAAGAATGAGCTAAAGAAACAAGTGAAATAAGTGCAAGGAAATTTATCCTGAAAGAGTCTGAGGCAACTGAGAACAGCATTTAATAATGATTTTGTGATTCACTTCAATAAAAACTTTAACATTTTAGTAAGTCGGAAATCCTCTTTCTCTCATTGTAGTCTAGCCAAAAATATTTAACTAAATCCTGTGCATCAATTGTACTTGTTTCTTACTAAAATACAGTCAAATTTTTATTTTTCTCAGCTTGTCACTTCTGCTTAACACATATGATCTGTGAAATTATAAATGTGTTACCCAGCAACAAAAGAATCATTTCACAGAAATAGAGATGGAAAACTGCATGTAAAGTATCACACATTGCCATATTTACATCCATGAGGCTCATAGGCAGCTATTGGATCACTATTTCTAGATATTTCACTCCTTCTGCACACCCAACCGCCTGTGTTAAAATAAAAGGCAATTACAGGACCACAAGTGTCTCGCAGCTTTAAATAGTTTAAACACATTTTACATAAATCAATACTACAAGCATTTGTAAGAAACATTGTAATATACTATATCTTAACTAAAAAATAAATTTCTTCACTTATTAGCCACTTTTCTGCTCACCTTCATGAACATATCCTTCACTCTTAAAAAATGCTGCGATATGTATTTTTCAGTACAAAAATCACTTCCAGCTCAGTGAAGAAGGGTGCAGTTTATAACTGAGAAGCGAGGGCCGAGAAAGGAGAAACAGAGTGAGTGAGAATGGAAGAGAGAGATATACACAGAGAATACTGCTGAATTCACAGCTACACTGTTCAGTACTGGAGTCTGCTTATGAATAAAAACAATTAACTTTTTTCAGCTTTGAGTTTTATATATAAAACTTATTCTTCCTACCAAATAGTGGAACATTACAATGCACTTTATTGATTCCATCATAGTAGTAAATGGCAAGAAGTAACATCAAAAATGATGTTGAAAGGCTGAACTTTTAAATATCTATTTTGCATCTGTGTTCTCTAAGAAATTAAATGTATCATCAACTGATTGTCACTGTGTTCTAGAGGGAATAAAATAATTCACAATATCTATAAACAGAGCTAAAGAGGGAACACTTAACGAGTTTAAATAAATTAAATCTCCTGGTCCAGATGACTTACATCTTAAGGGGGTTTTACACATAGCAATATCGCTAGCAATATCTCTAAAGCATCACCGATTTGGTGACGCAGCAGCGATATCGCTATGTGTGATACTTACCTCTGACCGGCTCCCCCGCTGTCTGTCGTTGATCGCGCGAGTGTCAGCTCACTAGCGACCATTTAGCGATGCACCAGCGATCCTGACCGGGTCGTATCGTTGTCAGGATCGCTGGTGCATCGCTAAATGTAAAGGGGCCTTTAGGGTACTGAAAGCGATAATATTGGAAATTACTTACAGAGCCACTAGTCGGAATCTTTGAAAATTCCTGGAGAACAGGAGAAGTCACAAATAGTTTTGAGCATTCCGATACCGCAAGTATCGGGTATCGGCCGATACTTGCTGTATCGGAATTCCGATACCGACTTCCGATATTTTTTCAATATCGGAATTCGGCATCGGAATCAGAAGTTCAAAGTTGATTGACAGACTGACGTCATCATGATGCGCGGTGTGTGCGCATCATGATGCGCCGTCATTTCGGGCCTTCCGGGGGTCTCTGCCGGCCTGCCGGGGGGCTGTGCCGGCCTGCCGGGGGGGCTGTGTGGACTGCCCGGGGTCTGTGCCGGCCTGCCGGGGGGCTGTGCCGGCCTGCCGGGGGGCTGTGCAGGCTCCGGGGGGCTGTGCCGGCCTGCCGGGGGGCTGTGCCGGCCTGCCGGTGGTCTGTGCAGGCTCCGGGGGGCTGTGCCGGCCTGCCGGGGGGCTGTGCCGGCCTGCCGGTGGTCTGTGCAGGCTTCGGGGGTCTGTGCAGGCATCGTCCGATGGGACTACAAGTCCCATCGGGCGATGCCTGCTACCATGACAGTGATTGACACATTAGCCAATGATGGGACAGTAGAAATTCCCACACAGCAATGGCATAAAGTGAGACTAGGGACTTTTTTTTTTTTAAGTGGCGGAGGAATACAGTGCGGAAGGATACCTACCTTCCGTCATTGGATTCCTGCAGCCCGTAGAGAACGGCAGCATCATCTGATGCTGCAGTTCTCTACCCAAGATCGTCGTGGGACACACTCGTGGACTGCTTCGGATCGTGGGTGACTATTTTTGTGGTTTGTTATGTTAATATTTATTCCGTAGATGACAATGGCTTCGGGGAACAATGTGACAAGTATTGGTAAGTATGTTACTCTATGTTATATGTACTGTATGTCTATGTATGTATTGTATGAATGTATTGTATGTATGTAGTATATATGTGGTATGTATGTAGTATGTATGTAGTATGTATGTAGCATGCATGTAGCATGCAGTATGTATGTAGCATGCATGTAGTATATATGTAGTATGTATGTAGCATGCATGTAGTATATATGTAGTATGTATGTAGCATGTAGCATGCATGTAGTATGTATGTGGTATGTATGTAGCATGTAGTATGTATGTAGCATGCATGTAGTATATATGTGGTATGTATGTAGCATGTAGTATGTATGTAGCATGCATGTAGTATATATGTAGTATGTATGTAGCATGCAGTATGTATGTAGCATGCATGTAGTATATATGTAGTATGTATGTAGCATGTAGTATGTATGTAGCATGCATGTAGTATGTATGTAGTATGTAGCATGTAGTATGTATGTAGCATGCATGTAGTATATATGTAGTATGTATGTAGTATATATGTAGTATGTATGTTGCATGTAGTATTTATGTAGTATGAATGTAGCATGTATGTAGTATGTAGTATGCATGTTGTATGTATGTAGCATGTAATTTTTTTTTTTTTTTTTTACATTTAACACATTAGCCGGATGATGGGACTACTACTGTCCCATCATTGGCTAATGTGTCAATCACTGTCATGGTAGCAGGCATCGCCCGATGGGACTTGTAGTCCCATCGGACGATGCCTGCACAGACCCCCGAAGCCTGCACAGACCACCGGCAGGCCGGCACAGCCCCCCGGCAGGCCGGCACAGCCCCCCGGAGCCTGCACAGCCCCCCGGCAGGCCGGCACAGCCCCCCGGCAGGCCGGCACAGCCCCCCGGAGCCTGCACAGCCCCCCGGCAGGCCGGCACAGCCCCCCGGCAGGCCGGCACAGCCCACCGGAGCCTGCACAGCCCCCCGGCAGGCCGGCACAGACCACCGGAGCCTGCACAGACCCCCTGGCAGGCCGGCACAGCCCCCCGAAAGGCCCGTACAGACCCCAGAGAGGCTGTACAAGGGCAGGAAAGGGTTTTTCTTATTCCGATACCGGAAGTCCCATAGACTTGAATGGGACTTCCGGTATCGGAATCGGCGATACCGATACTTTTTTTAAAGATCGGCCGATACCATCCGATACGATACTTTGAAGTGTCGGACGGTATCGCTCAACTCTAGTCACAAAAGATTAGAGAAGGGCAAATGTTGTCTCTGTCTTCAAAAAGGAAAGAAGACGGAGCCAGGAAATTACCAGCCAATGAGCCTTACTTATATACCAGGAAAAATTATTGCACAAATTATTAAACAGCATTTATGTAAGTACATGGATAAGAATACAGTAATTAACCAGAGCCGGCATGGGTTTATAAGGAAACTAGGGAGCAAGAATGGAAATAAGGTGATACCCATAATACAAAGGGAGAATAAACAGGGGGTGTAAGCTCACCTGGTTTTGCTGCAATTGCAACAATCAATACACCTTAACAGCTGCTGCAGACCATTAGTTATAGCCCATAAGAATAGTAAAGGGAGATAGATGGCTTTCTTGGGCTGCTGTCAATATCTCACAAAGGATAATGGAGAATCAACAACATCACCATGTAGTTATTTCCTGAGGACGAGGTTGGAGTATCTTGAAACACGTTGATCAACACCACAGAATAAACAAATGTTTTTATCTTATTGATTCCCTGTTATCCTTTCTGGGATATTGACAGCAGCGCAGGAAAGCCGTCCATCTCCTTCTACTATCAGCATGGGTTTGTTGCAAACAAGTCATGTGAGGTCAATCTAATGTCCTTCTATGATGGAGTAACTGGCTGGGTGGACCAGGGAAATGTGGAGGATATAGTATATCTCGTCTTCAGCAGAGCATTTGAAAAAAGTATCTTTTACTAGCCTTATTGAAAAAAATGAGAAAGTATGGAATTGACAAGGCTATGGTTAGCTGGATTCATAATTGGCTCAGTGATTGCACTTAAAGAGTGGTAATAAATAGTTGCACATCCAATTGGAAGACTGTTACAAGTGGGGTATCACATGGCTCTGTCCTTGCCTCACTGCTGTTTAACATTTTTGTAAATGATATAGAAAAGGGAACTGAAGGTAAATTAATCAAATTTTCTCATGCTGTAAGGCTAGGAGGGATAGATAACAGTAGAAAATACAGAAAAAGTATTCTAATAGATTTAGACAAGTTTAAACTAATTGAATGGTATTTAACAGGGAGAAATGCTAATTCTACATCTGGGCAAGAAAAACAAAAATTACATCTAAAGAATGGGAGGAATAGAACTAAGTAACAGTATGTGTGAAAAAGACTTGGGAATACTAATAGCTCAAAGGCTGCACATGAGTCAACAGTGTAATACAGCAGCAAAAAAAGGCAAACAGTTCTGGGATTTATTAAGAGAAGCAAAGAATCTAGATCATGAGAAACAATTATGCCCCTCTCCTCCTCCTTGGTCAGGCCTCATCTGGAATACTGTGTCAAGTTCTACGCACAACATTTTAAAAGAGACATTGAAAAACTGGAGCAAGTTCAGAGAAGAGTTACCAGGATGGTGAGTGGACTCCAAAGTATGTCCTATGAGGAACGATTAAAGGATCTGGAAATGTTTAGCTTGCAAAAAAGAAGGCTATGAGGAGACTTACTAGCTGTCTACAAATATCTGAAGGGATGTCACAGTGTAGAAGGATCATCCTTATTCTTAATTGCACATGGAAACATGAGAAACAATGAAATGAAACTGAAAGTGAGAAGAGACAGAATAGATATTAAAAACAATTTTTTGACAGTGAGGGTGATCAATGAGTGGAACTGGCTGCCATGAGAGGTGGCGAGTTCTCCTTCAAAGGAAGTTTTCAAACAGAGGCTGGACAGACATCTGTCTAAGATGGTTTAGTGAATCCTGCACTGAGAATGGGGTTGGGCACAATGACCCTGGAGTTCTCTTCCATGAATCTATGAAATGCCTGGTAGGAGCTTGTGTTAGCAGAATTTAAACAGATATATCATACTGGGAAATTGCCTCATTTCATTGGTCAGGTATTTTACAAATAAACCTTAATATAAGGTTTTCTTAACATAATTTTTTCCTTAAAGTTATCATATGACCTTATGGGAGACATGATAGGAACATTTCATTAATATTGGCATTACACACACCAGTCATAATAAATGTCTCGCTGGAGTACACTGCACCTAATTTAATAAGCGATGCTTGTTGCATAGCAAAGCAAAGGACTGAATTGCATCTCTCAATGGTCCCTGGCTAATATTAAACAACTTATCAGGCTTATATCAGTCTGTGAGGTGGTCCTTAGTAGTGATAGAGGGACTCCTCATCTCACTTCTTTCATTCCATTGTTGCTGTTAATTGCAGCATTAAAGAGGTTCACCTTCTATGTTAAGAGAAAGTGACAGGAGTGATTGGCCTGTCTGTTGTTTAAAATATCTTGCAACCACCAGGTATGCAGCAGACTCAGCACATGAGCCTGCACCATACAAATACTACCGACTTATACTCTAAATATATGGCGCATGGATGCTAAGCAAAGGCAAAGTCTTTTGGCATCGGGCCTCCCAAGCACACAGATCATAAATCAATCATGTGGCTTGTCGCCATTGGAAGAACAATAGTGACTCACTCAAATGTCTTGACTATTCTTTCTTGTCCTTTGGCATTTGTTGCCATGCTTTTTTCCCTGCTACTTTTTTGTGCCTTTTAAGAGCCAAAATTGACATTATTCTTTGAAATGTCACATGTTGGTCTAAAACTGCGCAAAAAAATTGGGGCATTTCAAAAAGATGCAAATGATGTATTAGTCTAAGCAATTTAAGGAAATTTATGATCAAATTGTTGAACATGAAAAATAAAGCTGTCAAAACTGAGTAAAGGTAACTTTAATAAATCTGTACAAAGTTTTTCCTACCTCATCTAAGAACAGCATAATGTGGGAAAAGAGACCCTGATGCCAACAATGTATCACTTAGTTTACTGTGTGCAGTAGTTGTGACACAATCAAAATGTTTTGATTTAACATGAAGCAGAGCTGATAAAGCTAACCCCGCCCACACCAGGCTCTCTGTGTACATTGTTGACAGTGAGCTGCTTAACACAGGAGAAGGTGTGGTCGGCTAGCAGGCATGTGAGATAAAGTTCAGACAGCAATAATCTCCAAGTGATAAAAACTTCATTGTAAGTAAACAACAGCATGTAACCCAAAAAAAGTGCCAAATCTGTGTTTCAGCCCCTATCTCCTTCCATTTTCAGATTACATAGCAGCAACCTGCAGACAGATTCCCCTTAAAAAGGGGGCACAAATTCACAATAAGATATAATTTAAAAAGTCACTATTAGAACCATAATGGAAAAAAAAACAGTGAGAAATTGGAAACCATAATAAAAAGTTGCAACAATTTTTTATCTAAAATTAATAGCCAAGCATACAATTTAATTCAATCAGAAATTACAACATTCTACTTAATACACTGCTTTTATACACCAGAGCTGTTTGATATTTCAGAAGTGAAATTTGTGGCATTATTTTTCCTTATTGGTAAATTTCAATAAATGATTGTATAATTAATACAACAGCAAGCACATGCTATAAATAAAAAAAAAATGAGTTTTCTGAAAATAGAAAAATAAATAAGAAAATAAAAATTAACAAAAATATGCACCGGCATTACACTATGACCTCATAATAAAACTGCACACCTATTTTCTAAGTGGAAATGAGGTCTTACAGGAATAAAATCTCCATAATTAATGATCACTGTAATTTTGTTTGATTGAATATAAAAACTTACCTCCAATGAGTAACTGATTAATGGTGTAAAACGGCTTTACAAGCAGGTAGGCTGCTCCTGGATCAGGAAGCATGCTCCATTCTAAAACTGTGGCTAAAACATTCTCCTTGTAGTGCATAGGACGTTCTATGAAATGAAAAAAAAAATAAAATACAAAATAATTGTATTCACTATGTTTGTTTGTTCACAGAATTCAGTGATTAATTGTGTTAATTAGAAAACTTCAGCATATTTTCATTTTAACGGAGCTGTCCACAACTACAACTACAAGGACATTCTTTTTTCACTTAAATGCATATATTTTGGATTAAAAACATGTTTTATTGCAATTTGGCTTAAATATTTTTTAAACTACCGTATTTTTAGCATTATAAGATACACTTTTCCCCAAAAAAATTTTGGGGGAAAATGGGGGTGCGTCTTATGACGCGAATTGACCTTACCGGCCGCAGTGGAGCAAAGTTCCAGGGAGGAGGCAAGAGTGGAGGGTTGCTGGTTTACTATGCGGTGGACTCCGGGAAAAAGGCTGCTGGGGGTAGCAGATGCGCAGATGGAGATCTTGGCAGCAAGATCTCCATCTGCACATATGTTGCCCCCGGCAGCCATTTTACCCGGCGTCTACCACATAGTAAATCATGGAAGTGCGGGGGCTGTGGGCTTTCACAAATTGTTGTCACCATCCAACACCTGCAGCGTCACACATTCGAACACCCCCTCATCCCAGCCTGTGGACTGCAGCAATGCTCCACTCTTGCCTGCACCACCAAACACCCACAGGGTGTCACATCTGAACACCCCTTTCTCCCAGTCAGGGGTCTGCAGCATCACCCCACTCCTGCCTCCTCCAGCAGTGACCCTGGAACCCCGTTTCATCGCAGCCACTACCCCTGGTGAGCAATAAGGTGCATGGATTGTAAAAAGCACCACCATTTTATTTAAAAAGGGTTTTTTTCCTATTTTTCTCCTCAAAATTTGGGGTGCGTCTTATAATTCAGTGCATCTTATAAACCGCAAAATACAATATTTTTCTTTTACAGCTTTTATGTACATGGTTGACTGCAAAATAAATTATCTGTGAATCTGACAGGATTTGAAACCCTTATCTTTCTTCATCTGAAGTCTGATTAATCATTTCAAACTTCTACTTAACTTTAATATGGTCATAACTCTGTCTAAGGTTGTGTATCCATGTTGAGTTATTGGTGAATATTTGATTTTTCACTGCATTCTACAGTTCTAGAAAAGTAGGTGGGATTTATAGGAATCTCCCGCCCTCTGTGGTTTTTATTTTGTTTCAAATCCTCAACATGTCAATTTCACCTGAAAATCCACAGGTAAAAACAAATAAACGCTTCAAAAATGCTTGTAATCCACAAATGACATTTTGTCAAATCAAAATACCGGAAAGTATCAAAACTTCACCACCAGCTTCACTTTAAACATGCCATACAAAAAAAAGACAAAAAACACAGCATCAAAAACAGGATAAAAAGGTCCTTGTGAAGGATTCCTTCCACAATGAAAATGAATAATGTCTTCAGAGAACCTTGAAATGCCATTTCCAAACAGGACAATGTTTTCCGTGCTTATATGTGGTATGGCAGCTTGATTTTCCATGGTTTGCAATACGAGACTCAGCCTATGGATAAGAGTGTTACTTCTTCTGGAAAAAATATTCTCTTTTTCTGGAAAAAAGCTGGACAAGCCCTTTAATGCTAAATTTAGATAAGACACGCAGAGCTTGCTACTTCTTAGGCTAGGTTATTCTTGCATTGGTGCCTTTGTTGGCTCTATCATTTTAATGAAAAAATAAGCTTAGCATACATAGAATGCATCATAGTTAACTAGGTTCCTCTGAAACCATTTGTGTCCACAATAGGATGAGATGGTTTCATGCAATGTGAAGTTAGCCTATCCATAGATCATGGCTAACATTAAAAAGCAGTGACAGGTGAAGTAAGTAATTTGTTATTCCTGGGTCAGAGCATAATTGAAATGTTCCAGTGTTACTAGTATGAAGAAGTTAGTTACTACCAAATCTTGAAGGACAGGTCATTGGTACTCAATTCTTATTTTTGCTCTTGGGAAGTAAAGGCTAGCCATTATTTGCTGTACATGGGGAATAAACGTTAGCCTGTTCCTATGAAAGAATTTTTTTGTATTACTTGCTAACATTTTTTTATTCAAGCTAAGACTGGCAACTTGATTCACAGCTACAGACCCATCAGAGTGCTCAGACCTTTCTGGACTGATGTATGCTGCCAATCACAGAATGCAGTGATTTTGTTTCTCTCAATTGGACTTGGCATGAGAAGACAAATTCTAGTGGACACTGCTCCATAATATAACATACTGAAACATCAGGTAACACTCGTCTGAGTTATATGCTGGCTACTCGCCAGTGGGAGCGAACCCTATAGGCCATGCTGTATAATAGAGAAAAAGGTGGCCTGGTCTGAATCAAGAAATCTACATCTAATGTTTTATTGTGACTTAGAACATGACATGCTCAAAGACTGCAATTTTTTTACTGGTCATGGTGGACATACACTAAGTCAGGCCAGTGTTATGGCTGATTAGCATGTGATCTATTTTTTCACATTAACATAACTGGAGATTACCTACGCAATCCATTAATTAGTTCTAGGTTAAAGAAAACCTATCAGCCAGATTGCATAATGTAGAGTAAATACATGGCTGTAATGGCATTGTGTCTTTACATTTCAAAAGTGTGCTGTCAGGTTCTTTTTAATCAAATAAGCATATAACTAATTTCTATGAAGTAAAGGCCCCGTCACACTAAGCGACTCACCAGCGATCCCGACACCGATATGAAGGTGTCAGGATCGCTAGTAATTCGCTATGTGATCGCTGGTGAGCTGTCAGACAGCTTCACCAGCGATCAGCACAGCGATGCCGAGCGCCCGGCATCGCTGGCTATCGCTGTAGAAAATAGTATCAAAATAAAAAATATAGTTATTCTCACCTTCCGATGTCCCGTTCAGCCATCCCGCCTCTCTCCACGCTCCGGTCCCAGTGATCCTTTGCACGAATGACCGCGAGATGTCATGGTCTCACGGGATAACAAAGTCTTGCGGTCATTCATGCAAAGGATCACTGGGACCGGAACGTGGAGAGAGGCGGGATGGCTGAACGGGACATCGGAAGGTGAGAATAACTATATTTTTTATTTTTTTTTATTATTTTTTTACACCTGATCGCTGGTCTCCCGCTGTCACACACAGCGATGCGTGCTGGCCAGCGGGAGACCAGCGACCAAAGAAATGTCCAGAGGTTTCTTGCAGCGATCAGCAATACCGGCAGGGAGGCCGCTCGCTGATCGCTGTCACACACAGCGATCTCGCTGGTGATATCACTGTTACGTCACAAAAGTTGTGACTCAGCAGCGATCTCGCTACCGAGATTGCTTAGTGAGACGGGGCCTTAATCTGACAGCTGTTGCCTTCTTCCCAAACAGTCATATCAACTATCCAAATCCCTGATACTCTGTTTATCCATGTGTGACTAAACATTATCTGCTGGTATAGTTTGATCCAATGGGTTAGGACTATGTACATGTGTACAAGTATTCAATGAAGCACAATGGGTATCCGTTTAACCCATGTCAGGGCTAATGAATAAACGTCATTGAGCTGCTCCTCTATATAAACTTTACCACTGTTAACATAAAGCATCTAAGCGATTGTAAAGAAGACCTCCCACTCCTGACTCCAAGTCTTCTCCCGCGCTGCGCCAATCCTCTGGAATGCTCTACCCCAAGAATTTAGGACCAGCCACAACTTGCAAAGTTTTAGGCGCTCCCTCAAAACACATTTGTTCAAAGCGGCCTATCATGTTCCCTAATCAGTCATTCTATGTGTAAGTGTGCGTGTGTAGCCCATTCACTATCTCCATCAAACCCCCCCTCCCTCAAGATGGCTGGACCATCATTGTAAATACATCACTGTAAATACACACCTGTACTTTATATCTCTCCCACCTCATTGTAGATTGTATGCTCTCATGAGCAGGGCTGTCTTACTTTGCTTTAATCATTGTATTATTACTAAAGTTGTTACTTTTGACTGTTGTGTTTTAAACTGTTAAATTGTAAAGTACTGCGGAATATGTTGGCGCTATATAAATAAAGATTATTATTATTATAAGACCTTTTACCCGTTTCAGCATGCTAAAATGGCCACATTTTGTAATAGTGGCAGCAGAGCTGAATAAAATGTATTTAATTTCTTAATGTCTCCATGTCATTGTGAACATATTCATTTTGATCAGAATTTACATTTTAGTTCAACTGGACGTTACCAGAGATTTGTCTCTGGGGTCGTCTACTTCTTCCCCTCCATGATGTTAACCAATCAAAAGCAGGAGGTAAAAAAAAAGTACACACTTCCCTTTTCACTGATATCTTTAGCCACTGTGTAGAAATACAGCAGAGGTGAGTTATATATCATGACAAACACTTCCAGATCTCATCTCACAGTAGTCAATATTGGGGGAGGTTGATAGCTGATAACATTGTAAGATTAAATCAGGCAGGGTTTGTAATTACAAATAAAGCTGTAGCTATTGTGCACAGATACAGCAGAGCTGAGTTATGTATTCATACAAACCTCTCCAGATCTCATCTCACAGTTCTGTTAGCTCTAACCCTCCTTCACTCCACATTGACTGCTTATAAATGGTCATCCTCAAGCAGGATTAGAAGTTCATGCCTCCTTGGACAAATCTCTGGTAACACCCAGTTCTAATATAACATAAATTATAACCTAAACTTTGCAAGCTATTGACGCTTCAATAAAAAGGAGAAAAAAATAAAAACTATGTTTTACTCAGCTATGTTGCCAATAGTGCATGATTTGGCCAGTTTAACATGCTCAAACTGATGAAAGTGCCTCTAAATAGTGTGCCTCTAAGGTCTAAGGGACATTATAAATGCTTAGGAAGCCTTTGCAGGTGTTTTTTGTTAAGTATTCTAATTTATTGAGAAAATGACTTTTGGGTTTTCATTGGCTGTAAGCCATAATCATCACCATTAACAGAAACAAGCACTTGAAATAGATCACTCTGTCTGTAATGACTCTACAGTATATAATATATGAGTTTCACTTTTTATCTTGAAGAACTTAAGTTTTTGATTATATTCTAATTTAGTGAGAAGCATGTGTAGCTTAAGATGAGATCACATGTCCAGTAGCCACTTTATTTTTTTAATTTCATTTTCAGGATGCAAAAATGAGAATAAAATGATCCCGTCCTGGAGTTAGGACTGGCAGAAAGCACCAAATAATATGAAGATGGTAATAAGGTGCATTCTCTGCTCGAGGTCCACCGTGCAGAGGTGTTAACTGCTGCTCGGTAATGGAAGACACAGAATGGCAGTATAGTGCTGGACACACGTGGGTTAAATACCACCCAGTGTGTCATAGCGACGGGCTCTGTTGATTCAAAGAGCCACGGTACCGCATAACACATGCCACACCCTGTTGACTGTCACAGGGCACAGCTGAGTCAGTGCTAGTGTACGGTCACAAGACTCTGCCCCAAGGATGTAGGGTAAGAGCCTCTCCAGACCCACTAAGTGCATAGCATCGCACCTGCGGCCGTGCGATCCTTTCATAACTGCAGCCTTCCAGGACCTTGCTGATGGCCCAATCCGAGCTGCTTGAGGACCTGAGCATGTGACCTCCGACCACCAATGAGTGGGCATCTCACGGGCATGCTCAGATGGAGAAAAGCAGGACTTAATCCCAGGAGCATCTGCTCGCCACTGACTAATGCTGGATGCTATAACTGAACCTGGGGCGGCAGCAGCAACCAGACGCATAGCATTATCCTGAGCAAGAGGCTGGGACCGATGTCTCTGCTGAGCAGGAACCTCTGTGGCTGAAGAAGAATGGGAGGTCACAGAGGACATGGCTTGAGATTCCCCCTGTGCATTGGTGGGATCTCGATGCCTAATAACTGGATCCATTCTTTTGAATGGATGCAAAAATGTCCTTAAATCTCTTCTCTTTGACTAAAAGCCAGTTGCAATCCTATTTTTAAACCAGAACAAAAATCACTGTCTGCAAATCTTTTTTGCCTGACTGGATATATTCTGGATCCATTTGATAAAGCAATGAAGTCCATGTGAATGTATCTGTTTAAAGGGTATCCATTCTCTTGCATTTGGAAAATATCCAGTTATATTTTTTGCGATCAGTGTGTCCTCAGTGTCTTGGATCAGTGTGTCATCAGTGTGCTGTACTTGTGTCTGTTTTTATGTTGACTTGTCATCGATATTTATGCCAGATGGACAAATAAATAAATAAATTACAAACCTCCGATTCTTTGCAATATTAAATACAGATAGCACACGGCTGACATTCGGATTCCATTCGACTTGTTTCTGCCCTTTCCCTGTTACTGGGGAAAATGGACCTGTCACCATGAGTTTTGCACAGACACATGGTCAATGAAAAAGCACCTGCATCTGACTAGCACCATAGATTATAATGGGTGCGTGTTGTATTTGTGGAAAAAAATGTGTAAATGATAATACAGTGTGTGCACTCTACCAAACAACCATATGAACTAAATATATAAACTGCTTACCAAGTTCTCCATTTTCAATTACTTCAAATGTAGTCCAACATATTTCCTTCGACAGGTTGATGTTTCTTATACCAGCTACACAGGTTGTGAGCTCCGCAGCTGCCATATTTGGGGAAATCTGTAACAAAAAAAATATTCACTTTATTCATGTATTTTAAACCTTTCTATCCTAATTTACCTGTTTTTACACTTTATTTGTATACTGTATTAATGATTATTTTTACTTGATTAGTAGATAAAATTCTAGATTAAAGAGGCCCTTTCACCAGTTTGTTCATGTTGAACTGGACACATAAATATTTCCAGATATGTATTTTTCTCCAAATAAGATCAGTTTTTATTAAGTCAAAGATGGTGTTATCAAACAATTTTCTCTGAGGTTATGTACTTCTACCCACTTTATAATTTTTACCATTTAATTCAGGCAGCAACTCTGAAACAAAAGAATATGACACCAAAATAGCTTAGAGAAAGTTTATCAGTGTGTAAAATAAAATCATACTGTTCTGATTTCCTAGTCTAACCTCCTGTGTGACCTGTATGATTAATAAGCACAGATAACTAACACCTTTCAGATCTTGTTCCAGTGGGAGAGGGGCAGAACAGTTGAGTTTACCTGTGTCACATTACAAACCATTTTAACATCTCTTCTCCTCTCCTAGCACAGTCCCCTCTGCTGTACTTACCTTCCCCCACACTGCCTGTCCAGTAATGTGTCAGTAACCTTATTTATGATATTGTGCAAAACTTGTTATCACACTGCAGTAAGATCAGAGCAGGTCTCATTACTTGTCACACAGGAGTAGCGCAGAACAGGCGGGTTACTCTTGTGTGAGAAGTATTGAAAGCCCTGATCTCACTGCAGAGCAATTTCAAGTTACTTGAGTATGACAGACATTACTGCCATTATTAATACACTCAGTAATCATGAGAGATGGTAGAAGAATTGGCAATCTAACACAGCTAAATTCATCAGAGCTACCTTTCCTCCCACACTCTCATACAGAAGATTAGACCAGGAGATCTGGGTAGTATCATTGCATCTCACACACTGAGAACATTTCTCTAAGCTGTGGTGAGGGGTGTTCGTCTTTATTTTGATTATTGCTGCCTGCCTATGATTGGTCATCATCATCCTGGGGAAAGTAGTACACATACTCAGTGTAAACCTTCTTATAACACTGACTTGGACTTAAAAAAAAAGTGAACTCACTTGATGTAAGCCTTTCAGTTACCTAGTTTTGTCATCTTGCATTTTGTTATAAAGGTCGAATGGTAGCTCAATTTTTAGTTCTGTTGCATTGCAACATTAAGCTGCTAGGTCCATACTTAACTAAGGGCATGGATGAAGTTTGTTTGTAGTCCTCAATACTGTGTAAGCTTCCATTTTTTATTCTCAAGTTTATTTACATACTCCAAAATCGTACTAATACTTCTTTTGTCTTTCTTTCAGAAACACACTTTCTCACTCTTATTAAAGGGAACCTGTCAGCAGTTTTGGCAGATATAAGATACGGCTACTGCCTTTCAGGGCTTATTTACTGCATTCTATAATGCCCCTTGAAAGATAAGAAAAATAAGTTTTATTATACTCAACCGGGGGGCCGTCCGGTCTGATGGGTGTCACAAGTCCGGATCCAGCGCATCCCATCTTCTTGCAATGCTGCCCTCCTGCTGCTTCATCACTCCCCGGCATCACGCTCCTGCGCAGGTGTACTTATGTGCCTTGTTGATGAGCGCAGACCAAAGTACTGCAGTGCGCAGGCACCGGGAAAGGTTAGAGAGGCCCAGTGCCTGCACACTGCAGTACTTTACTCTGCCCTCAGCAGGGCAGATAAGTACGCCTGTGCGTGAGCGCTATTCCCGGGGGCGATGAAGCAACAGGAGGGCGGCGATCATAAGGAGATGGGAGGTGCCGGACCCGGACCTGCGACACCCATCAGACTGGACCTTAGCGGCCGGCCATCCCTGTTGGGTATAATAAAATGTATTTTTCTTATCTTTCAAGTCAGACCGGGGGCTTATCTACACCATTATAGAATGCTGAAAAATAAGCCCTGAAAGGCAGTGGCCGTACCATATATCGGCCAAAACTGCTGGCAGTTTCCTTTAATACTTAGCTCTACCCAAAGTTGTCAACTGCTACTAAATTAATGGAAAGGCCTTAAAAAGGGTGCTTTATCCCATGTCCACTAAAAAATAGAATATACCCATGATCTTTTTGAAACAAGAAAATCCTGTACAAACTATTTTCATTATGATTACCATCATTTTTGTGTTCTCTGCAATTGTTGCAAATGTCTTCATAACAATAGTACTGGCTACAGGCCTACATTCATTTTTATTTTTACTGTCCATTTATTTTATACAAATTAACCAAATAAATCATTACCCTTATAATAACACACATATCAGGATCCTTTTTCTCTAAAAAGACTTCAAGCAGCAAATCTCCTGACTGTGGAATCTGAATCTGAAATATATAATTAACTCAATTATTTCATATGTTAAACAAAAAAATAGATCCTTATCCTCTAGTTCTTATTCTGTGCTAGATATTTTTAATACCATATTTAATTACTCATATTTTTGTTATTAGGGTTTTTCATATCAGTATTCAAGAAAAGGAAAGAAAAGAAAATAAATGCAAAAAAAAGCAAAAACAAATAAATATTCTACAGAAGATTAGTACCATCATATATTTGATTCACTTATTTACTGGCATATTTCATAAAGTTGGCCCAGAGTAGGAAAATCAACTAGAACTTATGTAAAACATTTTTACAGAACATTCTTTAATTTTACTATTTTTTTAAAGAAAAAAAACAGACTATCTATGTACATATATGAATGTAATTGCGCCAAAATTCTTAAATTTAATTATAAACAGGTATTCACTTTTTTTCAACGGACGACCTCTTTATCACATATCCAGAGGATAAATGATAACTTGTTAATAGGTGGAAATTCAACTGCTTAGACACTTTCTGGCATAATGGGGAACTTTTAGCCTCTCTACAATGGAGTGGCATTTTACATTCTTGAAATCTGCATTATGCTCATCACTTTCTTGCAGCACCACATAGAATGAATGGAGCTGCAGTTGGGCATCTGACCTGTCACTCTGTTTTGTACCATGGATAAATGTTCCCTGTCAGGAATAAAAATTCTTCATTCTTCCATTCAGTTTGTGTCTCAAATGGTTGAACAACCTTTGATCAGCAAGTTGTCACCCATCTTGTGGAAGGGTGACAACTAGGGATGAGCGAGTAGTGAAATACTCGGACTCGCTGTACTCGTTATGAGTAGCTCCTAATACTTGGGTACTCATAACGAGTAGCGAGTCCAATGTAAGTCTATGGGAAATGCGAGTAATGGGTGGTGTGTGTGCGCGCGGGGCTGTGCTGGCCTGTGCGGGACTGTGCTAGGCTGTGCGGGACTGTGCTGGGCTGTGCGGGGACTGGCCTGGCTGTGCGGGGACTGTGCGGGTACTGTGCCGGGCTGTGCGGGACTGTGCTGGGCTGTGTGGGGACTGGCCGGGCTGTGCAGGGACTGTGCGGGGACTGTGCCGGGGTGTAGGGGACTGTGTTGGGCTGTGCAGGACTGGCCGGGCTGTGTGGGGACTGTGTGGGGACTGTGCCAGGCTGTGTGGGACTGTGCTGGGCTGTGCAGGGACTGGCCGGGCTGTGTGGGTACTGTGCGGGGACTGTGCCGGGCTGTGCGGGACTGTGCTGGGCTGTGCAGGGACTGTGTCGGGCTGTGCGGGACTGTGCTGGGTTGTGCGGGGACTGGCCAGGCTGTGTGGAGACTGTGCGGAGTCTGTGCAGGACTGTGCTGGGCTGTGCGGGGACTGTGCAGGCTGTGCCAAATATTGCAAGGCGAGTATTGAAATTTACTCGCCAGGATGTGAGTACCGCGAGTACCGCATTACTTTCTGAGTACCGAATCCTAACGAGTATACTCGCTCATCCCTAGTGACAACTTGTTTTCACTGGACAACCCCTTTAAACTAGGCACTCAGTGTTCATTCCACATAAATATTAGTGCTGGTCTCATAACGAATGTAGCAAAATGACAATGAATTCATTTTCCAATGTATGCAACTGGTCACAAGTAGATTTGGTGGCTGTTTTTGAGGGCTCCAGTATTTCTGACTAAAACAGTCAGTGCTACTCTTGCCATCAGAGAAAAAGAAAACCTTGATATAAACTGTGAATAAAGCCATAGGGGATGATTTATTAAACCTTTTATGCCAGATAACTGTGTAATATGCTGTGAAAAGTTGCAAAATCTGTGCTCACCGCAGAAGGTGTGCAAAGAATTGTGCGACTTTTAGCATTTTGATGCCAGTTTAAAGCAGGTCCATAAAAATATGCAAATTCTGCAACTGGATGAGGATTTCTGGTGAGGCTCAATGGGTGCGCATGCCACTGAAAATATGCGCCAAATTCATTAACTGGCATGTACCTCTTAATTAACTTGGGCACATTGTACTGTATTAAGACTGACATATAAAATACCAATTGTAATTAATCGACCCCATAGTTAAGTTCCCTTCATCATCCTTGCATAGAAGCTGTTAGGATAGTTATGGGAGGTTATTTTTATGATATCAGCCAGAAAGTGCTTCTTCATAGATAAGCAACACTACATACTTGTATTTGCTTGTTTTGGAAGTGCATTGAGCAGCAAGGTGGTGTGCTGGTAAAAGGGGAAAAGAAAAAAAAAAAACAAAAAACTTTTAAATCTTCTTCCTGAGCGAGTGTGACCTGAGCGTAAGTGCGAACTGTGGTAAGTGTGTGACTTGAAATTCAGTGAAGAGGTATTTGGAAAACCTATAACAAATACCTGTGTGAGTTGCTGAATTGTAAGTTGCTGAGTGCTTTCTACCTGTTCAATTTTTGCGGGGCTTTGGGGGCTTGTTTAACCTATATTTTCTCTCTTCAGGGTTAATCTCTCCTTTTACTTTTCAAAAGCTTTTGATACGGTGCCACACAAAAGGTTGATACATAAAATGAGAACAATGGGGATAGGGGAAAATATGTGTAGGTGGGTTAAGAGCTGGCTCAGGGATAGGAAACAAAGGGTGGTTATTAATGGAGCACACTCGGACTGGGTCACGGTTAGCAGTGGGGTACCACAGGGGTCAGTTTTGGGCCCGCTTCTTTTTAACATATTTATTAATGACCTTGTAGGGGGCATAGAGAGTAGAATTTCAATATTTGCAGATGACACTAAACTCTGCAGGGTAATTAATACAGAGGAGGACAATTTTATATTACAGAAGGATTTATGTAAACTAGAAGCTTGGGCTGATAAATGGCAAATGAGCTTTAATGGGGATAAATGTAAGGTCATGCACTTGGGTAGAACGAACAAGTTGTATAATTATGTGCTTAATTGTAAAACACTGGGCAAAACAGTCACTGAAAAAGACCTGGGTGTATGGGTGGATGACAAACTCACATTTAGTGGCCAGAGTCAAGCAGCTGCTGCAAAGGCAAATAAAATAATGGGATGCATTAAAAGAGGCATAGATGCTCATGAGGAGAACATAATTTTACCTCTATATAAGTCACTAGTGCGACCACACTTAGAATACTGTGTACAGTTCTGGTCTCCGGTGTATAAGAAAGACATAGCTGAACAGGAGCGGGTGCAGAGAAGAGCGACCAAGGTTATTAGGGAACTAGGGGGTCTGCAATACCAAGACAGGTTATTACACTTGGGGTTATTTAGTTTGGAGAATCGAAGGCTTAGGGGTAGTGTTGAGCATTCCGATACCGCAAGTATCGGGTATCGGCCGATACTTGCTGTATCGGAATTCCGATACCGACTTCCGATATTTTTTCAATATCGGAATTCGGCATCGGAATCGGAAGTTCAAAATTGATTGACAGCCTGACGTCATCATGATGCGCGGTGTGTGCGCATCATGATGCGCGGTCATTTCGGGCCTTCCGGGGGTCTCTGCCGGCCTGCCGGGGGGCTGTGTGGACTGCCCGGGGTCTGTACCGGCCTGCCGGGGGGCTGTGCCGGCCTGCCGGTGGTCTGTGCACCCTGTGGGGGTCTGTACCGGCCTGCCGGGGGGCTGTGCCGGCCTGCCGGTGGTCTGTGCACCCTGTGGGGGTCTGTACCGGCCTGCCGGGGGGCTGTGCTGATGTCCGGGGGTCTGTGCAAGCATCGTCTGATGGGACTACAAGTCCCATCTGGCGATGCCTGCTACCATGACAGTGATTGACACATTAGCCAATGATGGGACAGTAGTAGTCCCATCATCCGGCTAATGTGTTAAATGTTAAAAAAAAAAAAAAAAAATACTACATACATACTACATGCATGCTACATACATACTACATGCTACATACATACTACATACATACCACATACATACTACATGCTACATACATACCACATACATACCACATATATACCACATACATACTACATACATACTACATACATACTACATACATAACACATACATAACACATATATACTACATGCATGCTACATACATACTACATACATACATACTACATATATACTACATGCATGCTACATACATACTACATGCTACATACATACTACATATATACTACATACATACTACATACATACTACATGCATGCTACATACATACTACATGCTACATACATACCACATACATACTACATGCTACATACATACTACATATATACTACATGCATGCTACATACATACTGCATGCTACATGCATGCTACATACATACTACATACATACTACATGCTACATACATACCACATATATACTACATACATACTACATACAATACATTCATACAATACATACATAGACATACAGTACATATAACATAGAGTAACATACTTACCAATACTTGTCACATTGTTCCCCGAAGCCATTGTCTTTTACGGAATAAATATTAACATAACAAACCACAAAAATACTCACCCACGATCCGAAGCAGTCCACGAGTGTGTCCCACGACGATCTTGGGTAGAGAACTGCAGCATCAGCTGTTGCTGCTGTTCTCTACGGGCTGCAGGAATCCAATGACGGAAGGTAGGTATCCTTCCGCACTGTATTCCTCCGCCACTTAAAAAAAAAGAAGTCCCTAGTCTCACTTTATGCCATTGCTGTGTGAGAAATTCCCACACAGCAATGGCATAAAGTGAGACTAGGGACTTTTTTTTTTTTTTTAAGTGGCGGAGGAATACAGTGCGGAAGGATACCTACCTTCCGTCATTGGATTCCTGCAGCCCATAGAGAATGGCAGCAACAGCTGATGCTGCAGTTCTCTACCCAAGATCGTCGTGGGACACACTCGTGGACTGCTTCAAATCGTGGGTGAGTATTTTTGTGGTTTGTTATGTTAATATTTATTCCGTAAAAGACAATGGCTTCGGGGAACAATGTGACAAGTATTGGTAAGTATGTTACTCTATGTTATATGTACTGTATGTCTATGTATGTATTGTATGAATGTATTGTATGTAGTATGTATGTAGTATATATGTGGTATGTATGTAGCATGTAGTATGTATGTAGTATGTATGTAGCATGCATGTAGCATGCAGTATGTATGTAGCATGCATGTAGTATATATGTAGTATATATGTAGCATGTAGTATGTATGTAGTATGTATGTGGTATGTATGTAGCATGTAGTATGTATGTAGCATGCATGTAGTATGTATGTAGTATGTATGTAGTATATATGTAGTATGTATGTAGCATGTAGTATGTATGTAGTATGTATGTAGCATATATGTAGTATGTATGTAGCATGTAGTATATATGTAGTATATATGTAGCATGTAGTATGTATGTAGTATGTATGTGGTATGTATGTAGCATGTAGTATGTATGTAGCATGCAGTATGTATGTAGTATATATGTAGTATGTATGTAGCATGTAGTATATATGTAGTATGCATGTTGCATGCATGTAGTATATATGTAGTATGTATGTTGCATGTAGTATATATGTAGTATGTATGTTGCATGTAGTATATATGTAGTATGCATGTTGCATGCATGTAGTATATATGTAGCATGCAGTATGTATGTAGTATATATGTAGTATGTATGTTGCATGTAGTATATATGTAGTATGCATGTTGCATGCATGTAGTATATATGTAGTATGTATGTTGCATGTAGTATATATGTAGTATGAATGTAGCATGTATGTAATATGTAGTATGAATGTAGCATGTATGTAGTATGCATGTTGTATGTATGTAGCATGTATGTAGCATGTAATTTTTTATTTTTTTTTTACATTCAACACATTAGCCGGATGATGGGACTACTACTGTCCCATCATTGGCTAATGTGTCAATCACTGTCATGGTAGCAGGCATCGCCTGATGGGACTTGTAGTCCCATCGGACGATGCCTGCACAGACCCCCGAAGCCTGCACAGCCCCCCGGCAGGCCGGCACAGCCCCCCCGGAGCCTGCACAGCCCCCCGGCAGGCCGGCACAGCCCCCCGGCAGGCCGGCACAGCCCCCCGGAGCCTGCACAGCCCCCCGGCAGGCCGGCACAGCCCCCCGGCAGGCCGGCACAGCCCACCGGAGCCTGCACAGCCCCCCGGCAGGCCGGCACAGACCACCGGAGCCTGCACAGACCCCCTGGCAGGCCGGCACAGCCCCCCGAAAGGCCCGTACAGACCCCAGAGAGGCTGTACAAGGGAAAAACAGGATTTTTCTTATTCCGATACCGGAAGTCCCATAGACTTGAATGGGACTTACGGTATCGGAATCGGCGATACCGATACTTTTTTTTAAGATCGGCTGATCCATTCCGATCCGATACTTTGAAGTATCGGACGGTATCGCTCAACTCTACTTAAGGGTGATCTTATTACAATGTATAAATATATGTGGGGACAATACAAAGACCTTTCTAATGATCTTTTTACTCTTAGACCTGTGACGGGGACAAGGGGGCATCCTCTACGTCTGGAGGAAAGAAGGTTTAAGCATACTCACAGACGCGGATTCTTTACTGTAAGAGCAGTGAGACTATGGAACTCTCTGCCATATGATGTTGTAATGAGTGATTCACTATTAAAATTTAAGAAGGGACTGGATGCCTTTCTTGAAAAGTATAATATTACAGGGTATATACACTAGTCTCCTTAATATTGCGTTGATCCAGGGAGCTAGTCTGATTGCTGTATGTGGAGTCGGGAAGGAATTTTTTTCCCCAATGTGAAGCTTACTGTTGCCACATGGTTTTTTTTTGCCTTCCTCTGGATCAACATGTTAGGGCAAGTTAGGATAGGATATGGGTTGAACTAGATGGACTTAAAGTCTCCCTTCAACCTTAATAACTATGTTACTATGTTACTATGTTACATAGGAAGTAAATAAATGGATCACTGGCCCCAAAATTGTCCTTTTTGTTGCCCATTGCAGATCAAAACAGGCAGATACAATATGTGCTCTTCCAGCTAAACACAAATTTCAGTATACCACTAATAATTTGAAGCTATGTTTTGCAAAGAAAATATGAATATGTTTATCACCTGATTGTCATTCCATTTGGTAATAAAACGGTTTTCAATTTCCATTTGCTGCAGTTGTTCTTGGCTCACCTATTAAAAAACATAGAAGTTACATCATGGCACAATTTCTTAGCATTAAAGCATATAAGTATGACATATCTTACACAAAAAATCCCAGGAAATTGATGGATCAGCTCCTCTACAGCATGGACCTCTGCATCATGCTGTCCATTGGTTTGAAAGAGGCAAGGAGCGAACGCTCTCGCCAAAGTTTTTGTATCAAGATGATTGACGTCAGAACATTTCTGAATTCTGTTGAAAGACAAATAGACACCTTTTTAAGAATGATCACCAACGACATTAAAAACATAATTCTAATTGTCTCTTGGGCTGCTCACAGCTTTGCAATCTCCTTACTTCCTGGCTGCTGGGGGCATCCAATCCTCCTGAAATAACAGTCCTGACCAGATTCCTACTGCTACTGTCATTGCTCTGAACCTTACATTGTTCTCTTTACATTTGAATATACAGATATCATGTGAAGGAGCATAAGGTTTCAGGAAAGTTTAAGCCATGATTAGTAGAGCTGCCCTGAAAACAGGTAATGGGTTTATGCAAGACTATTAAGAACTGCTTGGCCAGGAACAGAGGAAAAGGTACAGGGAGATGAGTAGCTAAATGCTATACAGAAATCAATGGGCTTGGGAGAGATGACTGGGATCTAAGAAGTTAAATTATCAGCCTGGAATGTAACTACTGATTTTGGACAGGCAATTGGATTGGTCAATTTCTTTGGGAATTTTCTGTACACTATATAAGATAAAAGCTTTGCACAGGAGAAGAATTTAAGCAGATAAGAAAAGCAAGTCAATTGCAAACTTTCTTATTTTTATGCTTTATGATTAACTAGAGCAATTTATGTACATAATGTGTCTTATTAAATAAAAAAATATCAAACTTTAAATCATATATTATAAAGAGTTAAAGACAAAACCGGTAGGAGGATGCAGTATGTGTGAAGTGAGTCAATGTTGTTCCTCCTGGTTGCATCTTCCTATTGGTGTTGTCTTAGAATTGTACTATGAATTTGATTTATGGTAAAATAGTCGGATTGAATATGCTCTTTGTGTATGTCTGATGAATGTCAATGGAACCAAAACATCATTTTTTTCATACACGGCTTATCCATTGAATACAAAAAATATCATCATAGAAAGAGTGTCAGATTCTGTTTGTATTATCACTGCATAGTACTGCAACTGCATGAGATTATTTAGCTGCGGTAGTGTGGAATAGGTTGTCAGATGTAGCCATACTTCCCATAGAGAAGGCTGATGGTTTATTACTTTTGCTGCCTTCCCATTTGCTGCTTACATTTTACAGAGAGCTAAGCAAGCACTGACTGTGCATCCTCCTCCAGACCCAGAGGTCATGTGATTGCTGAGTGTAGGGAGAGATCAGAATCTGCTGGGTAGCAGAGACCCATTCAGTTCTGTTATGCAGCCAGTAGGCTGTTTACTCTGCAATTGGGGCTAATATATCAGCTATATTTATATGTGAAATTAAATAGAAAAATGTGTTTATTTGTTGAAATGCCCCAAATGGACTTTGATAACCCTGCCAGTTGGGGCACAATTTGTAATAAATTAAAATGAATAAATAAATAAAAAGCAGGAAAAAATAAACAAAAATCCAAAAGAAAAAAAAAACATATGTCCAATACATTAACCCCTTTCCAACCTTGGAAATATATATATGTACCTGTGGCTGGGTCTCAATGACATGAGATGTATGAACATGTCCCAACAATTTTGCGTGCACATGGGCTGTGTGCACGTGATCGCCTCCGGGTGTCAGCTGATTCTGACAGTTGACACCCAGGACTCAGTTCCAGGACAGGTCCTGCACTGCTCCTGGCACTCTAACCCCCTAAATGCTGCAAACTCAGCATTTCAGGAGCAGTAGGAGGGAAGACAGACCCTCTGCATTTGGATCAGAGAACTCGAAACATCATTGCGGGGTCTCGATCATTGCCATGGTGACCCGATGTTGTCATGACAACATCCGTGTTACCAGAGCTAGGAAAGTTTTAGATCATGTGCAGTGCATGATCAGCAACTTTATCAGTCAGGGCAGTGCTGACAGTTTGCATGGCATAGAGATGCTGCTGCATCCCCATGCTATACAAGTGATCAGCCTGCAAAAAAGTCCCCATTGTGGGACAAAGTATAAAAGTTTTAAAAGGTTAAAAAAAATATTAAAAAATATTTTAAATTTATTAAAAAAAATAAAAATAAACAAAATATATTGTACCTATGAATTAATATTTTTATGAAAAAATAAATAAATAAGCCATAATAGTGCACATATTTGGTATTGCCGCATCCAGAATGACCAGACCTATGAAACTGTCCTACTAGTTAACCCCATTAGTGAACATCATAAAAAATAAAAAACAATGCTTTATCATCATACCACCAAACAAAAAGTTGAATAAAACGCGCTCAGAAAGATAAATACAAAAAAACCATGGTACCAATGAAAACTTTATTTTGTCCCATTATAAAGAAGTCAGAATAAAGCTCCATCAGTGGAAAAATAAAGTTATAGCTCTCAGAATAAACATTGCAAAAATAATAATTTTTTTCTATAAATAAGTTTTTGTTGTGTAAAAGCATCAAAAGAGAAAAAAAAATATAACTGTGGTATCGCTGTAATCATACTGATCGGAAGCATAAAGCTGCCTTATGAATTTTACTACAAGTGGAATGGCATAAAAAAGATCCCTCAAAAATTCCTGAATAGCTGTTTTTTGTTCATTCTTCCTGCCAAAAATTGGAATAGAAAGTGATAAAAAAAAGTCACGTGTCTAGAATTGGTACTAATAAAAATGTCAACTTGTTCTGCAAAAACAAGCCCTCATATGACTCTGTCAGCAGAAATATGAAAAAAATTGTAAATTTCAATATATGGGGATGCACTAGTTTTTGCAATAAAAAGCGTCTTTTAGTGTGTGACAGCAACCAAAACATAAAAACCCGATATAATTCTGGTATAGCTGTAATCGCACTGACCCGAAGAATAAAGATGTTTAATCACTTATACCACACAAGGAACTGCGTAAGAAAATAAATAAAACCAATTCTTCACCTGTTTTGTTCATTCTGCCTCTGAAAGATCACAATAAGGCTTGGCATACATTTATCCTGCGTGCTTCGCTGAGCACTTACACTGTAGTTTCCATGTAAATCTCTGAAATACAAGATTCAGATGGAAACCCCAGTGGAAGATTCCTTAAAATGAAGCAGATGAAGGCACTGTGGATGCCATGGAACCTGTGATCCGGCAGTGTCCGTCTTTTTAGAATTGCATAAAAGTGCAGTTTGCCACAGTTTTGTGCACTTCTGAAGAACACCGCTGAACAAGAGGCTAGATGGAGTTCAGAGTAACTCTCCTGTCTTATTATAGTGAATGGATCCCACATTGGTTTCATCTGTCATGTCACCTGGAGATTTAGATGGACACTCCAAAGGAATTGCTCAGTGTAGCACACCGGATAAATGTGATCTCAAAATTCTCCCAATAAAAGTTTCAAATCAATCCACAATAATGCAAGTCCCCTCTCAGGTCTGTCATCTGTTAATGGAAATATAGGGGGCTTCCACATTACTTTTAGTACAAAAGCTCTGAAAAAGCAAAACGGCTCCTCCCCCCTCAAAAGAAATTTGGCAAATTCTGCACTCCCAAATCCAAATGCCCCCCTCCCTTCTGAGACCCACAGTATACCTAAACCACATATAATGTCAATATTTTTGGCATTTCTGAAGCGATGAGAGCTCGCCTAACTTACAGGTACATGTCGTTAAAAGAATGGGCTGCGCTTAGCACACTGGTGACTGCAATGTACTTCTATGAAGCACCTGGTGGTTCAAAGTGCCCTCCACACATCTAAATACATTCATTGAGGGGTCTAGTTTCCCAAATAGGGTCACTTGTGGGGGATTTCCACTGTTTAGGCACATCAGGGGCTCTCTGTCATGGTCCAGTCCGGAGTTTATCTTCTGCTGTCTTCACTCCGGACTGGTCATGCGGGGGTTAATCTCCTCAGCCTCGTTCTGGAGCTAGCTGGGCTATTTCAATCCCTCACAGCCTGCTGACCAGTGTTAGTGATAGCTCAAGCTTGCAGTTTAGAGCCGCTGACCCTTGTACCCTGGTGATCCTCCTGCCTTTGACTGATATTCACGTGTATGACCCGGACTGATTTCTGACCCCGTCTCTTGGTATTCGTCTCTGCTGTTACGTTCCCTCTCTGGCATCTGACTCCCTGGCTTGTTCCCCGACCATGTATTTCATCTCACGTTTTGGACCCCGTGCTCATGTTCTGGCTTTCTGACTCTCGGCTTTGGTATTTTGACTACGTGTATTGCTGCTCCTTCTGGTACGTCTGCTCCTGCTAGTTTCTGACTCGGTTCATCTGACTATTCTCTCTCGTTACCTGTGGCACCTGTGCTGTTACTCAGGGTTGCTGCTCTTAGTGTGTAACCTCTCTTCCCTCACTAGCTCCCCCTGGTGGAGGTTTCACTACATTATCACTAACCACACATTTAAACGGGATTTTGCATTTTTTTTTCTTTGGCCATGGATCTGCTGCATAACTTGGCAGATCAAGTGTCCAGTTTGACGCAGATGGCGCAGGACTTTTCTGTGAATCATCAGTCCCCTGTCATGTCTCAGACCCAATTACAGAGAGAACTGACTGAGACTATTAAGACCATGCAGGGAAACACCTCTCATATTGTTTGTGCGCCAGGTGTCTCTGTAGATGTTATTTTGCACTCTCCTCAACCCACAGTTAAACTTTGTGACACATTTTCTGGCGAAAAAGATAAATTTCATATATTCAAGGAGAGTTGTAAATTATGGTTTTCTCTTAGACCCCGATCGTCTGGGGATGAGATTCAGCGGGTGGGGATTGTTATGTCCTTACTTAGGGAGGGTCCCCAATCCTGGGCTTTTTCGTTGCCCCCTACTGCCCCTGAACGGATGTCGGTAGGTAGGTTCTTTGAGGCCCTAGGACTTATCTATGATGAACCGGACCGTGTTAGGGTGGCAGAGGACACTATTTTGGGTCTGGGGCAAGGGAAGCACTCAGCCGAATGGTACAGCTCCGAATTCCGTCAATGGTCCACTGAGGTGTCCTGGGACGACTCTGCACTGAGATGTCTGTTCAGGAAGGGACTGTCGGATTGCTTGAAGGACGCTCTGGCTCTCCATCCACCTCCCAGTTCATTGGAGGAGGCTATTAGTCAGGCTATCCGTATGGATCTGAGCCTGCGGGAAAGAGGTGTTACTCAGTGAGGGTTTCTGTTTTTCCCTGCTAACCCTGATGTTTTGCTTCCATCTGAACCTATGGAGGTGGGAGCCACTAACCCCTAGGAGAAAGAGAGGAGACGGCGACGTGACGGAAAATTGTGTTTTTACTGCGGAGATCCCGGACATTGGAAAAAAGACTGCCCCTCCTGTCCTCCGACTAACAAGCGGCTGAGTCTGGGTGATAATCGTGGAGGTCACCCAGACTCTCAGGTACCTTTTTCTTCCTTTTCAAGAGTACTGCTAAACATGGAACTTGGTGTTGAGAACGGCTTTTTCCATACTTCGGCTCTTGTAGACTGTGGGTCATCCCTGAACCTGATTGACTCTAAGCTGGTGGCTCGCTGTAGATTAGGGACAGTTAGGTTGGGGACTCCCTTAAAAATTGTGGCTATTGATTCTACACCTCTCACTAAGGATGGTCTCCATTTCAGTTCTAAAGAATTTACCCTCAGGGTGGGGGCCCTACACCAGGAGCGCATGTCATGCTTTGTTTTGGATAACCTCCCTGCTGGCCTTGTGTTAGGGTTTCCCTGGTTGCAACGGCATAACCCAGTTATTGACTGGGGGTCCCGGGATATTGTTAAATGGGGACCTGGGTGTTCTGAAAATTGTCTTGCTACTGTGTCTATGTCATCCGTCAACCTAGAGGGTATTCCGGAGTACCTAAAGGGTTTTAAGGATGTGTTCTCCGAAAAGGAGGCTGAGGTTCTACCACTACACCGCCCATTCGATTGTGCCGTGGATCTTGTTCCCGGTGCCAAATTGCCCAAAGCCCGGCTGTACAATCTCTCCGGCCCTGAGCGGGCTGCTATGAAGGAGTATATCTCTGAGAGCCTCCGTAAAGGGCATATACGGCCATCGGTCTCTCCCGTGGCAGCGGGGTTCTTTTTTGTAAAAAAGAAGGATGGTGGTTTACGCCCATGCCTCGATTTTCGAGAACTGAATAAAATAACCATAAGAAACGCTTACCCTCTCCCACTGATACCTGATTTGTACAATCAATTGTCGGGGGCCAGGTGGTTCTCTAAGTTGGACCTCAGGGGAGCATACAATCTCATCCGTATGCGGGAGGGGGATGAATGGAAAACTGCGTTTCTCACCTCTGAGGGTTTGCTTGAAAATTTGGTTATGCCCTTCGGTTTGACTACCGCACCAGCGGTATTCCAGAATTTCATTAACCATGTTTTTTCTGATCTTATTGGACGTTTTGTAGTTGTTTATCTTGACGATATACTTATATATTCTTCTGATAGACAAAGTCATATGGGTCATCTTCATGTGGTTCTCCAGAGGCTCAGGGAGAACTCACTCTTTGCCAAATTGGAGAAGTGTTCATTTTTTACTCAAGAAGTGTCCTTTCTAGGGGTCATCTTGTCCGCTGAGGGGTTTCGTATGGACCCTAGGAAGGTACAGGCCATTGTGGATTGGATGCAACCCAAAGATCTCAAGGGTCTTCAGCGATTTCTGGGTTTCGCCAATTATTACAGAAAATTCATCAAGGGGTTCTCTCAAGTGGTCAAACCCCTCACTGATCTCACCCAAAAGGGAGCGGATCTTAAAAACTGGTCAGCTCCAGCTGTGTCGGCGTTTTCTTTGTTAAAAGAATGTTTCATGACTGCTCCAGTACTGGTGCAACCTGACTTGTCTAAACCATTCATTGCAGAAGTGGATGCCTCTGAGGTGGGAGTGGGGTCTGTGTTGTCCCAGGGGCCCACCACATTAACAAACTTAAGACCCTGTGCCTTCTTTTCTAAAAAATTTTCCTCTGCTGAAAGGAATTATGATGTGGGTAACCGAGAGTTGTTGGCCATTAAATTGGCTTTTGAAGAATGGAGGCATTTTTTGGAGGGGGCTGTCCATCGTATCACCGTCATTACAGATCACAAAAATCTGTCTTACATCGAATCCGCCAAACGTCTGACTCCGAGACAGGCAAGGTGGTCACTTTTTTTTTCCCGATTTCAGTTTTCCATCACTTTCAGACCAGGTTCCAAGAATGTGAAGGCGGATGCCTTGTCTCGCAGCCTAGATCCAGTATCGCCTCCGGAGCCTCCTTCCTCCATTCTTCAGCGCGGGGTGGTGGTGGCTTTGGTGTCCCAGAGATTGGAGCAGGAGATTCGTGAGGCCCAATCTCTTGCTTCCCCGTCCATACCTGAAAATAAGCTCGTTGTGCCTGTCCAGTATCGGTTAAGGGTGCTTCGGGAGTTCCACGACTCAGCTCTGAGTGGGCATCCAGGAATCTCGGCCACTCATAAAGCCATCACTAGGCTGTTCTGGTGGCCCTCGTTGACTTCTGACATCACTGGTTTTGTGTCCTCCTGTGAAACTTGTGCCGCGCTAAAGCCTCCCACAACCGGCCGGCCGGGGAATTGGTGCTACTGCCAATTCCGGATAGACCGTGGGCTCACCTGTCCATGGATTTTATCACCGATCTCCCACCCTCTAATGGACAAACCGTGATCTGGGTAGTTGTGGATAGGTTCAGTAAACAAGCACATTTTGTACCCTTAACGGGCCTTCCTAATGCTGAGACTCTATCTAAGCTATTCATTGAGCATGTGATTCGGTTGCATGGTGTGCCTGTCAGTGTGGTGTCCGATAGAGGGGTGCAATTTGTGTCAAAATTCTGGAGAGCTTTTTGTAAAAGGCTGGGCATCAGTCTGACCTTTTCATCGGCCTACCATCCCGAGACCAATGGTCAGACTGAAAGGACCAATCAGTCTTTAGAGCAGATCCTGCGGTGTCTTGTCACATCCAGACAGGATGATTGGTGCTCTGTGATACCGATGGCAGAATTCACCTTCAATAATCGTGTCAATCAGTCTACTGGTACTTCTCCTTTCTTCTGCAACTATGGGTTTCACCCTCATTTTGGTGAATTCTCCAGACTAGATTCGGAGTGTCCAGGGGCTGATTCAGCCTTTTTGCGGTTGGAGGAGGTTTGGGGGGAGGTTCAGAGAAACATTGGGGAGGCTCAGGGCAAATATAAGTTTTTTGTGGATAAACGACGCTCGGTGGGGCCGATTATGAGGTGGGGGATAAGGTATGGTTATCCACCAAAAACATAAGGCTGAGAATTCCCTCTGCTAAATTGGGTCCCAAGTTTATTGGTCCGTATGAGATCCTAGAGGTGATTAATCCTGTGGTTTTTCGCCTGCGGTTGCCTCCGTCATTACGGATTCCTAATGTGTTCCATAAAGCGCTTCTGAAACCATCGGTGCCTTCCTCTGACGAGTCTCCCTCGCACCCGCCGCCTGTTATGGTAGATGGGCAGACCGAGTACGAGGTGGAACAGGTGGTGGATTCTCGCATGCTCCGTCGTTCACTTCAGTACTTGGTCCATTGGAAAGGATACGGTCCTGAGGATTGGTCATGGGTGCCGGCGCGTTCGGTCCATGTGGATCGGTTGGTCCGGGCCTTTCACGCTCGTCATCCAGGGAAGCCTGGGGGTCCAGTGGCCCCCCATTGAGAGGGGGGCACTGTCATGGTCCAGTCCGGAGTTTATCTTCTGCTGTCTTCACTCCGGACTGGTCATGCGGGGGTTAATCTCCTCAGCCTCGTTCTGGAGCTAGCTGGGCTATTTCAATCCCTCACAGCCTGCTGACCAGTGTTAGTGATAGCTCAAGCTTGCAGTTTAGAGCCGCTGACCCTTGTACCCTGGTGATCCTCCTGCCTTTGACTGATATTCACGTGTATGACCCGGACTGATTTCTGACCCCGTCTCTTGGTATTCGTCTCTGCTGTTACGTTCCCTCTCTGGCATCTGACTCCCTGGCTTGTACTCCGACCATGTATATCGTCTCACGTTTTGGACCCCGTGTTCATGTTCTGGCTTTCTGACTCTCGGCTTTGGTATTTTGACTACGTGTATTGCTGCTCCTTCTGGTACGTCTGCTCCTGCTAGTTTCTGACTCGGTTCGTCTGACTATTCTCTCTCGTTACCTGTGGCACCTGTGCTGTTACTCAGGGTTGCTGCTCTTAGTGTGTAACCTCTCTTCCCTCACCAGCTCCCCCTGGTGGAGGTTTCACTACACTCTCCAAATGGGACTTGTGTCCACTGATAATTCAAGTAAATTTTACGTTCAAAAAGTCAAATGACGCTCCTTTCCTTTCAAGCCCTTCAGTGTGCACAAACAGTAGTTTCCTCCCTCATATGAGGTATCAGCGTACCGAGAAGAAATTGCACAACAAATTTCATGCTGTAATTTTTCCTGTTACTATTATGAAAATGCACAATTTGGGGCTAAAATAACATTTTTGAGGGGAAAATGTGATTTTTTTTATTTTCACAACACAATGATGTAAACTTCTGTGAAGCACCTGGTGGTTCAAAGTGCTCACCACACATCTAAATTCATTCCTTGAGGGGTCTAGTTTCCTAAATGGTGTCAATTGTAGGGGGCTCCTATTGTTTAGGCACATGAGGTAATCTCCAAGCAGTACATGGCATCCGCTAATGATTCCAGCAAATTTTACATTCAAAAAGTCATATGACTCTCCTTCCTTTCCAAGTCCTGCTGTGCGCCCAAACAGTAGTTTTTGCTCTCATGTGGGGTATTGGCGCACTCAGGACAAATTGCACTACAAATTTTATGGTGCAATTTCTCCTGTTATCCTTATGAAAATGCACAACTTGAGGCTGAAAACAAGTTTGTGGGTAAAATGTGATTTTTTTTAATTTTCAAGGCTCAAGGTTATAACCTTCTGTGAAGCACCTGAGGGTTTAATGTGCTCACCACACATCTAGATCAGTTCCTTGAGGGGTCTAATTTCCAAAATTGTGTCATTTGTGGGGGATTTTCACTGTTTAGGCACATCAGCAGCTCTCTAAAAGCAACATGGAAATCACTAATTGTTCCTGCAAATTTTGCATTC